>NW_027526385.1:131549515-132289394 GCF_048455015.1 Haemaphysalis longicornis | reverse complement strand
TAACCATTCCCGTATGCCTCCTTTGGCGTTGTAGACTGCCGGCATTTCTTTATATATATATATATATATATATATATATATATATATATATATATGTTTATATATGTATACACACATAGATAGATAGATAGATAAATTGATGTGTGTGTATTTGTGTGTGTGTGCGGGTATGTGTAGATATCAATATGTATGTATATCAAAAATAGAGCCCATGCACGTCTAAAAAAAACAAGAAGTTTAGCTAACGTTTCGAATGGAGGACCAGTATTGATCGGAGTAACTCCGAATACGACTGGTCCTCCCATCGCACCGATAGTAAACCTTTTTGTTGTCGTTTTGTTGTCATGTGTGGGACTCTACGTTTTTATATTTATCTGGAATCTGGAATCTTTTGTCCCTTCACCATATATACATATATATTGTAAGGAAGGTTGTCAAAGCTCACGTAGATGATGTAGGGGATTTATTTACGGGTGAGAATTGAACCGGGCGTAGATGTCAGCGTCCATACGACGGCCCATATCACGCGCAACTGCGTCTCCTGCGGTCTTCTTCCGCAGACACTTACGGAACGCATACCCTCCCTGGTGGATCAGTCAACTTTTTCATGTGCGTGACGCCTGCGCGGAGCAATACCCTTAAGGTGTGATGTGTCCATTATTCTCGTTACAATATATATATATATATATATATATATATAAATATATATATATATAACACAGAAATAAGGGTTGGCAGTCGAGAAAACCTCGGAAAGCAAAGGGGAGGATGTGGTAGATCATTGAAACAGATTAAGAATTTGGAAAGAAAGAAAGAAAGTGAAGAAAAAATGCCCGCCAGGTGGGATCCGAACCCACGACCTCCAGAATACCGGTCTGGTGCGATAACCACTACGCTACCGGCGGGGCGATTTTCCCATTCACTTTCTGGGGTATTTATGTTAGGTATGTTTGTTTCCTGTGCTTGGGGGTGGTAGCCAGCGCCATTCGGACTAATCGGGGTGAAGGGGACCTTCTTTTTAACCCCCGGGTCGTGACTCGAGTGTCTACGACATGTCCAGAGTGGTCGACCAGCTTTGAACCCTCTTAACCTCCCTTTGGCAACAAGACTGCCAGAACAGAGGCCCTCGCTATGCATGTAGCGAAACAGAATAGGAAATGAGGGGCTCGTTGAAAATAACACAGAAATAAGGGTTGGCAGTCGAGAAAACCTCGGAAAGCAAAGGGGAGGATGTGGTAGATCATTGAAACAGATTAAGAATTTGGAAAGAAAGAAAGAAAGTGAAGAAAAAATGCCCGCCAGGTGGGATCCGAACCCACGACCTCCAGAATACCGGTCTGGTGCGATAACCACTACGCTACCGGCGGGGCGATTCTCCCATTCACTTTCTGGGGTATTTATGTTAGGTATGTTTGTTTCCTGTGCTTGGGGGTGGTAGCCAGCGCCATTCGGACTAATCGGGAACCCCCGGGTCGTGACTCGAGTGTCTACGACATGTCCAGAGTGGTCGACCAGCTTTGAACCCTCTTAAGCTCCCTTTGGCAACAAGACTGCCAGAACAGAGGCCCTCGCTATGCATGTAGCGAATCAGAATAGGAAATGAGGGGCTCGTTGAAAATAACACAGAAATAAGGGTTGGCAGTCGAGAAAACCTCGCAAAGCAAAGGGGAGGATGTGGTAGATCATTGAAACAGATTAAGAATTTGGAAAGAAAGAAAGAAAGTGAAGAAAAAATGCCCGCCAGGTGGGATCCGAACCCACGACCTCCAGAATACCGGTCTGGTGCGATAACCACTACGCTACCGGCGGGGCGATTTTCCCATTCACTTTCTGGGGTATTTATGTTAGGTATGTTTGTTTCCTGTGCTTGGGGGTGGTAGCCAGCGCCATTCGGACTAATCGGGGTGAAGGGACCTTCTTTTTAACCCCCGGGTCGTGACTCGAGTGTCTACGACATGTCCAGAGTGGTCGACCAGCTTTGAACCCTCTTAAGCTCCCTTTGGCAACAAGACTGCCAGAACAGAGGCCCTCGCTATGCATGTAGCGAATCAGAAAAGGAAATGAGGGGCTCGTTGAAAATAACACAGAAATAAGGGTTGGCAGTCGAGAAAACCTCGGAAAGCAAAGGGGAGGATGTGGTAGATCATTGAAACAGATTAAGAATTTGGAAAGAAAGAAAGAAAGTGAAGAAAAAATGCCCGCCAGGTGGGATCCGAACCCACGACCTCCAGAATACCGGTCTGGCGCTGGCTACCACCCCCAAGCACAGGAAACAAACATACCTAACATAAATACCCCAGAACGTGAATGGGAAAATCGCCCCGCCGGTAGCGTAGTGATTATCGCACCAGACCGGTATTCTGGAGGTCGTGGGTTCGGATCCCACCTGGCGGGCATTTTTTCTTCACTTTCTTTCTTTCTTTCCAAATTCTTAATCTGTTTCAATGATCTACCACATCCTCCCCTTTGCTTTCCGAGGTTTTCTCGACTGCCAACCCTTATTTCTGTGTTATTTTCAACGAGCCCCTCATTTCCTATTCTGATTCGCTACATGCATAGCGAGGGCCTCTGTTCTGGCAGTCTTGTTGCCAAAGGGAGCTTAAGAGGGTTCAAAGCTGTCGACCACTCTGGACATGTCGTAGACACTCGAGTCACGACCCGGGGGTTAAAAAGAAGGTCCCCTTCACCCCGATTAGTCCGAATGGCGCTGGCTACCACCCCCAAGCACAGGAAACAAACATACCTAACATAAATACCCCAGAAAGTGAATGGGAAAATCGCCCCGCCGGTAGCGTAGTGGTTATCGCACCAGACCGGTATTCTGGAGGTCGTGGGTTCGGATCCCACCTGGCGGGCATTTTTTCTTCACTTTCTTTCTTTCTTTCCAAATTCTTAATCTGTTTCAATGATCTACCACATCCTCCCCTTTGCTTTCCGAGGTTTTCTCGACTGCCAACCCTTATTTCTGTGTTATTTTCAACGAGCCCCTCATTTCCTATTCTGATTCGCTACATATATATATATATATATATATATATATATATATATATATATTTATATTTATATTGAAGGATCCTCTGTCATGTGCAGGGTTCGTGACCCTGGCCCTGCCCGACAAAGTGACGCCGACACGAAAGAAACCGAAATCACCGGTTTATTTCGTGACGGCAAAAAAAAATGACATGAGTAGAAACAGCAGCTCGCACCACATACGGTTATGTCCATTAAAAGACACTGTAAAAACCCACTGAACCTGTTGTGCAGAAGCATAATACAATGCTCGCTCTACACTCACGACAACGTTTGAGTCCTGGTACCAGGCCTCTCCGTATGCGTCCACCACAAGTGCTGATTAGTCCGAACTGGCTAAGGGTCGTCGGTCCGGACGTCTGCCCCTTGCTGCTCCCATCCTGGTTCTGCTGCCGCCGAGCTGTTCCGTCCAACTCCCCCCTGCTGCACCCGTGAACGCAGTCTTTATACCGGGCGTGGCCGTTGTGCGCATGTTCCGGGCTTGGTACGCACCTCATGTATTCCACTGTCCGCGAACTGTTTATCGCACACGCATGCACAGGCAATTGACGCCCTGACGTCACTATCTCTGCCCGTCGAGCGCTCGCTGCACTGTAATGACCATTCGCTGGCGCACGTAGGGGCTGAGTTTCTACAATTAACCGTAGAATACAATTAACAATTAACCTAATTAACCGTAGTGAAAAAGAATAGAGCCTAACCACACCCCTATGCCTCCTTTGGCGTCGTAGACTGCTGACCCGTCTTTCTGTATTTCCTCAACGAGCCCCTCATTTTCCTTACTATATATATATATATATATATATATATATATATATATGTGTATATATATATATATATATATATATATATATATATATATATATATATATATATATATATATATATATATACATATACATACATATATATTTATGTATATATAGGCGTGGGTTCGGTCCCCACTCTGGGCGCGTGTTTTTCTTTCTTTCTCTCTTCCGTATATTTAAAAAAATATATTACTTCATTAACCGTACTAAAAAAAAGCCTAACCACACCCCTATGCCTCCTTTGGCGTTGTAGACTGCCGACTTATCTTTCTGTATTTCCCCAACGAGCCCCTCATTTCCTTACTATATATATATATATATGTATAAAAATCTAGAGAAAAATAAAACTCACAAAGCGCGCAGAATTAGTCTAAGTAAAGAGTCGGATACACAGCAAAAAACAATAACAAAGTGTTTACTTACGTAGCTGCAACGGGACTTGCCTTCATCAGAGTACAGTTGCATGATTTTGCTGTCACGAACATTCGGAAAACATTTCTTATATAGATTTGCAAAAAACTGTGAGAATGATCGGGAGAGGTTTCGAAAACGGAGAGTATGCATGCAGACTGGCTAAGCTTATGTTACGACAACAAAAAAAGAGAGAAGAAAGGAGAGGGAGAGACAGAGGAAAGGGTCGTATTTATAAAACAGCGGTCAAGGTTGCTCCGCCACGCGACGGGGCAACGTACCTGGCATGGGCTGCAAGTGCGGAAGACTGGACAATCGCGGTTTCAAAAGGAAGGGAAAAGTATACAATAAGGTATTCAGTGGGGGAGAGACTGGTTCAGAGGGATCCATACAGGCATGAACGAAGAATGTATTTTGGGTGTGCCTCCATGGATGGACAGAATAGACACAGTACACAAAAGAACATTGCACAAGAGCTAGCAACAGAACCGGAAATAGGTAGGGTCCATAGATTACAAAGGGTTGAACGTTTCTATGTGGTGGGGGGAACCTGGCCTCCTTCCCAAGGATAAATCGCATTGTTGAGTCGCATAAGGCTAATAAAGCTGCTGTATTTGGGGAGTTTCTGGGAATTCTGATGGCAAACTCAACGGTGGGGTTAATGAATAATGTGATAAAAAGGATGAAATCACCAATTTTATTCGAGGGATAAGCACGTTAGTTTTCCGTAACTTTTCTACGCTTGTTATTAATGAATAATTAGTTTTCCGTAACTTTCCGTAACGAAAAATTAGCTTGCTGCACGCGGACCTCCAGCTTCTTCGCGTTGTCACTCCGCGCTTTAGGGAAGCAAAAATCTTTTGCAGCTCCGTGGTGAAGCCAGCCCAGTCGGTAATTTTGTGTTGGAGATTTAAATGCCACGTCTCGGCAATCTGGTTCAGAGAGAAGGCAAAGTGTAAGAATTTAAGGCGAACATCCGCCCTATTGAACTGCCTGACGCGTGTGTAGCTGTACAGCCACTCCTCCACGTCTTCGCCCCGAATAACAGCGAAGTTTGCAGTTCCGGCTGGGGAGTGGTTACGATGCATTCTAGTGGTGCGGAGACTGTGCCACACGGAGTGTCTTGCGGCATGGACATTCTTCCTGAGGGCAAGCGGCGACCGGAACGGAGCTCCAGGGACTCGAAGGAGAGGTACTGCTCGGGATCCAGTTGGAACTCCACCACTTGTGAGGCCCCATGTAGAAGACGGGGCTGTTGCTTTGAGAGCTCTTTTATTCGGAGGCGCCAGGCGGGGAAGAACCAAGATGGCGACTCAGCATTATTGCTGATGATGAACAGTCGACGAAGAGGTTGTGCCAGTGATGATCAGTATGTACAGCAGAGAATGCGGTATCCGCAAGCTACTGGTGATCATGATTGTTACCGATGGGGCAAATATTTTTAAGAAGGCAGCAGGACAAAAAGGAGGACAAGACCGACGTTCAACTACCTTGTCGTTCTGCTCCACTATACGTCCAGTCTTACTCTGAACATATTGCACGATCATGCCTGCCCCTGGGGCAGAGCGCTCTTCCGACTCCGCATGGACAATTTACTCCATTATTTCTGCACCATTTTGTCGACGTCACCATTCAGGTAGAGGGCATGACCACCAGCACAGCACTCTACAGAGAACCCACCGATCACCAGCTGTACCTGCACTTTGAAAGTGACCATCCACGGCATTGTAAGATGCACCTTCCCTATACCCAGGAACACAGATACCGCAAAATGTGCTCCTAAAACGCCCACTTTGACCACGGTTCCCAACAACTCAAAAATTCCCTCATTCGTCAGACGTACCCAGTAGCAGTGGTCGAGGACTCCATCAGCAGAGCTGTTACCTTATTCGTGAGGAAATTCTACACAGAAAAAAACCTAGGAATGAAGAAAGCCAGACAAACCTTGTCGTCACCCTATGATCTGCGTTGCCTAAACTTAATATTTTTTCGACACATTTCTACATACTACAACAATGTAGCCCCCTTTCTACAAGCCTCCAAAAGCACCCCCCTCGAGTGCTTTATTGCCGCGGAAAAAACATGAAAGACACACGGGTCAGAGCCAAGACGAGTACTATTAAAAGCACTCAATGGAGATGCCAGCCATGCAAGAAAGCGCCTTGTTAGGCCTGTTCCCACATGACAAGCACCACCACTACTAAAGTTATCTCCTCAGATTACGTATTCAAAATAAATCCACATATTAACTGTGACAGCATAATGTCGTCTACATGCTTCACTGTGACATCTGTGGCATGCAGTAGATCGAACGAACAGAAATGGCCTACCGTAAAATGTTTTACAACCACCGTTCTCACTAAAACCCAAGCGAACTTGCCAATTTTAGGACACCCCAGCCTCTGGGGACATTCATTCGACCAAATAAAAGTCACTCTGCTTGAGACAGGTTTTCACACTAAATGGGACCGCTACCAGAAAGAATGGTGTCTTATTTATAATTCTAAACGCTGGCTTGTGGTATCAACGAGAGCGCTAACAGCATGTAGTGCCTGCGGAGGACCACAGACGTTGATTGACAAAAGGGCATGGATGCACATTGTTTCACCTCCCTCCCCCCACTATATAAGGAATTTTTCCCTCCTTCAGGACCAAACACCATTAGCTCGGAAAACGGGAGCATACAAGGGGAGCGCCGCCCAAAAAATCCGCCCAGGCCTCCCACTGGACCGTCTGCACGATAAGCGCTGTCCGCGTTAAGACAACTGAGAAAACAGAGGGAGGTAATGTGGAATGGGAGTGCCAGACTTGTCGTACCTTGAAATTGTGGCGTTGTTTTATGACATAGCGGTTCCATATTTCCCTGTTTTTCTATCTACGGCCTTCCATTCAACTTCATGCATGTCTCGCCGTATGTGTATATTTACATTGCTTTACACCCCTACTAACGATGGACGGAGCACTCGTCGCCTTCCCCGAACTCACCGCGCCCCTATGTAACCTGATCCCTGTCTCTCGTGCGGTCTGACCGCTCAGCAGCTCACCGGTGTCTGCCGCGAGTGCCTTTCTCTGTCGTCATAACGCATACGTTCAAACGGCAAAGTAGAATTATCACCGGTATCTTGGTAAAAGCAATGCCTCTCCGCCAATGGTCTGTCCTGGGTTCAACCACGCAGCAAGTGCTGGGCCAAGACCGCGAACTTAGTTACACCACAGCTCCGCTCTTCCAATCTGGGTCATTCCATGCCAAATGTCCCAGCCGTAAAATCGACCATCACGCATTTGCTCAGTAAAAATTGTGGGTCATCCTCGCATGGCAAAAAATGCTCCCTGAAAGTGTTTTTGTCTCAAAAAAAGTTTTTTTTCTAGTGCCCCTTTTACCTGCAGGGTTTAAAGCGAACTTACGTCTGTGAAAAAATTCACGGAAAAGTAACTTCTCTTATAATGGCCACCATTTTTTGCTAACATCATTTTGAAGCCCTGGGCTGCTCTATGCCACATTTTGAAACTATTTTTCTTTTTTTTTGGTGTGATTACGTCATTCCGAAACGGCACGATGTCGAGCTTTTTCAAACATTTTTAGCAAATACGAGCACTTTCTCTCAGCCAATGAAGCATTTGTACCTGTATCTCAGCATTGTCAAAAATTGGTAAAAGCTTCATTTACACTGAAAAAATGTGAAATGTGCGAGAAAACGTCTGTCAAACAAGGAAAAATCTCCTTTCTGGCCCATATTCACCTTGAAATTGCGCATTGTTGTGCTTGCAGCAAAAATTTCAAATTCAAGACATTCACTAGTACAAATGATCGCAGTTTATTTCAGGAAATTTCATCAGAACAGTTTTTGTTTTGGCAGAGAAAAAAATTTTTCAATTTGTACAGCGACACTACTTCAACCCATTGTTCCACAGAGTGGCTTCTCTGCATGACATGCACCTGCCTGCATGAAAGAGTTGCGACTCAGTTGGTTTGTGCTACAAGAATACCTTTCGCCACAATGGTATTTGTAGCGTCAGTACAGGAAAAAGGAATAATTCGCATGTTAGTGGGGAAAGTACAACCTGGAGTAAAACGTGGAGTGGGGAAAGTACAACGTCGCTGCCCCCGTTCTATGAGTACAGGTAACTCAACGGCTGGCTGTATATGGACGTGCATTGAAATAAGCAGGGTATGTTATACGTGGTATCTTTTAAGTATGCCGAAAATTACGAAATAAATAGCCATGGAGTGAACGAGTTAAACGGATTTATTTGTATGCGTTAGCGGAAATTACATAACCCGATGCTTCAAATGCACATCTGATGTCCAGCCGTCGAGTTACCCTTACTACCCGCCGCGGTGGCTCAGCGGCTAAGGCGTTGCGCTGCTGAGCACGAGGTCGCGGGTTCGATTCTCGGCCGCGGCGGCCGCTTTTTTGATGGAGGCTAACAGCAAACACGCCCGTGTGTTCGAGATTTCGGCGCACGTTAAAGATCCCCAGGTGGTCAAAATTAATCCGGAGCCCTCCACTGCGGCGCGCCTCATCGCCTGCGTTGAGTCGGCGCGTTAAACCCTACAATCAATCAATCAATCAGTTACCCTTACTCATGTAATGGGTGCACCACCGCTAGCTCCACGTTGTACGTTTCCCACTAACACGCGAATTATTCATTTTTCCTGTACTGACGCTACAAATATCATTGCGGCGAAAGGTATTTTTGTAGCGCAAACCCGCTGGCTCGCGCCTCTTTCATGAAGGCAGTTGCATGCCATGCCGAGCAGCCATTCTGTGGAACAATGGGGTGAAGTAGTGTCGCTGTACAAATTGAAAAACTTTTTTCTCTGCTAAAACAAAAACTGTTCTGATGAAACTTCCTCAAATAAACTGCGATCATTTGTACTAGTGAATGGTTTGAACTTGAAATTTTTACTACGAGCACAACAATCCGTAATTTCAAGGTGAATCTGGGCCAGAAAGGAAATTTTTCCATGTTTGACAGACGTTTTCTCGCACATTTCACATCTTTTCAGTGTAAATATAGCTTTTACCAATTTTCGACAATGCTCAGATACAGGTACAAATGCTTCATTGGCTGAGAGAATGTGCTCTTATTTGCTAAAAATGTTTGAAAATGCTCGACATCGTGTATTTTCTGAATGGCGTAATACCAGCAAATAAAAAGAAAAATGTTTTAAAAATGCGGCATAGAGCAGCCCAGCGCCTCAACGTGACGTTCACAAAAAATGGTGGCCATTGTAAAAGAAGTTACTTTTTTATGATTTTTTTCACAGGCGTAAGTTTGCCTTAAACCGTGGTGGTAAAAGGGGCGCTAGAAAAAGAACAACATTTTTTTGGACAAAAACACTTTCAGGCAGAATTGTGGGCCACGCGAGGATGACCCACTGGGGAAATCCGTGATGGTCGATTTTACGGCTGTGCATTTGGCATGGTATGATTCATCTGCGCATATGCTTTGTGTGTATTCTGTTTTTCGGTTTCCTTTTAATCACAGACGCAGCAGGCCGATACAACACTTCGTTTCCGCTCCTTTCGACCACCCGCGCCGTTTTCTCACTTCAACCCACCTCCTATCCTTCCTCTTTTTCCCTCGGCTATTTTCTATATCCTTCTTCCTCTCCTTAGCTTTTATCCTGTCCCTCTCAGCACCAACCGACGCAACTGCCGTGTTACTGTATTTGTTACTTTTCTGGCTTATACCTCTCGCAGTGCAAAGTGTTCTGTGTGCATAAGGGTTCCTTGTGCAGTTTAGGATTGTCCCTGAAGAAGGAAGTTGCACTTCCGGAACGGTTGCACTAATTTCTAGTGAATAAGTAACCGATATTTGTTCATATTTTTGACGTGATCATTCCTTCCCGCCCCTCGCAAAACTAACAGAATTAATATACATACGTACGTACATACGCACATACAGAAAGAAATGCCGGCAGTCTACAACGCCAAAGAAGGCATAGGGGAGTGGTTAGACTATTTTTTACCGTTAGTGACGTTACATTATTATTAATTTTTATTAATTACGTGAGAAAGAAAGAAAGAAAAACACGCGCCCAGAGTGGGGACCGAACCCACGCCTGTCGATTAGATCTCGAATGCCTTACCCCTTTGGTACATACATACATACATACATACATACATATACATACATACATGCATACATACATACGTACATACACACATACATATGTACATATATAGGGAGTAATAATAGGAAATGTGGGGCTCCTTGAATTAAGACAATAATAAGTGTTCGCGGTCAGGAATGCCTCGGAAAACAAAGGGGAGAAGTGGTAGGTCATTGAATCAGATGAAGCATTTTGAAAGACAGAACGAAAGCGGAGAAGAAATGTCCACCGGGTGGGACCCATCAAGTTATGTGACACCACGAAGTGTAATTAGATTCTGTATGCAACTGTACAGGTTATTATTAATGTTCTGCTTGCTTTTTTTTCTGTCAAGGTTATGTTACGACCTCCAGAATACGCCTCTGGTGCGATGACCACTACGCTACCGGCGGGCCTGTTTCCCTCCACTCACTCGGGTGTTTTATGTCAAGGTATTCTGTTTCCTTCGCTTGGGGGTGCTAGCATGCATCCATGAAGGGGAATTCACCTTCACGGGTGTCTAGCATTTTGGCTTCATTTCTGCTTCATTCCTGTGATCGTTAACTTGAAACATGCATATAACAAAAACCTGAATGCAATGAAGCATTGCGAACTTTTGGCAAATTCGTTACATCCAGGTTTACCTGTAACTCGTAAGACATGGAGGTAGCGAAGCTTCACGAAGACTTCATGGCCATCACGACAGTTCACGTTCACTATTCCAGCCGATTTCGTTCTTCCTCCCTTGCGCAACTAGCTTTACTGCATCACTGCTGGTATAAGTGTGAGTTTTCGTTATTTTTTGGAAGTGATAATCATTTCACATCACCTTGGACTGGCGTACGTAATGACGGGACTTTCGTGTTACAAGAAATTGTTGTCACGATTATGGCGTACGCTGCAGTCTTTCTGGTACCGAGCTAGGGTTGCCGTTGTTACAGCTAACGCTAGTTGGTTTTTTGTCTAATCCTAGCCAATCTTCCTAATTGGGCATGCTTAGCCCTGCGACCATGCAAAGCGGACGCTGGACGTTCGCCGGGATGCACGCACACACAAGCGCGTGGCATTTTCTGGAATATTCTGTCGCCGTGGGGCACGCGCTAACGTGCACGTGCTAACGAGCGCTAGGTATTTTCTCCATATTTTTTACTGCGGACACCAAACTAACGATTTGCGGAACAGCTCCACTATTAAAAAATCCGAAGAGCTACATGTTCCATTTTCTCTAAATACAAGCACCCCGACTCTCTACTTGACCTTGTGATCACTAAAAGCATTTTCGCTGTGGAATTAAGACGTAAATTTCTTCGGTTCAAGTCACTTCACTAATTGTTCAGTAAACAGCTTGAGATAGACCGTGCCCTCAACCTCAAACTATTTTCAACGAGAACAACCCGTCAACCTCAGGGTCTCAGGCCAGCATCTCCTCACGCGGCTTCAACTCGCTGTGGCGCGAGCCCGCAGACCTGCCGCATGGCAGCAACCATGGTCAACACGGCCTCACCGGGCATCAGAGCTTGTGCAGCGCTACCTCTGCAGGTGCTACCACCAAGAAGCGCAGTTATGCTGCAGACCCCCTTCTAATAGCCGACTGATATGCCATGGGTGTCCGAGGCTGGAGACGACTGCCTCGGCCGTGTTCCTCATGTCGTCCACCCCTATGACGCACATTCAGTTCGACGACCGCAAGCAGTGGTTCACGTTGATGCCAAAAATGCTGGTGGTGGCTAAGGGAGAACCCATCGCTTCCTCGCCGGCCGTGCCCGCTGCTGCGACATTCTGCCGTGGCTGTTTACAAGAACGTCCAGCACGGCAGGCTGCACGGTGATAACGTCACAATATTGTCGCGCGCAAGCAAATGTCGAGCGATAACGTGTGGGCCAGCTTCGCAAACATTACGCTCGAAATGAGTTCCAAGGTCCTGCCCTCGTTCTATGGCTTCGTGTAGCTTTCTTGCGCTTCTGAAGCGACACAAATTCCATACAGGGCTCTTCGGTGGCATATTTTCGTTAGCTGCTTTTGCCGGTGCCCGCTAGCAAATGAAGCTGCGCTTGGATCGCATCCTATCCTGGGAAGCTGACCAAGCTTGCGGCGTCGAGCGCGCCGATATCGGCCGAGCCATCAGTTCTTTCCCTCCGCTTGCTTTCAGTCCGGATTGTGGCGCGTGTGAAAATGGGCTCTAGCAAGCCTGACGCGTTGCACAGCAGGTGTGAGCACCGTCTTGCGGAGTCACTTGTCCCCTTGTCCCCGGAAGCCCTGCTATTGTTTCCAGCGCGCTGAGCATGTCCGGGGAAACCTGAGAAGCCTGGCCGACGTTGGATATCTCGAGGGCCGTCCTGTTCTGGACAGAGGTCGCCCGCAGCATCCTGACGAGCGCCTGTGGAGCGAGCTGTGTCCCCATCGCTGCCATGATGATGCCTCGGTCCGCCTGTCTTCTCAATTTGCCCAAGACGTCGTCGCCGGCTTCCCGTTCACCCCACAGAAACCGCCGCGGCTGTACGACAGGCATGGCATCTACCTCATTACTCGCGATCACGGCTAGCGCCAGGCAAAGTTGGCCTTGTTCGCTGCCGTGTCTACTGTGGCCGCCCAGCATTCTGAGGCGAGACAACTGCTCATGTAGCGTCTGCAGTGTCTCGCGTGCTACCGCACCCGCCTGCTACAGCTTGCCACTCACCATGACTGCCGCGACTTCTCGGGCCTTCTGCTTGCGTCATCTTCCTCGGAACAGCGGCCGCTGTCGTCCGGTGCCACTCTCCTGATGCGGTGGTATTCATCATCCCTTTGACCAACCTCCATATTCGCTAGGCAGTAAGTTATGAGCGCGCTCCCCTCTGGAGTGATCGGAGCGATATCCCGTGGTCGGTCGAACTCGCAGCGAAATGCGTGAGCTTACGGCATGCCTAGCAAAAGGCCCGAAGGGGCATTTCCAATGCAGCCAATGGCAAAAGCTTATTACTTCGACCGTTAGTAATAGACCTCGACGACTCTAACCGAGGGCTGTTACTAATTTACCAAGCATCGGTAGTAGGGAGCTCCAAGGAGGCGCGTCCTTCCCGTTCGACGGCTGGAGAGAGAGTCTCTCACTCCTACTGTGTTTGATTCGGTTCGGCGCTTTGATTATTTCTGGAATTAAAAATTGATGCTGCCCTTTTTGTTTATTTTTTTTACCCTTTATTTTTTTTACTACTGGCGGGGGGGGGGGCGGAAGGAACCTTTGCGATATGGTATTTGTCTTGCAAGTACTGCCTGGACTTCTTAGGCCTGCAGTATTAAATAATGTAAAATGAATATTTTTGCCAGACACCTCCTTGCCGGTATTTGTCAGACCTTTTTTTCAAAACCTCTCGCGTGAGCTCTGGTTACTATAAAAAGTAAACATGCAACTAGATACCCCCAATTAGAGTTATTAAAGTCAATATGCAGAATTCTAGCGCCGGCAATTTGTCATTTAAAGGTGGATTCTCAAAAATGTTTCCCCGAGTGAAAAAGAGCGCTTTGGGGAGTGTGTGTGCTCAAACGGAAAATACATTTAAAAGCACAATTGTTTTGTTACAAAACAAAATAAATGTACCTCGATAAAAAATCTTTTCTTACTTCTGAACGCCGTTCGTGCATGTATGATAATTTGTAGCACAAATGTAAACTAGAATATTTTACTGTGCCTTAAACAGGGGCAAGAGCAAGAAAAATTTAGGTTCAGTTGCATTTTTTAAAGGGACCCTGCAACACTTGCCATCGACTACTAGTAATGTCTTTTGGGAGAAAGTCTATTGTCCGAGAAATCTCCTCCCGTAAGAATTATGAAAACCCGTTCACAATTACCGAAACTACGCGCGATGAGAAATCGCGCATAATCGTTCCCTCTCAACTCGACCGCGGACAACGCGACGAAAGCTGCGGGCGCTCTCCCGGAGAGGGGCGCGGCTCGCGGGTTTCTCTTCAGCGGCCTTCGATATATTACGTTCCGGGTAGTTTTCTCCTTTTCTCCGCAACGCGGAGGGGCCTATTTCCGCTCTGGTGCCACAAAAAAGCAGGCATGGGTGGCTGCGCGCAAGTGCGCACTCGGTCTGGTAGGGCCTTTTTGAAGCAATAAACGTTTGTAGTGGAGTGGTCCCGTTGAAAGGGAAGTATTGAGCTCATCACTCAAACTCCGCGCGCGCTCAAAACACAGAAGAAACGGCAAAACTGTGCCTACCGGTTCAGGCATAGAAGAGGTTCGTACACAGCGATGACGACGACGGAAATGGGAGAATCTAGCCGCGAAGTTGACCAGTAACAGCCGATCGGGCAGCCATGTCCTATGTGACGTCCCTTAGGCCATGCCAGGGGTTGCTAATGAGGACAACTGAGGAGAGAGCGGTTAGTTTTTCCGCGTCTGTCATATCGATTTGCGCGGTCACCGCTTCACGTGCACGTGTAATATTTGGCTCAGGTATTCCTGACAGTGTAATCTAAACGTCGCGCAGGTTTACTTGCACTGCTCAAATAGTGTTGCAGGGTCTCTTTAAGACGTGTCCTGAAAAGGAACGCGATAAGTGTATTCAAATTTCGGACTGTGAACTCCCCGGTGTTGTTATGGACATTTTATTAGACCCACTTACATCTATTCTAAAGTTTCCCTGAGTCGTCCATTCCCATAAACCGCAGAGTGACCTGAAACGGCTTGTCTTCAAGGTCAAGTGATGAGCCCGACTTTTCAGAGAAAGGGCCCATTCTTGCGTACTATTTAATCCTCAGTGGGTGCATGCTCTGACGAGAGGGATCAATCTTTTTTTTATTTCCTGAGTAATTTGGGATATTGAGAGAGAGAAAAGACTATTTCCATTCAGACTAAAACCTTCTGGCACTCTTCCACCCGGAGAACCGTGGCAAGCTCTTCCACGAAGGCCCTCGACGCCAACCACATCCCCCAGTTGGGAGGAGGAGGGTTAACCTAATGAGGGGCTATTGAGAGACGGGAATAGCGAAAATGATATGATCAACATTAGCGTAATTAAAGGCGCAGTTGGAACAGGTTGATAAAATTGACAGTTGGGCTAGTTGGTTTTGATTCATCGTAAGTAGCGCTTTAAACGGGACACAGAAGAGAAGTTCGTCTGATGGAACACCGGAGTTCGCTCAAAAACAACCCTCATGCACATATCACTCGACATTCCGCGACCCACAAAGATAAGACCCAGGCGCAATGCTGCCCACTTTTGGATAACACCAGCGTGTTGTGGCGACACAAACACCAATTGACACGTGAGGTAATCCAAGCTTTTTATATAAGAAAGCAGGATGATAAGTGTGTCAGCCACGCGTCGGTGGCACTTCATGAAAAGGAATTTCTGTTCTTGTCAAATGCATTAACTTAGATGTTTTGCTGGTTGGTTTGTTGACTATGTGCAGTGTAATCTTGTGTGTTTTTTCGAATCGTTATCCTGTGACCTTTGTGTTTATCAAACTGCATTTTAGGGGTTGACCTGGGCAAGTGTTCTTTCTTTCTGAGTGTATAATTGTGTTTACGCCTAATAACGTCACTTGCGAGTTAGAGCCGTCGTGTGTGTCTTCTCTTCTGTGTCCCGTTTAAAGCGCTACTTACGATGGATGGAACAGCTTGAGTTTGAGCAATAACCTTAGAGGTAGAGACGTGCCGGAGTAATGAGGATGTTCAGCTGGAGTTTTCGGAGGCTGTGTACGTTTGCAGTGAATCAGGATGCGTGTGGTTCTGGAAACATCAGTAGTGAGTGCCGGGGCTGTTTGTAGTACTTTGGGCTCTTCTTGTAGACTATTCTTCGTCGGCCAAGGGCGGTGAAGGCCAAGGGATCACAGGCACCCGGCTTGTAATTTCGCGGGCCAGATAATGAGCCAAATGATTCCCGGTGACCCCTGAGTGGCCTTACACCCCCACCACTATGACCGAGACAGGGGAGAGAAGCGAGAGAGTTTGTGAAAGGTCGTCATGAAGATCTTGATGAAGTTGGTTGTAGCGAAGAGCTTAAATTACCACCATGTAGTCAGAGGAAATGAGATAGCGGGAGAAGGTGCTAGCAAACTCACTTCTGAGAGTTGCGTGGACGATCTCTGCCGTTTCGACAGTTAAAGGCAAAAAGAGACCAGAGTAATGACCGGCTGTCGAGCTCATTGGGGGTAACTGGGGCCAGACATAATGACGCCGGCAGTGGAGCCACGAGTAGGGTCATATGCGGGCCAACATTGCATAAGATAGTGCCCAGAGTAGCAGCGGTACATCTGTTATAGTACACTTTTCTGTAACGTGTGGTTACTACGATGATCTGGCCAATGCGGCACGAATTTTCGCAATAACAAAAGGAGAGAATTGTGGCCAAATATGACGGGAAGATGATCGACGCGAATGTGCTCGAAAACCGGCATGCGATAAAGAACGGGAGTGTTGATTGGCACAGGAGTGGCGGATAGGAGGGCTGGTTGTGTGTGTGGTTCCTGTGGTGCAAGGCGCCACGTTCAGGCAAAAACCAAGGCGGTGACCGTTCAAGGTACGGTAAATGAGGCCTGTCATCTCGCTCACCACTCGTGTGGGTACGCAAGCTTCATTTGGAGTTTCCCGGCGCACTGGGGCGATTCGGCTTCCGTGTGCTCCCTATTCCCGCTGGCGTGAGCTTCCACATGTTGGGAAACGCTACGCTCAACAGACAGCCAGGCGGCGATTCTCCGAAGGTCAACAGCGGTCCATCGAGACTCATTAGGACTTCTGGGTTTCCTTCATTTTAGCCTTAGTTTTTTATTGACTTTTGCGTGCCATACCAACCGTCCATCTGTCCTTTGCGTGTTATGTCTACACCTGTAATTTTTTCTTTAGTATACTCGGAAGTGTGTATAAATCCCGACCTCCGTTCTTTGTGGCACTTAAAATAAAGTAACGCGTGAACCTCTTCCAATTACATACTGAAACAGCACTGAACTCCCGCATTGTTCTTCAAAAATATTGAGACATCGGCAAAACCATATATCATGAAAGAAAATCATGTGAACTCAAAGGAAGCTTCAACGGCAGTAAAACTTCTCCTTGCCCTATATTATTTTGACATTCACGCCTTATTTAGGCAATATCGTTTAACTGTACCAAAACTTACGTAGTCGCGAGAGTGTGTTACGGTATTGATAGCTAACAGTTAATATTTTGCTCCCGCGAATCATACGGTAGTATCTAGTATACCCAAAATAAAACTACACAAACATTAGGTACCCATAACCTACCTCTATTTACCATGTGCATCCACATGAACGATTCCCTACCACGGGTGTCCCGTCGCCTAAAACCATACACACATTGCAGCACTCTTTATGGTGTTCAACCTACTCTATCGGAGAAACGTTTTGCTTCCCTAGCTTCATATAGGTCGTATCTGTAGCCCTGATATTGTTGAAAATGCTGTTTTTTCAGTGCTTGTCATTGAACAGACGAACGGTGAAGACGTCAAATATCAGCTATCTGGGGTGAGTTATGACCATTATTATTACTACTACAATGAACGTATATGAGAAATTTCGGGATATGCCGCTGTATCAACTACAAGACCGGTAGTTTAAAGGTGTATGTTTACTGAAAGACGTCTCACGATAACTGAGGCTTTCTGAACTGACATTGGTGACTTCCATTGGAACCAATAAAGCGTCTTCAGTGCATTCATTAGGTTCCTGGCAGTTTTTTTATTTACAAAGTGTTTGCGCAGTGTCTGTTGTGTATACCCATGTTTGCGTATTGCGATTTTTAATCTAGCCAGGCATGTAGACTGACATGTCTGCGATCTAAAGCTTTCACGAAGTTTCTGTTGTAATATATAGATTGAGAAATCACGCCACTTTGATGAAATGTTGCACAACAAACCGCTGTTGCAGCCAAGAGTCTATGCAAGTTTATGCTAGAGTGTACCGTCCCGGAATAGCGCGATGGTAGCGTTCGTCGACGCTTTGTAAGGCTATAAGTTTTTCCTGCGTTGGAACAGCAGAAATGTGTACGGGATATATCATTACACAGATTTACATAGAATGCCCCTTCTCACCCCCGCGCAGGAGCTCAAGCCAGTGATACACAACAGTTTCAATGGAGTCAGTCTTGTTCGCGGTTGGCTCGCCTCTCGGATGCAGGTATTCGATAGCCGTAAAGACAAATTAAAGCTCAACTGGAATTTGGGAGAAAACGCTTGGAATGTCGTAAGCATAGGGCGCGGCAAGCGGATCCTTCACGCACAAGTTCTCTCAGCGTGTACGTTTTTTTTCACCTGTTCTCCATCAGTGTACCCTTCTCCTTTATCCCGAAGAGCGCCCCAAGATTTCACAATATCTGCAAGCAAGCCGACTTGGTCCGCACAGAACGGGGCCTCATGTTACTTCGCCTACCGTCTGCAAAATCTCTCGGGAGATGTCGGCGGCACTCTTCTAGAAAAATGCCAAAGCGCCACTCGCAGGCTGCGTCTAAGCAGACGCAGCTTTTGGCCTTTTCTAACAAAGCAGGCATTCTTCTTCACCTTGGTCCCCCCCCCCCTTTCACAAATTCTTCACAACACTACTCTTGCGTATCGGCACAGCACAGCTGCTTTCACAATGGTTTAGTCCCCGACCCATCTTTCCATGCTCCCAGTCTTTCGACAAACGATTCATCCATTGATTAGTTTGCACCGATCGATTCCTCTCAACAAGTAATACAACTTCAAACGGCACCAGATGGGGCAATACCGGAGCCTTGTAAGAAACAAAGCGCAGCTGAATTTATTACGATAGTGCTGCTGCTTACA
Organism: Haemaphysalis longicornis; assembly: GCF_048455015.1. Lineage (NCBI taxonomy): Eukaryota > Metazoa > Arthropoda > Arachnida > Ixodida > Ixodidae > Haemaphysalis > Haemaphysalis longicornis. Next base: position 132,270,282 of record NW_027526385.1, on the reverse strand, counting down.
GAGCGAGCTAGTGGCTTCAAGCATTGCCAGACGGTTGCAAGAACGAAGCTGCAATTGGGTGTTTCTAGAACGAGCGGCATGAGACAATGCACACAGACGTCCCTGAGTGGGCCTCTAGAGATTAAGAACCATTAGAAAATCTTAAGCGTGCACTGCCAACGTTTTCAGGGAACGTAGCCGCCATTCTCGCGTGCACCGATTGCGCTCGTAGTGAAAAGTGCGCGTATGTTCAAAAGCTGTGCGTAAACTTTTGAGATGCTTATCGACACTGAAACCGGTTATTTCAGCAGTTTTCACCTCCGCTACGAAAAGAAGAAACGGACAACCCGCAATTTACCTTTGAGCAAGATGGAGGCAGGTTTTATGTGCACTATAAAAATTTGAAGTGCGCACTACTGCTGCCGGAAACACGACGGCGCTGGAAGCATAACTTCCTTTGACCATAAGCTGAATTGAAAGCGAATTATACTATTCACAGTTCCGCAGCAAGGATCCAAACTGGTTTCTTGACCACGCGTGGAACTAAACGTCATTCAGGCAAAACCGCGGTTCGGAACTCAAAGAATTGCACTAGACTGCAAACAACACCTGATCTTCGGCAAAAAAAACCCTCCTCTTACTCACTAACGTCTCCAGGAATGTAGTGGTTACAAGCACACCTCACGCCGAGACGCCCGATACACAACGCAAACTCGCGCACATCAAGCACGCCGGCAACGAGTGCACAACGTTCACCACGTGGAACCGCCACAACATTCAGTCAATGAAATGATTCACGAAATTAATCCTGTCACACAGCCCCCGGAACTTCAAGCGCACCTCCAAGCCACCAACCACAGCATCCTAAGCGCGGATGCTCGGTCAAACACAGACGGCTCTCATCACTTCACGGTTCTCATCACCGGAACTAAAAGCAGCGCTACGATGGAAAGAACAGGGGAACGGGCTCATACCTGAGCAGTCGATTGAAACGCTCTCATGTAACACTGATACGCAAATGCAGATAAATATACTCGCCTAAATCGAGCCCTCATAGACTAGACATGCAAGCCATCTAGGAAATCCCTATTATGCAAAACACGGTAGCTGAGAGGCGGGAAGAGGATGAAAAAACTTTTTTGAACAGCGAGATCGAGCTGGTAAGTTGGTGGTGTCCTCAGTCCAGGACTCCGTTTGTGCGGCCGGCCGTCTTCAGCAGCCAAAACTGCTCTTTCAGCGAGCAAAAACTGCTTACTTAGGTCCAAGCTGGCAAGTTCACTCTCCCAGAGAGAGAGAGAGAAACTTCTTTAATGGGCAAGTAAGGTCAGCCAGGCTGGGTGCCCGACTTGCTACACCAAATGGGGGTGAATGTGTGATAAAATTTAATGAAACATTTCACTTACACACGAATACTCAAACACACAGACGCACACAAAAGCACAGGCACAATCAGGCGATATAGTCATTTGTCTGAGAGTTGATAGCTCACTGACAAGTCCAGTGCTCCGGAGGAACGTTAGGAGCCCTTTTGTTGCGCGACTTCTCATGCCGGTTGTACGCCAGGGCCCAAGCAGGTGACTCGAAGAGATCTGGGCACACGCGCGCAGGCCTCGAGAAAGCTCTGCCGTGGTACGCTCAAGTTCGTAGCGAGGACATGCGCAAAGAACGTGTTTGAGATCCTCGGAACTGTACAGGTAGGGCACAAAGGTGAGAAGAATCTCGACATGGTTTAAAAAGGAAATGCTTTGTGTAAACCACATTCAGTCATATTCGATGCTGAACTGCTTAACCTCGCTTGCACAGACCGCTTGACATCCGAAATCGACACTCTGGGTGTATTGTGTGCAACGGATCCCAGGTGGTCGACAGCAATCACTGAGTACTCTTGGCAAGCGTGAGAGCCAGAGTCGCTCCTTCTCGCTTTGTGAAAGGCACTGGAGTAATAATTGGGCTGAAATGCGCTGATGCAGCAGCTCTGTCAGCTTCGTCGTTGCCAGCCACACCGCAGTGAGATGAAAGCCAGTGCAAAACAACGACGTGGTGGTTGTCTATTGCCTGCGTGTGCAAGCCATTTTATCTTGAGCAAGCTGCTCTTGTGGAAGCACCATGAGGTGTTGAAGGGCTGCTCGAGAGTCGGTGAAGATTGCCCATGCTTGAACTGGAGCAGTTAAAATGTGTTCCAGTGCAGAACGCAGGGCCGTGATTTCAGCAACCATCGACGAAGTTTTGTGACCTAGTTTTGTTGTACGTTTTGGGGGGGTTGAGGGGATTCATATTCCGATGGCAGATGATGTACCCAGCACTGATCCCACTGCTCGTATGTAGGACTGGGAATTCGATCAAGGGCTGGGTTTGAAGGGCGTGCACAAACCATATGGAAGAGCGCTGCTGGGCTGCCGCAGTGCCTGCACAGGGGGTAGTATAATGGGGGGTGAATGGCGTGTAGCAGAATGGGATGTGGAAATATGTTTGTTTGAAGTTGTAGGAGGGTGACTTGTTGTTCTTTTGTTAATTTTTATACCGGTAACGGGAAGGTGCATCGTGTGAGCATATAGAGTTGGGTGATGTCATTGTATGTAATAAGTGAGTATCCAGGCCTCTCGTGGTCCTCTTTCGGTGCCCGGCGGGCAAGATCTCGGGCGTGAGCGTGAGCCGCTACATTGCCGCGAAGGGATGAGTGGGCAGGCGTCCAAATGATCTTGATTGTTCTTTCCGGATTAGTTTGGGCTAGGATGCGTAGGGCTTTTGTGGAATTCGTTCCGGCTGTGTACTTCGGACACGCCGCTTGCGAGTCTGTAATAATGGCCTTGGCTTGGGTCTGGGTTATGGCTTACGCGCGCGCCACTTCCTCCGCTTCGAGGATGGTAGCGTGGCGAAGGGTGATACCCGTAATAAGACCAGTGGGGGTGGCGACAACGCTGTTTTGGTATTAGCATGTGGGTAGCCCGCTGCGTCTGTGAATACTGCTATATTTCAGTGACAGTACAGCCTTTCAAGGGTTTCTGGCCTAGCTGTCCTTCTGCCTTCAGTGTGCTTAGGGGTCATATTCCTTGGAAGGGAAGCAATTTTTAGCTTAGATCTAATTTTTAGTAGAATGTCTTCGGCAGTCTGCATTTCCATTAAAAGAGCGTATCCTAGGTTCATAAGTACTTGCCGGCCTGTCGGGGTAGTGCTTAGTCGCGGGTTCTGGGCGTTCAGGTGCGCCTCTGTAAGCTCGTCTATGGAATTGTGCACCCCTAGCGCCATCAAACGAGACATAAAAGTGGTTGTTGGAATTCCAAGAGCTTGTTTAATGGTATTCTCAAGATGATGTCGATCTTCCGCCGTTCTGCGGCGAGGAGGGTGGCGTATGGGGCGACGTACGTAATTCGTGAAATGACGAACGCTTGAACAAGACTCAACACGTCCTGTTTTTTTATTCCGTGTTTTTGGCTGGCAATGCGGCGGAGCATCCTGACAATCTGAGCGGTTGACGAGTCCAATTTCCGGAATAGTTGCGTTTTTTGCAATTGTCTTGGTAGGCCATTCCCAGAGTTTTGGTGTTTTGGGTGGGAGAAATCAGGATGTCATCCAAGATGACGTGAATGTCCGTGGTGGGATCCCTGGGACGTTTTTCAAACACGAGAAGCTCCGATTTGTGATGGGGGCAGGTGAGGCCCCATTGCTTAGCGTACGCATGGACAGCGTCTGCGGCCTGTTGGAGTTGGTCTTGCATGGCTCCCAGCGATGCCTTACCACCCAAAACGTTATATCGTCGGCGTAAATGACGCGCTTGATGTCGGGAATTTGTGTTCAGTTCTTTCGGGAGGTGAATCAAGGCGACATTGAAAAGTATTGGGGACAGGACCGCAACTTGCGGAGTTCCCCTACTTCCGCATGAGAAGACGTCGGATTGTAGGTCCCCCATCTTGATGACAGCTTTGGGGTATGAGAGCGGAAGTATCCGTACATTCTTTCTCGGCAGCCGAGGTCTTTGAGATTTTTCAAAATGGCGCTTGGTCTCCCAGCAGTCCGTTCTTGTTCTTTTTTCTCTTCGACTTACTAACTACCTCGATCCAAATGCCTTGAGAAGTCCATTCGTCATGTCTTTCTTGGTAATACTTATTTAGCTCCATGCGGGTCTCTTTTCGTCGATCGGTGTCCGGCATCATGGGAGTTACTGCGTCCACGACAGGGGCTGGCGGCGCCATCGAGAGCCACGCTTGAGCCCGCCTCTCCCAAAGTAGGCTTAGCTCGTGAGCTCCCGCTTTGGAAGTTCAGATGGCCGTGAGTTCATGAAATCTTGACTTACACTAAGAATGTTGGGTTCTCCGTGGTCCTCGCGATGTTGGGCTTGGGGTCAGACGATTGTTCGGTGTATTTGGAGACTGCTTCTATGATGTTTATGCGTTATTTTCAGAGTCTGAATGAAGCCAGGTTCATCGCCGATGACGATGATGATGCGCAGCTGAGAGGATAGCGAACACGCAAATTACCATGCAACCGTCTAGCCTTGCTTGCAATGGGAATCGCAAAAACCATTAGCACGACCTCCCCTTAACCAAGTTACATCTGTTTCGCACCAGGCTTTGCTAGGGCCCCACATCGACAGACGAAACCTATCCCACTCGGAAGGGGAATTATCGGAACTACTCGAATAAACAAGGCCCGTCCAGGCAGCACATACGTAATGCTGTCACATTACCCAATGTATTGGAACAAGATGGAAGGTTGAGCGAGTTGGTACGTATTCATGATAAAAATTAACAGTGCAATAAACGACAAGGAACGCAGAATAAATTCACAAGTCGGTCGCTGACTCGCAACTAGTATTTTATTTGAAAGGATCCCAAATCTGGTGTCGTGAAAACAAACAAATATTGAAACCTCTCATAAAACCACGTAAAGGCCCGATAACCGCTCACAGAGTTAGGTGGCACCTAAAAAAATCTTTTTCCTGCTTTTTCAAGCCCAGGTTAATATGCATAAAGAAGTCGGGTACCACCAGAATGCTGTCGCGCAAACCTACGAAAGGCTACTGAAATTTCTCAAATGAAAACCACACCATGAGTAAACCCAAGATATAAAGAAGGAGAAAAAACAGTCATTTCATACGTGCACCTCCTATCAGAAGGTTTAAATAATGTAGCAGGAAGATACGGGGTGAATGTCGCTTTCTCAGCCCCTCTCAGGCGTAATCGTGCGTGCCCGGCAATACAGAGAAAGATGAATAACAAACCCAGAAACTCAAAAAGAGGCTGCAGCATCAACCACGATGATAAGCTTCTGCCCTGTCGTACGAGTATTGTGAACCGGCTTCTCCTCAATTGTGGTAAAGTGTATATTGTACAATCGCGTTATGCGTTAACGCGCGCCTGCGTGAACATTTGAATAATCTAAAAAATTGCGCCCCAATCCACCCTGTGAATATGGTTGGTAAACAAAGCTGTAAACGACACCAACAACGATTACCCATCCAGAGACAAGTGAGATGCACTTAGCCGCACCCTGTATTACTTCAAAGATATTCATTGCTAAGGTTAAATCAATGCATGAGTCATCAACGGTGGTTGGTTGAGTTGTATTAGTGAAGTACATCAGGGGAAACGTTTTATATAAAATTAACTTAAACTCAAACCCGCTGTCAGACGCCACCTCCGGCGCCCACAAAGGCAACGAGAGTGAGTGAGTGAGTGAGTGAGTGATTTATTGAAGTAGAAAATGGAAAAGGAGTGGACTGGAAATCTTTACAACTCGTGTGGGAGTTCACCAGCATACAACCTAGTTCGGGGAAAGGACAGGGGGGTATGAAAGGGGGTAGGTAAGAACAACTGGGGGCAGAGCAAGAGGGAGAGAAAGAAAGTGATAAGGATTGCGCAAGCCTGGCCGGCAGGCATTGGCTACAGCCATTTGGTAAGGTTGCTATCCTCTAGGATGGCCAGGACAAGTTTGAAGGCTTCCCGCTGGATGGAGGTGGGGCCCGCCAGGAAAAGCAGGTCCATCAGGGTGTGCGTCGGCAGCCCGAGACGCGGGAGTATGGTCCTAAACTCTGCTTTCGGGGCATCGTGCTCGCCGCAGGAGCACAGCAGGTGCTCCAGTGTCTCGGGCTCTCGGCAGTCAGCACATGTGGGCAACGACTGGTGGCCTTGTCGGTGCAAGCGGGCTGCGACATTGCAGCAATCAAGCCGCATGCGGAGGAGTATGGAGTGGGCGTCCCTGGTGATGCGGTAAGGCAGGACCTGTGGAGCTTGGACACTGATGACTCTGGGGTCCGGATGCATCGTGTCCACCTCCCACGTCAGGATGGGTTGTGCGGCGTCGAAGGGCCTCAGGTCTCGGGAGGCAAGGACCCCCACTGGCAAGCATCACCTCTGGGGAGGGAATCAGCCACTTCACTTCCGGTGATGCTGACATGAGATGGCAACCAGTGGCGCCGCAGGTCACAACCGCAGGACCACACCAGGTGAAGCTTCGCCGCCAGTGACCGCTGGACGTAGCAGCTGGAGCCTAATGGCTGGTCCGCCGTTCGCATTCGCAAGAGAGCGGGCTGCGAACGGCGAGAGTGGGCTGTGATGATGGCCCCCTAAATCTAGTTGCCCTTCTCTAGGAGCAGGTCTCAGGCAAGGTGCATCCTGGCCAGCCCTGCATAGGAGGAGGAGGCGGAGAAGCGCAGGCAGCATACCTGACTGGTGCCAAACTCTATGGCTGTGCAGGGAGCTCCAGCTCTGCAGATGGCCAATTGCACGGAACCTCCTGTGCAGAGATGCAGGAGGCCAGCCGTCTCATCCTGCCCCAGGGCAGCAACTTCCTGGTGCATTGCCTAGGTTGGTGTTGACCACTTGCTACGAATCCCCTGGAGCGTGGTGCTGATGCGAAGAGCTCGTCTGGTGCAGGTGGTGGTGCCTCGAGAGGGCGACGCTGCGGCAGCTCAATGTTACTCTCGTAGATGGACGCCAGCATGCCCATTTGCGAGTAGGGTTGGCTGCGGTAGCGCTGCAGAAGGGCTGCCTCTTCCGGTGCGCTATAAATCCGGTGGATGGGCGCAGCTCCACCGGCAGGGCCCGCATCAGGATGGTCCTGGTGCCGTCCTCGGTTTAGGAAGCCGCCGGCGGGGACGTGCTTGGTAGCCGAGACAGAGGCGTATGGCCAGGTGTTGGTCAATCTACAACCCCTTCCACCGCAATTGCTGTAGGTGTACCAGTGGCAGGGCATATAGAATGGCTGAGGACGCCATTCCATGAAACACTCGCAAAGCGACGGATTGCGAGCAGGCCTGCCCTCATGCCAGCCGCCTGCGCACGCCCCACTGGACTCCCAGCGTGCTCTGCTGGAGTGCCCTCACCGCTGGGATCCAGGTCAGCCGGCAGTCAATGAGCTCCAGGTATTTGATCCCCAGGCCCCACGGCAGTGGCCGACCGCTCTAGGTGAGGGGGGGGGGGGGTGTTGTCCTGCATACCTGGTAGCCACGTGGGTGGTACGAGATCGGCGGCAGAGATAGAGAGGAAGTGAGATGTTATGCGTGATTGCGAGCTTCCAATAATATTTCTAACTCCCAGCGCATCCGCAGGCGCCAACACGGCCGCTATACGAGCCGTGGGCAAAGCGCACAGTGGCGCAACAGGTCGCGTAATCGCTATCACGTAGCATTCAGCGAGAACGCAGGGAGAAAGCACGCAGATGTGCTTGTTTAGTGCACTGCCTGTCTTCTCCGTCTCCCCGTGGGCTCGTTTCTGAATCGGTAAGACAACAGGCTGTCGCTCCATTGCTCTTTCGTTCATTGTTCGAGTGCTGGCGGTGCGAGTAACTTCTTTTATTTGTTTGCGGGAGTTTTCTGCTGGAACTAACGGTCGCGAAACAACCCTTGGGGTAGAGTTAAAAAGCTTTGCTTTAAAAGGACACCTCCTCCCACTTATCAACGCACTGCCGAGCATGTGCATGCAAGACGTGTTTGATGAATGCGACATTTTGTTCACACATAAAGACCAGCTGACACGAGAAGTTGTTGAAGCGTGTCATATCAACAAGAGGCGAACCTGGTGTGTAGGCGTGCCTTCACTGACGCTGTATGAGGAGGAAAAAAAGCTTTTTTAGATGTCACCTAACTCTGCGAGCGGTTATGACTCATTTACGCGGTTTCGTCAAAGGTTTCAATATATTTTCGTTTTCACTGCATGAGATTTTACGTGTCGGCTATAGGTTTGTGTTTCTTTCCAATAAGATACTAGTTGTGAGTCAGCGCCCGTCTTGGGAATTTCTTCTGCGTTCCTCGTCGTTCATTGCGCCGTTACTTTCCATCATGAACCCAACGTAATAGCACTACAGGTGGCAGCATGTCTACTGTCCTGCTACGAAAGACAGTATGTACAACAAGCCTCACGGTTGTTGTACATCCAGGGCAGTTTACAGGGCATGTTGCTATCGGCATCATATGAAACGCGAACACGAAAATATTAACTAGAAAATGCAAGACTTTGCGCTGCTGCGCACAAGGTCACTGGTTAGATTCCCGGAAGCGGCGGCCGCTTTTCTGATGGAGGCGAAAAGCAAAAATGCCTGTGTGGACGAGATTTCGGCGCACTTTAAAGATCCCCAGGTGGTCAAAATTAATCCGGAGCCCTCCACTACGCTGCGCCTCATCGCCTGCGTTGCATCGGCGCTTTAAACACAACAATCAATTAATCAAAATCAATCACGTGCAAAATTGAAAAATACAGTTCGTAGAGTTCATTTATTGCCCTGCTATTGGCATTTTTGGAAATCCACTCTTCCCAACTTTGTTTATGTAACTTATCCACGCGTCATTTTGGCTTGCATGGAACAAAATCGCGCTATTTTTGTGTTCAGGTTCATATTTTCTGAGGTTAGTAGTGGTTGTCGCCCTGATTATGTATTGCCCCAAGATTTGGTGTTCTACTTGTCACTATCTTGAACACTGTCGCGCTCGAGCCGTTATACTTGCGACAGTGAATTGAATTACGCTATGCCTTGAATTGGTCGGTTGGTTGCCTCCCACCATGGCACATACCCACGCGGGGGATGGCCAAGAAATTTTGTGCCTAATGAGGATGTGACCTATATTATTTTAGATCCCAAAATTTAGAAAAGAAAATACCCAACAGAATTTTTTAAATATGTATAATATGAAAGTAGATTCAGGAAGAAAAATGAGGTATGTGAGAATGTTTAGCTGGCTAGCAGGAAAACCTACCTGTCGCCACAACATAAGAATGGAGGGCAGACACAACATCCCTGTGGCAGACTCCTAGGGCGGAAGCGCCTAGTGACAGGACCTCGTAACTGGATAGCGGAAGGTTAAGGCGTCTAAAGGTTGACTCCAGATGCGTGCGTCGCATTGGGGAGAAGCTGCGGCAATTAAATAGAAAATGTTCTAAATTTTCCAGTTCGTCGCAGAAAGGACATTGCGGAGATGGAGCCAGACGAGAGTTATAAAGATAAAAATTTAGTGGGGGAATTTTGCACCGAAGTTTAGTGATTGCTACCTCGCATATCCTTGTTTCACAAAACATTGGCTTCCATGCATGACGAAGGTGGCTATAATCTCTAGAGGATAGAAGGGCGTCTTGTTTATAAGCCTGGAGTAGCTGTAGACGTTTAAATCTCGCCCCCAATAGAAAACTGTCATTTGGACATTGCACGACCACAGGGCCACCAAGAGACATGCTGGCTAATTGATCAGCCACTTCATTGTATGAGATTCCTGCATGTCCTGGAACCCACACTAGCCGAACCTCACAAAGGTGATATGCGGAACAAATGATTGGAATGTGCGGATAATTGGAGAATCTTTTTCGGATGTTAATGCGGAACACGCAGAGAGGGAGTCAGAAAGTATAACTACATGGGAAAATCTATGCTGAAGTTTTTGAAGAGCCAAAATTATTGCCAATAATTCCGCCTGGAAAATAGGTGTGAAATCAGGTAACCTGATAGAAAAGGACCAATCGAGATACTGGGAGAATATCCCGACTCCAGCTTTTTCATCAACTTGTGAGGCATCGGTAGCAATGACGATATGGGAATGAAGGGTTGACAAATGATCCTCCAGCAATCCATTTAGAATTCGGGCTGGCAACATCTTGGCATTCGGGGGGAAGATATTATCAAAGATTATTTCAACAGATGACACACTAATACAAGTAGAGGGGAGCCGGAAAAGGTCTGCGTGAAGTGGCTGGAGCCATGACTGTACTAGATCCATCTGGGGTCTCTGGAACCGCGTCCACTGAATGCCTTGAAAAAGATCAGGCCTCAGACGGAAAATGAACTGGGCGTCATGCAGTGGGGGTTCAAACAATTTGACAAAGGTTAGTACGGTCAATAATTGGAATCTAAACTTCAGTGGAGGAAACCGTGCCTCAAGGTGTAAAATAGGGTTAGCGACATATTTTGGCAGTCCCAAGCATAGTCGCAAAGCCATTCTCTTGACGATAAATAGGGGAATTGTACATCTCTAGCGCCGGTTTCTTCTTTTCTTCTTTTTTGTATTTGTTGTTATTGTAGTAGTAGTACTAGTTATTGTTGTTGTTTCTTCTTTTATAAGGAAAGGAGTCTCTCTTTACTTTCTCTGTTATTTTCTTCTTTCTTTTCCTTTCTTTTCGAAACGGTATCTTTCTTTGTTTTCTTTTGTTTCACACTTGACCCCTGCTGCTGCCTTTGTCAATAGATTTGAGGGCTTGTCAAGCTACCTAGAGCGGCATTTTCCCAACAAATCCAATATAAAATTATGTATATTTTATGGAAAATAAACCACTTAAATTCAATTCAATTTTTATTTTCGCATTTTCGTTTACGCCGATAGTACACCACACCAAGAATTCTATGTCACCCACGTCTTCTGGAACATTCTGGGTAGGCTGTTTATCCTAGCGGCATCAAACGTAGTGCTGCACCATTGAGCGTGTATTTCTAGGAGTCGTACCTTCTACAAGGCACCACCCGATGTTTACAGCCCACCATACCGTTGCCGCGAAAGCTGGGAATACTTAATAATGAAAGCTTGGAATGCGGGGGGCATAAACGTCCTGTAATCGTATAAGGGCACGAAGCAAATGTGGCATAAGGCTTGAAGTTGGCCACCGCAAAATGCAACAAGCTCCCCCCTTCTAGTCACCATCACCGCCTAAACATTTCCTATTACCAACGTGTGAAACTCGTTCCTGGAACAACATTACAAAGGATACTATTCCAACCTCCCCAGGAATAACAACCATCCCCCGGGCGGCGTGGCAAAATCTAGAAGAGTCTCTTGGCCTCATTCACAATATTGTCGAGACAATCATCTCTACCACCCCATTAGGTGCAACACTCAATAGCATAAAAATACCTCAGTGGACCACATTCATCAAGCACAGAGCCCAAGCGAACCAACCATAGTAAAATTCCTTAAGCAATAGATCGTTGTCCTGCACCACCACGTAAACAAATAATGGAAATAGATCGCCTTTAATATAGTAGCGCCTGCATTCGACGCCTACCTCCGTAACTGAGAAGCACGCAAAGGCCCCCAACTAAGATGGAAGGGGCAAAAACGTAATGAAGGACTGAAACGCAGGATACCTTAGATCACGTTGAGAGCATCGGAGTACACTTCCGAGTTGACGCTACAAAATGCCCTCACCTCTGCCGCAGTTTACAGGGCATGTTGGGAACGGAAAAAACATGGAAGCTTCTCCGCCACATGCTCGACCCTATACGCAAACCTGACATTGAAGACGATACACTCTTTGAGCTCAACGACAAGTACGGTGGCACAACGTTATCTCCCACGCCGCCTCCTTCGTACGCTGGTCGTAGTACAAAGTCGAGCTGGATAAGCCAATTAAGACTCACGATGTCTGGCAGGCACTTCAGCCCTCACCCGCAACACCCCTCCTGGCAGACTGCGTAACAAATAAGCCTCACAAGATCCTCGACGACCCAAGCAACCAAGCCTCATCAGTGTAACCAATAAATACTACGAACGGGCCAAAATGGCACGCCGAAATTGTAGTTTTTCCGCAGCCAGGAAAACCTATGAAGCTGGAAACACTGCGCCCCAAATGCCTAACGTCGTGCGTAGGGAAGATGCTTAAGCCTGCGACCCTTGCCCACCTACAACCATACGTAGTAACCCAAGACGTTTACAGCATACAATCTTTGGTGGCAGGCCCCATCTTTCAACGTATTATATCCTTCTTCAAGTAAATAAAAACCGCTTTCAGCCCATTTCTCTCAATTTACCAGGGCTATCCTCGCTCTACATCAGAAAGGAACGTTGGCCAATGTGAACCACGATGCCCTTCTCGAAAGAATAAACGACACCAACTGTAGAGAACGATTGCTTCAATACATACAGTAATTCCTCACGGATTGCACGACGACGGTAGCTATAAGATTACTACGAATGACCATTAATACAATGCCCAACCAGAGAACATTTCAAAAAGTGGTGCTTCTCCCACCATTATTTATTATCCCCACGATAAAGTTCCCGCCAACACGCAACACCATCAAGGGACTAAACATGCTCTCCGATTATATTATAACCTTTTGTATTACTGGTGCGACAAGCAGGTGGCATGCAGGATGCACTCCTTGACGCCGCGAACGTCATTCAACATTGCGCAAGTGTGCGCGGCCTTTAGTGCTCCACAAGTCCCAGCTCATCATTTTAAGACGCACGCTGCACGGCAAGTGGCTGGAAGGCTCCACAAAGCCATTAAAGGCACAGCCTGAGACATTTATATGGTAACGACCATGCTTATACTTCGACTTTACAATTTAAGAAAGACGAGGACAAAAGGTAAACTTTAAGCGCCTCAACCACACAGCTTGAACACCATACGTACGATGAGCTTAGTCATATATCGCCACCAAGGTGTGAAGAAGGATCACGTCATCAAGCTCGTAGCAGCCCTTGTTGTCAGCCGCTCATTGTGAGCCTGAAACAGAGGGAACTATATTAACTTGACATACTCCTCTAGGCTCCTCCTCATTACGCCACACAGAAGCTGGAAGCGTTAGCGGCCCACACCAATGTGCCGGGGATCAATAACGTCAACCTCGTTACCCAACTAGAGCCGTTCCAGGAAACCTCTACTGGCCGCGCGGTGCTGAGGCATCAATTACCCTCGGCTAGAAGTCGTATAACCCGCCGTGGTTACTGAGAGGCTAAGGCGTTACGCTGCTGAGCACGGGGTTACGGGTTCGAATCCCGCCGCGACGGCCGATTTTCTGGTGGAGGTGAAAAGCAAAAACGCCCGTTTTTCCGAGATTTCGGCGCATGTTAAAGATCCCCAGGTTGTCAAAAATTAATCCGGAGCCCTGCAATACGGCTTGCCTCATCGCCTGCATCGCGTCGGTGCATTAAACCCTACAATCAATCAATCGACACCTCTGTAGCGCTCAGCATTGTGTCGCGCACAACATCCAGCTACAACATCCAGTACAACATCCAGCTACAAAACTGCGCTCATGAGTGGCCATAGAAAAGTGACAAAGTCGCTGATTTTTGTTGTGCATTCTTTCGTGTTTGGCGCATGGCTTCTACCGCAGTATGACGCATCGGCTGCTCTAATCCTGCAACTTCTAGTCCTGAGGTGCCTCCGGCACCGAATATTGATGAGTCGTGCTTTCGTCACCAAATGGATCTGGCAGCCACCTGCAAGCCCTTTCTCGACCGGCAAGCATCATCAACAGAGTCAACACTATTCCCGGATACTTATAGGACGGGCATCGCATGCCAGTCTTTAGAGGGCACGGAAGAGCGGCAGGCATGTGTTCTTCGGTGACCAAGGCGCTGATTTTAGGTCGAAGCACCTTGGCGCCGGTTTTTCGGCTGTGGGGCGTCACCGTCGGTGTCTTCTAGCGAACTCTGCCTAGTCTGAAGAGTGAAAGAAATCAGAGGACGAGACTGTCGACAAATGTCGACAAATTGGGAGGGGATGACGGGTTCCTTGGCGGCGCGAGAACCTGCTCCAAAAGTAGGCCGGGGGAAGGGGCCATATGCGTTGCCAGCATGAGGAGCCCCACTTTGCGCCGCCGACACAGAAGCTTACCATACCTGCCGTCTATTGAACCCACGAGTGAATGCTGCCTCAGCACACTGCAGGCATCAGGAGTGAGTGGTGAACTGTGAGTCACGCACTGTGAACCCGTCGTACGCTTTCTCAGCCGCTGCAGCTAAACGAGCTGCCAGCGCGAAGGCTAAGCACGGCCAACGCCAGAACCCCGAGTGAGGGCTGAACAATGAGCGGGGCAAACGGTGCATGTGCTTCGTCAGCCACTACGAGTACAGGATGTCTGTCCCCATACAGATATCCACCAGAAATTCTTTGCCTCAACACATTTGGCACAGTCGAAACAGTTAACAGCCGCGCCAGAATATTGCATTAGAGAGTATCGTAATCACCTGCCAATTATATGTTGTTAAGGTCAGTAAAATTATGTCACTGTTTGTAAGCGTTCTAGTAATCGCTGCCAGCTGCTCTTTCTGTGCCCAAGTGCTCGTTAAGATACTTTGTGAATACCTTCTTGTATCAGAACAGATGCTGCTCTACGGTGACGTATAGTAAATCCGGCACCTTATAATTCTCTTAGCAGCTATCGGCGACCTATCCGCCGAACTTAGGTATCGTTACGATGATGTTTTGCAGCAGTTTGCTTACTTTAAAAAGAATCATGAAATACTGAGACAAATTATTTCCCACCTATCAAACAGTATGTTTGCTCTCGAGTCTGTTGTCGATTCTCTTGACGGCTGACGACTCGCCGATAGCATAACAAGCATTGTTTCTTTTGTTGTCTAAATTGGACGTGCGGAATGGAAGCAAAAAATAAATCAACACAAAGACGCGTCGAGAAGAGACGACTTTATCTTCACTGGAATCTCTGACAACGAATCGGAGACATGGATCCATATCGAAGCCCACGCTTGTAATCTAGCTCCTCATCTTGAAATGCAAACTCTGAAATATCTGCCAACATTTCGAGAGCATATAGTCTGGACGCTCTTTCGTCCGCAAATATGCGACCCATTATCGCCAAGTTTTTTTTTAATCAAGAGAAAGATATTGCATCTTGGCACGAATACCACAATTTAAAAATACAGGGAACTGGGGGATACTTTGTCAAACCAGTCGATACTCGCGAAAAAAGATAAATGAATTTGGCATGCAAGTGGTCAGCGTTTTTCACTACGCTCCAAAAAACTTGTAATGAGCAAGAAAGCGTGCGTGTCTCGTGTGGCAACCGAACAGGATTGTGATGCCAGCCCTAGTTGAGAGACACTTGAGTCGAGCGGTAACGCATCAGTGAATACGCCCCATGTCAGTTCCATTCATAGATGTCTTCTGCACAGCCATACGTCGGGCACGTGTCCTTACTATTCATAAACACACGCAGCATAATGAACAAGCGGGTGCAGTTATCTTCTGTCATTCATTCATGTTCCCCAGATGCCAACGCTTGCACAGAGACATCGCTGTCAGCTAAAATAAGGAGCAGTGAGATATTTGAACTCGAAAAAGCATACGACATCTACATTTCTGATCATGACGTCGGTTCTGATTGACGTATATTGAGTTGAGTCAGCCATGGCCTGAAATCTTCTTTGGTTATTGTTTCTTCCGGCTTGGAACTTATAAATGTGCGATTCTGTCTCCCCAGCCAAGACGTCAGTCTCTGCGGAAGCAACCGGTCCCCTACCGCCTCGCCTTCATTTTCTGTCGGAAAACACGTGCAACAATCAATACAGAAACGCTTGTCTACTTTTAAAAATAAACGTGTATATTTAGGTGACCTCGACGTTCCACAGTGACAATGTCGCACTAATCTCTGTTCGCCATGTTTAAAAGCTGCACTTCGATGCCCACGAAACACAAAGAAGCAATTGTTTCCCTCTGCCAAGTCGGTTGACCGACCCGACCGCTGGTCTCAGCACCAAAACGCTAAACAGTAACGAAACAGTAAAGAATAAGTCCTTAAACTTGCTTATCTACAAAACAACCCACAAACGGTCTAGCCTATTGTGTACAGTACTAAAGCAGAATAGTACATTTAGGGCACTCTGGAGTACGTGTTTCAAATATCAAATGCTGCAAGCTTTTAAACAGTTCGTTTTGCTCAGTGTTTCTGCGAAGTCCTTCGCCTTATGTTGTAACTGTCCCCAGCCATAGTTTTTCTTTATGAATTATATTGATTAAATTGCACCTTCTTGAGCGGGTTCTCATTGAAATGTACGAAGGAGTAGTCATCACTAATTCCTTCGAAGATCTTTAATGAGTCTTTACAGCCTACACGCCTACCTTGTGATTGGAAACAGGGTAAGGTACTTTTCACTAATAAATGAGCTAATAATTCTTTCCCGCAGCACTACCGTCGGATTTTATTGACGAACATTCCCGGTTAGAGCACATAGCATAGTTTCGTTTGATTAGTTATGTCGTGGAAAATTCATTTTTCAAGCACCGTAAGCTCGGCTTTAGAAACCTGTGGTCATGAGCTTTTCTCCTTTACTAACGACCTGTTTGTTAATGGTGATGAAGGTTTCTGCACTGATTGTATCTTTCTTGATTTAAGAGAACCCTTCCACACTGTACCTCGCGACTTTCTAATTTTGAAGCTTAGTAAACTCACACTGACCCTAATGTGCGCTCCTGGATAAAGACCTAACCGAGAACGCAACAGCTGATCACTTATTATCCCCCTCCTTTGTGTAAGGTCAGTACTAGGTACAATACTCTTTCTTTTTTGCATTTACCATCTTCCTGTCTGCATCACCTTTTCTACCATTACGCTCTTCATTGACGATTCTGTATTGTATCTAAATCTCTAGCCAGGCTCACATCTTCAAACTGTGTAACAACCTATTCGGTTGGTACACAAAATGGCGCATGCGACGTTATGTGAAGAAATGGAAATGCATAAATTTTCGCGTCGCACTAAAACTGCTAACACGTATACGTATAGCCTTATTGCCGATTCTTTATCGTACGTCGATTTATACAAGTACCTGGGTCTTCATATCCCAAATAACCTGGCTTTGGAAGTGCACGTTGACTATATCACTGGCCGCTGTATCAACATGCGTTTGAGAGAACATGAATTGTCGTTGAAAGGCCTATATAATCCCATCTTTCTTCGCATTGTGCTAAGTGCAGCAATGCAAACCTAATTTTCCTTCCACTAACATTTTATTTAGGCACCATGATCAAAAAACCCTCGAAATCATGGAGGCATTCCACATACTAGAACGAGGTGATAAGTGTGTAAGCCCAGCAAGCGCGCGTCTCCATTCTAAAGAGATTGCATATCTGCGTGTGCCTTGACTGTAGCATGTGTATATCTAGTTGTGGTATCACCGTCACTTTTGTAAACTGGTTTCTATCATGCGCACTGTCTTTTTATTACTTTATTGTTTCTGCAGAGTATTGATATTCTCCCTTCGTGATATTAAAATTTAGTTGTTAGACCAGCAGCTCTCCTTCTGCTGCATTTCCTTCGTCTTTGAGTTCGCGCTGGTTTATCCAAGAACAATACCAATTGTAATCATCATCCCCATTAGCCTATTTGGGTCCACTGCAGGAAAAATGCCTCCCGCATTGACTTCCACTCGTTTCTCACCTGTGCTGCCCATGTCCATTCCTTGCCTCCGAATTTTCTTATTTCATCTCTCCATCGATTTAATGGCCTTCATATTTTTCTAGTTCCGTCTCGCGGTGTTCATTCGTTGTACAATTGTATGTCCCGATATTTACGTCGTAATTTTCATCTTCACCTAGATCGGTGAAACTTGCTCTTTGTAAGACCTTGGTACGTTCGAAATCAGAATACGCCTGCACCACCTGGAATGCTTCCAAGACCACTCTCATCCTCGCATTTGCATTAATTTCAACGCCGGCCAGCTCGTTTTGTAATTTCTAACTACTCTCGCCATTCTAGAGTGATTGCCATAAAGAAGACGCTACACTTGAAAGACCTGTTAGCGCGCCGTACATTTGACGGCTTTCCCTTCTTCACAACCTGTTCCATCCCAACCCCGATTGAAAAGAACAGGTTTTCACAACCCCCTCCCATGTGTGGTCATGTTTGCATATTGGTTTAAAAATTGGCGTGTCATCGAGTAGAACCAATCTTTATCATGAATATCAACACCTTAACAAGCTCAGACTGGAACCACCTTCCCACCGCCATGCCGACCATCGCGGACACAAATAATTTTCAAGATAACCATCCATCAAGAAAGGTTTTAAATCTATTTTTTGCATATTCTTAGTTCTCGTTAAACCACACTGTTTTCTGTAACACCCTTGGGCCACGAAATAAATAAATGAATAAATAAATGAATCAACAAGCTTCCGTTGTGGAAGTCACAGAACTCGTGTACAACTGTAGAGCACGGTAATCCAACTCCAAAGTCAAAGCGTGATGGGTATCTAACTAACTCAGTCGAGGAAGCTGTGGAGTTCTAAAGAGTTCCATCATTTTGGACAGGATAAGCATCGCCTTCGTCAGCCTCGGCTAAAAAATGGGAAATCGTCAAAATTCTTCAAACTGTACATAATATCTTTGCTGGTAGGGCCGTAAAGGTACCTTCCCCTTAACAATATTTCATTTGGTACTTACGAAACAGCTCGCACACCACAACGGTCTGTTTTTGGCGATACTACCACTTCCAGAAGGAGCGGAATATCAGAACTCCATCCCCTGGGTTGCATTCCAACGTTGTTTTTGCGCCGCTGTTATCCTTCGTTCGCACTAGAAAACTGGTGGTCACCGCCCTATTGAACTCATGAATGCTTTCACACTTCGTTCGCGTACAAACAAGGAAGGCCCGAAGAACTCACTATCGTAAGTTTCCCTCAACAAAATCATGGTGCAATGATAGATTTGCCATATGTTCTGATGGTCACGATAATGTAGGCAGCCCCTCTTCAGCCAAGTCAAGCTAAATTAATCTATGTCTTTCCATACAACCTCGACAAACCTCTCGCCGTTAACATGTAGCTCAGCGGCTAGTTATTTCCATGAAATTTATTGTCAGGTTTCCAAGGCCCTTGCAGAAATATCTGTAAGTTAGT
This sequence comes from Haemaphysalis longicornis, assembly GCF_048455015.1. NCBI lineage: Eukaryota > Metazoa > Arthropoda > Arachnida > Ixodida > Ixodidae > Haemaphysalis > Haemaphysalis longicornis. The sequence goes on along the minus strand of NW_027526385.1, from coordinate 132,251,245 downwards.
TTTATCGAAACATACCTCCGCATCGAAATAAAGGGAAAAAACGCGAGCGTCAAGAAACCCTTAAAAAGGCGACGTGCACAGTCGATCATTGGCAAACATGATGAACTGGAGTTTTAAAGACGCTCGTTTTTTTGGGGCTACTTTTACATAAAAATTTGCACTTTTACTAAAATATCCACAGGAGAAGTGAACTAATTTAGCGAATACTAGCACTACCGTAAGGAGTCATCAGCAATAAAACGTCTGCAATAGCCTAAACACGAAACTCGCCGAGATGTTGATGATGAGGAAGAAGACGATGATGGTGTGGGAGTGATGATGATGATGATGATGATGAACGAAGGGGCTTGCACCATCTGTTGGTTAACATAGCAGTCACTTCATGTTTTGCTTGTATCGCGTGACACCTTTCTCTTTATTTTCGTATTCACACGTTTCTACGTGTGAGTGCGGTTTTGGTTCCAGACGTAAGTTTAGAGGTTCTAATCCATCCTGTCGGCGTGTAGTCACGTGACTCCTTTTCTAGCTGTGGTGTCGGTTCGTAGGTGATTAGTGCTGCTGCTAGAAAGAGAAAAGTTGCGTCTTTTCAAGAACAGCCCACAATTTTAAATGCCTTCTCCACTGGCGAGAAAGAACAATGTCGCCGCCATGTATAGAATCACAACTAGCACCCTCTCAACAACCTTGAGTGCAGTAAGGAGCATGAAGTACACAAACAGGCACCTTTTCAGCATAAGTTTGGTTCTTGTAACGCGTTTTGGCGCCGAAAAGTGTCAAAAGGCCAAAATGGTACTTAAGTTACGTTTGTTAATACGGGGGTAAGTGATCCTGCTTCTCTTAGAGCTCGCTAGTGCCTAAGCTCGTGCCAAATCGAGACGCTCAACTCACGCGGTTTTTCGCTGTGAAATAAATCCATGAAAAAGTTGGTTCACCTCTACTGATGTGTAGCATTTGGGCTTCGTTTGTGCTTCATTTCCGTGAGCCTTAACTTGAAACCTGCATGTAAAAAAAAAGTTGCGAACTTTTGTCAGCTTCGTCACATCCAGGTTGTACTGTTATTGACGTTGCCGGGAGATAAATGATTTCACTGTTGCCCTTAGCTAGATATTGTAGTTCCACGATTTGTCTGGATGATTTCAGGTGACGTTTTGTGAAGTGGTGTTGAAGTACAAACGACTTCCACTAGTTATAGCTTTAAAACTTGCAATAGAAAATTGGTGAGTTATTGAGAGATAGAATATTGGATTTGTCACTCGCGGCAAAAACTTGAAAGTGAATAGTATCTAAATAGTTCTCCGTATGAAATTTCGCAAACGGTAAAAAGAAATATTCTAAAGTGTGTTCAAGAAACTTCAACAGAAGCCTCAACGAAATTTGCCCAAGTATTTTATAAGTACTCAAGAGCTGCGTTACAGGCCCGTGAGGAATACTTTACGTTTTGAGGAGATGTAGAATTTGTTCAAATATTGCAATCAATAAAATAATGGTATCGGACAGAGCGGATGTGCTGCTGGGTCTCGTACGGTTTAAAATGTGTGTGAAATGACGAGGTCAAGGAAATACGGCAACTTTTTGTGAACTCTAGTTGCGCCAGAACCGCTTCAAACATACTTCCGGCAATAATTATACCATGAACTAGAGATGCGTCGCTCAGGAGCGATCCGGATCATTTCAGGCGCTCCTTTTGAAGAGCGGGTTAGCAGTGTCTCAGTAAAAGTGCGAGGTGGTTCTTTTGGAGAGAGGGAGCCCATTTTCAGCCGCTCAGTGATCCGTGTCCGACCGAGCGAGCAAAACCACATCCAACCATAGAGGAAGAAAGCCAGCTCAGTCGAAGAGCCGGGTCAAATGAACAAGCTCTTTGGTGCAAACTTTGCGCCATCTATTATCGGCGCGAAAAAGAAACATCACTGCAGGGCCAGGCGGGGCTAATTTTCCAAACTCATCCAGCACCTCCGGTCGTGTGAACAGATAGTTCGAGTCAGGAGAGCCGGACATTTTGAGCCGCTCTTCTACTCTTCCACTCAGTTACTGAGTCTAAGAGCCGGATAAAATGAGCCGGCTCTTTTAGGCAAGTTTCGCGCCATCTATTCCAGGCGCAAGAAATCAACAGCCCAGCCAGGCAGGTGGGGATAATTTCCCAAATTCCTCCAGCGCTTCCTGTCGTGTGAACAGACAGTCCGAGTCAAAAGAGCCTGATCTTCTCAGCCGCTCTTTTCAAGAGCCGGTCTTCGCGAAGGCGGATCTCCTGAAGCGCTCTTTGAGAACGGCGGTTGAGAGACCGTGGCGGCGGTGGCGGTGAATGACAGATCAGGAGGCCACAATGACAGCAGTGTACGAACTGTGTCTGCATTTTGAAAGTATGAAGAAAATAAACTTCTGTGACTTACACGATTTACCGCAGTTGCATTTGTGCGCTTAGCTATAGTCCGAGTCGGGAACGAGCCGGAACTTATAAGCCGCTCAGTTTAGCGGCGGTCCATGGCTCGAAGCTCGGGGCCGTTCTTTCCAGCGCGGCTTTCCCAAATAACCGCCGCTCAAAGGCTGCTCGCTCGATCAGAGAACCATGCTAAACCAGATGGCTCTGGACAAATCATGTCGGCACGTTCCGGTAGAGTTAGTAGAGGCGCATCGACCGACCCAGTCGGGTCTTGTGTGCAACTTTCTTGTCTTCTGTTATTGGTGCCAAAAAGCGGACCCGCCTCGCTTCGAATAAGCTGAACAAAGTGTTGTTCATAAATAACAATTTGCATTTCACGTATTAAAATTAGATTCTTGTGTCATGTTTGCCAGAATTGTTTTTTCTGGACTCGCAGCTGGCTAGTAGAGAGCGAGTTCGTGATCTAAAAAAGTTGACAAAAAATTTACATTTCTTCTTTAGATATTTTTTAATTATTTATTTATTTAAAAATACCTTACAGGTTCTATTGCGGAGAATTGAGTAAAGGGGTACATAGGAAAAAATGTTAGTAGGTGAAACTTATGACCTATTGCAAGCAATACACTGGGACTAATAACAATGATTGCACAAACAAGAATTTAGCAGCAGCAAAAAAACACCATCAACAAAAACAGAATTGAAGGAGTTTACACAATGCTATCGAGATAGATTTAGCAATAATTGTTCACTAAAAGTAGCATGATTGGTTAAATTCACAATTACGTCGGGAAGGTCATTCGAGAGTGCTATGGCACGAGGCAAAGCCGATGAATTGAATGAATTTGTTTTTCCAAAGATTCGCGTGATGCTTCGTTGATTGTGTAATTGTTTAAACATGCGCGATGGTGCTGTTAGTGGGAGGTGTGGTGACCTGGATGCGTGAATATATTTATGAAGCAAAAAAGGAGGGCAACTTCTGCGCCGTATTTCTAGATGCTGTAATAAAAGGCCATGTTTTATTTGTATGTTGCTCGAGGGGCGACTGTAAGTGCGTAAAATGAACCGTGACGCTCTGTTTTGCACAGCTTCTATCTGGTTAAGGAGGTAGGCTTGGAAGTGGGACTGTATTGGAGATGCAAAATCCAGCAGCGGGCGAACAAAGGTTAACTAAGCTTGTTTGCGGACGTTATCTGGCGCGTTTCGTAGGTTTCGACGTAAGTATCGTAGTGTTCTTGATACGTTTGCAGATATTTAGATTACATACGCAGGCCAAGTAAGATTAGAGGTGAGATGGACACCAAGGTATTCATACGAAGATGACGGTGATAAGGTGGAAGTATTTACGTAGTAATCAAGTGCAACAAATGGTGTTTTTCGACTGGAGGGTATTACTTTACATTTAGATTAATTTTAAGTCATTTGCCATGCACCACACCAGTTGTTAAAGAGAATAAGGTCTTTCTGGAGAGCAAGGTGGCCATCGGTACTAGATATGGAACGGTATTTATTGCAATCACCTGCAAAAATTCATATTGAAGAAGAAATATTAGTTGGAAGATCATTATTGTAGTTTAGAAACAACAGTGGCCTTAAGACGCTATCCTGAGGCACTCCAGAGGTCTCGTCGGGAATTGGAGAGGAAGAGATATAAACCACAGTGAACTGCTTTCGAAACGACAAACAGTTACGGATCCAAGACAACTTTAGCGAGTCCAAGCAAGTTCTGTTAATTTAGAAATCAGACGGGAATGAGATACGTGGTCGAATCCTTTAGAGAAGTCCAGAAAAATGCAGTCAGTTTGTAAATTACTATTGATATTGAAACGAAGATCAGTGGTTAATTCGAATAACTGGGTGTCACATTAAAAACCTTGTGTAAATCCATGCTGATTCTCAAAAAAGAAGTTACTGGTTTGTAAATGACAATAAATGTGCGAAGAAATTATATGCTCGAGCATCTTGCAGCAAATGTATGTTAGTAATATGGGGCGATAATTTTCAGGTGAATATCTATTGCCACTGTTAAATAAGGGAACTACTTTACCTATTTTCCAATCAGCCGGCAGTTGTCCTCTGGGTAAAGATTGCGTAAAGATATGTTATAGGATTTTACTTGAGCAGGATGATGTGTTTTTGAACATTTTAGAATTTATGTTATCAATGCCTGAACAAGTTGATAGTTTAAGTTTTGCTATAAGTTCGCAATCCCTTAAGCGCTGACGGCAATAGGTTCCATGAACGTGTAATCAAACTCGGGAATTTCTGGCACTCTGGAATGGTCTTCGCACGTGAGGAGGAAGAGGAAGACGAAGCATGTCGGCCGCCCACCGTTGTTCGGTGGTGCGGTAGGTATAATTTACGCTGTTCCTGCTAACTTGACCATCACCAAATTTTTCTCAGTTAGTCCTGCTACGTTCCCACTTCTTCTTGCGAAATTTCAAGCTAATTGGTCCAGACGCTGACTCTCACCTCTTCACCTCCGGTCGGCACGGTCCCGCCGCGTTCGGCCATGGCTACCGCTACGGTGACGGACAACCTACCACCAACTGAACAGCACCTGAAGGATGTACGTAAGCGCAAGTTCAGTGATCAGATTTCCGATGGCTCCCGCAGCCCTTCTAAAACGCCGCATTTAGCGTCGATAGCTTCGGAGGACAACGGTGATGGTGGCGCATGGACGACTGTTGTTCACCGCCGCAACAAGCCGCCGCGCCATACAGCAGAAGCTTGCACTCGTATGTCAAAAGAGAAATTTGTGGTGCTGCTTCGTCCTAAAAACAACGCCAGCATCTCCGCTATGTCGCGACGTGGGCTGGCAGCGGTCATAGCCAAAGTAGCACCGCATGCTTCATTGAACGTGCTCACATCGACTCGCGTTGATCTTCGACGCAACTCCGCGACAGTCACGTTATATAATCAGACTCATGCAAAAAACCTGTGTGGAATGTCTTCGATGACCATTGATGGCCGCACAATTGAGTTCGACGCACAGCTTCTCACGTCACACGGCTGCTCGCGCGGAGTGATCCGGGTGGACCCGAATGACACAGATGAGGACCTGCGCAATAATACAACTTGTGAATCGGCAAACATTCTCCACATCAAACGCTTGGGTAGGACCGACTATGCTCTGGTCACATTTGACACCAGCCATCCACCGAAGATTGTGAGAAATTATTTCGAATTATGTCCTGTGAAACCGTATGTGCCCCGAACGTTGGTTTGTTACCGATGTCACAAGGATGGGCACCTCCAGAAACACTGTCCAAATGCGGCTGTCTGCGCAACCTGCGGAAGAGGTCATAAAAACGAGGCCTGCTTAAACGCGACGCCTTATTGCAATTTATGCCATACAGAAGGGCACACAGCACGTGATCCTGTATGCCCAACAAAGGCTAAAAGGTTACAGCAAGTGCGGGAGCGCATAGAGCACAAATTGCGTAAGCGTGCAAGACACTCCAAGGCAACAAATAATACGGCACCACCCGACCTTGCTAATAACATTGCTTTTCCGTCGCTAGAGAGCAAAATAAAGCCGACAGCACCGGTGCAGGGAAGAATACAACCCGTCTGTGAGACCGAGGTAATGACTGAATCTTCTACTGAAATGTCTGACCAGTCGGCAGCATCTACGTCGACCACAGCTTCGAGGAAACAGGTTTCTCGGCCCAACAGGTTACCACGCCGGTCCAGGCAACCACACATGCCAGACAGCATCAACATACTGCGGCAAGAGATCGCCTCCCAGCGACGCCATCTACAATCTCTTCAGAAGCAACTTCAGAAGCAACTTGACCTAGCCCTTGCTGACGAGAAAATGGAGAACGAAGACCAAACGAGCCAGTCGTTACAGGAATCCTCACCCTCTCGAACACAGACGCCACACTGTGCCGCAGCCTCGGGATTTCCGTGCATTGACCTTCCCACGCTGGTGAGATCCATATTACGGGAACTTATACCGTATCTGAAGGCAAAAGAAGTTACTGCTATTGAAACAGAGCAAAGCTCGAAGTTACATAGCGGGGAGAACAACCATGTCCAACAGCAATAAACCGTTGCTACTGCAATGGAACTGTCGTGGAATCCGCGCGGCCGCACCCGAACTAAATGAGCGCATCAAGAGCATGGATACCAAACCATTGGCGGTTTTGCTCCAAGAAACACAGGGAACCGGCCCTAGTTTGTGCGGCTACAGAGCGTACACGACACCCAGTATTACACGTTCATCCCGGTCAAACCCATCACAAACTGTCGTCGAAGGCCAAACAATCATTTACGTTTTAAAGACAGTAGCCCACTGCCAGATACCAACTGCCGCTTTTGGTACAGATACCCAAGAGGTGGTGGCTGTTCGGTTCCGTATTGGGCGCCGCAACTTCACGGTTGCCTCCACATACGTGCGCCCCCGCACTGCTCAACATGCTTCCACTAGGGTCAACTTCTCCTGGATGCGGCGCCTTCGCGCGTTTTACCCTCATGACGCAGCGGTATTCGCTGGAGATTTCAATGCAGAGCACAAGGTCTGGGGGTATCAAATTTCGCGCAGTCGAGGATTGCAACTTCTGGAAGAGGCTGACGAGGCAGAGCTACACCTTGTAAACGACCTTAGTCAGGCAACTCGACGAAGACAGAACCCTGCACAGCGTGATACCGTTCCAGACTTGACATGGGCAACAGCCAATGCTGTGGCCACCTGGTCTCGCGAGCCGACACCGTGGAGCAGCGACCATTACCCCATCTGGATCCAGCTCTCCGGTATAGACAAGAAGTGTCGGAAACACGTGCTCTACACGAACTGGCAGCGTTTCAGAGACCTACTTATCCAGCCGACGGAACACGACGGACCAGACAAACCCTGCCCAGAATTAATAGATCGCATTCTGGGGGCGGCGAAAGCCGCTACCAGCATTTCAGAGGTTGAAGGAGACTCCCCACCACCGGATCGTCACCTGGTTAGCCTTTGGAAGCACAGGGATGAACTGGAGGAGATGTACATTGCCGGTGGCCGCACGTACTACGACTTGGTGAAAATGCGGCAACAAACTGCGAAGATTCGCCGTCATGCAAAACTACTCGCTCGCCAGCGCTGGGAAGAGTATTGTGAAACGTTTTCACGCCATACAGGAGCAGGAAAGCTTTGGTCAACGTTCCGGTCTCTTTGTGGACGCGGTAAGCTCCAAGGAACGGTGCAGGCGGTGATGCTCCGCACCGGGATGGATCAGGAGCACTTCGAAAGGGAATCGGCTTCTATCTTTTTCCCGCAACCAGTAACCCTGCCTCCTCCGGATATATATGCCCCTCTCGAGGTGGACGAATCACAGCCTATCGAGTCTTTGTTCACTATTGCCGAACTTACGGCGGCTTTGGAGCAAATCAATGTTCGTAGTGCACCTGGAAAGGATGGCGTCACGTGGACAATGCTTCGGAACCTTCCCGCGCCTTTACGGGGACAGCTTCTTGAGAAGATAAACGACATCTGGATCAGCGGACAGGTGCCGGCAACTCTAAAACATGCTGTAATAGCTCCCATTCCAAAACCAGGGAAAGACCCGTCAGATATGGCCAATCTTCGACCTATCTCACTTACGTCTACCCTCTGTAAGCTAATAGAACGGATGGCAGTGACCAGACTGAATCACCACCTCGAGGAGGAAGCTGAGTATTTCCACCCCTGTCAAACTGGGTTCCGGCAAAATCTGGGGACGCATGATTCCCTGTTTCTCCTGCGGCGTATTCTACGGAAAAGAAATCACAAGCGCCCGCACGTCATGGTTGCGTTGGATCTCCGCAAAGCTTATGACACAGTCACTCACGTAGCTGTTCTTGAAGCGCTGGCGGACGCCTACCCGGGCAAGAGACTGAACAATTTTGTTCGGAGTTTCCTGGCTAACCGGACTTTTGAAATCCGCTCTGGACGCCACGACACTCTACACTTTGACAACCGTTCAGGAGTTCCACAGGGGGCCATCCTATCTCCAACTCTGTTCAAATTTGGTCATGACTAAGCTTGTGCGAGGGGTTGCAGCTATCCCCGGCGTTCACGTCACGGCATATGCCGATGATGTCACTATATGGACCGAAGCTGCGGATCATTCCTCAACAGAAAGCGCTGTGCACAGTCTGCAACAAGCTCTTGATACGTTCACCAGTCTCCTTCCCGCTACAGGAATGGAGGTTTCCTTGGCAAAAAGCAACTTTATTATAATTAGAGGTAGACCAGAAGAGCGAGCCCTAGTTGCTCTCACCATGGGAGGTCAGACACTTCAGCGGGCCCCAGAACGGTGGATCAGAGTGCTGGGCGTTCCAATCCACGAGTCCGGAGGAGCTTCAGAATGGCTTCGACAGTTGAAGGCGCAATGGACTCCTCTACTAAGCTTAATCCGAAGAATTTCTAATACCTTCGGTGGAGCGTCCCAAAACATCGCCCGCCGACTAGTTCAAGCCATTCTGGTGAGCAAAGCCTGCTACGGGGCTCTGTGCTTCCGTCTCACGAAACGTGAGACGGAACAGCTCGAGACGCTTTACAGGGCAGCCCTTCGTGTCATCACGGGGCTTCCCCGACACACGAAGGTCACTGAACTGTACCGCTATGCTGGCCTTCCTACTCTCGAAGAAACGGTCCTTGCCCGGTCCCGAGGAGTCTCGGATCGCCACGAGCTCACACCGCAAGGGCGCCGATTACTGACCGCTGATGGCCATATTGCACCGGCGGACACGCCGCTTATCAAGAAGCATATCCCGCCATGGGAGGACACGCTTGTTACAGCGCAACAACCTGCACCCTCTAAAACTCAGCGTCGGAGGCACACATCGCAGCGCACCTCGCTGGTTGTAGCCGGTGCTACTTCTCGGAGCAGTTCAACACTCGAGATAGCTGTGGACGCGTCTTTGCGGGCCGAGTCCTGTATGGCGGCAGTAGCCGCTGTGTCCAACTCCGATGAACTCCAAAGCATTCGACTAATTTCGCTGGACGACGACCCCGATATAACGGAACTTGAGCTTTTTGCCATAGAGGAAGGTATTCACCTTGCACGCCAGGTTGTCACCGACCATCCAGAACGGCGTTACGACCGGGTGGAAATATTGACTGACTGCACTGAGGCACTGAAATGCCTCATTGGTCCACCCAGGCAAAACAGCACCACCCACGCTATCAAGCAGAAATGCGAGGAACTTAGGTCTGACTCTGGAGTACTGGTAAGGGTACGCTGGATTCCTGCCCATCAAGGGCACCCAGGAAACGAGAAGGCTCATGAACTTGCGAGCGAGGCTTCTTTACACCGTTCCCAGCTCATGCTGCCTGTAAGACCATATACGCTGCTTACTGATCCAGATGTGGAGCGCCGCCGTCGCCGTAATCGAAGGAGGCAGGAATTGGCCACTACTATTCCCCCATGTGACGACCCCACACCCCCTGGTCTACCCCGAGGTGCTCAGGTGTTCCTCAACCGGGCGCGGTCGGGGTACGCATATACAGATGACGTGGTTTCTCGATGGCGGAATCACGCTCCCCAACCTGCATCCCACGATGGAAACCTCTCTAACAGTGGTTCCGCTGCAACGTTTCCTAGACCAGTTCGTTGCTTTGCCTGCAACACAGAAGTGACCCCCACAATCCGCCATCTCGTCTGGGAGTGTGGGGCATTCGATCGGCTTTGCGCCAAATATCGTCCCGCCTGGGTCCTCTCCTATGAGGACTGGATCAGGCCGCGTGATCGACACCAAGTTACGTTGGCTGCGTTGTGGCACTTCGTTTGCGAGGCAGCCATGGCCGGACATTATTAACCCCCTCCCTTAAGCCTGCGGCCTCGAGCCATCCAAATAAAAACATTTGTCTGTCTGTCGCACGTGAACACAGACGAAAAAAATTAGTTCAAAATTAAACCGCTATCTACATCTGAGACAGGCATATTATTTGCATCTTGGATACTGACAGAATTGGTAGCATTGTGAGGGAAATTACTTGCCAGATTTTTTTCGAATTACTATTCAACATGGAAGGCAATTGGTGCTTAAAGGAGCCATGAAGAGAAAATACAACTTTGTTTAATTTGAAAGAACTAGGATTCAGTATCTCACTCAGCTCCATCACAGCCACAAAATATGTTTTTTAACGAAAAAAAAGCAAGAAGTATTTAAAAACTTTCAAATTTTGCGCCACAGTTACGTGTTATGAGCAAGAATGACGTCATACGGGCCAACAATAAACATAATTTTCAGTGCGTTAACTGCACGTTAGCATTCAAGTGATGCGGTCAAATGGAACTAGAGGCCCCATTACAGACGTCCAGTCATGTGTCGTCACGACAGGTCAGTTAGGCGGCCGCCAATCGCACAAACAAGGTTCCGTGACGTCATAGAAAAGTTGCGGGAAATTGGCTAGGGGGTCGCGACTGCTTCACACGTTTTCTTTTTTCTCTCCGTTATTTGTTCGAAGATTGCGATGATATTGGTATCATTGTTATTGGGACTAAGCAGTCTTTCTAATAAACCCAACTCGTATTTTGTCTTCATGGCCCCTTTAAAGTATTTACATTTCCTTTTGCTTATTTCTGAGCAGTATTCTTTCAAGAAATCTCTATATATTTTTTTAATCTGAAGGACTCGATGTGCATTTTGCAGTTTTGTAGAGCCGCTTCCTCTTTTTTCTATGGGGTAAAGTGTTTTGTAAACCAGATGTTTTTGGTGTCGTTACAAACAGAAATTAGGGGAATATACTGATCAACGAAACTAATGATTTTCTTTCTGAAGAGAACCCCGTTTTCGTTCACTGATCGGTTCGGGAAAGAAAAAACTTCGAATTTATGATTCATGCCTTCCTAATCACCTTTGTTGTTATCCCGATTTTTTTTAACAGTGCTACTTAATACGTGTGTTGGGAGGCTAAGTGTTAGCTTAAGTTGCTTATGGTCGCTGAAACCATCTAAGAGCAGAATTGCGCCAACAGTCTCAGAAGCGTAGGTAAATGTAAGTCTGAAATGTTTGTACCCCGAGTTTATTCCCGGACAATTTCAAACAGGTTATAATCTAGAGCTACACTTACAAATTCTATTGCTTCGTGGCAGGGGGAACTTAAGAGGGATCAATCAGTCCGGGGGAAATTAAAGTCGCCGAGTAAGTATATATTATCAGGCAAGCATTGCTGAATAGCTGAATCATTGCCTTTGCTCAGCTCTTCTACAAACAAGTTATCGGAGTCGCGAGGGCGATAGCATACTCGTATGAATATTTTTGCTGCTGATGTGATGCATGCGGTCCATTTGACTTCAATTACGGAGTCTGTATTGACAGAAAACGATAACAGTGTTTTGTAATAGCTAGTAGAACACCACAACCTCTTTTGTTATCGTGGTCATGCCGAAATATGTTGTAAGTGTTGTTATCGGGCATAAGGTATATCAGAATGAAGCCAAGTGTTTGTTATTACTACAATGTCAGAGCTACTATCTTCGAACAACGTGCAAAGCTGATCGCGTGTGGGCATAAGGCTGCGTATGTCGGTAAAGCTTAACTGCATAAATGGCCACTTTTAAAGTAGTTTCAACGTGTAGGTACCGTTGGGTTTGTATGCTTACTTTGCTAACAGTCAAACTCGATTATAATGAACCCGGATTGAGCAAATTATGCTATATATCTTACAAAGAAAAATAGGTTGTGAAAATACACGCGAAACATGTTCCTTATACAAAGTTCACATCTGATATATCGATCGAAAATGATCTTGAAATACCACGGAACGATAAGAACCTTTGTAATGACGGTAAATTCATTTTTTTTCTGTACAAATACAAAGGATGATGTGACAAAATAAAGGTGTCCATAAAAGGAAAAAGTTTCCGCACATTAATTATCACGGACACACAAAAACCTTTGTAATGACGGTAAATCTAATTTTTTCTGTACAAATACACCGGATGATGTGACTATATATATACATAAAGGCGTCCATAAAAGGGAAAAGTTTCAGCACCTAAATTAAGCGATAACCTAGATTATGCCTAATACACCTTAATGAACTGCCGAGCCGTTCAAATTAACCGGTTCACTTCAGTGAAGTGACCCGTTCAGAGCCGCTCACTGAAGTGAGCCGTTTTTCCTATCTCTACCATGAACGTCATTGCTCAAGAGGACTGCCAGTTTGGCGAGTTTGTAAAAATTTACCTATAAACATGAGCAAGCAAAGAACACGGAACGAATGAAAGAGAAACGGTCCTACCCATTTCTGGTTCTTTCCTGTCGTGTTCTTCACGTTTACCTGTAATGATGCCATTGCTAACAGGGAAATATTATCATGTTCTGAAGAGGTTATAAATTTTTTATTGCAGAATAAAATTGTGCGATTACGAATAGATTTTTGTAGCAGGCCATTCGACAGTCCAAATTTTCAAGAAAGTCTAGGTCATAATCGTTTGTTTTACACTAGGTGATTCCAATCAATATATTATCATCATAAGGTAATAAGTACCTTATCGTTAAAATATGTCAATGAGGTATTCATTCATTTACCACCCGGTATTTTGCCGGATCTTCCGGTGGTGATTTGTGGAACAATGTTGGCTCCCGGGTTAACGGCTAATCGCTGGAGTTACTGAAGCATTAGCCATTATGGCTTTATCGTTAAGGATGCCGGTTACGGTGCCTTTTTAAAAATTTCTGACGATGTTCTCCAAACTATAGCACAAAAGCGTGCTGTCCTCGACGGACATGATTTGGGCTTGCTTGGCGATTGCGTCATTCAACATGCGTGGACCCAGCAGCTCGCCAGATAGCAAAATACAACGAAACGGCATTTAAAAAGATGGTTTATTCAAGCAACCTAGTGTTCCCCAGTAAATTACAAGAAAACACCACCATCAGAAAAGCTGTGACGTGTACGGTCGGGCGTCGGCGAAAGAAATAATGCTGTGCTTACCCCGCACGCGTTTATCTCGGAATGGTCTGCTTTCAACGACCATTCCAGTGTGTTCAATATTTTGAATTATTCAGAGATGCAAACTCTAGTTTATTGTTGGGAAGCTCTCCGCTTTCGCATTTTCCCCTTTCGTGACAATATTGCCTGGCGCGGCTAACGAGACCGAGCGCACCCATGCCCTTCGCTTGAAACACAAGATAATGTAACCCCGCCCAGCCCCATTCTGGTTGCAAAATTAAAAACTGGATTGTTACGCTACACTTCCTACCACAACATCAGCGGTTGTGTCGGTTCAGCATAGTTGGGACAATGATGGTCAGACCAGCTGCAGTAAACTGAATTAGTTTGCATGTGCACTTTCTGAAACTGGCCATATTACGTCCTAATTGTCGTGCGGTTCATATTTCATCTTGTATCATGCCACTAATAAACAGTGTAAAGACCATGATCCGAAAGGACTGTTCCTTCCAAAACTGTACTGCAAGATGTGGAATAGACTGGACATGAGTCTATTGCTCACCATTATTAAAAGAAAGTTGTTTTAAACTATCTTGATTGGCAAGGTCATTCACACCAAGGCAACATTCCCTTTTGCAACGGCCAAAGACCATGCCCAGCTCCCTATCTACCGTTCCATTGGATCAACCAAGCTGATGCTCATGCACAAAAGTTTGAAATTTTCAATATGCTGGATATGTTGCAGAGGCTGAATAATAAGAAGCCAGAAAAACCGCCCTGAAGAAAACTCACGTTATAAGAGAATTCCGGAGATTACAAAGGTATACCGGAGCTGCGTCGCAACATTGGTTGTGGTCCCAACCATTATAAATTGAAATTCAACATTGCCCCCGGCGTGCTATATGATGAGAATCGTTCACTGTTAAAGTACATGATGCCTTCGCATTAAAGCCCGACTTTAACAGTGACCGTCCAATATTCAACAGCTACCGTATAAACCGGAATATAGGTCGAGTTTTTTCCAAAAAAATCCGCACAAAAGTCACCCCTGTCTTATATAGCGGTCATTGGAAGAATGTAAATCGTTGTCTGGCAACAATGTGCAAGGGTAGTCCGTCGCCATTCGCCATCGCCATACGTGTCGGACTGCTCTCTCGCTCTATCAGGCCTTTATTTGATTTCGCTTTTCTCTAGTTTTTCGTCTTTTACTCGTGTATTACGCGTGCGTGCGCACATTTCTGTACGTCTCTGTTCCGAGATAAGTGGTGGCAGTCGACGCCAGTTTACCGCGGCGTTTAAGCTGACAGCGATTGAGTCACCGAGCAGAATGGGAATATGGCGGCGTAACGCCAGTTAGGCGTTGCAGAGAAAAGTGTGCGGTACTGGCGGAGCCAGAAAGCTAAGCTGTGCGCGTGCAACCCCCGAACCCGATCGTTCTGTGTACGTCAAGCGGTGCACCCTGAGTTGGAGAACAAAGAGGCGGACTTCGTCCGGGAACTTTGTCCGGGAACTTCACTCACGATCGCTCCGGAGGCCATGCGCGGACCGACTCCGCGAACTGTAGAATGAGTGGATAGCCGGCGACAACAAAAAGACCTATACGGGCCGGTTGCGACCGTGTCAAGCTGGGTGTGCTTCCCTGGGCAGTCGCTGCCCGACGACATGGTTACACGAGCGTTCAGGAAGTGCTCCATCAGCAACGCGCCTGATGGCATGGAAGATGACAGTGCGAAGCAGTCATCCTCGGACGACTCTGAGAGCTCGGACGAGTGACTGCGGCAGGCATAGTGAGTGGCAGTGATGGGCGGGCGTCGAAAATAAATATAGACATTGTGAGTGCGCTTCTGTGCCGAATTATTTTTTTGTCAACTTTTCCCACCTCGAGGTAGGGGGTCGACCTATATACCGGGTCGACCTATAATCCGGTTTATACGGTATAGCCCTATATATAGGAAAAACTTAGAAGCAAGCTTCGAAAACTTAAGCTCTGCTTTAAAAGATATTTTAAACATTTCATTGTACATTTCTTGCATGCCTTTATTTCTTCCCACGAGCCCACCCTGAAGCAGCCTAGTGATAAAACCCGATAATACTTCTTGTCAGCACATATTGCAATAACTAATTTGAAAAACAAGGCTGTTTTGGTGTGACCCAAAATATACAGCGCTTTTGATAAAGATGTGGCATGGGTGATCTGCTCGCCCGCTCAACATACTTGAAATGACGTCGTAGTTTTAGTGGACACCATTTGCCGTCTGTGATGATGTCAGGGTTCGGGTGTTATGAACCACGAGACGACGCCACGTGACGGCCAAAAGAGGAAAGGCAACACGTGGTACCAGAAAACGGTGAGAACATTTCTGAACAGGCCGACGGCAGACTAAGAAACTACAGACATAACAACTAAGGACCACGTTCCTACTTGCTCTAGTCCTACCAGCAACCACTGTTACTAACTAGGCAAACGAACTAAATAAACCCACGAGCCCACAGTTTATGCTGCATGGTCAGGCGTCGAGCCTGGCGTCGACTTTCTAAAAGTGACGAGAACCGAAGGCGGTGTCGTACCGGACGTCGTAGACGTATGTGGCGCAAGGGTGCCGTATCACCGCTGCTTTGATGGGCCGAGAAATATACGACCCGACACCGTGGCAGGAACGGAACACCAAAGAGGTCGCCGACTCCGAAGAAGTCGCACGAGCCGATCGAGGCTCCCCGGCGCAAAGCACGGGTGCCTCTTTTTCTGGGAAGAACAGCAGGTGGTCCGCCCGACGACGTGGCGGCCCCCGCAAGAGGGAACGATGACCAGGGTACCCGTTGCAAATCTCGAGTGCCTGGAGATGGACGGGTGTCCGGCCCTACGGCACGGGCCCCGCTGGGCCGGCAGAGCCTGCGACGTTCCAGCGCTGCAGCATGGTCGTCGCCATCGGGTGGATGTCGCCTTTCTTTAGGGCCCCCGAATTCCAGCCGGTCTCGCGTTCCGTCATCCAACGTCTTCCCCTTCTTGCACGCCCTTCTGGCACGCTCTTCTCTTCTGGCACATGCCATTGTGCAGATGAATGTCCTGCTTTTCCGTTCACTTCTTCGCCTTCTTCTATACTCTTCATCGGTACCTGGCATCTCACTACACTACCCCCGGCTTTAAGAAGTTGTTGGTGGTACAACACACTTTCAGAAGATGAGGCCAGTAAAAGTCCCCACATTCAAAGTACCCAAATTCAAGTTCGTCACAAGAGTCCAGTTCTACAAGAAAGCGTGAAGAAAATGTCCTCAAATTGTAACGAAAAGCGTAACTCCCATTAGCTAACGCACCGCACAGTACATACAAGCAGCAACAGAAATCCCTAACACACAATACGCTCCTACCAGCAGGGGCTCCAAGGGGAAATAGCATTCTTGTTCCCCCACAGAGATTCGTGAAGTTACTAAGTTAACCAAAAGTATCAGAACCAAACTCTGTCCAAAGTATGACTAACTATTTTGGGCCAGTAACATACCACTTTTTCCTGATGGTAACCTGTCAATTTGCCTTTCTCCGGTATTTTCAGGATTGCTGGCCATGAAAATTCACAGTGTGACGAACCTGACGAAGCCAATTTTCTTTGGACTTGCGGACATTGTCTGCGTGGTTAACTGGTTGCAAGAAACCTCTGGAGCACACATCATTTGTTTTTCGTTCTTTTGGGGCAGTGCTTGGTGAACTTGAAAAAGTACGTCTAATTGCCCAGCTGAAGAATTTCTCCATGCTGGCGGTAACACTTCTCTGCCTTCGGACCTTCTGATGGTGATTCTCTGCGGATCTGATCTCGCGCATTTTTCGAATCCTAGCTGTGCGTTTGAGGCACTTCGGTCTCCTATAATCGAGCTAACAGAAGTCCTGGACCGGGTTTCTCCCGCAAGGGTGTGTCTGGTGAACTGGGTGCTATCCGTTAGGTTCGACGTGGTAAAGCGTTTTCCTTATGTGGATTTTACGCTTATGAAGTTTGCATTGAATGGGCCGAATGAAGGACTCTGGCCGAACGAAGGACGCCGTTTTGTTGCCATCGTCTCCCTTACGTGATTCTTTGACAACGTCTCGAGGAGACAAGTAGAGTTGGTTGTTGTCTGCATCCTCAGCTGCAGCCCTTTCAAATGAAAACCGCGTAAGCAGCGTGTCCTGCTTATCTAGCGGTTCAAGGAGTATAGGAGGCACAAGAGGAAAAGACTTATCTTGGGTACTAAGCTCGGGTAAAGCCACTAAAGTTTTTGAGATTAGTAGCAAAGGTGTGTTTTTGGTGCGTCCTACAAAATTCTCAGTGGGATTTACACCACAATTTGTTATGGCTGGACACGCCTCTCGAGCTCTTTTCAGCCACAGTAGTTCTTCCCGCTCAGCTTCAAGTTCAGCGAGCTGCCGTTATGGCTCTGCCTTAAGTGCTGCCCTTTCAGCCTTTCGCTGGGCATCAAGCTTTGAGCACTCGGCCTCCACTGATGCGCTAAGTCCGGCATCCCTCAAGCCTAGTTGTTTGCCAGCAGCGATAAG
Source organism: Haemaphysalis longicornis (assembly GCF_048455015.1). Classification (NCBI taxonomy): domain Eukaryota; kingdom Metazoa; phylum Arthropoda; class Arachnida; order Ixodida; family Ixodidae; genus Haemaphysalis; species Haemaphysalis longicornis. Next base: position 132,233,476 of record NW_027526385.1, on the reverse strand, counting down.
CTCCTGGAGCACCGTGATGCCATCCATCTCCGCCAATCTCGTGTGCTGGTCTCGTTACCTCTCGAGATGTTATTGAGAGGTCCTGTCGCGGACGGCAATTGTGACGATGTCAGAGTTCGGGTGTTATGAACCACGAGTGGACGCACACGTGACGGCCAAAAGACGAGAGGCAACACGTGGTTCCAGAAAACGGAAGAACAACATTGCTGGACAGACAGACGGCAGACTAAGAAACTACAGACATAACAACTAAGGACTACGGTCCTACTTGTGCTAGTCCTACAAGCAACCACAGTTACCAGCTAGGCAAAATAACCAAGTAAACCCACGAGCTCACAGTTTATGCTCCATGGTCAGGCGCTGAGTCTGGCGTCGACTTTCTAGAAGTGAGGAGTACCGAAGGCGGTGTCGTTGTGGACGTCGTAGGCGTATGTGGCGCAAGGGTGCGGTATGACCACTGCCTTGGAACGCTGTCAGGAACGGGACACCAAAGAGGTCGCCGACTCCAAAGAAGTCGCACGAGCCAATCGAGGCTCCCCGGCGCAAGGCACGGGTGCCTGGATTTGTGGCAAAAACAGCAGGTGGTCCCCCCGACGATGTGGCGGCCCCCGCAGGAGGAAACGATGACCAGGCTACCCGTTGCAAATCTCGAGTGCCTGGAGATGGACAGGTGTCCGGCCCTACGGCGCGGGCCCCGCTGTACCGGCAGAGCTGGCAACGTCCCAGTGCTCCAGCATGGTCGTCGCCATCGGGTGGATGTCGCCTTACTTTAGGGCACCCGAATTCCTGCCGGTCTCGCGTTCCATCATCTAACGTCTTCCTCTTCTTGCGCGCCCTTCTGGGACACTCTTCTCTTCTGGCACATACCCGCGTGCGGATGAATGTCCTGCTTTTCCGTTAACTTCGGATTCTTTTTTACTCTTCATCGGTACCTGGCATCTCACTACACCCTCATATTCATTACATAAAATGTTTCAACAGCCTCTTCGTAATTTGCATTCTTGAGGGCTACTAGTTTTTAGTGCGGAGCCCTTTGGCGCCCGTCACTCAGATGAGCATCGTGGTCGGCGCAACCTTGTGAACGATGGCAAGACCGACGAGTGCGATAAAAAGCGAACGATGAAACAAAGCAAAGGAGGAGAGTGGTGCGAAATTGGGAGGTGAAGGCGGTTCGCCGTTGCCGTACGAGCCAGCGCTCTTTCAAATTGTGCCGTGGGGGTTGCGGGAGGGGGCATTACGCTGTGCCCTCACGAGGCGTTCCACGGCCGATGCTAGGCAAAAACGTGAGGAGGGCGCGCGCACGACTATGATGCGCAACGCTTAAGACACAGTTCGTGGTCTCTTCCCAAGAAGAGACCCAAGAAGAAAAGCGACGACGTTAGATGCAGTTTCGGCAAAATGGAAAGAAAAAAGACGTGAATAATGTGTCCTAATGCTCCACGCCTGTGCCTAAAAAGCTGAAAACCTCTTTAGTTTTAAAGCGCCAAAGTGAACAAGGGACGAAAATATTTTTTCTTCCTTGCAGTGCTCTGGCAATGGGATTTAACTTGACAGATGTACAGCTTGCGGCTAAACGCGACTTACTGTAGAAACACCAACTCATGCTTTTTACGTCGGAGAATTTTGCACAAATCATTAGTATGTCTGTTTACCCAAGGCCACACGCCCTTTCCTACAGAGCTCGAAATCTTCTTTTGGATTCCCCCCTTTCGTAACACGTCAGCAATGTCTTAAAAATATCGTTGTTCCGAATTCTTGTCAATATTTTTAGGGTTGAAGAATCTATACACCGAAAACACGTTTTATCTATATTTCATCATCGGGGACTTAACCAAAGTTACTCTTCTACAGAACTGATTTACGGACAAAACACCACCCTCGAAACAGTAATAAAATTTTGGAAGAATATGCGTACAGTTCTAGGTGAATGTCCTGGTGGGATACGGTGTAGAATACGTTAGGTGCTCCTAAATAGGCCAAAGTAAATAATTTCGTATTTACTATACCACTATTGCTACTTAATAAAGTCTGCAACTCACTCAGTTACATACTGACTCCCTGTCTTTTTTACCCACTCACTCACTCACTCCCTCACTAACTCACTCAACCACGTTCAAGTAAAAGCAAATCCTAAGCATCGAATGCGTGCATAGATAATTCAGTATTTTTGTGGTTTTCCAGGGCTTGGGGTACACAAAAAAGTGCACGTTCAACTATCTATTCTCAAGTGGATATTTTGCAAATGGACTTTGTTGCCTAGTGAGTACTGCTGTTTTATTCTTACAATATTTTAAACAATTAGTCCCGTCCTTTCAAAACCGTGTGAATACATTTTATAATGACATAGTCCTTCTGCCGATAACGCTAGCCCAAGGCTTATTCAAATATCTACGATGGTTAAGAGAGTTCAGAAGAGCATTTCCACGAAAGGATTTTTGTGTTCATGTTGCTGACGCAAGATTAGTTTTTTAAGTACTACGTACTATCTTTCGCTTTAATTATATCGTGCGTCATTGTTACCCCGAAAGGTTGAAGAACATACAGTGGGACAGGTTCATAGGAGATAGCTAACAAAAACGGACTGAAAAGAATATATAGAGTTTATGAACCAAAACAAATCTCAGCAGAACAGACTACTTTCTATCTTTTATAGAAATACAAGCATATTTGTGCTAAACAGCATAGATATAGAAATATCACACTTCTTTTGGGGTCGCTTTATAGCACTGATCCTGTCTCGTGGGATAAAGCACATTCTCTTCAGCCAGTAAAGTAATAGTGGACCGCGCTTGGGCAAGTCATTTGTGTTTAGATGTTTAAAAGGCTCGGTAAACCTCTTGAGTGAACCAAGTTCAGGGTTAAAAGAAAATTATGTTGTTAATACAAATCCACCTTTACGTACTTTGCAAGATTCGAAGGAGCGATTTTTGAATGGTAAGATTGAGAATCAGAGTGGACCTCCAAACTCCCAGTAAGAAACTATTTACAAGTAAGAAACCTAGTATGAAGTCAGTAAGAGCCAGAATGCTCCGGTATAAAGTCCCTCGAGAAAACAAAGTTCATAGTTTACGCAGAAATTCCGGCGAAAGAATAGACAAAATAAATACGCCATAACGGCTGTAATTCCACCAGCAGATGAAATAGGTTTAGGGGAACAAGAATAGGATAAAAAGAGGTTAAAAAGATTGGAAAGGAAGGCTATCATGAAGATATTGATAGACATTATTGAAAACCACGCGAACTTGAATTGTCGAGAAAGGTAGCTCAAGTTGAATTCGCGGCCCTATCAAAATTGACAAACAGAAGAAAACCGGGTGACATTCATGACCAAAAAAGGGCAATAAATGTGGAAATTCAAAACAGTGATGGAATCTCCAAAGGAACTAAGAAGAATCTCGCAGTTCGTATGGATATAAAGTACTTGTTTAAAGGAGAACATGGTATAATCACTCACATCATCATCCAAGATAATTAAAGTAACGAAACCATTCTATATTAGGCCGAAAGTTAGCAGCGTTAGCCCAGGGACACTGTAAATTTATAGAAGTAGCTTACGGGGCCCCACAAATTATTATGCAACGTAAGAAGAACCAGGAAAACCAGTTCAGGGTGACAAACCAAGACAAACTTGATGTGACAATAGGTAACCAGTATTACTTAAAACAGGGAGGGCATATTCCACGAGAAAATTCTGCTATTTTAAGACTCCGTTAGAAATTTGGAGCCGCGTATAGCCACGTAAAACTTTAAAACACTCCTGATTCAATCGAAGAGACACGTCCGTGAGCTTAAAAAATACCGAACATCAGCATACTTTCGGTGGTAGATACAAGCTATATACCGAAGTGATGTATAAACACACAATCAAAAGCGTACAGTTTCAGCAACTGGAAAATCAGACCCGGTTTGGAATAAAAAAATACTATGCTATCTATCACATCCATCTATTATGAAGAAAAAGAAAAGCCAGGGGAATATAGGTAACGTTTTCATGATAATAAGAGGCTACGAAAACACACTTGATTTATTACACCGGGCGAAATAGTGCGAGAAATAAATCACAAAAAAATAAAAATCATCTATCTGAGACTCGTGGTGTGCATGTATTTGGCCAATATTTCGTCCTGGGTATGCGTCAATCGATGATTTTCGTTTTGAGGAGGCACGTCCAAAAAAGTATGTTCCCGGCTTTCGGCAGTCATTATCTCTGTCGCCATTTCATCTATCTTGCGCAGCATTGTTATGGTGTGAAACCAGGAAGATAATTCCCTATCTCGAAGGAGGCCGTCAACGCCTCCTCCGCATAAAGAATTGCCGAACCCGGTTAACTTGACAACCGCTTTCTGCCTAGCCTCCGCCTTCAGCTGTAGGTCGTCCGGCCTGGAAGTTACAACCTGCTTATGACCGACGTAAACATTCAACCCGACGCAGACACCCAATTTCACGTGTATGGCACAAGGCTTGGAGCGAACCACACGTATTCCGTGTACTTGCTGGTGACCTGGGCGTCCTCCTTTCTCCTATGAATGTTTTTCAGGGCGCAGTTAGGAGAGTCTTACGAACTCCGGCAGGCCTTTTACCGTATCCGCCAGGCTTGCTCTAGGGAAACAACTAGCTTCAGCGGACAAAAAATGCGCAAAAGGCAAACAAGAATTATTCGGTGTTACTTCATGGCTGACGTAAAAACACCTGAATTCAAGAGCGTGAAGGAACTCAAACGGCCTCCGCGGTGTCCCCTCCGTTATACCTTCATTAAAACTTCATGAATGGCGAGATCTTACTGTGAGTTCTAAAACCCCGACAGCCAAAATTGGCAAAGTAGTTGAACAGGTTGCAGTTATATGGTGATCTCAGCCATTGCACCTTACTGAAGCCGGAAAAGTCATTTAAGCTGCGTGCGAGAGCACAGTGAGGCGTGATTGACAAGAGCAAATCCGTATAGTAAACTGACGCTTACGAGGAAATAAGCTGGTCAGATGTGGAAACTACAGAAAAAGAAATATGAAGAGGATATGAGACTGTTTCTAGAACAGGAATCACCTCATTTCACTAAAGTTGACACAGTTTTTTGTCACAAAATGCTTCCCCACCACACGTTCAAGAATATGTCTACATTATTAAAGGGAGACTAAAGGATGAAGGACATTTGTTTTTGACTGAAACGTCATACGTTTTGTAGCTGTATCGGCTTTGGTTCGACGAGCTACGATGCGTTATATGCTGAGAAATAATAAACAAATGTGGCATTTCTCTCACAAATATTCCCCTTCATTTTTTGCGGCGTAGACATCGCGCTACAAAATGGAAGCGAGGCACCGCTGGGGTCTCGAGCGTAAAAGGCGCAAGGTGCTCTCACGCTCGCAAGGGTAGCTTTTGCGTCTCCAAGTCAAGGTCGGCGCCGATGTTACCTTGGCCGTGTAGGCTGGCTTCGACTTTTATGATTTGCCCGCTACGGAACGAGAAATGGTTTTTGGCATCTGTCTGATGCCCATGGCAAAAACCGCTACCAAAGTCCATACACATGTAGTAGATAGTTTGTGAAACGGGTGCGCCCCGCGCTCTTTCGCCGACGCCGTTTGCCGAGCTCCAGCTGGCACTTTCCATGCGACGTAAACAGTGCGTCAGTGAAAGGAGATCAGGTGCCACCGCCCCCTCCGCTTCCAACAGTCGATCACGATAAGCTGAGAGTGAAGATATCATTTTGTACGCTCCTTGAATAAACCGCCGGCCACATATTACGGCCTTTGAATATCACACTTGAGTAGTCCTGCCCGACTTCTTTTGCCGAAGAATAACAATGGTAGAGCTATGCAAACCTTATGAATTGTTTACTAACAGCGGCTCGCGGGGAACACAAGATAACAGGTAATTACCCCCCACCTTTCGCGGACGCAAGGGTTGGAACCGGGCGTGAGGAACTTTCACCGGTCGCAGCATCTCCGCGAGGTGAATGGAAGAATTGAAGCTCAGGCGGGTGACATAAACATTCAGTTCCTTTTGACGCTTCCTTCCGCGGTTATTGATTGGAGGAGCGTGGTTGTTTACCGTCGTAGATTTTTCACATCGGTAACTGCGCACCATTATAAAGCACGTCTTTTACAAAACAAAGCTAAAAACATAGGGACCTACTTTAAATCATGCCGGAAACGGCCTGTCTAGAATGTATAAGAGCTGCACTCCGTTTCCCTAATTAAACCAACCAACAGGAACCTTTGATTAACACTTACTTCGAGTGCTCAACCACATAGCCACGTTTTCTTTGAACACAATTCTTATCACGCTTCCCGCTCTCGCCGTTCACCACTTTTCTGACGCCACAAATCTTAGTACCCAAATAATACTGAGCATCGACTCCCATTTTCATATTTGTGGCCTTTTATTCCTTATTAAAGAACTGGTAGTCGCGACAATGGTGTACTTAGATCATCGGCACCGTAGTCTATTGATACATACAAACTTGTTTTCATTATTCATTGTCGTGTAAACGCTCTGAAAACGAATCCGGCCGGACAAAATGGAGTTGTTATACGTACGGTGCCATGTTGCGAGAATTCCCCGCAGTTGACACTCGGTGTTCTTGCACCTACTGCGCGGCACACCACGCGGGTCAGTTGATGTCGAATTCCTTATCAGGTTGTTTCTTTTTCGCCGATATTTACCGCAACAAAGCTAGCACTTCGCACAGTACACAATTGAATTGCAGGCACACACGACGCACAAATTGTCTGCTTCACCCATGCCTTCAACGGCTCTAACTCCGTTTTCCCGCAAAAATCGTTGACAGCGTTTTTCCGGATAGAAACGATGTTTTATTCAATGAGGAATTAATCACTTTACCTTAAAGTTTCATTTTCCCGCTCAATCGTGTGGTTTTATGGTCTGCAATGTCATCATAGCAACCAAACGCTCTGCAGCTTAGGGTGCCTTCAATCACACGTCCGCCGTACAGGGTGGAGACACGTATACGCTGGCGCCGCCATTTTGGGTCACTCGCTCGCCGCCGAATCAAGTCATTGTATCAAAACCGCGCTAAAATTATCACGGCAACGCGGTTTACTGGCGAACTTTGAGGGCCCTATTCTCGACTGCACAAATTGCCGGCAATTTGCCGGAAGACTTGTCTGATTGGCTTTCAACTTTGGTCACGTCCTTCCGGTTGACAAAGCGGTTGTGTGTTGTCGTCATTTTGACGTTTTATGACGTTTACGGGCACCAGTTCTAAAGTTTGCCTTATTTCTTTTTACTGAAAGCGCATAATTCTTTGCCGGCAATGAAAAACCAGACTAAAAGCCCTAGACATGACAACGTAGGCCTGTCTTTGCTATTCAACAACAATAATGCCTGTATTAGACGCCCTCTCTGTGATTGGCTGAGGAGGCATGACGTAATTTAAACAGTTGGCGGTAACGATTACGTCATGCATTGACAACTTCAGCCTGCGTAAAATTTACATAATGCTACGTAACAGCTTGAAATTGGCGGCTGTTTTTGGACAAAATACAAGCAAAATAGCGCGAAAAATTGCACCGACGTTCGGCGCAGCGAAATGTCCGCCAATTTGCAGCAGGCGCAGTTTCGCCTGCACGTTGTTTAAAGCATGTTTCCTACCAAAAGAAATTATAGTTTCAACTGCTTCCAAGTCAGCGATCATAGAGCATACAAATAACGTGCAGTATTTTGCTTTTATGTTTGGCAATAAAATAAAAATGATTTGTTTGGCGTAACAGCACCATAAGAGGGCAGTACAAGCCTCTCCATGACAAAGAGAAACCAATGCATGGCATCTGTCCACAGTCGTCCTAGTAAGCTGTTGGGTCACATGATCGAACTCGAAAAATAACAAAGAAAAGTGACTCTTTGGTTCATTACAGCGCTGGTTAAAGTCAAGATCGACGAATGAGTGAATCGGCGACATCGGTGCGCTCCGCGGTTATCAGGCGTAGCGCTTCGCTGCTCTTATGTGTCATAGAAGCGATGGTCGCGGCCGTCTTTTTCTGTGATCACGCCATAAACTTGTAACATAGCAGCAGACGATGGCGTGGCGGCGATGGCGGCAGGGAAGGTGATAACGCAACAAAGCTTGCATTGAAGCAGAAAGCCCAGCTATGTTACTAAAAACGATTGAAAGAAATAAATAGATACGGTAAAAAAATGTGTGATGTTCTTAAGCTCGACATCCGCCTTTCGCTCTTTTTGGATGAACGTTATTCGATCGCCTTGTGGTGTTGCCGCCAATTTTGACCTCCAGAAATGTGTTTTTCTTGTCAGCCTCAGCTACCGTCTTATAGTTTATAGTACATGCCAAGTGTTTTTATATCTTTCTTGCAAAATATTTCATACCTTTGTTGTGATCTTTATGAGTGAATCGTCAAAAAACACTGCATGTCGTCATAGCTATAGGTGGCGCACGTCACTGATTGCTTACGTCGTGCTTACGCAAAAAATTGCCGCAAATTTGTGCAGTCGAGAATAGGGCTCTGAATCATATCTGTTTCGCGTTGATGGGTCTCGTGGGAAACGAAAAGAGCAACGCGTTGAGCACGTTGACCCAATTGCGGGGGCACGGGGCCATTCAAAGGGTGTCTCCTCCCTGCACGAATGTGCTGGTATCAAGGTGCCCTATGGCGGCATTTGCGCCTTTGTGTTTACGTTACTGAACCTAGATAGCGCCACCACACTGTGCCAAGCCGTATTTAAACCTGGCTTGTTTTTGTTCTGGGAGAAAACAATCGTTCCGTGAAACACTGTGCGCGCTCGACACATATGGCCACGTAAAACACCGTTGCTTGCGTCAACCGGCCAGCGTCGTATGAGACAGCCCCAAAGCCCCGCGGCGGTGTGCAGTTAAACCAAGCATAGTGCGCGCAGTACCAACAGCAGTGCGCATCAGTGCTTCTATGTTTGCGTGTGCTTTCGTAACTTCCACTGTTTTTCCCACAATTCGTATGGCTTTAGAAATAATGTTCCCTAAATTTAAGCACAAATAGCTCGTTCTGGAAGCTTATGACCTCGCCCTAATTTGCGTGTCCTTTCGCCGGCCTCCGCCAATCGTAGAGGTGGCTGGTATGACGTCATACCATCTGTTGCGGGAAATGAGCGAGTGGGTCGCATATCCATTCACTTTTTTCCAAATTATATAGCTTATTTGAGCTACGTTCACGTTAAAAGGGGTGTCAGTATGATTCTAACCACACCGTCTTTTGAATAAACCAAGCTTGTGTTTTGTCTTCATGGCTCCTTAAGCGTGCAGTTGTACGGTTCCCACGCATATACGTTTATATTTTATCGAATGACACTTGGTACTTCGAAAGATGAAGGCTATAAGGTAGATTTAATGGGTTTAAACTCAAAGCTGCACCCCGGAGCCCATGAGGACAAGCGCTTTCCCAAACATTCTTGTCTTGTTTTCTACCTCGCTGATGGGGATAGTCGTGGCATTTCTTGTCTGACTTGCTGGTGATGATAGCTGCGGCATTACACCCCCCTCTTAAAGGGAATCAACTCGATGCCATGGACAACGACAAGGCATTGTTCAACGCGGATCAATATCTGCAAGACGGAACACTGCCAGTTCGATACGTGGGCGCGTAGTCCGTGCCTCAACGTTCGTAGTAAGGCTTGAGCCCCACGACGTGCACAACTTCGGATCTTGGCATTCGACAGGAGGCTATGCGCGCTGTGTCAGGTTTGACTTTATAGTTGCGGTCACCAAGGCGGCGGAATATTTTACAGGGGCCGAAATACCGCTTCATGAGGTTCCCGCTTAGACCATGGGGCCATACGGGTGTCCAAACCCAAACTCGATCACCAGCGGTGAAATGTGTCTCGTCTACGGAAGTTGTAGCGTTTAGCGTCGACGCATTGTTGAAAATGAATCTTAATTTTTGCGAGTTACCGTGCCTCCTTTGCGCGCTGTAAGACTAATTCCGCATCTTCGTGGGTATGGTAGCTAAGCAAGTGGGGCAGCGTTGCGTCGAGAATGGCGTTTACGTGCCGGCCGTGCGCCAAATACAATGGAAAAAATCCCGTCGTTTCTTGGATCCAGGTTTTCTACGAAGAGGACACAAATGGGAGAACTTCGTCCCATGTTCGGTGCTCGACATCTGCGTACATGGCGATCATATCTGCCATTGTCTTACGGAGGCATTGGAACAGGATAACCGCCAGGCACAACTGGAGGAAGGAAAACAGACAGGAAAGAGGCACACTAACAACTGAGGTTTATTCACTCCGAAAGCGATTATAAAGGCACAAAAAACGCCATGTGATAGTAGTTGCAACACGTGTGAAAACGATTAAAGCTGCAACACGTATGAAAACGATTACAGCTTCTGCACTCGCCTAACTAATCATCCAGATAATCCACCTCACTCGCAAGAAGGTCGATTGAAGGCTTGCTGACACATCGGACCCCCATCTTTTTTATCTCGAACACTTCCCGTTCTTCTTTTTTGCAATATGAATGCAGCACTCGGGTCCTCTCGAACACTGGTTTGCCGCCCCTTGGCTTGCAGTCAGTCTTACAGTGAAGCGCCAGATTGCTTCCTGTTCCCGTCTTCAGCGTCGCCGCATTTTCATGCAACCGGTTGTTGAGGCAGCGCCCCGTCTGTGCTACGTATACACGGCCCCACTTCAAGGGGATCTGATACACTACGTTTTTTGAACACTCCACAAATGCAGTGGCATGCTTCTTGCTGCAGACAGGATGCCTAGGTCGGCATCGGTTTACTATGCGGCACATATTTCCGAGTTGAATAAAAAAGAACGGGGAGGGTTCGAGGCCTACGTCATAAAAAAGACGGGGGACCGATGTGTCAACAATCCTTCAGTCGACCTTTTTCCGAGTGAGGTGGATTATCTGGATGATTAGTTAGGCGAGTGCAGCTGTAATCGTTTTCACACGTGTTGCAGCCGTAATCGGTTTCACACGTGGTGCAACTAGTATCACATGGTGTTTCTCGTGCCTTTATAATCGCTTTGGGAGCGAATAAAGCTCAGTTGTTAGTGCGCCTGTTTCCTGTCTGTTTTCATCCTTCAAGTTGCGCCTGGCGCTTAACCTGTTCCCATGATTAAGTACCAACTAGCTCGCATCGACACATTATTTCAGTTCCTTACTGAGGCGCTCTGTAAGTCCATTTGTTTGGGGATAGTACGGCGTTGTTCGGCGGTGGCTGCTGTTACTCAAGCGGGGTACGTCCTGCGCCAGATTGGACGTGAACGCGGACCCGCGGTCAGTGATTAACACTTTTGGAGCCCCATTAAGCACAACTATTGACCCAATAAGAAATGTCGCCACTTCAGCGTTTGTTCGGAGCGGCTGCGCCTTAGACTGCGTAGCGGGTAAATATTCCGTCGCTATCACAATCCACCAATTGTCTGAGTTGGACACGGGGAATGGGGCGAGAAGATCCATGCCAATTATTTCGAAAGCTGTTAGCGGGGGCTGGATAGGATGTAGAAATCCGACCGGCTTTGTTCGCGGTTTCTCCGCCTCTCGCCATGTTTCTGTGTAGTGACTGACTCATTACGGAAGGCGAGGCCAGTAGTATTTTTCTCGTGCCCAGGCTAGTGTGCGGCTATATCAATGATGTCCTGCGGTCGGGTGGTCATGATAAGCTTCGAATATATCGTCGCAAAGGCTGTCTGGAACGACGAGAAGCCACAACCTGCCGTTTGAGACAAAGATCGTTTTGTAGGGGACACCACGTCAAAGACAGGACGAGGAAACATTACGTGAGAAAACTTTCCGAAGGTCAACTTGTCCGCTTTGAAGGTATGCCATACGTTTTTGCAGCTAAGGGTCCTGTCGTTGTCATGCAGCCGTAGCAGAGCCGTGTTGTGTTTCCAGAAAGGAGTCGTCATCATCGACTTCCACATGAGCGCTTTCCACGGGGGCCCGAGACAAGCAGTCTGCATCACTGTGTTTGTGGCCCGACTTGTAAATGATGGAAAAATCTAATTCTTGAAAGCGTAGTCCCCAACAAGCGAGTCGTCCAGATGGGTTCCTCAGGTTGGCAAGCCAGCACATTGAATGATGATCTGTGACTACACGGAATGAACGACCATTATTACAGGTAGGGACGAAACTTTGTAACTGCCCAAATGACTGCAAGGCACTCCTTTTCGGTAGTTGAATAGTTTTGTTCTGCTTCGATTAGCGTACAGCTCGCGTAAGCGATGACTGGCTCAGCACCATCCTTTATTTGAATAAGCACAGCATCAATTCCCGCGCAACTTGCATCCGTATGGACTTCAGTTTCAGTCGCCTGGTCAAAATGACCTCAGACGGATGTCGTTTGCAGAGCTGATTTCCATTTCTCGGAAGGGCGATGTTGTTCTTCATTCCACTCGAACGGCACCCATTCATTTGTAAGGTAAGTCAGTGGGGCAGCTATATGGGAAACGTTCTTGACGAAGCGGCGATAGTAAGCGCACAGAGGAACCTTCTCACTGCCGACTTGTCAGATGGTGTTGGGAAGGCGCGAACCGCGGCTCTACTCGCTGGGTGAGCACTTACACCTGCGCTGCTAACAATGCGGCCTAGGGGCTTCAGCTCATCGTGCGCGAACCGGCATTTCTTTCGAATTGAGCGTAAGGCCGGTGGTTTAGAGAGCCTTCAGTACTTCTCTAAGTAGTCGTATGTGTTCATCGAATGCACTTGCACTGATGACGTCATAGAGACAAACTAGGCAAGTTTGCCATTTAGGGACGGGGAGAACAGTGTTAATTACGCGCTGGAAGGTCGCTGGTGCTGTTCATAGCCTTAAATGCATCACTTTGAATTATTAGAGCCCATTGGGGTAATAAAGGGCATCTTTTTCCCGTTCTGAACGTGGACTTCAATCAGCCAGTACCCACCCTTCCGGTCTATTTTTGAGCAGAAGCAGGCATGGCGGAGCCGATCGAGAGAGTCATCAATGCGTGGAAGCGGGTACCTGTTCTTTGTTATTTTGTTTACCCGCCGATAATATACCCAAAAACGAGTGTCCCATCCTTCTTCCTTACAAGCACCACTGGTGCAGCCCATGGACTGTTAGACGGTTGGATGACATCGTCCTTCAGCATGTCTTCCAGCTGAGTTTGTATTGCCTCTCGTTCTTTGTGCGAAACTCGGTACGGCAATTGGAGAGTTCGATGCGTGGCGCCATCAATCAAAATTTGGTGCTTACAAATAACGGCGGTCCGGCCAACTCCGGACAGCGTAGCAAAACAGTGAATACATTCATCGAGCAATGAAAGCAACTCCCTCCTTTGTTGACCCGAAAGATTTGAGTTCACGTTCAGTTCCAGAATTGCTGCCGTTTCCGGCCGAGGCGACGTACCAGCGTCGGATACCAGGTCAACAGCCTATATTTTGGCGGTGCCTTCCACGTGGGCTACTTCCATGCCCTTGGTTCTCGTGCTGCGACTAGTTTCGAAAATTTGTGACTAGAGCTTCTGCGCATCGATTTTGAAGCCGCAGTAGGCCTCTGGCGACCCCGATTCACTTCTACAGAGGAAGCTAGATACTTCCTTCTAAGAGTGCTTCCCCGTCAGGGAACGTGTCCACTTGCACCAGAAAAAAACCCATGGCCCGCGGAGGCAGCTTCACATGCTCCTCTAACACCCTGTCCTACGCGAATCTTGGCGCGGAGTGACTCCGTGTGCATCCGGCAGCCGCAGCGTGAGGCTGTTAGAGCCCAGGTCAATGACTGCATCATACTCGTAGGTGAAGTGTATACCTAGAATGGTGTCTCCGGAGCATTCTTTCAGAACGACAAACTTCACAGGGCACGGCTATACGTGGATCTCGACGCGGGCATTGCAAAGTTCAACAGGAATCACCAGGTGTCCTCCGGCGGTACGTATATCCGGGCCATCCCACGATTTAATCCCTTTGCGTAGGTGACGGGAAAGCCTACCGTTCAGACCGGAGTAATCAGCGCCGGTGTCTATGAGCGCCGTCGCGTTGTAGCCGCCTATAGTGACCGACAGGTTGTTCAACGGCGCAGCATTACGAGTGAAAGGGTTGCTGCAGTTGGAGTGGGCGCGTCATGGCGTTTGTAGAAGTTGTTGATGGCTTTCGCCCTCCGCAACACCACCTCCAGGCGTTGCCGTACTTACTTTTGCCGGCGAGGCACGGGTGAAAGGCTTTTTCGGCAAGGCGGGTGAAGAGGCGAAGGTGGGCGACGGGGCGACAGCGAACGAAGTCCACGAGGAGCAGCTGGGAGTGGCGGCGTTGTGCGTCGAATGTACTGTTCCTTTTCGGGGGGTTTCTGGACCATACCGTAGGCATGGGTCGCTTGGACGGAACCCAGGAAGTCCAAACTCACGATAGGGGCAGCGGCGAAAGGTTCGGTCTGGCTCCACACAGTGGACGCAGAGTGGTCGGTTATCCGGTGTTCGCCAAACACCTGTTTTCTGTGGGCGACGCTGCTGTGTCCCTGGTGAGAGAATATTCGGCGACTCACCGGCCACCCGCTGTGGTATCAGGTTTGAGTAAGGAGCAGCGACTGACGAGGGTGGCTGGGAAGTCGGTGCGAAGTACGCCAACAGGGACGTTGGGGGCCAACGTCGACCGGAATTCTGGGTGCAATTTCCGCTGCACTTCTTCTCTGACACGCTCCACAACTGATATTGAAGCAGGCCGTTCGGGCGTTGGATACAGCTTTTGTAGCTCCTCTTGGAGCACGCCGCGTATGATCTCGCAGATACAACTATAATTAGTGCTGTTTAGGTGGAGACGAGAAGTAGTAGTGCCAGCAGATATTGTGAGGGACGCCACTAACCTGTGGCAACGGTTACTCCTCGCCGCAAGCACCTGTCCAATGTTTGTGGCTTCCGCTAAAAACTCATCAACGGTCGTCACAAATGGCGAGCGAGCCCTCCAAAAATGTCGCTCCTCACGCCTCTCATAAGCGCCCGCACCTTGGTTCGCTCAGTGGTCATCGGATTGGCTCGTGTGCTCAACTGCAGAACGTTTTCTACAAAGCTCGTCACGCTTTCGGTAGGCCCTTGAGCCCTGGTGCTCAAGAGTTCGTCGGCACTTTGACGTCGAAAGCGGTTAGGGAAGGCGCGCCGAAGGCCCTCCTTGAAGGACTCCCATGACGGGAGACACCCCTTGTGGCTACTCAGCCGGATGCGAGCAGTTTCCTCCAAAGATACGTAAATGCTATTGCGGCCGAGGTCTTCCGTCCAACCATTGTTACGAGCTACGTGCTCGTACTGGTCAATCCAGTCTTCTATGTCCTCAAAGTCTTCGCCATAGAATGGGGCAGGAGTACGGGCGCGATCGGAAGGAACATGATTGTAGAACCGAACGCTTCAACTTGCTGTGACTGCGACGTCATGCTAACTGCACCTGTCAGCAGTTTCCTTTTGTAACCCGCCTTCAACTGCCCGAATCCCGGTGCTTGGCCTCAGAGACGTCGACTGGTGCGAACACCCTTCTCTTCGAGGAAGGCTCGCCGTCATGGATTCAGTATCGGGCTGGGTTTACGGGGACTTGAGGGGGTACTTGTATGAATGGGGTGACCGACCCCGCACCTTGACCACAAATGACACGAATGACACTTGGTACTTCCAAAGATGAAGGCTATAAGGAAGATTTATTGGGTTTAAAATCAAAGCTGCACCCCTGAGCCCATGAGGACAAGCGCTTGCCCGAGCGTTCTCGTCTTCTTTTCTCCCTCGCTGATGGTGATAGTAGCGGCAATTCTTCCCTGTCTGGCTGGTGATGATAGTGGCGGCAATATCACGGGTAAAAAAAAGCGAACGTGGGTTTTCTCGACCCCTTCTTGCTTGCATGAAACAGAACAACTCGCATTTTGAGTGCCGTTGTGCTTAAAACCAAGTTTACGGCGCCAAGGAGAGTGCTTCACGCCTATTATGCGTTACAAATTTTTCAGTGTACGGTTGACGCACTGCTGCAAGCATATATGGGAACAGCATTTACAGACAACTTTCTAATATTCGACGCACGGACAGAAAAAAATGTATGATTGCAGAATAGTTCCGCATTTCTGGAACAATTTATTGACGATAAAGGCAGAGTATAGAAAAGATCAATTTGATTTGTCAAGATTAAACGAGCTATGTGGCAACTAAAATTATAAGAGCCACAATCAGGATTACCGGGCCCTCAGAAGGAAAAGTAGCTGGGAGATTTCCGACAGTAGCCAAAGAATTCGCCTGCTTCACAGAATTTCTTACAATATACACTAGGTAGGATTCTGGCGCTAGTCTCTATGTGGCTTACATCAAGGCCATCTGTATCGTCATGGTCCGCCATTATACATCGCGGTCGCTTTAGTTTCATCATTGGCTTCGATTGAAATGATTTAGTTACCGCAAATTTAAACAAAGGGCCACAAAAAAGCGAAGATTAGTGTGCAATTATGTAAGTGGAAAATCAAAACAGGCTGTTTTAAACCAAACAAAAAAGGAAGTAAAGCGTATTTTTACCAGAACGGTTGTGCCTGCTATTCCGCAGGCCGAGGTTGTAGTTAACAACAATGTTAATATTTGGGGGAACTCTGATTTTATAAGTTTACCATTATTTCAAATAAAAATAGATTCAAGAGTTTGGAAAGTTTTTTGAGCGTTTCTATGAAAACGTTGCCTTCGTGGTGAACCGGTGCACCAACCGCCAACCAGTTTAACAAGAAAAAAGAAAATGTGGCGTTAAACAGTCGTGCACGATGACAAGATCAGACGCATACAAGCACCCGTATCTGTCGTATTCCTCTGGTCATATCGTGTATTAGTCGGAGTACGTTTTGTTTCTTCTTTTCTCCGGCTACAAATTTCGCTGCGGCATATTACCCTCTTAGTCATGCATCCTCCGACTGCGGCATGAGCAATGTCAGGTGCGATTATGCACCTCCTGCTGTTTCACCGAACACGGCTACCACCAAACAGGGAGGATTTCGGCTTCCTTGTAACTCGTAAACGTGTTAATGCATAGTGAAGAAAGCAAATCCCAAAAAATGCTCAAAAATTCAATTGTCATGCCAAGCCTAAGCCAAAAAGCGGGGGTGTTCCCATGAACCCCCACGACAACATGGCTTACAAGGCGCAGTTTTCTCTCTGGTATACTAAGAAACTATGTGGCCTGTTTAAACTGATTGTTTGAAAGGGAGACAGAAAAGTCACCAGTTTCAGCAAGGCGATGTTAGTAAGTACTTTTTGATTATCTTTGCCGAAAAAATGCACAAAGTACGCGAATTAAATAACTGTATAAAAAATTGTATTTGTTTGCTGTGGTGCGAGAAAGCGACAGAGGTTACAACTGCCTACAAAAGAGCTCAAATATGCAAGGGAAGCAAAGTAGTCAATGAATAAGAAAGACATAAAAAGGGAGTTCACTGCACAACATGTTTCTCCACTTTTGATGCCTCTTTACATGCCCGTGTCTATTATATACATCGTCATATTCACTTCCCACCACTCTGCAAAAACTCTGAAGCTCTCGTAAACAACTCAAGTATTAACCTTTAACCCATGACGTTGTTTGAAGGATTTGACGCTATTTATACGACATTAGGGTGGCGGATATTAAAAACAGCAACGCAAACCTTGATCTGTGCCGGTAAGCAGCGCTGTACAATGGTGTGCTCGAGTGACTGATTCGTCTAGGCTTTACCTGATTGCCAGCGTCTGCCTAAAAGTTTGTTTTGTTTCGTTCGTTCAGTTGGTCGCAACGGCTGGAGTGCTCTGCCGGGTTATATAAGACACTTTTTATGGAACGGTGGGCGTAATGAACGTGCAGGAAATATACAAAATCACTAATGCTCAAAAAAGCCAGAAAGTAGCCAAGTCGTCAAGCTAAATTTCCCGTCACCACGAGTCTCGAAAAGTTACCAGTTTAAAAACAAATAGCCAGACCTGGCAAACCTGGCCACCACTGCCTGCGCACTGGTCACTGAATTCATTGCTCGTTGCTAGCGGACTAGCGGAGCCAGAAGCCGTTCATACCTAGCGAGGAAAGCGCTGCAAGTCTAGACTCACAAAAGAAGCAAGAAAGGACTTCTCATCTGCAAACCGGCAGCGCCGAACGGATTTTCCCGCACCCAGCAAAACATAATCGCAACACCAGCGCTTAGGCTGTACGAACCGAATTAGGACGAAACTGAAGACGATGGTGAAGGGATTGATGACATCCACCAAATGCTAACAAGTTACGCTATGACACCTCGACGCTCTGTTCACCATATTGGGAACGAGGGAATATGGCCTCCAAGCAAAGCAACACCGTTGCAGGTCGCTCGATAAGAGCACGAAGTCCTGGGCTTATCAGCGATATGAACCGATTAACATGTGCAAGGCAGGGCTGCGAATCACCGTGACAAGAATCAGAGGTGCCAGGAGCGGCGCATCGGTGTGCAGCGTTGCAGCAAATAAGCTTTCGGTCAATCTTTAAAGGAGCCATGAAAGGCTGTTTAGTCGCGATGACAATGATACCAATATTATCGCAATCTTCGAACAAATAATCGAGATATTAACGAAAACGTCTGAAGACGTGGCGACCCCCTAGCTATTTTCTATGACGTCACGGAACCTTGTTTGTGAGATTGGCGGCCGCCTAACTAACCTGTAGCGACGACACACGACTGGACATCTGTAATGGGGCCTCTAGTTCCATTTGACCGCATCACTCGAATGCGAACGTGCTGTTAACGCACTGAAAATTATATTTTATTGTTGGCCCGTATGACGTAATTCTTGCTCATAACACTTCACTGTGGCACAAAACTTCAAAGTTTTTAAATTCTTCTTACTTTTTTTTCATTAAAAAACATCTTTTGTGGCTGTAATGGAGGTGAGTGAGATACTGAATCCGAGTTCTTTCAAATTAAACGAAGTTGTATTTTCTCTTCATGGCTTTTTTAAGACGATCTTCGGTGCTCTCCTTAAGAACATCGGCTCAAAATAAAAGTAGCCCGACACCATAAAACACCGTGACCGCACCGCTGCGCCAGCTCTAGAATCTCTCGCACACACGGCAACGTCGGCTTCTACTGAATAATGATCATGATGATAACTTTAATTCGCCAAAAAACTGGGCGAAAGGAGGAAGAAGTGTGAGCCTTCCTTAATTCTTCCCCTCAGATGGCGCTCTTTCGAATTCTAAAAATAAAGCAGCGCTCTATAAGTTCTTGGCAAGCAATGGGGTGGTTTCTATCAAGACGTTACAGTCATCAGAGGTCTTGACTTCTGCTGAAGAGGCCCGGATTCTTGAGCGCTCTGCTAGAGGTCTTGCGGTTCGCTTTTCTTCTCGTTGTAATAACTTCCGTCTTATCGGCCCTCCAGAAACGGATGATTTTATGCCAGTCTCATCTTGTGATCTGACGGAGGCCTTGTCTATCACACGTTCTGCGGCGCCGGGGCTTGATGGCGTGACTGTTGGTGCTATTAAATTTTTGGCTGAGGAATTCCAACCGGTTCTATTGAATGTGATAAATTCATCCCTCAGGTTTTGTTGGATTCCACTCAACTGGAAAGTGTCCAAGATAATTTTGCTACAAAAAAAGCCAGGTCACGGTTTCGATTTAGACAACTTAAGGCCGATTGCTCTGACCTCCAACATGATAAAATTAATAGAGCGAATACTTTTTAAACGGATGACTTCTTTCATGCCAGACAGGCAAGTACTCAGTCCTGCTCAGATTGGCTTTAGGCGGGGATGTTCTATTTGGAACGCTCATGTGGACTTAGAGGCGAGGATCCGCTTAGCACAAAAAGGGAAACTGGTGTCGGCACTAGTGACCTTAGATGCAGCTAAAGCTTATGACAGTGTCGAGCATGGTATCTTACTGGACAAACTAGCGCGTATAAACTTGCCTACATATCTTTTTGCTTGGATTAGGGAGTTTTTGGCTGATCGGGAATTCTTTTGCACAAACGGAAGGCTATCTTCAGGAAGATTTCCACAAACTAGAGGAGTGCCTCAAGGATCGGTTTTATCGCCTCTACTTTTTAACATCCTTATGAGTGACATTCCTATTTTCCCAGATCTAACAACCTACGTTTATGCGGATGATATGGCGTTTTTTGCAGCCGCAGTCGACATTCATTCGCTATATGACCGCTTGCAGGCCTATTTATCTGTCTTGGAGACATGGCTTGACAGCATTTATTTAACGGTAAATGTGTCGAAGAGTGCTTTACTTGTCTTCCCGGTTGCAGGAACAATTTCAATTTCTCTCGCTTACAAAAATCAAGTCATTCCGCAGGTGGATTCGCTGAAATATCTTGGTGTTACATACACGTTTGCTCTTGATTGGAAGGCACATATTAACGCATCGGTCACAAAAGCGGAGAGAGCATTTGGTCCCATGAAAAGACTATGTGGGAAACGGGCAGGAATGCGCCGGGACACACTTTTGCTGTTGTACCGAGCCTATGTCCGGCCAGTCATGGAGTTTGGGTGCGTCTTGTTTTGCAGTTGCCCTATCTTCAAACTGCGTCCGTTATACCTGCTGGAGAGGCGGATTCTTCGATTTTGTCTTGGCCTTCCCCGGTTCGTTTCGAACCGAGTTCTGTACTTAGAGGCACGCGTTCCTGAACTTAGGGTCCGTTTTCTCTTGCTGACAGTGCAAACTTACCTCCGCATGTACGAAGCCCCCTCTGGGGCTGCCAAGCTGGTATTTATTTGTGAGCCGAGTATATTTTTTACATCACCGTGGCCCAAACGTATCTCCCCCCAAGTGCTATTCGTTCAATCATGCCTGGATTGTATTTCTGTTAAATTATATGAGGTCATTCCGCTATCCACAATCGAGCGAGAAACTGAGTTTTACTTTCAAAACCCCTTCCCTTCCGCTGCAAAACTTCTACCACGCTCGCTATTAGCCGCTATTTTAAATGAATATTTATCCAAGTATCCTTCTTCATCTGTGATTTATACTGATGCATCTCAAAATGGCGAGAAAGCTGGAATTGGTATTTTTTCACAATCTTTAGACTGGAGTTATTCGCTGCGAATCCCGGATTACACACCCATTTTTATGGCCGAATTTTTAGCAATAGCTCTCGCTGTATGCAAAGTACCGCAGCATGTATCAAAAATTATCATATTATCTGATTCGATGGCAGTTATATCGGCGTTAACTTCCTCTTCGGAATCTCCATTGTACCGCACACTATTATTTTTTGTTCCCAGGCATGTGAAGGAGGTACGCTTGTCTTGGGTCCCTGGCCATACAGACATCAGCGGCAATGAGCAAGCGGACCATTTAGCTAATCTCGCCGTCACAGCTCCCATTCAATTCGAAATTCCTAATCTGGCTCTATTTGCATCTGCGAGACTAAGACGATATTGGCATTAAGACGCCACCCGTTCCGATTCGCTTTTATCATTTGAAGAGTTCCAACATTTAAAGTTCGGGTGGAATGTTCATTTTTGTGGCTCTCGGCAATGCGAGGTGACCTTCACCGAGCTGCGCTGCAGGGTTCCACGGCTTAATTTCTATCTATTCAGATCAGAACTTTCACCTACAGAACTATGTGTGCGGTGCCAGGTCCCCGAAACAATCGAACATTTTTTTCTCGACTGTCGCCGTTTCTCAACAACTAGACAACTGTTTTTGAAGGAGCCGATTGAGCGGTTGGGGTTGACTTTATCGATAACACTTATGTTATCTATTGGCGCATCAAAGCTGGGGTTTGCAAGAAGGGATATATATATTTGCATTCAAAATTTTCTTTCTGCCTCAGGTCGTTTGAATTGCTAAACGGTGCTGATTAATGGGTAATTCGGGTTTCATTTATAACTAAGTTTCCTTTTACACAATCTTTCCGGAAATAAGTATTTTGAAGTCCTCACGTTGTTTTTAACCAGTTTAGCCCTGGCCAAACCCCCTTGTGGGTACGTGCTAAAATATTTGAGGACATCATCATCATCATCAGATGGCGGCATGCAGCCCTTGGGCGCGAGCGGCACCTTCGGCCAGTTGGACAACCTTGTCCTGTAATTCGGGGTAGGAGGTAAGCAAACAGGCCTCCCACTGCTCCGCACTGGTGATTCGTAAGCCGCTCGTATAGTTAGTGTCTGAGCATCACAAGCCCAAATCATGTGAGTGAGTGTGGCTCGCTGGATGCACCACTTGCGTTGATCTTTATCAAGATAGGGATAAATGTGGCTCAATAGTGCAGGATTGGAGAAGGCATTAGCCTGCAGCTCACGCCAGGCTACAGGCTGACGTTTGGTGAGGGTGGGATGTGCTGCGGGATATTTCTCGCACTCCATGCGATAGTGCTTAGCGATGTCCAGCTAGGTCACCAGCCTGTCCCTAGCACCCTGGTCCGAGCCAGCAGCATTGTCAGCGCAATCCCGGGAGCTGAAACATCGGGCCGCCTCGTGTGCTAGCGTGTTACCTGGGAGAGATGCATGGGCCAATGCCCAGATTATTTGCACGTTGCGCATACGAGTGGCTTGGGCGGAGCATAGGACGCGTAGGGCGGTATTGGAGATCCTGCCACTTTCGTAACTTCGGAGAGCTGTTTTATTCACTCACTATGGTTTAGCCGTTGAGGAAGCGACGGCAATCGCAATAGCGGCCTCTTCTCCTTCCTCGGCGTAATTGGTGTGAATAGAGGCGGATGCCAGAGAGTTGCCTTTAGCATCTTATGCCGCAATATCCATGGCGCAGGTAGGGTGGTAATCTGCGGCGTCAACATAGCAGACATCAGGGTCATCTCTGAAACGCTGGTGCGGGGCAGACGCTCGGGCATAACGGCGATCTTGGTGGTACACCGGGTGCATGTTTCTGGGTATGGGGAGACGTAGATGGCCTTTTGAACGGGAGGAGGTATCGAGGTCTTGGTTCTATGTTGGCTGGCGTACGGAATGCCTAGTTTCTTGAGTAGAAGGCGTCCTGTGTGACTGCTATATAATCCCTGATATTGTGCTGTGTGCTGCGCTTCTACAAGTTCCATTAGATTATTGTGGATACCCATAGCCATCAAGCGTTCGTTGGCTGCCGTGATGGTAATGTCCGAGGCATGCTTATAGGCTTTGCGTATTGTGCAGTCAATTTTATATTGTTCAGCTTTCTTGAGGTATAGGTATGGTGTGACATACGTGATACGACCTATAGTAAAGGCTTCCATTAACCGGGTGAGGTTGCGCTCCTTAAGTCCATGGTGGCGGTGCGCAATTCGTAAAATAAGACGGCTTATTTGTGGTGAACTTGCAGAGAGGGCTTTGATGGTGTCCGTATTGGAGCCTGATTGATGAATGCGGAGTCCAAGAACACGTATGCACGGGACGATGGGGATAATGCGATCTTGTAATGTGAGCTGAATGTCTTCTCTACCTTGACGATGTCGCTTGCCTGGAGGACTGTAGAGGAGTAGTTCGGATTTCTGAGGAGAAGATATATGACCGCGTTCGCCGGCGTAACCTTTGACTATGTCGACAGCTTGTTGTAGGCGGTCTTCCATGTGCGCGCCGTTTATATTATGATGTTAACAATATATAAACGCTGATGCAGATACGGGATAGTAAAGAGGAGTTGAGGTAGTTTTATCATTGCTACAATGAATAAAAAAAATTATAGGACTGATTCCTGGTGGCGACACTATTACCCAGGGAGATGGTAGCCGATCCTATGCCCCCAACCACAAGTTTTGTATGTCCAGGACACCGGCAGAAACACGGATACCATACGTCAACTGGAGAATGCGGTAGCACATGTCTGCAGATTTATGAAACGCATCTCAAACAAGCATGAAGGGATGAAGGAGCCCAACCTCCTCAGGGTGTTTGAGGCCTTCGGTGTCAGTCGGATCCTTTTCGTAGCCCCCTACATGAGGCTGACAAAATCCGAGAAAAATAAGTTGGACATAATAATAAGAAAGCGATTCAAATGTGCGAAAGGTCTTCCCCCGAACACGTCAACGGCCAAGAGTCTTAGTTTGGGCGTATCGAACACTTTAGATGAACTCATAGAGGCGGCAAATGCATCGCAACAACCGAGGCTGTTGGGCAGCAGGACGGGTCGCAAAATCCTCGAACGTCTCGGATACCAGACCAGTGAACTAGCCAAAGATACACGCGATATAGCAAAGTCGATCAGGGAGAAAATTAAGGTAACACCCTGTGCCCAGAAACATGCATTTCGCGTATCACGAAACTAAACGAAACAGCAGAGCCGAAGCCCTGCAAACCAGATACGGTGGACAGATGGACGTCCTTTACACCAACGCAGAGGCATATCAGAGTAAACCCTCTTACGCAGAAGTAGCGGTTACTGGAAGCGGTGTCCTAGTCTCGTGTTGCACGTTAGTGAGTAGGGACGCGACGGAGGCTGAGAAGGTAGCCATTGCCTTAGCAATGACCCGGCCGGAAATTAGAACGAGAGTGAGCGACTCTAAATCGGCCATCAGATATTTCGACCTAGGGAGGATCTCCAACGCCGCTTAGAGTATCCTCCCTAACATAAAAAACTTTACAACAGAAGGGGTAATGTTGGTGTGGACTCAAGCTCATCGGGGCTCATTGGGAGTGAGAAAGCACATGCGACCGCCCGAGGTCTTACAGTCCGGGCGACCACCTCCAATGCCGCCGCTGCTGATGTCCAGCCGTTAGCCTCAGCCTTGCATGCCGAACCTCCTTCCCGAATGACGGCGAACTAAGTGCCGAGTGACTACAATGAAATCACGCAATATTATAGACTGGAGGGGAAGATACTACCTCTTGCGGATCCGCAGCTATGTAGAAAAGAGGAGATTTACTGGAGACGTTTGCAGACGGGAGTTTTCCAGAACCCAGTCCTATATAGTAAGTGGCATCCCAAAGCCGTCGAACCAAGATGTACGAAATGTAAAGGTCGAGCGGACCTAGTCCACATGGTGTGGACTTGTCCTTCGTACATGAAACCGCACCGAAATGTAGCATCCTGGGAGGCACTACTCCTCAGCCGAACCTCCGAAACCCAGCGCAAGATCATCGGTCTCGCCCAAGAAGCCGCCAAGTATCAGAGGATACCGGCCGACTGATGAAGGGAGGGAGCACCTTACGCTCCCTTTTTGACTGGTGTGTAATAAAGGTTTTACTGACTAACTGACTTGCCATGCGGTCCGTAAGAAAGGCCTTGATGTAGTCGTACGTCTTGGGGTGCACATGGAGGTCTATCAGATTGTCCGAGATCGCGTCGTGCTGGACGTGATCAAAAGATTTAGTCGGATCGAATGCCACGATGGCTCTAGTGTCTTCTGCTGGGTGTGACTTGGGGTTAATGATCTGATGTTGTAATTGGAACATGACATCTTGTGCAAAGAGCCGTGGACGAAAACGGAACATAGAAGGCGGAAATAGCTGGGAAGATTCTATATAGTGATGGAGGCGGGTCAAGACCACGTGCTTCATTAGTTTCTCAACACAGGAAGTCTGCCCGATGGATCGCTAATTGCCTATGTAAGGGCTCTTTCCGGGTTTTGGTATGAGAGTAATATTGGCTCCCTTCCACTCCGGCGGGAGGGTGTCAGAGTTCCAGCAATGGTTAATATAGTCTGTGAGAGCTGCTAGAGATGGGTCAACTAGATTAGAAAGAATTTTGTTTGAAATTTGATCCGGGCAGGAATGGCCTTGCTGCGTAGCCCTCGTGCTGCCGCGCGCATTTCTGACATGGTTAAATGGCTGTCCAGTTCCGGATTAAGGCTACCGGTGTACTTGGGAAGGGCTGTGTGGGCTGAGAACCCACATACCGGCGCTGTTTTCCCGCAAAAGTTCCTCATCGGAGTGTTCACAACTGTGCAGCAGGGCTTTGACATTTTTCTGCTCTGTAGTTTTGCGACCTAGGTTTAATAAACAGCCCAGGGTGTTTCATGCCCGGGCAACTCCCATACTATGTTCCATGCGATCGCAAGGCACCTCCTAATTTTGCTGGGTTAGCCGGTTTGCATGTGCATCAATTTTTTTATTGAGCCCAGCCAGTCGTCTCCTAAGACAGCGATTGAGTTTTCTCTTTATAGTCGGCTCTGTATGCTTATCTGGGCTTCCCACATGTGCAATAAACGACTATCAACTTCAGTCTGCCCTGCCTCGTATGATATGAATATGGTGGCCAAATTGACGTGTTCCTGAAGCTCTGCTACCCATTCCTTGATATCCTTCATGGGGCCACTGATAGGGTCGGGAACCGTGGAGGCGTGGATGGTCCACCACTATTAATGTCTCCACTATGGTCACTGCTTAGGTTTTCGTAACTATTAGTCCAGGTGGCTTTCGTGGCATTTTTATGAAGGTAAGACCTTGGGTAGGATCTCGCGTGACACTATAGCCAAGACGAGTAGCATATGTGGGACGAGTGAGGAGCAAAAGAAAAAATTCCGAATTGTTGTGCTTCTTGCCGGCATATGCGTCCTTTTTTGGTGTCCTTGACATAGCCCCAGGCAGTATGAGGGAAGTTAAAGTCCCCAACAACAATCACTGTGTTACGCTGTGCAATATCAAGCGTCTGGCGAAATAGTTTCGCAAAAGAATGTTGGCGGCTTGGGGTACTGTGCAAGTTAAGAATAAAAAGGCTCTATCCTCCCGTTTTTGTTGGATATGACTTCGATGAGGACGCATTCAATATTCTCTTCAGTAAGGGGATGATGGACGACCAGTATGTTACGTTTTACAAGGGTGGTTACCAATGATAAATTTTCTGGGATGGACGTTTACTAAATGCGGCATATCCCTATTATTTGGCCGGATTACCAGCCTTTTTCACCGCAATGACACCTGGTTGGTTAGGTGCGATGGAATTAGGATACTGTTGTAGGAGCCCACGTTTGGGTTTGTACCATCGACAATTCCATCGCCAGATATTGTGCTGATTTTAGTTGTTCTCCGCTCCATTTTGGGTGCCGGGGGCATCCTGTGGTTACTGATTATCGATTGCTGATGGCCGTTTGTACGGCTTGGTTTTATGCAGGCTGCCACGTGACGGGCTGCGCCCAACCACGTGGCTGTTTTCTAGGGCGAGGATCCTCGTGTTGAGATTAGCATGTTGCTTCGTGAGTGTTTCGGCAAGTGTGGACAGCAAGGCTTCGAGCTTGCAGAAGGAGTTATCCCACGTATCAGCTATGTCTCCCAGAGATTGGGCTTGCTGAGCGGTAAGAACAGGTGCTGCGGCTTTGCGTTTTGCGGGTGAGGCGGCCTCGGATGTGGATGGCATTGCTCTTTCCATGGACTTACAAAGAGCAGGTGTGGTGACTAGTGTGGAGGTTGCTGTCGCTTCTATGACGGAGGCGTCTGGTGTCTTGGCGCGAAGTCGAGCGTTATCTTGTTTGAGTTGTTTATTTTCTTGATCCAATATCTCTAGCATTTGTTCTAAATGCGTAAGTTCAGCTTTGATCGTAGTGAGCGGGTCGTGCACTGCGTGGCAAGACGGGGGCGTTTTTGTGGGTGAGTGGCAGACCTGATTTGCCCAGCTTACCTTGGCATTTTTTTTGCTTCCGTTCCCTAAAGAGTACCTCGAGGCAGTTTTCTTTGTGCTCATTGCGCGGGTCTTAGAGCGAGAACGTCGTCCGTTGAACGAGGCCAAATTAGATGATGCCATCGTTGCATCTTCCACAACTGGTAGACTGGGGAATTGGTCGTCTCTCACTAGTAATTCTGCGTCTGGTGGTGCCGTAGTACTGCCCGTCTAGGAGGAGTCGCCAGTCCTTTTACTGGAGTCCAAGGACACATGGCGACAGTTAGCCCGCTTGCACTGGCGTTGTATGAAGG
Organism: Haemaphysalis longicornis; assembly: GCF_048455015.1. NCBI lineage: Eukaryota > Metazoa > Arthropoda > Arachnida > Ixodida > Ixodidae > Haemaphysalis > Haemaphysalis longicornis. The sequence goes on along the minus strand of NW_027526385.1, from coordinate 132,205,776 downwards.
AGGTCTTGTAGCGTTGGCGGCACTGTCGGTCCCCGGGTAAGTGGTCCTTGCTGCACAGGGCACATTTCGGTGAACAAACATGATCTGGTGGCAGATTAGTTGTATGGCACGTTTTACAGTACTCACGGGAGAGATGCGGGCAGACGTCCGCCTGGTGTCCGACCTTGCCGCAGGCCATGCATACTTCACGTTTCTTTTTGTTAATGAAGCAGCGATATTTAGCACCGCTGTAATATGCCTAGAAGGGAACTCGTGGGCCGTCAAAATCGATGAGGACTGAGTTTGTCTTTCCCATGTGTCGAGATTGAAGGACTGTAGGGTTCTTGGAGCAGAGCAGGCTGCCGGTGATGTCATCCGCTGTATCGTAGTAGGGAATGTTGTGAATCACCCCTTTTGCTGGTATTGTCCGGTGGGGCGGTGCATGCGGTTGCACTGTGGCAAAGCTCTCCAAAATGCAAACTGCGAATGTGGTTGTAGAGGTCTGCGCAAGATATGGTAGGCGTACTGATCATGACGAGGTTCTTCTGAGGGAGGGGCCAAACAATATCATCCCCCGCGTCGGTTGCTGTGATGCCTGCGGCCCTGAGGACGGTGTCTGAAAGAAGACCCTCACCAATCTTGGATACATCGAGCCCGTTCCAGGGGCGAAGCACCACCTTGATGTCGTCCTGAGGCAAGCGTGGCTGTCTCGCTTGATGACTGGTGCGACGCCATAGGGGAATCTCGAGCAACTTGTTCTCTCGCGCATGCGCCTCTTGTTTATTCGGTGCATTCTGTGTGGTTATGCCCAAGCGCCTCAAAGTGCGACCTCTCCGCTTCCGCTGACTGGGTAGCCAGCCGGCACCGTTGTCGTATTCCTCCGGTGAAATTTCTTCACCTTCCACGGCAACTACATCCATCTCGTGACCACTGGGTGAGAGAGGTTATGTGGTGGATCTGATGTTCCCGGACAAGAAGATGTTTCGGTGAAGGCTGAGGAGCCGGGTGCACCTATTCGCGTACGCTATCTGGCCGTGCAGAGTCGCCGAGAGTTTCTTAGGCTTAACCTCCACTTCCCGGGTCAGAAGGAATTACGCCCGCCCGGGAGACCCCGAGCAGTCATGATGGTCGACGTAGTCTTCGCCGGTGGTAGGAGATACGCTGAAACAGATGGTGAGGGCTGCAATCAACTGTTAAATAAATTTCCGGCACTGTAAAGTTGTAGAGACAGTAGTAGTAGTAAAGCCGTTTGGCAATAAGGGGGAAATGGGAATAGCAAGAAGGAAGGATTAACACATTGAATTTTCAAGGGCCATGCAGTCAACTTCAATTGAGTTCCTAGTTGTCCAGTTTGAGCAGCCGAGTGGGTTGTAGGCGCCGGCTCACGCTACTCGAGCCAGACCGCTCTCAAGGAAAAAGGTGCCTAGCGTGGCGAGGAATTTACCGATGCCAGCATGGACCAACACCGCATGGGCCTCGCGTGGCATTGTCTAGCACGTCCCGAATTTGATGGTTCTATTACTACATATATACTTTATCCGTCCCCCACGGAATTCACTGGACCATCTTGAGTACAACGTCTCTGCTACACTGCCTGTCTGCATTCGTATCCTCACCTACTAAAAAACTGCTATCGAGGAGTTCAACAAGGCTTTTTCTGACAATCTTACTGTCCACCAGATTCAAGCAATGGTCGACATACTCGCCAAGAACGGCACTAAAACTCGCCTGGCATGGATACCGGGACACATGATGCGAGGACATCGCAACCAGACCGCGCACTCTGTGCCTAGGGAGAGCCTCCTCGTTACCTTTGTCGCTTTATGTGTAGAGACAGAGCACATAGAAGGGGCGTTCGCTAGTCTTCTCCTTCTTACTCGTCCTTAAGGCAAACATGAACATTGCGGACGTGCAGGAGAGTTATTCTCCCGCTGGGTGTGCGGTAATCATGTTCATGGTCGTGTTGAGATGAGGCGTACATAAATATATTACTCACGTTTACTGCAACCATAACACCAGTCTCTCTTGCGCCATTTACCGCTACATAAGGAGTGTACGTGCCAGATGGCCTCCTCAATTAAAGCTAGGATTTGGCGTCGAGAATGACATGTTTACAGCACAATACCATTTCCCCAATATCGTTTAGATCGTGTCTCGAAGAGGTATATAGGAAGTTTGACTGACAGAAGCAGTTTGCGAATAAACAGAAAATGCTTTACCAACTTAAGGCTTGCCGGCAAAATAGCCTGGTCAAGTGAGTCTGGAGAGCACCTCAAAATACCGTACAAATTTTACAGGCACAAAGCTTAGCCGTTCGGTGTAATAATATTAAAATATACCTGAGTTAATGCTAATTAAGCTTGTTGAAGAGCGCTCTTCTTAGTAGGCAAAAAAATTTTGGGATACGCAGAGCAATATAACTGATATCTTGATGTGTTTGTTAGTGCTAATCTTTACCAACAAACAATTCCTTCGCAGAAAAGGTGTTGATTGTATTACACGTAACCAGCACTCCCAATGACATAGCGTAGGTTAACCCTAGCAATAATATTGGGGAACAATGACTCCTTACTGCCGGTGATAACTACTGGTGTGGAAACATGACGCCTCACTCAACATCTGGAAACAAAAATTAGTTGAGATCAATGTTTCATGCAAGTAAAGAATATCCAGGAGTAATGCTCCTGGATAGAAAACAAGCGCTGTGGCGGGGACAACAAACTCAAGAAAAGGATATCTTGCCTGAAATTAGGAAAAAAATTTATTTGATCCGGTCATGCATTGTGGTGAAATCATAAAATATGTATCACCAGTGTAACATCGTATTTACGTAGACACGAGACTCGAGATTTGGCAAGACAAATAAATCAGTAAAAGAAGACATTAAATGCATTGGGGGCCAAAAAATGGACTTGGTTACCGCTGGACAGCGGCTGATGGAAGTCTGTTGGAGAGGCTTGGCTCACTAGAGCGCTATATAGGTTGAACAGTATCATGATGATAATCAATAGCGCAATATGAGCAGCAGCGTGTTTGGTGCAACCGGCCTGTGATATTTGTCGAACGTCAAGCTATAACTAAAATATAGGCTGGATAATATGGTGCGGATAACAACCAAAACATGCGAAACACCGCGTTTGCTGCAACCGGCCCGTGATATTTATTTGAACGTCATCCTAATCCCCTACTGTTAGTTTTGGGCATAAACATCAGCAGAGCATCGGTTCGTAAGCCCAAGGCTAATTGCTTCTTCTTTTTTTTTACATTGACGCTCTCGAAATACAATCGTGGTACAAGCACTATTGTGCGCTCTGAATGGAAGGGCGATGTCAAGCACAACGTTTGCTCAAGAACAGGAACCAAAGCTATATAGGGCTCCTGCGCTGAAGTTTAGGCGGCATGCAGCGCCTTCTCGAGTCAGACGCGTCTGAGTAGTACAAAAGCAGACGACCCCCACCGCTCTCCATGTGTTTTCAATTACAAAGCAGAGCGGTAGTTGGTTGTACCTAATTTATTATAGTTATGGTGCAAATAACTGCATACTGAATAACATAGTCCTTAAAGCAGCTTCAGAGGCGGAACATTCGCTACAACAAGCTGATTTATCGGCTTTCTTTTGAGACAGCTGTCGAAATTGTCGCGACGTGGGTAAATATCGACAGGTTAGGTGGTATAATTTCCTGACATTAATTATTGTTCTTTCTTCAATTGCGCACGGTCGACAAAGGAAAGTTCACAAGGAGGCCAAACACAGACATTTGCCATCCTATAGCCTAAGGTAACTGCAAGAGGTTGCTTCTGTGCGAGCATGCCACCGGTCGCGCTAAACACAGCCAACTCAGTACGCGCTGCCAACTGAGCTATTGCTGGCTTGGCAGCGCCTTAAAAAAGCGTAGCCTGGTGGAGAGAGTCAGAGTGGTCAGCGCAGGCCATGGTATCCCGGACTAGGAAAAAAACCCCACCAGGCGGTTGTGCAGACATCAGCAGCTAAGGCTCGCCTAAATACAGTTTTGTCCTGCTCTGCCTCCTTATATTTTGCTAACTAAACGTTTCTTGTATAAAGTTTTACGCCGCGCGATATACGACTGGCAGGATACATGTATACTAGCGAGTGGGCGAGGCAATATAGCGTCACATAAACAAATTAGGCGCTATTAAAGAGTCCGAAACCAGCACCCAGCCGCTAGTCCGCTGCCTGCAGGGATGTGTACTTCTATATTTACATAACACGGCGGCATACACGGTGCGAGGCCCATATATTTAAATATGGTCGTCACTGACTGTGTTCCTTACCCTATAATGCAAGGGTCGATCCCCTTTGGCCCTCGGGCAGAATGTAGCCCACGGGCTATATTACACGGCCACCAGCACGTCGGAACCCCAATCCTCCCCCTATCACTAATATACTGAATGCCGACACGCCAGTTCTGACTTCAAATGTGGCTAGACGACGAGACAAAAACAGGGAATCTTTTTCGGGTACATATTCCGCCATCTTTACACTCGCCAGAATATTTTAAAATATTAGCGGCAATTTGCTGATTTTATTCCTTTGCCTTAAAAGCCCCTCCAGCTTTATACAAAATGTATACTCCCCAGAGGTTCTAAATCGCCTGTCCTCTACTGATCCTCCTTCTAGACGTTTTTTTAAAACGTAGAATTGGGAGGTTTTGGTTACTTTTCTAATACAGGATGTTTCTAACACGTAGAAAGGTGGTATTTTGGCAGTGTTAGGAAATGCTTGAAAAAATTTAAGGAGGTTAAAATGTAACATTTATAACTTCCTCAAGCGTTTTTAGGTGATGTTTATGGAGTTTTCACGTGGTTGAGAAGGATATTGTGCCTCCCTTGGGGAAGCATATATACAACTTCGGGCTTCTTTTTTGCAGGGTTTCAGGGAGAATTTTATTCTTTTTATTGGAGCTTTTACCGAGGGGTTGGTACCTTATGGTAGTATTTGAATGCTTTCTTGGGTAGCTTATGCAAACCCAGAAGGGAGGTTTTGTTCCCCAAGGCAGTATTGAGTCATGCAAAGAAATTTTCTTTTTGCAATAACAAAACGTTTTGTTTGGGCCTTTACTGAAAGAAAGAACAGTATGTTAATCGTCATTAAAGAGCTTTAAGGAAAGGCTGATATTTGGAATGGCGTTTCAAAGTACAATGGTCGCTTTCTCAAAGCTTGAAATCGAGTACTTGGTTTCTGTTATTTTTGTAATTGGCCTACACCATAGATGCGGTGTAAAAAATAGTCATGATCTATGCTACACTTGCACTTCATACCTTAGGAAAGGTAGAAAATATTATGCAAGAATAAAAAATCGTTGTGACATTCTTAACAGAAATTTATTTTTGGGTAACTACCAAATACAAACTGGAAAAAACATTGTAGTTTCACACAAACGCATATAAGATGATAAATTAAAACAAAGCGTAAGCAACATTATTGAGATTTTTAATAATGTACAATCACTTCATAGCCACAAAAAGCAACTACCCGACTGATGTGACAAAAATGAATTAGTTCAACGACCTTCGCACATGGATCGGTACTTTCAAGTCCTACAGCCTGCTAAAAATCTGAAAACTCCTGTAAACAGTATGGGTGCAAGGAAACAAAGCAGGCCATATGCGTCCACGCCAACAGCATCAGTGGACAAATGCAAGCAGGGTGCGAGGTGACCTTTGCTTCTGAAAAATCAACGAAAACTGAAAAATCAGTCAAACCCGAAAACAGTTTGCGTAAAGACACGCCCGAACTTTTAAGACACACACAAATTGAACAGAAGGCGGACAGCATGGTTACAGCAACCTAAAATAACTGCAACAATTAGGTGTAGTAACCAAAGACTGTAGACCAGGTTTGCCATAAAGTTTAAGCTGTATCACGAATGCAACAGTGCTACATTAAATTAAGTGTAAATACGGGGCTGGAGGTCTTAAAGAAATGCCTTAATCTTGCAGTGGACAAAACCAGGCTAATGATGATGAAATACAAAAGCTCGTTAATTTGACCCTGAAGAGGACCAAAAACTAGATAAAGTTAAGTGTAGTTCGAATTACGAACCAGACGCTAGGAAAAGAGTTCCGCTTTTTCTGGCCTATTCCGCAACTGTAGCTGATCACAGGGCCAACGATCAGGTACTACAAACACCTGCAACGCCATGAGATGAACAATGGCAGCGCCCGCTGTGGAAATCAAAATATGGTACGGCATGGTCCAGAGCGCTGGCGAGCCAGTAGAGTAAACTTTGCACTAAGTGCACACCTGCTTATGCTTCTCACTCATACTACTGGGTGTCTCGTAAATTTGGTTTTGTTTTGCAATGCACTTTATTCACTATGGGCCAATGTTTATATATCCAAGGAGCAGTAAAATCCAGGAGCTGCTAGTTCGAACTGACTGTTACGAATGGCGTCCCACTCGAATTATCAGGAGCCTTCCCCCGCCAGGACCTGGACATCAATTCCACTGCATACGACCGTACAAAATTATACTGCTCATTCTGTAGAGCCTCTACCCTATGCTACATTACACAGTAGCTATGAATGGCAAATACAAAAATACAACTGAGAAAATCGCCCGCCACACTGGCTGGGTATTGCTGAGAGTTTTTATTCACAGCACTATAAACTGGCCTAATATATGTGGACTGGAATGGCTGGAAAGTGGGTAAAATTTCCAGACTTCAAAGAGTTAAAGACATGTAGAGGCATGAACCTAAACGCACCTTAAAAACGCCTTATGAATTCACACCGGCAGACTAAAATGACCCTATGACATAAAGTTTCTTACACCAATATGTAATAAACTGGACAAATATTGTCATATTCACTCGAATGTCGGTAGGTACAGTTTTTTAAAAGGTTGTTTAGGAAAGTTTGGGGCCGTTTTAGATTCTAAGATGTGTGTTTTCTGTATTTCTTTGACATTCAATGCCATCTCACAGCCACGGGCTCACAGATTGCAGGTTTACAGGCTTGATGTCGCTTATTCAAGCGTCGTGGACACACCTGTCTATATTCCGTGCTTGCTTTTGCGCATTGCCGAGTGACTTCGAGAAACACCTGTGTCCGCAGCAGAATGGTGCGTTCCAAGCGGTGCCATTAAACTGTGGTTTTTAGCGGAAGGAAGTCTTGGAGGCAAAGGGAATCTAAAACCTCTAAGCACAGCTTGACTTCAGCGAGAATGAGAAGAATGTACGTTGATGACGGAAGCAGTAGAACGAACTTTTCAACTGTGCTGACAGGCGAATGGCCTTCACAAGACCTTAGAAAGGTCGACACCACAGGGTGGAGAAGGATGTCGCCAAATTTATCCGGCAGTTTGAGTGGAAAGCGCATAAACGTTTACTAGTAAACAAGGACGAGGGAGACTTCAAATCAGGACGAAGCTTCTTCCTGTTTTGTATTATTTGTCGTCCTTGTTTACTAGTAGAAGCTTAAGCGCTCTCCATTCAAGCTAAGCAGCACTATGTAACCCCTACAAACGCCCTGTTAACGTTTTATCCGGCAACAGGAGAAGGTGGAATGCGTCTGACGATGCAGATACAGGTAGAGTAAAGGGAGCTCGAACACATTTGAGGTGTCGCATGGTCTCAGCTCAAAGCCAGCAGCGGCTGGGTCACTCGTTTTGCAAAGCAGGTCGGGTTCAACATGTGAAGGTAGACGTCTGTGGGACAAAATCAAGCTCGTAACATTAAGGAGAGCCTAGTAGCATTCCAACCCTTTGTTGTTAAGAAGCAGCTGGAAAAATAGTGGGACAGATCAGTAAACCCAGACCCCAGTCAATTTGGCATGGCTGCGCCCTTCCCAGTGAATGAGAAGGGCGCTAAACAACTGAAAATGAAAACTGCGGATAAGAGAAGCTGCGCACCACCCTGACATGTTGCACATGAGATGGGTGAAAGCTTCCGCCCACATTAGTTTTAAGGGGAAGCATTCAAACTTATAAATTTTATCCTTAATACGCTGTACAAAGAGGTCATGAGACTGGGTGGATGAGTGGTGTCCTTATCAAAGATTTGGTGAAGACTGGCAATGCCAAGGGCTCTGCTGTTTAGAGAGTCACTCCTGGTCACTCCTTGGAGTCACTCCTACGGTGGTTACTTGAGAAGTCCGTGCTTTCAGAAGGTGGTACATACATTGTGGTGATACCAGGCAGTGTGGTCACCCAGCTCAAACCACTCGACGCGGCTATCAACAAGGCATTTAGGGACAGGCTGCGGAAGAGGTACAATGACTGGTTGATGCTGCAAAACCACCAACTCACATCTACTAGGCGCATCAAGGGTGCTTCACTCAGCCAAGTAACAAACTAGGCTCCCTGCAGAATGGGAAGAAATTCCGGCCAAGCTAATTGTGCGGGCCTTCCATAACTGCAGCGTCTGAAATGCGCTGGACGGAAGTTAGGGCAGTGCGCTGTGGGAAGAGCCTACCAAGAAAAACGACAGCAATGTCGACAAAGACGACGTTGACGAGTGAGCATTCAACATGCTCAGACGAGTGCGGCAAGTGCAATAATGCTCATGCTTTATTCCCAGGTCCAATGCCTTTTTTTCATTCGGCTTGCATTCAGCATAACTTTACTTTATGAATTTCCAAAACTCGTGGGTTGGTTTACAATCGAGGCCTGCCTGAATTCGTGTAAATACGGTAGCTCCTTGACTTCAGCAGTAAAGAAAATAAACAGAAGCAGTTGAAACGAAATTGCTAGTTAAACAGGAACTGCGAAGTGGTCCAGTGATGTAAACTCTGCAACTTTACACCAAATAAGCTTTAAGAATGCCAATTTCCTAAAAACTATTCAGAAACCAATTGCTTTAAATGAAGCAAAACCACAACAAGAATTTAGACCACTATTTCTTCCCGCAGGCGGGGTTTACAATACTGATTTCACATCCGACTCATGGGACAAAATTGGTAGAAAGATTTCAAAATCCACTCCTCACAAGACCGCTCCAACTATAAAGAGACCATATCCACGTGAATCTATGCCAGCCTCATCCAGGTAGACCCCCGAAATTTATAAGATCACAAAATAAGAGAAGCTTACCTCTAATGTAAGCCGAATGAAAAAAGGTGTCCGACTGGGACTAGATCATAGATTCTATTATGCGTGTGGTGTTCTTCGCACGTGTTCAATGCCTACTTGTCGTTTTCATCGACGCCGCTGTCCTCTTCTTCCAGCGCTTTCCTCACTTCGGTCCAGCGCACTGGAGATGCTGCAGGGTTGGAAAACCCGCACAATTAGCTCTGCCAAAATTTCGCCCCACTCTAGAGTGACCCTAGTTTGCTACATGGTTGAGTGAAGCACGCTTGATGCGCCCAGTGCGAGTTGTTGGTCGTGACGCATAACCAAGTCATTCCGCAGCATGTCCCTAAATGGCTTATCATGTCCGCGTCGAGCGGTTGTAGCTGACTCACCATACTGCGGGGGATTAGTGCAAGGTCTGTACCACTTTCTGAAAGCACACACCTAACCGCACATGTCAAGTAACTACGTTAGAAGTGACCAGGAGTTATAATTTATTCTCCAGAGCACACGGTTGTAAAGAAAAGCAGTAAAGCAGTAAAGTAAAGCAGTAAAGAAAATAAAAAGAAGCAGTTGAAACGAAATTGCTAGTTGAACAGGAACTGCGAAGTGGTCCAGTGCTGTAAACTCTACAACTTTACAGCAAATAAGCTTTAAGTATGCCAATTTCCTAAAAACTATTCCGAAACCAATTGCTTTAAATGAAGCAAAACCACAACAAGAATTTAGATCGCTATTTCTTCCCGCAGGCGGGGTTTACAATACTGATTTCACATCCGACTCATGGGACAATGTTGGCAGAGCACACGGTGTTGCTAAACAGTCTTCACCCAGTCTTTGGTGAGCGCACCACTTATCCATGCAGTCTCATAAACTAGTACGACTTTTTTAGTGAAAACTTTCCCAGCTGGAAGAGTCTACCTCTTAAAAATGATTTAGGGCGGCTAATTTGGCCCTTCGGCCGTCCAACACAACATCAAGGTAGTGTGCTACTTCTTGTAGCCTGCAGTTTTTACTTGCGCTTGTTTTTCGCAATTCTCATTTCCTTTCTACAGGCACATACTGGGGTCTGATCGGCGTTACCAATCTGGCTTAATCTGTGCTCCTTTTTCATTTCCTTCTTGATAAAAAAGCGCTCGGATGTGACTTGCTTTTCCCCGATGTCAGGGGGTTGGTTTTGGCACACAGATGTCCATTGCTTCAGGCTAAACCTGAGTCGTTTCATAGAACAAGCGACCCAGCCACTGCTAGCCTTGAACGAAGTCCATGCGACGCCTCAAATATTTGCGATCTCCCTCGCCTTTGCCTGAATATCTCGGTCATCAAAAGCATTCAACGCTCTCTTCGCTTCCGGATAAAGAAAATGGTAGCTGATCCCACCTTGTATATTGCTTGTATAGGTGCTTAGCTGTAAGGCGGTTAGCCTCAGAGCTTTTCTGACTCATCGCTGTTGAACTCACCTAATCATAAGAGATGTGTCGACATAAAGCAAACAGTCGTCGGCCTTTTCAGCACTGTGTCAGCAAGCTGCTGGCACCCTGTCACATTCGGGCGCTGACCATTGGTCAGCTCCAGGGTTGGGTGTGTGCACGTGTGCACGTGGACGGACGTGAATGGAATTGAGGTTGCTGCGCAAAATCACACAACCTGTGTCAAATGTGCTCTTATCGAATCAACATCATATTCAATAAATTCTTCCAAGAAAACTCATTATGAACAGGTCAGCATGAAAACCAAGCTATGGGAGTATTTCCATTATTTATGTATGTATGTATGTATGTATGTATGTATGTACGTATGTATGTATATATGTATGTAGTAGGTATGTACGCATGTACACACCACGCACGTGTGTATGTGCACGAACACACACGAAGCATATGCATGTATGTGTACAATGTATTAAACACTCTTCCACACTTTCTGTATCCCGACCTTTGTTTTTATCACTCCCCGCAAACCAATTATTTTAACAACACTTCAGCAAGCTGCATTTATTCAAGGCCGTGGTAAAACAATACACTCACATACTCAAGCGCAGTCTACAGCACATACACGCACCAGCTACATTTTCCTGCGTCATTCATAATTCAGGCACCGACTGCACCATGTGGTTGTCAAAACTTATATCAATATGCCATAGTAAAGTTTAAAGTGACGAACTTCCCATACACCCTACAAAAATTTGCAATTAAGCAACACAAATAATAACGAAGGAATATGCACAGCCCATCAAGGTGCCTGCCAAAATTTTATTCCATGATTTTATTCCACGTTCGGACGCAGAAAAAAGTGCAGCATTCAAAGTATGCTCCGAAATTATACCACGATTCAGTCCACTTTGCCAGACAGGTCCTGCCAGGCTCGTTGGAGGCAAACATGCGTTACCCTTTTCAAGTTTCCATGAGGTTCTTCCAGAACACGTCTATGTCTTTGTTTTTGACTCAAACAGACCTTGCTATGGCTTGATTTTGTTAAATGATGTTCTTCCTTGAAGGTAGTAGCTCGCACCTATTCAAGTGAGTGGGCACACAGTTAACGGTGCAAAGCCTTACACTGCCTCTGCCCTACAATGGTGGCCCACTTTCATAGAAAAAGTGCATCTAGTTAGCCGTGGCAATACTCACTTCTGCAGGATGGGCCAACTTGCTTGCCAGCTGCAGTTTCGCATTGTACAGCACAGCCTGCCACACCGCGTGATCTATGAAGTCATTCAACTCTGTATCATCTACCAGGATCTGCAGAAAAAATTGTGTCAGAAAATAATGAATTCATTCCGGACAGACGCACACTGTTTCAATTATATTTGCAGGTAGCTCCACCTATTTCCCTCGTGGCGTTACATCCAAAGCGAATTTGTAACAGGCTGTGTCATCAATTATGGTCATCTGTCATAACACAGCTCGTCATACAGGAAAACCCTTGACTGCCTCAGAGAACGCTTTCTTTATTGCAGTATTGATAAAATGGGCTACTTTGGCAGTCGTCCGTAATCCGACACCTTAATATTCCGTGTCACCGTACAGACAAGCACGATTGTTGCATAAGGTAATTTGTAGCCGCAACCGCTACTAAAGTATTGTTAGCTAATGTCAACCTCGCTCATGGGACCGAAATACTTAAGATTGGACGTCAAAAAAACAGTTGAAATTGAAACGTTATTCTTGCAAACTTACCAACGCTGCAGGCCACACACACCTGCCTTAGTCAATGTTAACTTGGGTGTAGCAGTATCCCTCACGCAAAACCACAGTACATTTTTCTGTAGCTGCAGACTCCATGTTAAAATCGATTGTCAGATGATTCAAGTAAGTTTTGTGTATGATCTTACTCTTGATTATGACAAAGTTACTACCAACGAAGGGGTGTGTGCATTGCACTTCTGCAAATTGATTTCCCTTTTTATGCCCCGCAGACATGCGTCATTCTAAGGCAAACTCGGTTCTCTTCCATTGGGGCAAGACAATTTTAGTGTTTTCAGTTACGTGGCGTTAGCTGGCGACTAATAGCCCTCGGTTTTTTACCGACCCCTCATAATCACCCAAAAGGGAATAAAAACAATTCTGGTTCAAACCACGTCTCCGTCGTGGACCACACTCTATATGATTAATCGTTCGATGGGCTCATAACATATTTTATATACTCTTGTGTTGCTCTGCCCAGAAGTGCGGAGAAACGCAGACGGGGTGCGTTACTTTTCTTGTCTTGCATGACGCTTTCTTTGAAGCATTAGTACCGTCTTCCCCGATCTCATTTACCTTTCTTCCCGCTCCCTTCTCACGGCGCTGTATTTCGTCCGCACGAAGTAACCCCTCAGGTTGTTTTGAACCGACGATGCGCGTGACGAACGATCTTATCTCGAATGACCTGTTATGAACCGCCCAACAATAAAATGCGAATGCATATGATCAAAACCCACAAACAAACAAAATAAAACGACAATGTGCGCTTTTTTACTTTTTTTGCCTGTGCGTGTACGTGCTGTGTGCGGCATGGGGGACTTCGCAGTTATTCTATTCAAAACGTTTGCGAAACACATCGACTGATGACAGAATTACCATCGAGCGGTCCACAGCTGTAGCCGTATCCAAATGCTGTTAGCGGCCGTTCCTCGTGTGTCAGGGGCACATGATAATGTTTCCACCAATTGGCATTACTCGTCGCTCTCAAACAAGAAAAAAACGATGACCGAAGGCGAGGCTTAAAGCTCCGAAAGCACCGTGTCACCGACCGCCCTGAACCAGTTACTATCGTCACCGATTGACAGACAGCCTGCCGAAACTACCAGATTAGTCGCATGTCATTATCAGCCCTACTAATCCTCCAAAACTGCTCGACAACCTTTGATATCTGCACTGTCTGGGCTCCTGGACACGCCGCCATCCGCGGTAATGAAGCGGCTCAAGCTGTGACTAGCGATTTGATACACCAAGCCATTGCCGACTGTGGCCAAAGCTACCCCCTCAAGATAAACCCCACCCACTGAGCGGCTACACAGAGATTCTTTCCCATTACAAGCAAACTCGCCGCAGCCTCCCACCACCACACTGGCGCCTCTCCAGAGGGAAGCTACAGCTTTGCGGCGTCTCCAGACAAATACTTACCCACATCCCACTCGCCTCCACCTCCTCTTACCCACCCAACAACCTTCCCTCTGCGCTTACTGTCCCAAGCCTGGCACCCTCTACCACATCATATGGGAGTGCCAACGAACTCCAGATTTGCGCACCCTTTGCAACCCCACCTTCTAGCAGTGGAGGGTTTCGCTGGCCAGCCCGGACCCGAATATCTAGCTTAAGTTGGTCACCTGAGCAGGGACGGCCAGCTGAAGTCAAGGCATCCCGGACTGGGGACGCCATCGACGGGGCCAAGCCCAAACATTAGCCTCTGCTTAAGGAATAAAAATATTTTATTATTTCTCTCTCTCTCTCTCTCTCTATCTCTCTCTCTCTCTCTCTGTCTCTCTCTCTCTTTGTTTACCTCCGGGCTTCACAGTCTAGTCGTCAAGTCGTGCCGGCAAGGCGAATTGAGGCACGAGAACTTAAATCGTCTATATGAGCGCAAGCAAGCGGAGCAGATGAACATTGCAATTGTTTGGACGTCGAGCACTGTCTCTATGTCAGCAGCAGAGTTTGGCAACAGCTGTTCCCAAATAAACAGATTGAAACGCACGGCCGTGCTCTGTCTGTGATGGAGCTGGCTGAAGTATCTATCCGGGTATACGTACGGTATCAGTCTTGTAGCTACATTCAACCGTCGCGTCCTGCTCACTCGTTCTAGTTAGCATTAAGCTACCATTGAAGTGCTGATACACGGAAAGAACACAAGACTAACATGGCGCCCGTCCGCTTGACACGATTACCACACCTGGGGACTTTTTTGCTAGCGTGGGAGGAAACCCAGCCCTGGAGTCCCATTAAGTAAAAGGATGTAATTAGGTTCTTAATTCACCTTTCCCCTCCTCGTATTGGCTACTGGAATGAAAATGCGGATAGTTCACGTTTTTCCGCTATACCTTAGAAGTAAATCTTTTTGTGCAGGGAGTTTCTAGGGCACGTCGCTTGTTAAAAACTCCATTTCCAGCCACTTTTCGTTTGCAGTGAAGTCCCACCCCACATGCCGTCCAGCCCTCTCTCATGTGGGCTTCATGCAGCTAGGCCCTCCACCTCAAAACCTTGCTGATTCCTGTTCTAGTCTATTAAGTGCTAACTGGGCATATATGATGCATAGAGTTTCTTACAATATACGCTAGAGAGGAATCTCGCGCTAGTGTCTATGCGGCTCACAACAAGGCGGTCTGTGTCGTCATGGACCGCCATTATGTCATGCGATCGCCTTAGTTTCATCATTGGTTTGGATTGAAACGCTTTACTGATTGCAAATTTAAACAAAGTGCCACAAAACCGCGAAGAATAGTGAGCAATTATAAAAGTGAGAAAAAAACTGGCTGTTTTAAAACTATAAGTAGAAAGGAAGTAAAGCGTATTTTTGCCGGAACGAATGTGCCTGCTATTCCGCAGGACAAGGTTGTAGTTACAAACAATATTTATATTTCGGGGGGGGGGATTCATTAGAGAATCTGATTTTGTTATTTTACCATTATTTTAAATTATACGTTGTTTGAAGATTTTGGAAAGTTTTTTGAGCGTGCCTATGAAAATGTTGCCTTCGTGGTGACCGGGTGCACCGACCGCCAGCTGCAGTTTAACACGAAAGCAGAAAACGCGCCGTTAAACAGTCGTGGACGATTAGAAGATAGGACGCATGCAAGCGCCCGTACCTGTCGTATCTTGTCTTCGTCCAAATACGTTTTGTTTCCTCTTTTCGTTGGCTAAAAATTTCGCGGCGGTGTATTACCAGCACTGTAGTGCGTCCTTCGACTGCGGCATGAGCAACGTCACGTGCGAACACGCACTGCCTGCTGTTTCACTGAACACTTCTACCTCACAACAGGGAGGCATTCGGCTTCCTTGCAGCTCCTGAACGGGTTAAAGCATAGTGAAGAAAGCAAACACCAAAAAACGGTTAAGTATCCAATTGTCATGCCAAGCTCAAGCCAAAAATGGGCGTCTTGCCATGCACCCCCACGACGACATGGCTCACGAGGTGCAGTTTTCTATTTAGTATACTTAGTACGAAACCATGATATGATGCAAGAGCGTAATTAAATAAAGTGAGCGTGACAAAGGAAGCAGAACGGCCACTCAGTTCGCGAGATCGCTTTGTCTCACGACCCCTGAGTTCAGAATCACAAAACTGTTTTAGGCTTCTGCCGCTCGCTGCATTTTATGACTGAGCCAGGATACAATAACAAGGCAAGCTATCCCTGCACCACGTATTCATCACGGCGACGCAAACCAACAGTATTTAATGGAAGTGCACGCTTAAGTGCTAAGATGCGCAGATGCATGGCGCCCCGCTGCAGGGGACCCTGTGGTCCGTTGGAACAGATCACTTTACCCGCGGTCGTCGCAGATTGCATTACACTTTTTTTTTTAATCGGCTGTTTTAGATGCGAAGCATCTCGTTCTCGTGGCTGCGTCCCTTCCTCCCTCGTTGTCGTTGTCCGCCGTCCACACTCTACTGGGCATGCGCGTCTCTTCAGCCCCATAAGCGTTTGGGCTGGCGTCAGCGCAGTCCACTATAAAAAGAAACAGTTAGGCGGCGCCCGGTTTTGATCGCACGACTCTCTGGCCGCAACGGGAAGTACGTGGCGCTCCTCCCACTGCGCTACAAACCGAGACGGGAGCATGTCCTACGAACGCGCCGTATGTCGTTCACTCATTCAAATTACGTCAAGAGACTACTGATACAACGAAGTCACGGGGGTGTTTGCCAGCACGCCGGTGCGCTATCTGGGGGTACCTTTTGACCAGTTGGAACAAAACGACGAGTACTGTGAAGGGGAAACGGCGAGGTTAAATGAAAAGACAACAAAATGGTGCCGTTGCGCATTGTCGGTTTTGCTCCTGCCACAGTCTGCAGTCTTTTTCTTTTAGCCAAACTGTGGTACGGGTTACAAGTCCTTCATTGTTGTTAAGTTCATGTTCAGAGAATACATCGTGTGTTTGCTGTCTTCATATGGTAATCGGTATGGGAGCGCTGTAGTAGAAGTAATGTCTTTCGGCGGCAGAGGGAAGGTGGTGTGGGCCTATGTCACGTCAGACACCTTGTCAACCAGTTTTTGTTTTTACGAGACTCGCAAAAACCCTTTCTACGAACTTTCATGCAAAGATCACAAGCCAGTTCACTACCCATGTTTATTGTCTCATCTGCCACTGAAAGGTGCGGAACAATCAAAGGCTACATGAAGGAGGTAGTAGACTCGGTCAAGTTTCTTTCTGTGCGGTTTTCTCTCGAGTACCTAACAACCGTGTCGAGAACAACGCTTACCAAGAATTTGAAGAAAATGCTATTCCCAGTACCCCTGTATCCATCGTTATATAGCTCTGTTCTTGGTCAGAATGTTTTATCTCGTGTAAAGAAAATGGCTGTCCCAGCGTCCGTGAAAACATTTTTCTTTAAGTTACACACGAACACCCTCTCCGGTAAAACTTGGATGGAATAAAAAGGTTTGTTTGTTCCCTCGTCAACAAATTGCACATTATGTCGAAAGCCAGAAACAGTTGAGCATTTTACGGAGTGCTAGGACGCCATTTTTTTCTGGCATGTCTTGCAAAGAACTTTGAAAAATACCTGCCTATTTCACTAGATGGTATACGGTTTCTGTCTGTACAAAGTGATAGCTGTGTGCTGTACAATCTTATCGTGGCCCTAGGCCTGCAAGCCATTTGGAGGTCGAGGATGGCCGTACGCCATGCTGATCCTGAAGTGCACACTTCGAGCAAGTACTTTGCACAAAGTATAACCGCGCTGTACGAGATCCACAAGCTACAAGACCCTGACCACAAGTGGCTGCCAGTTTTGGAAGAACTGTGTAGTTTTGATGTTTATTTTAGGTTTTTCCATCAGCGAAAGCATGGCAGACGGTTTTTAATCTACCCTTGACTTGATGTGTGTTTTGAAAAACGGTGATAAAAAAATTACACCCATCTCCCCGAAGGGAACCGTGAGTAGGATGCGGAGTGTCATGGGGGTTCCGTTTGCATTTCTGTTATGTTTGTTAGCCAAATTTGGTGGAAATGTAGTGAACCCCGTAATGCTCATATATCCTACTCATGGTTCCCTTCGGGGATATGCGTGTAATTTTCCTTATTGTATGCGTATATACGCGAGTGAGACAAGATTGAAGTGGTATCTAAAGGTCTTTGTTTAGGTTTTCACGTCTTCTTACTCTGACTATTGCAGCCTTATGGTCGCTGAAGTGCGCAGTCAGTGGATTTCGTTGCAGCGGTTTTATGCAGTCGTCACCGTTGTAGTTGGTAAAGACGAGATCGATACACGTTCCGTGGATTGTAGTTGGGTGTACTTGCTGTTAGTGTTTGCGCTGATGCTTTCACTTAATGGCTTCAGCACACTTACTGACGGGGCTGTTGCTTCCATCCTACTTCATCTGAACAATCACGGAGTCACGTGCAAGCACAACCGGAGTTGTGGTTGTTGTTGTTGTTCTTGTTCCTCGTCTCTGGCATGTACCCACGTTGGGATTGGCCAAGAAAGGTGGTGCGCGGACGCGGGACCACCGCCGACGCCGCGGGACATACCCCCGAGCATAAGACGCTCCGCATCTAAAACAACGAAGTCACGCGAAGCTGAAGTCAACGGAAACGACGAACTGAAAACTAATGGGAACTTTAGTCGACCCCATGGCTGCTTCGCATACTACTCAAGGTACCCCTACGGGAAGATGGTGTACTTTTTTAGAAAGTCTATCACCAAGTGTATTAGTTTGCACCAAAAGGCCTATTCCACTTCATAAGACCATCGATCGATGAACTTGCGAGTTTTACAGAGCCGTCACCGTCAAGGCACTTTCGTAGGCGCCGTAAACGTATATAGCTCTGCAAAGCTTTTTTCCCAAATGCCAAGTTGATCGCCGGAAGAGGTCAGGCGGGTCGGGGTGGGCTGGAAACGACAGCACAAAACAATCGGGATATCGAGCTCATTTCTCTTCTGTCAACACGGGATCCTAATGGATCCCCGCAGCTTTGTACTACCCGTAAGTCGGTTGTGCAGCGCCCCGTAGACAGCGTAGGAGCCATGATGAACGCTAGCCAGGGGCGTAGGTAGAGAGCGTTTCAAAGTAAGAACACCCCATAAAATTTTCTAAGCGTCGCATCTCTCCCTCCCCGTTCATTTCGCTCTTTTTCAATTTTTCTATTGACACACAAAGTCGATATAATATGTAAAAACAAACATAAGACGGTACCAGGTTTATTACAAACATAAAATGGCTAAAATGTCCATGGTATGCAGGATCTCCTTTTGGTTTTCTTTACACTGGCGGCGTATAACACGTACCAAAAAATATTTCAGGATACGCCACTGACGCTAGTAGACTCGATAGCGTCACAACACACAAGAACCATAACAGACATAATGAAAGCAATCGAGACTGAAGAGAACGTCACATCTTCTGTTAGTACCCCTCTACCTGCGGTCGTAGAGATATGTTTTTTCTGCTACCGACGACCTACAAGTGGTTGTATGCAGAGGCAAAGAAAATAAATAACTTTTGGCACTGCCAGCACTCTGTGCAGTAGCGTTATTGTTGTGTGCGTAGCATCACTTTTGGTATGCTGACAGTGACTCACAGACGAGCAAGGAAAAATTACACGCAAGATGGGGAGACAATAAAGGCAGGAGAACGATATTTCACCAGACTATGCCAGCGACATTGGACCAGGGGAAACTATTTAAAGTATAAGCTTAACATGCGATGCCTCATATATATAAGCTTAACATGCGATGCCTCATAAGTTGCTAAAGAGTTTGTAGGCAAGGCTCTCAAGGGCAAGGAAAGAGGAAACACTGCGGGTGACGCTTTGGAGAGCAGAACGATTCCCTTTAGTTTAAAAGTTACCAGTTTCAATGCACTCACAGAACATGTGCTATCAGATCTGCGACAGGGCGTTGGGTGGCAGGCGGGGGACCATTTTTTCGCTGCAGCATTACATGGCTCAATTGGACAAAACACAACCTGCCTTGGATTCCCGTAACCTTAAAGTGAAGCCAAGAACGTGGTCGCGAACTTCATATTGGCTGGGAACGCTGGCATGTGAGTGCTTACTGTTCGTCCGCGATGTCATGTGGCTGCGAACAAGGAATTTATTGGTCCCGAAGCCCGGTGTGTGTCCGTCAGACTTCTCCATCAATTTCATACGATGTGGGTTTGTCTGCCCTCCCCATTGTTTGGTACACTGTATTTAGCTGAAAAAAGGGGCTTGATATCTGCATATGTATGTATAAATATTGGTTGGGAAGGGGTGGTCATCAGTTCAAAAAAGAAGGTGAAAGTATTAAAATATAACTATTGGAACTACTGGCTCCGGAGAGGGAGAGTGGACGCGTGTCGGCGATGGGCCGGCGGCAGTCCTGAAGTCACGCTTTTACGTCAAAGGTGTTCCACCGGTACCCCCTGCTTGAAGTAGAATTAGTTTGAGATTGCTGGTAGCGCTTAATAAAATGTGCGGTAAGGTTGCCTAATGAGTGTTAAGTATCTTGAAGTGCAGAGGTGCGCTGCCTGAAACGAAACGTAGGACAGGGTTAATACCACAAAATACCATGTTTCGTGTCAGGCAGCGCACCTCTGCACTTCAAGATGCTAAAACACCAACTAGCCCACTCCCAAGCCTTGCTGAGCGTTAAGTGCGAGGATAGTATAACGGGGGCGATTGGCCAGGAATTTTAGTCATACAACAGATAGGAAACGAAGAAAAACATGCAAGAGAAAATGCTAAGGGTGAAAACGTCAAATTACGGTTAGTCTTATTCTTGGCTTTTCGCTGCATCATGCACTGAGTAACGATGAACGTAACACCACAGAACTTAGCAACATTATTGTCAGTGACTTAACTTGGTGACATCAGTCAAGAGAATTAATGACCACGCATTCTCGCCCTAATAGTGAAAGCTTTGGGTCCCTGGTAGCTTTTATATGTGCTTCTCTTGTCATTTGTGCGATCACGTGTTTCGTTTTGTTTCTTTTCAAGAAATTGATGTCTTCAAACATGGTTCAAAAGCAACAGGTTATGACGCTCCACGACCGTACTGCGCGTAGCAACAAAAGAGGTGATGGCTGTGCGGCACTCCTAAGCTGATGCTCTCGGGATCACATGTCCGGTGTCAGAGGTTAGGTTGAATTCGCGTGAGCAAATCCTCCGCACATAATCAGTGAGGAAGCCGTCGGATTTGATGCCAGCTTTCGCATGAAGTAGGGCTGATAGTTAAAGCCCAAAATTTTATAGAAACTGAAGTGAACACACTTTTCGTCGTTTATCTGAGTATCTGCGCAATAATGCGGTATCTATTTTTAAAGCCTGCAAGAACAAAAACTACCATTCACGGTTTGCGGTGGCTGCACCCACAGCAGCGAAGTCTGTAAAAGGTGCTAAGTGGTTGGACGATGTCCACGGTTAGAATTCAAGCCAGTTCCGGTTTTGGTTGTGTAAAACAACATGCTTGGCATCTGAAGTTATTGTTAGATGAGCATCCTCGATACCTCAGCAGTAGGTATACCGCCTCTTTGCCATGTTCTCGGTAGGCATACCAGCATGGCTTGCACTCGTAACCATCACTAGCCGAGGCATACCCTATCAATGAACGCACTCCACGAAACCGCAGATGCACAACTGCACTGCGCTTTTCCCCCATATTTGAGACTTGCCTAGCTCGTGCCTCTATCATAAGACCCGTATTCGCACCAGGCAAACGGTGGCCGGATTTGGGGCATTTCCTGCACGCACTCTATGATTATGGCAACATCATGCCAACGAGAACTCATCAGTGCGTCAGTTTGAGTGAGCACGCATTCTGCGAACTCACTCTTAGAGCAATAGGCGTTTTAGCACAAAAATGGCGAATTCGATGTAGAAACCATTTCCCAAAAAACAAATAAACGTAAAAAAACAAGGCACTATCGCGCATTCGAACTTGCGACATGCAAAATAACAAACCTAATGCTCTAGACCACTCGGCCACAAGCAAGGTGTGGCAGGGGCGCCAATAAAATGTATATAATGAATAGCCAGTTTACATTTTCATTTTTTTATCATTTGCCGCCCTTCGATGTCTGTTGCTTGTATAGTGCTCGTGCAGTAAGCGTCCCCATTCTCCCACAATACATCATAAATACAGAATTCCTTTCTTAGACGCAAAAGCGCTCGCACATGTGCGTTCGTGCTCCTTATCGCTGTGCTTTTTCACCGAGCGGAAAAAGTGCTTTCTACACCCTGGTTCACGTTGTACAATAAGAGTTCCGGTTGATTTTAATTCATTTATACCTATAATAACTACTTCGCTGACTCTTGCCCCGCCTTCAATTGCCCTTATAATTTTTCTACTGGCGTACCAGTCAGCGAAGCGCGGCATGTGGGTTTGTGTGGAGCAACTTGAACTTCGAGCTTGGTACAATCAACAAAATAACAAAATAAACGCAATTCATTCGACGCTCAAAGTGTGCAGGCTTAGTTTGCGACGTTCCGCGGCCGCCGTTCTAATAAACGCTCGGCCGACTGCTTCTGTCGGAGCCAAGGCAAGCTGTGCAGCAGCCCAGTCAAGCCACGCCATCTTTTGTGACGTCATACGAAACATCCTAGGAATTCGGAAACGATGCAGGGAGAGGGGCAGCATTGTCCAAATGATTTCTCTTGCGAATAAATCCGGAAAACGCCGGAAGCGTGGTGAAAACATGGTATACATACTCCAGACTAAATTTTGCGCTAGTAATCCTGCAATGTTTACAAATCACTTCAGTATCCCTAATAACAGGACTTATGTTAGGATGGCAAACCAAAAGAAAACCACAATCACAATGAACGCGCTTTTTTATGTTGCTTTCATTACTAGACGTGTGCCATGTTCTCTCGCATGTCTTGTGGTTGAGGGTGCGAGATAGCTCTTCTTGACAGTGCGGAACACAACTTGCGGAGCAGAAGTTTTAGAGCCAAGCACAAACATGGGCTAACTTGTGTCTGTGCTACGAGAGTGGTAATAATGTCTTGTATTGCACAGGTAGTGATAAAACCATGACAATTGACCAGCAAAATGACGGTGATGTTGAAGAGGTGATGGCATTTTGTTCGCTGAATGTCAACCTGTTGGAGGGGCCATGAACACAAATCAAAAGTTTTGTAAGTTAAAAAGACCACTTCATGCCGAAACAGGGCCACCGAATATGGTGTAAACTTCAAACATTTTTTAAAGATATTAACGAAAGCATTATGCAGTGCCGACGGCCCAGCCATTTTAAGGTTATTATTGTACGACTTCACCAATTCGTGTTTGAGCGATCGGTGGCTGCCGACATATGCCGCCGCCAAGAAACGTGACTGGACGATTGTTGTCGTGCCTGTAGTCCCAATTACAATCGTAGCACTTCAACGTAATTTCGATAGTGTTACATAAATGCTAGAGTGGATCTAACCCAGGGGATCTGTGTATTATTAACGGCCTTTATTACGCCACTGCCACCCATAATACGTCACCCTAGCGCGAAATGTGAAAGTTTCTTAATAATTATTTCTTTTTCATTAAAAACGTTTGTCGCAGCTGCAATGGGCCTGAGTGAGTTACCAAAGGCACTTTTTTTCTGAACAAAAGAAATTTGCAGTTTTTCAGTATGGACGCATCGACGCTGTTACCTGAGGGTAATGTTCTAGAGTCTTTTGTGTTGGCACGCTAGCACTTCTGTTCAGTGCTCTGCAAGCACTCGAAATTATTACGCTAATAATTAAGGGTGCGTGCAGATATGAGCAAGGTACGATCTACGTGCCTGTGAGACAGCTCAAGCAGTGTAATGGCGCTGGTGTGATCAAACGTGAAGCGCTTAGCAAGGTAACATGCGATAGGCTGTACAACAACATGACACGAGCAGGCACAACATCTTTGGTGCTTTAGGGCCACGCGAGAGCAAATAATAAAGCGTGTGGCTCATGAAAGCATTATAATAAGTATCGGGATTACTGGCGCCTTGTGAATTGAAGCCATAGTCAATGTGGCGGACTTGTCACCTAGCTGCTACCATGCAGGCGTTGTACGTTTCACGTACTTTTATAGTTCTCAACCGGCCTTAAAAGGGCGCCTTTATTTTGAGTTCACCGTTAACTCTACAGCCACTGAAAACTCTACAATAACTCGATACGGCCAATAAGAGGGTGCTTCTACGTTTCGGGATTGTAGAAATAGAATTGAACTTATGTGTTCAGTCAAGAAGAGAGAATGGGAAAATTCTGGCAATTTTCGGAATAGCGGGGAAGTGAATTGCGGAAAATATAACTCCTAGGAATGGGATTAGAAGGAAATGGAACTTTACTCCTCCGAATGAAATCAGAATGGAATATACCCTGAGTTGCGTTCTCCAAAAGTGGGCCCGAGTCGGCCGAGCGTCCACATCGCTGTACCCATAAACAGAGAGTGTGTACGGCAAACTCACTCGAGACCAACAAACATTATTTCCGAACGCATACCTTCACTACCGTCGACGTCCGGGCGACAAATACGGCGTAGGTACAATGCAGCTGTTGGCTCGTAGCTCCATGAAGAACATCTTTTGTTAGCGGAAGTGCAAACGTGGCAACAAAAAAAGTAATAGGACCTTTGGTAGATAATTTCCTGGTAATTGTAGACTCGGGCGCAAATCTCATGGGCT
Source organism: Haemaphysalis longicornis (assembly GCF_048455015.1). Lineage (NCBI taxonomy): Eukaryota > Metazoa > Arthropoda > Arachnida > Ixodida > Ixodidae > Haemaphysalis > Haemaphysalis longicornis. Next base: position 132,181,498 of record NW_027526385.1, on the reverse strand, counting down.
CACTCGTGTTTTTGTTAATATTACCTTTACAGAATGGCACATTTTCTTGACTGGACAACTACAACAACCCCAACTGCGCTTTTTATAACTCGGAACACCGAAGGCTTTTGCCTCAAAAAGCGAATAATTGGAGTGCAAAAGTTTGGGGGGGGGGGCAACAAGAACCCTAACATGTATAATTTGTTTTCCATCAAGGACATCTGGTAGCTTACAAGCTCTGTGGCTCTTTCATAAACCACAAAGTGAACTTGCTTCACTACTGGCAGTGGCCAAGCAGTACAAAGCGGGTGCTAAAGACTAGAAGCAACGCAAGGTTTGTTTCAGGTGTCATGGCCTCAGCTAAGCAATTAGTGCGTATACTTGAACTTGTGTTAATGTACACAGTACTATTATTATATTACCTGCGCTGATACAGTCGAAAAATCTATACCTTCTTGCTCTCAAGAACGCAGAGGTTACGTAAACATACAACGATGCCCTACACAATATTGTATGGTGAAGCAATTCTTCGCTCTGGTAATAATATTTGCTTAGGTTTTCACCTAGAGTTCCCAACAGCACAATTTCAGAAACTCGCTGGCTGGTTTCTGTCTTCGGAATGACCGTTTCAGCAAACAATTTATATGCATACATACTTTCAAGGGATCACAAATGCAGTTGTTTTGCAGGGCTGAAATATTTAGTATTTTTGTAGGTGAAAAATTAGTTTTTCTAAAGTACATGATATTGTTTTGCTTGCCTTCCAGATACCTTCACCTAAGCCTCATCTTGGAATTTGCCAGAATAAATTTTGCATTGAAGGAAGCCCTTGTAATACCTCCGTTACACGACCCCATCACCACTAAACATAGGCCATCCCTGCCAGCTACAGCCTGGGTGTGCCGTTAAACAGGGCCAATCAGAGCACTTCTTGAGAGTAATAAATTTGAACCATTTCCACACAAGCTGCGTAAATATTGGCTATCACCATGCACTAAGTTCTCAAGCATCATCTTTTTCGCACTGCAATCATTTTATTATTCACATTTTGCTGTACAGGTCTTTCACAAAAAATAGGGATGTTTCCAGTGTCTGCTGTGCTCGTGAAGAAGCAGAAATAGTTTCTTAAAAGCACAGCTGTGATGACCGAGCCTTTTCCGTCTGTCACATAAAAAAACTTCGAAACCTCACGGACAAATGTGGTTATGGAGGTCCCGGGAGTCAAAGGACGGACTGTTATGCCCAAAATTAACAAAAAAAACCCTTATGCCACCGCAACGGCCTGAGGGCTGCGTGGTTAGCAGGGGCCAGAAATAATAGATACGCAGGCAATTCGAAAACAAAACACACTTCCTGCGGTGATAATAGAACCTGGGTGCCTCGCGTAATAAAACCGGCGTCGGTCCGATTGAGCTGTAAATTCATTCAGGCGCACAGCATCTCCTTTACGGTCATAGCGCAAGCGTTGGCTGGAAACTAACGCGGTCCACTTTGGGAGAGATGTGAAAGAAGGTGGACAAACGATCCGGGCATGCAGTGATGCAGCATGTTGGGAATTAAATTTGAGGTTAAAAATACGGGTCGTCGACGGTGAGAGCAGTATTAGTAGTACGGAACTTTATTGAGCCATAATATAAGGATAGTTCCCTAGTCCGGCAATCCATTTAAGACCGGGCACCCAATGCCCTAGATGCCATAAGTTGCTGGTAGTGCTGGTAGTGGGGGGAGAAGCAAATGGGTGGTAGGCCCGGGTTTGGTCCACGCTCTAATAAAATGTGGGATAGTGTGGCAAGCTCTGAGCAAAAAGTGCAGTGGGCGGGAAATTGAGTAGGAAATATTTGTAACGAATTGAATTGATGATGGAATTCATTTGGATGCGACAGAGTCTTTTCTTCCAGTATAGACAGCTTGGAATGAAATTGAGGAAAACAGCAGAACTGGCGTCCCCTCCCCCATTGCCGGTTCATAATTTTTCTCAACCGACGATGGGACAGGAGGGCTGGTTCTCTTGTTTCTCCAGCCATGCACCACTGGTCCAAGCTTCGCCATTTTTTTCTCGACAGAAAGAACCTCGACAGAAATATGCCAATATTCCGGATAGAGATAAATAGAAGAAACATTTGGGACCCCTTTCAAGCAGTTCAGGGCATCACCGGTACAGGGCATCAGGTATATGTCCTCCTTGGTTATTTTTTTCAGAGGGTTGTATCCGAAGCAAAAGTGCATGTTCCGTCTTTTTTTTCACTGACACCTCGCGTGAGTCCCATAATCTTCAGGATAGGTCAATGATTTTTTTGTCAACATTCTAACCACATTGTTTTGCATGACTCCGCGTTCTGCATGGCACACACGTAAAGTCTTCTGTGAATAAGACCAGAATCACCAGTCCCAATGCGGGACAGCTTATGGTCGTCCTAAAGGACGATCGGTAAGTAAAAAATGTTGGAATAAGATAGCAGTACGTGGCAAAGGTGACGGGCTTGGCATGCTGAAAGGTCCGCGCTCAGCATTTCCATGAACGTGTCAGTGCAAGCAGGTGCAGTTGTATGAATATATTCGCAGTCACGGTAGTGGTTACTACCAAAGTTCAGATGTAGTCTTGCATGGGACACGCCCATGCAAGCGATATTTTTTCGCTGTTATGTGCGCTTGCAAGCCAAAATCAAGGTCACGCGAAGACAGTATGCTGCCGATTATAATTGCAACTATACGTGGCAGCGTTACATTTCGAGCCACCTGAACATCAGCCATGGGTGAAATAACCTACAGGCTATCCGCGAGAGGCAGTGGCAGAGCGAATGAAACATAGAAATGGGCTAAATAAAGATACGAATGCGTGGGGGGCTGGAATACAAGGCCGTCACAAGCGCCACCGGCGCACTGGGTCATCATCATCACCAGCCTATCTACGCCAACTTCAGGGCAAAGGCATCTCCCAATAATCTCCAAATATACAGGTCCTGTCTAACGGCGACCAATTTATGCCCGCAAACTTCTTGATCTCATCTGCCCATTTAAGTTTCTGCTGTCCCCTGCCACGCTTGACTTCTCTAGGGATGCACTCTGTTACCCTTAATCGCCAACGATCTTGCCTTCGTATTACATGCACAGCCAACGTCCATTTCTTCTTATTCTCTACTAATATGTCCTTAAATCACGTTTGTTCTCTGCCCCACTCCGCTCTCTTCTTGTCCCTTGATGTTACGCCTATCATTTTCCGTTCTGTTGCTGGCTGCGTCGTCCTCAATTTAAGTTGAACCCACTTTAGGAACCTACCAGTTTCTGCCCCGTGCGTAGGATAGGTAAGATGCAGCTGTCATTTATTTCTTCTTCAGGGACAATGGTAGCCTGCCTTTCAATATTTGAGAACCATTATCTGAGAATGCCTGCCGAATGCACCTCAGCCCATTCTTATCCTTCAAATTTTTTCTGCCCCGCAAGTTCGCCACCACGCGGCTGCCCTGCAGACCTCTGATCAGGCCTAGCGAGCCGAGCGATCTTGCGCCGAACGCGCTGGAAGGCGCGCCGGCTTCACAACCGACCATGACCGCCCTAACCATCAACATGGAGTGTCAATTTGGCAGCCTCAGCGGACGCATTCTACCACCCGACAACCCATGGGAGCAAGTTATCCGCGCCAAAATCAAAGTAACGCCGGGCCAGGCTCCTGCCCCCCCCCCCCCCCCTTGCAAACTGGTGCGCCTAACCCTAATCCGCCCGGTCGAGTGCCCCGGCCACGACTGCCGCAAGAGAACTACACGGTTATCTAACGCCCGCGCTCGGGCCTCAACGTAGCCAATTGGACCTGCCGCACTTTCACTATGAGTCTTGCAACGGCAAGTAACCTTCCCCGCCAAAGTTTTCTCAACGAGGTGATCGTGCAAGCACAGCCCCCAAAACAACCTTCTTGTGGCTAGCACCGCCAACGCACATTTTGCGCTCACCCTGAGCCGTATCAATTGCATTCAACTGGACAAAACGCAACACGCGCTCGAGCCGTACATCAAGCCGTTGCCCGATACCTGTCGCGGTGTCATACACGGACTAGAGGAAGGAAGAACCCCAGAAGCTCTCCAAGAACTCTTAGCAGCGAATAAACCGCTACTGCTTCACGCGCGCATGATGGGCCGCACTACCTCGGCACTGCTAACATTCAACGGAAGCAAGGTCCCGTTCTACGTGCGCGGAGGCTGCATTCTCCACCGCTGCCGACCTTTCAGACGGACTCTTCAAGTTTGCCGCCTCGGCGGGGACATCGGCCACCGCAGGGACATCTGTCCGCATCCGGATTTCGTGAAGTGTTCATCCTGTGGCCTCGCCAATCCTACAGATCAACTTAAGTGCGCACCGATGTGTAAACTGTGCCAACAACCGCATTTAACGGCCGTCAAGGACTGCCCGAAACGACTCGTCCTCAACCGTCCAGCCCCTAAGCAACGTCTTCACACCCCGTTCTTCCACCAGGCGTCCGAACACCACATACCCAGCAGTCCAATCCAGGTAGGCTAGTCCGCAATTGTGTCGAAACCCCCCACCGCTAAGGACTTCCTACCCCTCCCCTCGGCACCCCGACCAACCGCCATCCCTCCCCAATCAACCACCCAACCACCCTTCTCAGAGCCCACATCCCTTCCTTCCCTCACCAAACTCCTCGAAAACATTCAACGCCAGCAAACAGAAATCATGGCTCGCTTAGAAGCACTCGAAGCCGCCAACATCCCAACCCCCTCCACTCCAGCTCCAGCTTCCCCCAGACACCAGATAACCCCACTCCCCTAGAAATCCCAACCGAGATAATAAAATCACTGGTAAACGAGCAACTTCAGACGCAAGTGCTTCCCACTGTCGATCAACGCTTCGACGTCGCCCTAACCGAACTCAATAAACAAATCACGAATTCAACGCAACAATTCAGCGAATCACTCACGCCCTGACCTCCCGCCTCAACACTCTAGAAAACGCTCTCTCCACAACACCCTGTAACACTACTCCACAAACCAAGAAAGTCAAACTGTCCCCCGCACTCGACGAAAACTCAGTAGTAATAGACACAGCCCTCCCGGAAGATAATGCCTAACCCTTCTCAGCTGCACATCTACCAGTGAAAATGCAGGTCGTCAATAGCAAAATGCGCAACTAAACCTTTACATCGCACCCGAACCACCCGACGTTATTGCGCTACAAGAAAGGGATACCCCGAAACCCGAGCTTCGCGGCTATTGCTCGTATACACAAGACCCAGGCCTCCGAACAGCTGTTCTAGCAGCGCAGCATATTACTGCGCAACAACACCTCATTGCATCAGAAATCGCCCGCACCCTTATTGAAATTCTCCCTCCACGCTCAAATCTCCCAAGTGTCTACATCCTGAACGTGTACAGGCCGCCGCTCTCATCCTTGAAGACCATTGACCTGCTTATTCATGAAGCAAGCCGAAAGTTGCAGCAAAATTCTCTTATTGTACTAGGGGACTTCAACGCCCCCCATCACTCATTGGGATATCACCAAGCCTCTAAAAAAGGTACAGCCCTCCTCCATGCAGCACAAAATCATTCCCTAACCCTTTACAATGACCTCACCACCCCCACCCGCCTTGGAAACAGTGTCAGTAGAGACACAACACCTGAACTCACGTTCGCCCGGAACGTTCCTCATTTAATCTGGTCCTTCCGTACGGATACCCTTGGTAGCGATCACTATATAATATAAATGAAACTGCCCAGCCTCCAAACGGCTCGAAAAATCGTAAAAGCCCACATAATAAACTGGGCCGCCTTCCGTAAAGACCCTACACCTCTTCCTCCAATCGAAGAAAACCTTGAAGCCTGGTCCGAAGTCTGGTCCGAAGTCTGGTCCGAAAGTCTGGTCCGAAAGCACACCAGCACTGTCCCTTTAACCGACAAAAACCCTGTAACAGACGCCCACCTACAGCATCTTTGGGCAGCCCGCCACAGTCTAGTTAATCGTTGGAAGAAAAGGAAGCACAACCGCTCCCTCAAAAAAAGAATAGGCGAAATTACTCAACAGGCAGCAACTTATGCCAAGATCCTCCAAAATCAAAATTGGTGTAGCTTTTTCGATCAAATTCAGAGCACGCTCACTACCAAAAGAACCTGACACGTCCTCAGGAAGTTCCTAGGCGACAAAGCCCCTCGCAGACTAGGACAGCAAAAAATCCAACGTCTCATTCATAATCACCACCTTCCGCCCCAAGAGCTGCTCGATTCAATTCACACCCACCTCTTCGGGCACCCAACAACTTACCCACCCCCACCTGAACCGGCCTACACTGGACCCCCAAATGACGCTCCGTTCACTTCATCTGAACTACAACAAGCACTCGGCAGACTCACACGCAACACGACCCCACGAAAAAGACAAGATCAAAACAAATTAATCCGCAACCTCGATGAAGAGGCCCCAGAGGACTTACTGACTCTCTTAAATTATCATTGGAAGCATGGCGCTGTACCTCCTCAGTGGCGCCACTCTGACATGACCCTGAGCCCCAAACCTCACAAGCGTCTAACAACGACCAACGTCCGCCCAGTATCACTGACCTCATGCCTAGGCAAGCTCTTTGAGCATCTAGTGCACAACCCCTCGACCACCTACCTGGAAAATCGTGACCTCTTCCCCCCCACTATGTTCGGTTTCCGTATTCACTTTTCCAATCAAGACGCCCTAATTCACGCCAAGGAGCACATTATCGACCAACGTAGTAAAACCAACCACAGCTGTGTCCTAGCCCTAGACGTTCAAGGAGCCTTTGATAACGTGACACACGAAGCTATTTTGCAAGGCCTTCAAGAAACCCACCGCAGCCTGGACACGTACAACTACGTCAAGGCATTTCTAACCAACAGAACGGCCTCCATCCCCCTTGGAACTCATCAGACACCTACTTTTCTAACACCGGCAAAAGGGACACCCAAGGGCTCTATCATTTCGCCTGTATTGTTCAATGTCGCCCTGTTGGGCCTCCCTAAGCTCCTCGCCGAACTTCCGGACCTAAATCATACCTTCTATGCAGATGACCTCACTTTATGGTCAAACAAGGGTTCTGCCAGGCACCAGCAAGACAGTTTGCAACAGGCAATTGATACGACAATCATGTACCTCGCCACTCGCGGGCTTACGTGCCCACCTCAAAAGTCTGCACTTTGTATCCTTCGAGCCCGCACTAGAGGACGCCCCCCACAACACTTACGTGCCCACCTCAAAAGTCTGCACTTCTTATCCTTCGAGCCCGCACTAGAGGACGCCCCCCACAACCTACTCCGGATACGAGAGTTTTCATTCAAGGAACCCCTGTACCTCAAGTTTCGACACTCCGAATACTGGGCGTACCATTTCAGGCTGACGCCTCTCGTGCTGTCCTCTTACCACAACTACACCCTACATTCACACAACTTATTCATCTCATCAAGCGAATTTGCACCCATCAGCACGGTCTTCGTAAGCAAGACACCTGCCGCCTCATACAAGCCATTCGCATCAGCCGCATCACGTATTGCATCCGATATGTACAGCTAAAGCCTCAAGAACACTCCAAGATTGATGTACTCCTCCGTCGCGCGTAGAAAATCAGCCTCGGTCTTCCTGCCTTCACCCCCACCCAGAAGCTCCTGCAGTTAGGAGTGCATAACACTCTTGCTGAACTCCTGGAAGCACAGCCGGTAAACCAACTCTCCCGCCTGGCCCTGACACCTACTGGCAGAACGGTCCTCCGATCTCTGGAGCGACCAATCCCTCCACCAGCAGGGACACCTCAGAACCTATACGTAGCTTCATCAGAGAAATCCCCATACCGCGCCACATGCACCCAGAGTACAACGGCCGCCATGAAGCTCGGGTCAATTTCCTCAACAGACGTTATTCTAGCCAAAGAGACAGCAGATACACTGACATCGCGCACTGTATTGTCACATCCGGTGCCACCCTGGCAGTCACGGATTCTACAAGTGCTATACTCACCTCGGCCACCTTACCTAACACCACAACCGCAACAGCAGAAGCTACCGCCATAGCCCTGGCAGCCACCACCTACAAGTACGGACCACCTAACCATTTTAACAGACCCTCAGCAGGCGTGCCACTACTACCTTCTTGGCCGCATTCCGTACCAGGCTCTCAAGATTCTTGAATCCTTCAAGACTTCCCCAACCATCCAGATAGTGTGGACACCTGGGTATGTTTTCCTACCAGGGAATGAGGTGGCACATGTCGCTGCCCGTAAACTCATTTGTCGGGATTCCCGTCCAAGGACAGACGACTTGGCATCCGGACCATTTATCCACCCTCTGCCGCTCAGATACACCGACCTGCTTGCCCACTACCGCCACACTCGTTTCCACTATACTCGGTGACAACTTAACAACGGCACCGGAAGTTGCCGTTGTGCCTTATCACTGTAGCCGGATGTTTCTCCGCGCGGCGCAATTAAGGCGTTACTGGGAATATTTTGAACATGGCGTGAGGCGTTCCCGTGATTTTGTAAACTTAATATTGTTACCCGTCGGTGTCGTGAATGACGACTACGACGACGATGGACGTTTTTGTGCTCGAAAAAGAAGACGAGGATCACGTCCTCGGACGTTGGGTTCTGCGTCTCCAGGAATACACGTTCTCTGTTGTGCACAAATCCGGAAAATTACACCAAGACGCAGACTGTTTGTCCCGTTATCCCGTCGATCAGCCCGACATCACCTGCCATGACATCGACGCCGTCGTTTTTGCCATCTCCGATTTGTACCATTTAGCCGATGAACAACGCCGCCACGACTCCTTACGGTCCCTAATCGACACTCTCGCCTGTAACCTCTTAAACCCATAGTGCCGCTTTTATCACCTCCAAGACGGTACTTTATATCGACGAAATCTCTCCTGCGGCGGACCTGAGCTGTTACCGGTCGTACCAAAACAACTTCGCCTAGACATACTTCAACAGTTCCACGATCATCCCACAGCTGGACATCTTGGCGTAGCTCGCACCTACGACCGCATCAAGCGTCGTTTCTTTTGGCCGGGTTTATACCGTTCTGTGAAACGTTACGTTAACGCCTGCGACACCTGCCAACGCCGCAAAACACCAACTTCTCTCCCAGCTGGGCCCCTTCAACCATTGGAAGTGCCGTCCGAACCGTTCTTCCGAGTAGGTCTCGACCTGTTGGGGCCATTCCCTACGTCGACCGCAGGTAACAGATGGGTTGCGGTGGCCACTGATTATGCGACCCGGTATGCCATCACACGTGCTATTCCGACCAGCTGCGCCACCGAGGTCGCAGACTTTCTGCTCAACGACGTCATTCTCGTCCACGGAGCCCCTAAGCAGCTGCGTACTGATCGTGGCCGCTACTTCCTCTCCAAAGTGATTGCTGACATTCTCCGCTCGTGCTCGACTAAACATAAATTGGCAACCGCTTACCATCCTCAAACAAATGGCTTAACGGAGCGACTCAATCAAACTCTGACCAACATGCTATCTATGTACGTCTCCCCCGACCACCGTGATTGGGACGTTGCTCTGCCGTACGTGACCTTCGCGTACAATTCCTCTTGCCACCACACTGCAGGGTATTCCCCGTTTTACCTACTCTACGGTCGACACCCCAACGTGCCATTGGACACTTTGGTTCCGTCGGCGCCAAACCCCACTGAATATGCCCGCGACGTCATCGCCAAGGCCGACGCGGCTCGTCAAATTTCACGCACCCGTCTTACGACATCCCAGGTCTCCAGCAAGCTTCGCTACGATAAGCACCGTTCCACAGCCAGATTTCATCCAGGTACCCTTGTGCTTCTGTGGACACCTACGCGTCGTGTGGGCCTCTCCGCTAAACTCCTTCCTCGCTACTCTGGCCCTTATCGAGTCGTCCGCCAAGTCACTGACGTGACCTATGAGATATCCCCACTCCAGCCCTCGTCTGCCCATCCCGCAACAGACATTGTGCAGGTTGTCCGGCTCAAGCCATATCTTTGCCCCAGGCTAACATCTCTGTAAAGTGCGCCATGACGGCGCCTCGTCCCGGGGGGTTATGTCACCCGTCGGTGTCGTGAATGACGACGACGACGATGAGGGACGTTTTTGTGCTCGAGAAAGAAGACGAGGATCACGTCCGATTCCGGCTTGCTCTGCTATCTACAGTAAATATTGGAATAGTGTGAATACGTTGTGTCCCCTCTCCGTAACGATATGCTTATAAATGACTCCAGTGACGACAAAGATACTGCGTGAGACAAGGCGGACGATATCACGCATTCATAGCAAAATCCCTTTCAAACCGCGCACGCACTGTCGTCACGGGTCATGCGCTTTGGCGGAGTGATACACTACATGAGGTGGGGCCTTTCTTGAATTGTAACCGAGTATACCGCCCTACCCACCCGTCGCTCACTACAGCAGAGGTCCGGACTTGGCGCCGGCTACAGACAGGCCATACTTCAACTGTACCGTATTGTCGCACATCTCCCCTACCACAATCTCCTACTTCTGCCATTCTTGCAACCTCCCCGCCACAACAGCCGATCTTGTATGGTTCTACCCGCACCATCCCGATCCCCTCCATTCACTATCCCCTGAGCGGTGGGAACGCGCACTGACCAGCCTACACCTGGAGGACCAGCAACGCCTGATCAACTAGGCCACCCGGGCTGCGGAAGCGCGCGGCTTCCTGAACTGCGGACGCCACCCACCTTTTTTTTGCTCAATAAACGTTCTGCCTCCCTCCTCCTCTCTCATGATAGGGATGTGTGGTTAAAACTTGGCCTAAGTAGATATATTCCCTTACCACTTCCACTGCCTCGACACCTATCTCAAACCGCTGTGCCGTTCCCAGGTTATTGATAATTACGTTAGTTTTCTGCATATTTTTAGGCACACAATTCTGCTCTGTTCGTCCAGTGCGGAAAGCATGCTCTGCAATTCGTCTCCCGAGTTACTTGGCAAGGCAACGTCATCTTCTCTTAGCAAATCTTAGGTTACTGAGGTATTCTCCATCAACCCTTACCTCCACCTGTTCCCAATCGAATGTTCTGAATACTTCTTGTAAACATTCGAGAATAACATTCGAGAGATTGTGTTTCCTTGTCTTACGCCCTTCCTTATAGGTATTTTACTGCTGTTCTTTTGGAGCATAACGGTAGCTGTGGACTTACTGTGAATATCCCCTAGTAGCGCATTGGGTACCTCAAGACTAAGCAAACCTGTCGAACAGTATATGAGCGCTGAATGGTCCGCTAAGATGTCAAAGCCTAACATAACGTCATGTGGGTAGTTTTCAAGCCAATCTTTAGTGTCTTAACTGCTGCCATTTTACGCCAATACACCCTGCACGAAAGACAACTTTCCCTGACGGGGATGATAAATGATCGGGGGGTTCGTGAAAGAAAAAATGGCTCCAATTCACGCTGTGAAGTTGGTTGGAAAGAAAATGTTTAAACGACACAAAGGACAATTGCCCATGCGACATCATTTGAATTCACACACGTGGCCTCACAAAGAGTGAAACGAGAGATTCTGTCAGCCGCTACCTGGAATTAGCGGTGGCGGCATCCCGCTCGCAGCAGCATCCGCCACGGCCGGGATAGAGCGGTAGACGCTGCCGCCGTAGTCAGGCCGTGCGTCGGCAGAAAAAAAATAGACAGGAGAATCTTTCGAAGGGTGAGAAACCAGAACCTAGCCATCCTGATGTGCTTGGTCGGGGCTATACCACCACCCGACGCAAGCGTAGACACCGAAACAGTTCGGCATGTCAGCTTAGCGATTCTCATTTATTGCGAGAAAGCTGAGTGAACTTTTATAATCGCTATTTATCAGGACCAGTTGCACCTTCCGCCTTTTATAATACCCATTAAAACACAACCGAATTGGTATTCATCAAATTACAAAACGCGGCCCCATTCGTGGCAAGCAGTGCGCAAATGGTATCATTTTTCTAGCGGCCAGATGTCTGTATGTGGTTTATACCTTTTCTTTTCGCGCCCATCAAACGAATCCTTAACGTATATTTGCCGTACGACCACTCTTTTCCGTCGGGTCTGGGTTACCCAGAAGGTGCTGTCTAACAAGTAATCAATCCGTGCGAAAGAAACGCGCAATCGTCGCGATTCTGCGCCAAAGCAGGCCCAAAACAACCGTCGCTAAACCAGACGACAAAGCCGTACCACCGACGCGTCCGCCGTGGAGCCGGCAGCCCTTCGCGGGCAACACTGGGTAAATTAGCCGCGCCATCTACAGTGTGTTCCGTGAGTGAAACCCCCTCCAAACCCTTCCCTCCAAAGAACCGTTGGCTGATAGACCTAGCAAGCTTTGCTTTAAAATGCTTCCCGTGGCCAAAATGAAACCTGGGTTCCTCGCGTTATGAAGCCGGCGTCTAAAAGATTTCTCCATTAGACTTGGTCGAAAAGGTTCGGGAAACGTCCACGACAACCAAAGAATCCGCCTCTTTCAATCACTTCATTAACTACGGTTGAATCGTGTTTAAGTTCACAGAAATGCGGTTACTAGAGTCATCGGGAACCGTTCAAAGAATAAACACCACATGATAGTAGAACGTTATTGCTTGTCGTAGAAAACCATTGCCCTATTAGAATTGCAAAGCTTGCTCGCTAGTTGGTTAATGGTTTTGCAAAAACCAGTTCGTGCGTGGCTGTGGGATGCGAGACAGGAGGCTGCCGAAAACCTGTACTCAGTTTTACAACTGAATGCGGTGGTCAGTTTACACGCGGCCACCTACGCTTGAAAAAGCATGCACTATTCGGGTTTAACGACGATGATGGTTTTTAGCAAAGCTTTCTCCTGTGGGATTCCTTGGTTGCCTTTTGGATTTAAACTTTGCCTAGTTGAGCTTTGAAGTTAACAAGCACGTAGTTTGGTCTTTTGATCGCAGCGTCTTTGACTGACCATTTCCCATTCGAATTCGCACGAAGAGAGCTTCGCGTTCAAACATCGTAATCTTAGACGGAGGGCTGGATGATTTCGTTGTTTAATATTGAACTTTCATGCAGCCCTCGAAATCCCAACTGCTTCCAGCTTGTCGGAAATGTGTCTGTGCTGTAGGAATGGTGTAGAACCAATATTTTGTCTGGGCTGTAGAACCAATATTTTAAACAACTAATTGCGCGTTTTTGGTGTCTTCACAAGGCATTACACAACTTTTTCAGGTACTCTGTAAAGAACACTTAAGCATTAAAACACAGGCTAACGTTAACGCTGGCACATTTTTTAATTATGCGTACCAGCCTTCATTCCACGCATGTGGTAAACCGGGAAGAGAGGAGGGATACTTTATAGCTTGGGTTGTTGGGTGGTTGAATAAAATTGCCTCTTGATAAAGTGACAACTACAAATGAAAGAGTTCAACTTCGGCTATCAGGCTCCCATGCTGTAGCTGTTTCGCTCACCAAAACCGAAGGCACAAAGCTCATGGTTACAGAAAGGAAGTGTAAACTGCCACTGCGTTTTTACGGGCACACTGCAACTTTGATCGTACGCAGGTGCCTTTCTCTCCAAAGTACACGTATCAACGTATCCCAGCGTTGAGGCTGGCGTGGAAACCGTAGTCATTGAAACCAGTGAAGATAACTTAAAATGGTAGAAATAATTAATAACATTAACAGTTTTATTCCTACTCAGATTGTGCTCAGCCATGCGCAGAGCTCTCAAAAAGGGCTCATGTCATTGTAGCCGATACCCAATTTTGGAAGCGTCCGAAAAGTTTACGTAGCCGTTACTACATCTAAGAACCCAACACATCTGTATAGACTTCGCTTCACCGGACATATCCGCTCACAACACCACCAAGACATTCAATGCACCAAATCAAACGCAAAAACAACGAGAGGCTGAGTAGCCCAATGCACCGCCTCATTCCACTAACGAGGGGAGCGCCGAGTGGTGGCGCCACCCGTCCAGCTTCCCGGTCCCTGTTGCTTTTGAAAAAATTTGTACAATGCGACCGGAGATTTTAACTAAAAGTACACGCTGCTACGTAGTATCGACGAGATGACATTTCGTCATAAGAAATCGCCAAACAAAAAGAACTATCACTCTCCCTATCACACTATATGCAAGCGGTTAGGCCCAATCTAAGCTACGCACATATGGTTCGAGCGGTAATGATTGTGGCCATTGCTGTAACGAGTTGTTAGTCTTAGACAATTAAAATTGGATAACTGCCCATTGCTTTTAGCATGATAAGCCAAACGGGAAACAGGGATCCAGGATCCTCTTCATGGGATCCATGCGAGCGTATAAGATCCAGGCCATGGCTGTGTTGTGAACGCACCTCTATGAGCTCGTCTTCATCTACGTAACGATGGTGATTTCTCTTACCTCGTTCTTTTTGTTCTTCTCCGCCATATGTGTTTGGTGTACCAACATGTTCTATATACACGGCTTTGAATCCTACGCAGTGTATTTATTTGAGGCGTTTGGTTGTATTGTTTATTTTATAAAGAAATATAACAAATTAATGAGACCATAAATACTACTTGAACGACGAAAGCGCATGTAACAAGTGAAATGCGTTGGTCACAGCTTAGGTAAACGTTACCGTAACGCTAAAGTCATATCCTATACAGTGAGCTAAATGTGGGTAACGAAATGTGATGCCGGTGTACTTAGATTATGGCATGTTTTTTTCTTCATTTTTATTAATACGCCCACACTTCGTAAATTGAGTAGTGTACGTACGTGCGTATTTGCGTACGCACGTATGTATGTTTGTATGTACGTTTGTATGTATGAATATATGTATGTATGCATGTATGTATGTATGCATGCAAGTATGTATGTATGCATGCACCTATGTATGTATGTATGTATGTATCTATGTACGTATGTATGTATGTATGCACGAATGTATGTATGCACGCATGTAAGATGCAGGCATGTATGCATGTATGTATGCATGTATGTATGCATGTATGTATGCATGTATGTATGTATGTATGTATGCATGCATGCATGCATGTACGTACGTACGTATGCACGTATGTACGCACGTATGTATGTATGCACGTATGCATGTATGTATGTATGCATGTATGTATGATCAGCCTATCAAGGGTGTTGCCCAAGGGAGCCCAACTGCTGCTATATTGCTCTGCCCGAATAACTCATTTATGCCTAATTTCTTTATTTCATTTGATCATTGCGCTATCGGTCTTCTACACTTTCTATTCTAATTTCAGGGCAGTCATTCCGTTACCACGGTGGTCCAACGGTTATCCTTTTGGGTCAAAACATGCCCTCCCTAACTACACTTTCAGGGGTATATCCCCCCCCCCGTAACACAAACCCAAGGCGCCCATTCTCAATGCCGGAACGCTGCTTTTATCATTATTGTTTCGATGTCCACACGGGCCGACCGAAGATTGTTTGACGTAATAACTCCCGGCGTTATATTCGTATACAAAAACGGAAGTCAGCAGTCTAGCATTCTAGGAAAAGCATAGCGAAATATTTGAAAAAAAAAACCTTAGTATAAAGTCACTCGTAGATGTACCACGTCACACGCACTCCGGGCTTTATCTTTCTGCCTGAAAAGAGGCAAGCGGCATCGTGTTCATCATCCGCTGGAACCTCCTCCTCGCCTTAATGTGACTTCTGATAACTATTGCCGTATGATACCATGACCTGCTCCCGTTTGCGTGCGGTGGTCATAATGCATGCGCTAATAATGTAAAATAAAATATCATTAAAACAGACTGGGAACTTTGTAATCTAGAAATCCGGCTATCAGATGCTTTTTGACTGTATGTATGTATGTATGTATGTATGTATGTATGTATGTATGTATGTATGTATGTATGTATGTATGTATGTATGTATGTATGTATGTACTGTACAACTCCGAGTGACATGAGCTTGTGGGCGCCGCTTTGCGGCGATCAGCGAGCCCTTTGCGCGCATCTGGTGAGCTGAGATTCTGAGCGCTGTACCTCTGTACGCAGTTACAATTTCGGAAATGTAACAATTGATACGAGATGGGCTCATGATCTTCTACAAGTTAATCATTCAACGAAGCACCTAACTTAGGATAATTTCAGCTGTAATTAACCAAGCCTAGTTACATATCCGCCTAAGTAGCACTTGGCACCAGCCACGGCTCCTGGTCACTTACCGCAAGAAAAACGATTTTACTTCAAACATCTATTTTTTTAATTAATTAGTCTCTCTAAAACATCCTTTTACGTACACATTTATTTAGCCCATCTTTGATTTACTATTACTTATGTGTTGCCTCTCTGTATGCTTTATATTCCTCATTTACCCAGTGCGCAACGCGAGAAGGCCGAGCACTGTTGGTGAGCGCTTCAAATAAATAAAATAGTGCGTGGTTGGATACCTTGGCGGCCGTGAACGCCGCCGTTTTCCAAAATAAACCAAATATTCCGGAAAGCGGAAAAATTCCGTTAACAAAGAAGCTTTCGCTCGTACGCATGATCAGTTATCAAATTTTTTGGGCACTTTTTGTGGTGTGAAACAGGAGCTTCGATGTTAAAATGCACAGAAAAAGTAAAGAACAATAACTCAACTGCGCAAAATTCGACCTAGACACGTCCGGAGAACTTCTAAAACAATAGGTAAAAACTACAGCAATGCCCCAAGTAATTACCAGAAAGAAACGCTCAAAACAAGTGTGAAAATTTGGGCTTAATAATACATAAGTTTTAACTAAATCAGCTCATAGGCGAAACACGAAGAGAACTTGACAAACACTTGCGCAAGTGTTTTTATACTTCTCTTTCCGTCCTGTCGGATGCGCTCATGCTTTCTCTCACACCATGAAAAGACCTATGTGGATTAATTTATAGCCTCCCACGAATGCAACATTTTCTGTCACTTCCTGAAACTACCTTTCAACGTTCCGCTAATTACGTTGAAAGAAGAGATGGACCTTTTACTGCAACACACTGCAACACACTGGAGACTGGCCTTTGGATAGCCTTGGGAGTACAGCCGTGTACGGCCAAAAGGCACATATTTGGACACGGTCCGTATACTTCTACTGGAAAAAGGCCGGATGGCAGATCACTGGCCAAAGTACGTCGGCTTAAGTTAGGCCGAACGGTCCTGTGCTGCCTGGGGGTGTACCATGTACGGGCATGACGTCAACGCCACCTGCACTGCGGCCGGTGCGCTTTTAAAAAAACTTCAAATTTTGAGACTGTAACACGCTGCAGCCACACCTGGGATATATAAGCGCACGATAGTCACCAGCTCCAAATGAATTACAACCACCTGGAGATCTTTACCGTCTCAGTGGCTAAGGCGTTGCGCTGCTGAGCACGAGGTCGCGAGTTCGATTCCCGGCCACGGCGGCCGCTTTTCTGATGGAGGCGAAAAGCAAAAACGCCCGTGTATACGAGATTTCGGCGCGTGTTAAAGATCCCCAGGTGGTCAAAATTAATCCGGAGCCCTCCACTACGGCGCGCCTCATCGCCTGTGTTGCGTCCGCGCGTTAAACCCCACAATCAATCAATCAATCAAGATCTTTACCGTTCTGCGAAATCTCGACACGGGGAGGTTGTTCCTTCTCGCCTCCATCTGAAGAGCGGCTACCACGACCGGGATGGCACCCGCGTATTCGCTGCGGTTCTGTAGCACCCATGCAGTCACGGGTGTCTGGATATACTCGTTTAGACTGACCGGTACTGGTTGCTAAGAAAATCTTTACGGCGGCTTGCTTTTTTATTTTGTTTTTTATATTGCTAAATCTTGCGTCGTCTTTGAGTGATGACTGTAGCCTGAGTAGTTAAGCTTTCGCTGCCCGCAACCCTGAAATCACGGCGGTCTTACACTGAGCAAGGGACGTCGCTCTTCCTGTACACGCGAGTGGTGCGCCTTAGTCACACTATTCGCAGCTCTCCGGCGTCGGGCGCACGTGCTGCGTATCTTTGTATGAAGTATTTTAAGATACAGGCAAGGCCCGGGAATTTCTTAACAAATTGATGAAAAATCTTGGAGTAGCACTCTGATTTGCTCGAGACAGCAACGGTCCTTCGTGTGCGCGAGCGTATGTCTTGTGTGTGTGTGCGTGCGTGCCCGAGTGCGTGTGTGTATGTGTGTGTGTGCGCCCGCGCTTGTGCGTGCGTGTGTGTGTCTGCGTGTGCGTGAATGTGTGCGTGTGTGTGTGTTTGTGTGTGTGTCTCTGTGTGTCTGTGCGCGCGTGCGTGTGGGTGTGCATAATCATAAAGCCGTGCGCGTGTGCGTGCGCGTGTGCAAAATCATAAAGTCGTTGATCTGCTTGACTACGAAAGTGCCGCGTAAATACGGGAAAGTGCTGTTGTAGCCGACGCAATTGACATATAAGTGCATACGAGCTACAGCAGAGCAGTGGTTTTGGCGACTTGGTACATAACGACGTGTCGAAGCACAGCAAAAGACGAGCAACAAGAACACAGCACAAGACACACAGTGCGATGTGTATTTTCTTTTGTGACCATGCCCCTCCTCTTGTTTTGCGCTTCGAAACGTTGATACAAGTGACAATTCCGTACAAGTGGCACATTCGCTTACAAAATGCGTATTATGCGCAGATACAAGAAAACACGTTGTAACATGCCTGTCTCAATTGTACACAAACTGACCAGTCTACAAAAATAAATAAATGTTGTATGTGATTTGACTGACACAAAAAATATAAAAGAGATAATAAAATAAGGCGAACAACCGTGAACGTTCATTAACGATGAATCTTTTATCCATGCTTTAAAGGGATCAAAATGAGCGATGAACCCTAAACATAGTAAAAACACGGAAATAAAAACAGTCACTATTCAACAAACACTCACTATTAAACAAAGACCATCCTAGCTATAATGGAAAAGCAGATAGAAGATAAAGCAACAGGAAAATATGAACAAAAACTGAAAAGATTGAATTTCGTTCTTTCAAAGGCTAAGCTAAACTTCCGGACGTGGCTTTCTTACCTCTACGCTGTATCAGTGCAACCTGCAGCACGCCGTGGATTTCTTTGTCTGGGGGATGAAAATGGAATGGTCCGAAGGAGGGTTTCGGCAGCAATTTGGGAAAGGCACATTTCAACTGCAGAAAAACTAAGCTTCATACCGACAGTAAATGCAACTCACTGGTGTGCACAAAGAACTTTCATCAACAGCAATATAAGGAGACTGATATTTTTACTTCAACATCCTTAACTTCTAGTAAGGTTAACATTCTGCGCGCTCGCACAGTTAGTTACCTCTGTCTGCCCCTATTAGCATTTTTCGCCTGGAATAGATTCAATAAAAACGTTACAATTTACGATTTCTCTAAAGGCATCTCACATTTAGGAAGATATCTACGAAAGTAAACAATACAATAATGTGGTACAACTGCTTTAAATTAGCGCACGAGTCAGCGAGTTTACGCATTACTCCGCTGACTTACGCGTACGCAGATACAAATGGCTGTGTAACCTGTCTCCGTCGCAGGAATGCCGAAGCTGAAGATAAAGAAAAGGCTGTCCCTGTACACTGAAAAACAGGTGCTACTAAATGTCTATTGCTTCTGCTATGCGAAGGAGAGTGAGAGAGAGAAGGACGAGAAAGAGGAGAAGAAAAAGGAGGCGGCAAAACGTTTTAATGAGCAAAAAGAAAATTAACAAGGCATGTGGCATCCTCAATTCAGGAGGCCCCAATAAATTTTATTTAGCGACTCAAGTCCGAACCCAGAACATTGATCTCTCCCCGCACCCCAACCTCCAAGAAAAAAAATCCCGTAGTTTTGCACCGTTATACCGCCGTACAATGAACGACATGCAACAGATACACCGGCGAGATTTGGGGTCGCGTCACTCCGTGCAAGCGCTTCTTGTTCGCTAGGTCTCTAAAATAAATAATAAAAAAAGTAAACGGCATTACTAGAAAACCAAGCCATCGTTCGGTGAAAAAGCAAAATACATTCGCTTCTACAAACGCCATCACAGCAGCCTTGCTATTCAGCGCACGATGATTAGCGTTGAACCTGCCCGCAAGAGATGATGATCCGAAGGCGAAAGAGACGACACCGAAAACCACGACGGGGGAGATTGGTTCACCGTGGCCCGCAAACGCCGACAACCCGCCAGTAAAGATCGTTTCCCCGAAGTCCGGTGTCGATCAGGAACCCAATCGCCCGGGCTCCGGTTGATTTGGCAGGAGGCTGGCTAGGCGATGGTGTTGAAGTTCTTGGAGACAGCGGTAGAATTGACGAATTCAAGGCGTTGGAGATGAATTAATGAAGCGAAGAGTTTATATACAGCTATTTACAGTACGAAAACTGGGTACATGAATAATAAAAAGAAAAACTTCAAACTTCCGCTAGACGCTAGCTCCGAGTGCGCACAAATCACTCGAGCTCCTCAACTTCGTCTAACTCTCCTATTCTCGGAGCGTACACAAACCGCTCGAGAAACCACGGCCGAGACTCTGTCTCGCCGCAAGATCCGTCTAGTTGCCCGGTGCGGCGCTGCACCCTAAACCTCCGACGCGATCTTAACCTCGACTAGGGGGCTCACAACTCCCAACCTGCGTTAACGGTCGAGACTCCTTGTGCCGCCGGGAACTGCCAGCTCAGCGCTCAGACAAGAACCATTTCCAACAGCCAAGTTCGGCCTTATAAAACCTCGAGATCACCCTCTCTCGGGAACGCCCCTGTAGCGTTCCTGCATGCGCAAGGGAGTGCCTAAATTCACGTAGACAGCTGTCACTCAGCACGTCAAGGAATCTTCAATGAGTCGCCGCCCTCTCTGGGTCAACGGACCGCCCGTGGGCGCCGGGGGTGAGAGCGAAAGACGCGCCTGTGCGTCATGCTGACGGGGCGTGTACACAATAGACATTCATGTGTTGCTCGTCCTGACTCCGGTAATCCCACCGCTCGAGCAGACGTTCCGGAAATCCGGCGGCGCCGTTTGCTTTCTCAATGGGGGATTATCCTTGAGGTATGCAGTGGGCCAGACGATCCGTCTCCCGTGCTCGCCGTGACGAATTAGCGGCGGTTGCAGCGCAGTGTCGGCAGTGCTATGTCGCTAGACAGAGCGGCGGGTTCTCACGCGCAGCCCGAGCGCCCGGCTGCTAATCTCATAAGTGGACCTTACAACTCCCCCCTTTAAGAGGGTTACTGGACCTCTTGGTTCAGTCAATCCGAAAAGAATTTAAAAGGGCCACTTGTTTCATCTCTCCTTCCGCAATAACAGCGGAACAAGCACAAAAAAAAACACGTGGAAGGAGCTAGGCATAACCACACATGAGCCCCCTTCTATTTCTGCAGCTGTTCCGAACTCTCTCTCGCCTAAACTACAAACACAACCTATTCACTAGCCGTCAACAGGGACGGAATACTCTAGCAAACCGGAAACCTACAAAAAAATGCTAACAACAGTAAGCGCGAGTAAAAAAAAATTTGGGTCGTGTCTCCGGAGCGCGTAAACGGCGCGAACAACGAGACAACTCAACCTAAAACACTGATGCGCGCTATAACCGCAAACACACACAATCATTCCGGCACTCGACAACAAGAACAAAAGGAGGAAGAACTGGTAAAGAACACGGGCAATTTTGCAGTCAACGAAAATAAAACGTTAAGAAAGTTTGCATTGCCACTATGCGGCCGCGCGCAAATGTCCTCCTTGACGGCGTAGCCTGATAACATCCCTTCAAGAATGTTCGGCTGTGCTTTCGCTCACTCTCGGTGCAGAGAAAGTTCAGTTCGGTGCGCGGATCGATCAATTCGGTGCACGGATCGAGCACTCAAGGCCTCTCGTCGCGCACAACCGCGGCACACACATACACATACACCACCAACGAAAAAGGACGGGTGAACGGGAACGTTCACGTCCGTCGTGGCGGTGTTAAGGCTCGGAGGCAATTCAATACTAGCCTCCCCAAGAACAATCTGAAAGCAGGGGAGTGCATTCGCGTATTTCCAAACCCTCTGCAACTGGCCCAGACCGTGGAGCGCTGCAATGTCAACGCAAGTCTCGAGAATTTAGCCCCATGAGGCGAACACAACTTCGGGGAAGACGGAGTGGTATCACAAAATGCGACGCCGTTTCCTGCCCCATAGGCCACGCGGCCATGCCTCTCGAATGACCCAACGTACGGCAATGCCGCGTGCTGGCGGCGTGAGCGAAGGGTTGATGCTGGAGCGTAATCGCGGCCCGCGAATGCGACGACCTTCTCGGGATCATTCTTTCCCTTACGCACAGACTGCCCCACAACAACCTCACAAGCACCTGTCACTACCAAAAACCACTCGTGCACGCTAGGTGCCTTCTGAGCAGCGGCCTGACAAAGACAGTTTTTCGGCCGTCCCAGCACGCACTCATCCTGGCACAACTCAGAACTAGGGCCTGTGACACAATGCCAGGTCGAAGAACTTAGTGCGTCAATCCATCCAGCACGGCTCCCGACTAAATCTCGGTAATGGCCGTAACCAACACTAAAGCTACGGAGCTCTATCTCAGACACCGGTTTCGCGAGATTGCCGATTGCGTCTCGTTCCTCGCTTTCGACTGTAGCTGCCTCCTCACATGGTTTTTCCCTCTCCTTCGCAACCTCTTCGGGAGCTCTCATTCTTGGTTTCGCAGCCTCCACGCAAGCGTGTTCGTGTCCTCCATCGGCCTCCTCGGTTACACTCTCACCTTCAAGGCTACCTAACCTACGCGACATCTCCGTATCGTTCCTACCCTCTTCAACCGTTCTGGGCTCCTCATCCTCCGTCTTCTAGCGTTCTCTCTCACTTCCTCTTTCATTTTCCACGTGTTTAAACCAGTCTACCTTCTCAGCTCCCTCATCCGCCTTTAACTCCTGCTTTTCCTCAGCCTGATCGTCAACTCCGTCTCCTTTTCGCTCCGTCTCGTCACACGCTTTCTCGTCTTCTATATCATTTCTCTTCTGGGCGAGCTCCTGAACGTCCGACACGGAGTTGGCTTTCTCGTGCAACTTTCGAGCGTAAGTGGGAGCGCGGCGGACCTCAAGAATTTCCTGTGCGACTCCAGTCTCATCCACTCCAACGATTAGAATTTGGGTACTGCCTGTGCCAGCAAGTTCAGCATGCATTAGCGCAGTGTCCGGTGCAAACGTAACTTGCGGCCATACACTCGCAACAACAGGGCTACCCTTTCACTGCGCGCTCGCTGGAACACTCCTCACGCTCGCTTCCCTTTCCATGCAGCTTTTCCCGGCTGAGCAGCTCGCTTCCTGTTCGCAGCCCGGCAGCTTATCTCGTTCTCGCGCGGCTTCACGTTGAAAAGCGGGCTGCCCCCATACAACTTTGCTGTCAGTGCATAACTGGGCCTGCTCGACTGGTTCTGCCCTATGCGCTGCAGCTCCATCCCCAAACTTTGCCTGCGTGGCTTCTCGTCATGTTCGAGCATCACTTCATTACACCGTTCTACGGTATCACCGGCCGCGCTTACCACATCGCTCTTCATCCCGATGTCCGTCTCCACGCGTTCGACATCGCCGGAAATGCTAGCCTCGTGTAGGGAGTCACGGCTGCTTACTTTGTCATCGCAATTTTCGACTTCCAAACACTGGCCCGAACCATTCAACTTCGCTGTCGCTATACAACTAGCTGGGTTTGTGTCCCATTGTTTCTGGTCGCGGGTGTCCGAGCGCAAGGATGACTGCCTTCTCCGCTCCAGCTCCAACTCATACCTTCGCAACCGCTCTTCAGATTCGAGCTTCAGCTTTTGCATGCGCTCCTTAAATTCTCGCGCCTCTCTTCTCTCTCTCTCCTCCGCCTCGCGCGCTGCTTTTCTCTTCCGTTCGTCGAATTCCAACTCCATTCGCAATACCGTAAAAACCCGCGTATAATACGAACCCGCGTATAATACGAGGTGTAATTCGGGGACAGCAAAATCAGAAAAAAAATTTTCATACGCATATATTGCGAGGTAAAGAGCACAGAAAACATTTATTTGCACTGCAGTTACCGTTCAGTCATTGTCAGTTTTCCCTTACACTGTCTCCCGACGTGCGTGCAGTCATCGTCAGGTTCGCTGCCGCTGTCTCCTGAAGTCGCCTTGTCGGAAATGTCTTCCCTCAGAAAGTGGTCTTCAGTGCCATCAAGGGCGTTCGAGATGCCGCATTTCTTAAAAGAGCGACTGACGAGCTCCTCTGGGATGCTGGCCCACGCATCCGCGATCCAGCCACAACGCACCGCTGGAGAAACCCGCGTCAGCCATTCAGTAGCTGTCACTTATGGGTCTCCTGACCTCATCCACTCTTGGTAGCAGGACCTGATGCTGTCTTTGAAAGGCTTGTTGATGCAAACGTCTAGCGGTTGCAGCAGGGATGTCATTCCTCCTGGCATGACAATGAGTTCGGTGCGGGGTTCTCGCAACAACTTATTCACGGAATCGGCCAGGTGGCAACGAAAGGCGTCCAACACGAGCACTGACGGGAATCCCCAACAGTACTCCAGGGCGCCGACACCACACAGACTTTTTCCAGTCAAGCACCAGTTGTTAACATTCTGCACCCACGAATGTTGCCTTCGGTGACGCCGAACTGCCATCCTGCGGCGCAATTCCTGATGGTCTCGACACATAAAATAACTTTTCTTTTAATTGTAGCCGAATACTGTTTTCGTGCACCCGACATCGTGATAGACTTGCGGTGAACGTTCCGAGATTCTTCGCGTGGTCAAAACAATCAAAATGGCGCCGGCTGAGAAAAGCAGCAGCCAGCTAACGCCATCGCAAGATGGCGCACCCTCCGCTAAAACCGAAAGTGCAAATTTTTGGCTGAAAACTTTGGGATCCACATATAATACGAGGCACAAATTTTACATAGTCAAATTTGGAAAAACACCTCGTATTATACGCGGGTTTTTACGGTAAATCATTGTTTCGGACTCCGCTTGGACCACCCCTCCTTCCGCTGTTCTTCCTTGAGGTGGTGCCTCATGCATCTGACCATTTCCGTCTCCTTCCGACATGTTCGCCAGCATGCTCCGCGTGACTACCATGCAACCCCAGACTCAGCCTACACCGCCACAACGAAGCGCAAGAAATCCAACTCACCCGCACCTCCGGTGGTCGGCTGCCGCGTCGTTTGCCCCGTGCGCTGGTTGGCTCTGCCGCTCCACTCCGCGCGGAGCTCGGCTGCCGCCGATGAAGGCGGGCTTGCGTCTGTTTGCTGCCCCTGGTTGTGGCCTGGTGATTTCTTCTGCCAAATCCTGCCGGCTGCGCCAGTAAAGATCGGTTCCCCCGAAGTCCGGTGTCGATCAGGAACTGAATCACCCGGGCTCCGGTTGATTTGGCAGGAGGCTGGCTGGGCGATGGTGTTGAAGTTCTTGGAGACGGCGGTCGAATTGACGAATTCAAGGCGTTGGGGACAATTAAATGAAGCGAAGAGTTTATATGCAGCTATTTACAGTACGAAAACTGGGTACATGAATAATAACAAGAAAAACTTCAAACTTCCGCTAGAGGCTAGCTCCGAGTGCGCACAAATCACTCGAGCTCCTCAACTTCGTCTAACTCTCCTATTCTCGGAGCGTACACAAACCTCTCGAGAAACCACGGCCGAGACTGTCTCGCCGCAAGATGCGTCTAGTTGCCCGGTGCGGCGCTGCACCCTAAACCTCCGACGAGATCTTAACCACGACTAGGGGGCTCACAACTCCCAACGTAGCGTTAACGGTCGAGACTCCTTGCCCCGCCGGGAACTGCCAGCTCAGCGCTCAGACAAGAACCATTTCCAACAGCCAAGTTCGGCCTTATAAAACCTCGAGATCACCCTCTCTCGGGAACTACCCTGTAGCGTTCGTACACGCGCAAGGGAGTGCCTAAATTAACGTAGACAGCTGTCACTCAGCACGTCAAGGAATCTTCAATGAGTCGCCGCCATCTCTGGGTCAACGGACCGCCCGCGGGTGCCGGGGGTGAGAGCGAAAGACGCGCCTGTGTGTCATGCTGACGGGGCGTGTACACAATACACATTCGTGTGGTGCTCGTCCTGACTCCGGTAATCTCACCGCTCGAGCAGACGTTCCGGGAATCCGGCGGCGCCGTTTGCTTTCTCAATGGGGGATTATCCTTGAGGTATGCGGTGGGCCAGACGATCCGTCTCCCGTGCGCGCCGTGACGAATTAGCGGCGGTGGCAGCGCAGTGTCGGCAGTGCTATGTCGCTAGACAGAGCGGCGGGTTCTCACGCGCAGCCCGGGCACCCGGCTGCTAATCTCATAAATGGACCTTACACCGCCCGTCAGTCACCGATGGCAACAACCATGATCGAGGGTCCTGCGTGCTCCAGCAACCAGGAATAGGCCCGTAAACCCCGCCTTCAACCGCTTCCCATGTCCGATTACAAGGTGGTCTTGCGTCTCCGAGAGGGCCTCAACTTCGGCAAGTGGCAAAGCGACTACGTCGTTCGAGCAGTAGGCAAATCGGCCCGCCTCTTCGCAACCGAATTTAAGGCACTTACGCTGATAATTCGTGACGATCAGGATATAGCAGTGGCCAGCACGCCAAACGAAGAGCTGGCGGACTGCATCCGGAAAATCAAGTCCATTCAACTATGCGATAAGATATATCATGTGACCTCGTACGTGGCAACACCGACAAGTCATGCAAAGGACGCGTTGTCACCGGCATCGACAGTGGAACTCATTCCGACGAACTGATGGCCAATTTACGCTCTCCGAGAGTACCTATACTTTACGCACGCATGCTCGGAAAGACCAAGGCCGCTTTGATCACCTTCGACGGTCTGGTAGTCCCAAGGGCAATTTATTATTATGGAGGAAAGCTGCGATGTAGGCTCTACCGCCCACTATGCCAGATATGCAGCCTCTGCCTCAAGACGGGGCACAGAGCGTACGTCTTCCCCAGGCCTGAGAAAATCCGATGAACAGGGTGCGGACACGAAAATCCACAGGAGGCACACGACTGCCAACCAAAATATGTGTTGTGTGGAGACGCACACCCGGCCATGGACCCCATCTGCCAAGCCAGACAGCGCAAGCCGTATAACAAGTCGCACCTGCTCAAAAACGCCGGAAATGTCAGCAACTGCAACGACAGCGGCGCCACGACTAACGGCTACCGTCGAGCCCAAGAGCCAATGTCATCGCAAGTTGCTAAGACGGCTAACGCAGAATGAGGACGATCACCCCGAGGATCTGTGAGGAAAAGAGGCAAGTCTAGGAAAAAATCCAGAGACAAGTCCAGGGACAAGTCCAGGTCCAGATCACCAAGCTGCCCCCGCGCGGGGACACCCACGCATGATGGGAATGACCCAGCACCAAGCGGCCACTAACTGAAACTCAGCTCACCAACCCAGGCATTGACAAGCGCCGAAGGTAAGCTGGGCTGAGCGTCTTTCCATCCCTCCTCCTCACAACTCACATCGCCACCTTTTCCCCACTCCCTACAACACCGACGCGCAACTCACCACCGACAGATCAGCTCCCTGCTAAGATCAACTTCGCCACTACTGCGCAGGTACGAGAAATGATCGACGACATAGCCCTAACACATAGGCTAGAGATGAGGACATTAGTCGACGAAGTGGCACGCTCGCTAAGAGAGGAATTGCATCAACTTAAGGGCGAGCTGCAACAAGATAGGCGACGATTCAAAAACGGTATGCAACATAACAGAGAGAAACTGAAACAAGAACTTCAACAATACAGGCACGAGTTTCAGGAAGAACTCAAAAATACCCTCCAATCTATGTTCGCGGATCTCGCCAAAGAACTTAAGCAACAGATACAAGACAAAAAGCAAGCAATCCCCTACGCCAAAACCCATTGTCACAGACGGACAAGCACGCAGGATACACGTGATGATACCCGAGTACACCCATACACCCACCCTCACCTTCGAACTAGCACGCAATAAACCATGGCTACACACAAAAAGGAAGTAAAGGCAGAACCGATCCGCCTCTGGCAGTGGAACTGTCGCAGTTATAGACAGAAACGAGGAAGTCTCACGCAATTCATACAGGCACCAGCACACATACCGGATATATTGGCATTAGAAGAAACCTACCTGGAACCAAAATTAGCAGGTTACACCAGTTTCGTCTACACAGGCTCCCAAAACACTCCCATTAATGCGGCGACACTGGTTTCAAATAAATTAGCGGTAATAGACCACACGCTCAACACCGAACGTATACCGCACGTGCTGACTAAAACTTTACCTGCGGATATGAATAAGTTCAGCTTCTTTGTACTTAACGTCTAAAGTGCGCCCGAAGAACGAACAGACTCTTTTGACCGACTTTTCACATACGCTCTAAAGGAAGCAAAGGAAAGGCTAATTATTTTAGGAGACTTTAATGCAGCCCACCCTACATGGGGTTATCAGACACAAACCCCAAAGGGCCGGCGGCTAGCTCTAACGATTGCGCAGCAAAGCTTGACCATCCTAACTGACCCCACACAACCGACAAGGGTGGGCAACAGTGTCAGTCGGGACACGTGCCCGGACCTGACACTCGTCAAAGATCTAAGGTACCAGGGATGGTGCAACCTAGGTGAGACCCTAGGCAGTGATCATAATATTTTAAAAACTGAACTTATTGCAGCGCGAACGAAAATCAAAGAGCGCAAAGTAAAAATAACCGACTGGGACTAGTTACGGGAACTGCGCGAGCTCCAACGTGAAAACGAACCAGGCAAGAATGAAACAAATGCCGTAACTCTTCAGAAATGGGTCCGTCAGCTCCATACAGGCCTACACAAAACAACTAAAGTCATAGACACGTCCCTGGAGCTCCCGGATGTAGACCGGCACTTGATGCACCTCTAGGATGCCCGCAACAGCCAGCAAAAACGATGGCGAAGGCAAAAAAAAATTACTCCCACCTCCCCTCGCGGGAACCCCTGTGTAGATGCGACGCATGGGGGTTCCGTTGTTGTTTCCGTTAGGTTGATACTCCCATCGCGTGAAACGTACCGTGAACCCCTGCCGCGGCTATGACGCAACACAATCCAACAAATCCACTTTAATCCAATCCAATCCATTCCAAGGCAAGACAAGAAGCCAAGCCAATCTAATCGAATCTAATCCAATGACCCTCGCGAGAGAGTGTTCGCTATCGGAGAGGAGAAGGGGTGAGTGGCGGAGAGCGCAGCTTGCGCGGCGAGAAGAATGGGGGAGGGGTGTGGACGGGCAACAACAACGCCGTATGGAGGGACAAGGCGAGTGAATGAGATGCAGTCGCATCTAAAACACAACACAAAGCTCAAGCAGCGAATAGCCGCAATAACAGAACAAGCAGAAAATTACGCAATGGAAGTGACCCGAAATAATTGGAAAAACTTCTGCGATCGCATGCAGGGATCCCTCGGCACGGCTAAAACGTGGGCGCTGCTTAGAACCCTTATTGATTCCAATCAAACAAAAGCAACGATCAGCAAAACTCTTTAAAAGATTCCGAGACAGACACCCGGGGGCGAAACAGCCATTATCGAGGGGCTAAGGATTACCTACTTAGGCGCTGGCGCCACACCGTCCTGCAAAAACTATCCACATGCGGAGACCACGGAGTTACACAGGGACATAACAGAGGAAGAATTCAGAGCGGCACTCCACCGGATAACAATAAACACAGCGCCGGCGGCAGACGGCGTACGATATCGTCTTCCAAAAAATCTCGATGACAGGTCGATAAAGGAACTAACCGCCTATTATCAATACCACTGACAGGAGGGAACGCTACCACAAGAGTGGCGCCACGCCGATATAACCATGATACCGAAACCGGGCAAGCCACCGTCCCAAAAACAACTGCGGCCCATTTCCCTCACGCCGTGCGTGGGAAAGTTACTTGAGCCTATCGTTTTAGCCAGACTGCAACCATACCTAGACGAACACGCGCCACTGCCGCACACAATGTTTGGGTTTCGACCGGGGTTATCCACACAGGATGTACTAATCCAAATTAAAGAAGTTATTGACCGAAATAACAACAGACAAACGAAAGCCATACTAGCTTTAGATCTTAAGGGGGCTTTCGACAATGTGGCTCATCATCTTATACTGGAGAACCTCGCAGGAACCAAATCCGACCGAAGAACCTACAACTACGTACGAGCATTCCTCAAAGATCGCACAGCAACAATAGGGGTGGGGAACATTCGCTCAGACACCATCCCTCTAGCAGGAAAAGGCACGCCACAAGGGTCAGTTTTTTCTCCGATGCTGTTTAACTTAGCAATGAGCCGACTGCCCCCCCTTCTAGATGCCATTCCAGGAATCAGACACGCGCTGTACGCGGATGATATTACCATCTGGGCCACCAGCGGCTCTGATGGAGAAATACAAGACGCGTTACAGGAAGCAGCAAATGCCACCCAACAGTATGCAAGGGCAGGGGGACTAACCTGCAGTCCACAAAAATCAGAACTCCTCATAGTCAGAAAAGGCCGCCGGAAATCCGAGCCACCGCCCGACATTACGGTAACTGTCGAGGCCGAGCCAGTTAACAGAGTAGGCAGACTACGGTTGCTAGGCCTGCATGTGCAAACAAACGCGAAGGCCACGTACACCTTGGGACTACTGAAAAAAAAAAACTAATCAAATAATCCACATGATGCGAAGGGTAACCAACCGCCGCCATGGCCTTAACGAAGCGGACGTACTACGCATTGCGCAGGCTCTGATCATAAGCCGCATAACCTATCATGTACCTAACCAGCGACTTACCCAGGCAGAGACTATGCAGCTGGACACCCTAATCCGCACCGCCGTAAAGGCGGCGACAGCCATCCCTGTCTACGCCTCAACGAACCTGTTATTATGATTGGGCCTACATAATACCACGATGGAATTAATCGAAGTACAAAAAATCAGTCAATTCGAAAGATTGAAACGCACCCCTACAGGGAGACACGTCCTCCGACAACTAGGGTACTCGACGTCTGAACTTGCCCCTCGCGAGCTCAAACCAATACCCCCGGAAGTTAGAGCGAGAATAACAGTATCACCCATACCAAGACATATGCATCCAGAACATCATGCCGGCAGGCGTGCCGCGCGGGCTAAGGCCTTGCAACGCATACACGGCAGTAACCCCGACACCATCTATGCGGATTCAGCAGAATATCTAGCCATAAATGCCAAGGTTGCAGCGGTAGCCGACTGGAGGGGTAAGACGATAACGTCAGCCACAATACGCTCCGGGAACGGCACGGAAGCGGAAGAGTGTGCAATAGCACTCGCTATCAGCACACGCCCTTTAGGGAACCCCAATAAATATTATATCCGACTCACAAGAGGCATGCCGAAATTAGGCGCAAGGACGTATCACCCCGACAGCCTATCACATCCTGCAGCGAAACCGACCGATTCAACCAGTCCGTCTAATCTGGACACCTGGGCATGCGTGTTTGCCTGGCAATGAATGCGTTCGTGCGGTAGCCCGAGGCCTCACCCTCTGGGCGCCAGCGGAAGACCAACCCAAACCAGACAAGACAGAAATTATCCCACTCACATACACACATATGCTACAACACTACAGACTCTCCCGTAGGACACTTACTCCGCCACACGCGCAGCTCACCCGTGAGGAAGCCGCTGCATGGCGCCAGCTGCAAACTAACACGTTTCCTAGCCTCTCGCTCGGCTCATATTATACCCTACTATGTACCCAGACAGATTCCCATCCTGCGGAGGACACCCAAACCTGTACCACTCCACATGGAAATGCCCCAAACCCCTGACCGAATTTCCTATACCCAGCCCCTCCCCTCCGGATGGGAAGCCGCTCTTTCCAGCTCAGCCTTGGACGTCCAGCACGGACTGATTGACCGCGCAAGACGAATCGCAGCAGCAAATGGGGCCCTGTACTAAGGGCGCCACCCTCTGAGAGCGGAATAGTCTGACTTTATAATAAAGTTTTTTACTACTACTTTTCCGCGCGCATACCGCATGTGCCCAAAAGTCCGGCGATCCGCGCAGTAACACAGCAAGACCACAGCGTTTACGCGGTCAGTGGTGGAGCCTAATGAAATTTCCTCCTGATTACGAAAGATGGAGCCACCAACACGGTGCTAAATCTGATTGCGGGCTTTGTAGAGGTGCGGAACTTTCAGAAAGCCTAGCGCTGAAACTATGGGCCTCAGAATAATTCTACCAGCATGAATGCAATCAGAAGAGCCAAAGGGAGGGAATGTTGAGTGCAGAATTTCGATATTGGGCGATGTTCTTTAATGCGGCGTGCCGAAACACAGGCACCCCGAAAATTTATGTTTTTGCTCGTACTTCTTACTCGTTTGTAAAAAAACTAGGTGTCAGATGAAAAGTCTGGCCGCCACATTCCCCCCGCTTATGACCGCGGAAAAATGTTTGTGTTTATTCGCATACCCTAAAGGCCCCGAAGGGCATTACATGGGGGGGGGGGACAATCTGTTGGATACATTTCAATTCAAGAGCAAAAAGTCAAGAGCGGGCATGTAACAGGAAACAGGATTAAACTTTGTACTTGGCTGCAATATAATTAGTTAACCATAACAATTTTTGGGGGGTATTGTCTTGTACCTGTCATTTTAAAGCTGGCTGCTGAACTAAATTTGACTGCTCGCTGCGAAAACGCGCGTTTCCTCGCTTGCGCCAAGCTGCAACGGAATAGTTGATGCTAGGTGGCGAGCACGGCGGTGTGGCGGAAGATTGCGCCACGCCCCCTTTCAACTTACGCTCCTTCCGGCCGATTGGGACGGCCGGAGCAAAACGCGCGCGGGGTGATCGCGGATGCCACGGCCAAAACCAGTGTGCCAAACGAACAACCGGAAATAAAAAAGGAAGCAGTGGTCCTCCTTTTCATCGCTTCCCAGAATTTCCTTTCCGTGCCTCCGTCGGACCGGCGTGGGTCGCTCGCCGCCTTTCTCTGTGGATAATCTCAAAGTGGGCTCCGCGCGAGAAATAATGCGGTTTTTCGCAGCTTCCACCATATTTCTGTTCGTGTCCGCACGTATCGTGGGCCGCCAAAGTGTTTTTCCAATTTGCTTCAACGCTCAGAGGGCCGTTTTCAGAGAAGCCCGCTTTTCTACTTGACCGCGGTAGCAAAGGCCCGCAGAAGAAGAATTCTCCGAATTTATGCGTCTTTCAGTCAACGTTGATTTGCAAGCTTTGCCGACGCGCAGTATACAAAGTTGCAACCTGAATTTGAGCATTTATCAGTAGCTGCTGTTGGTATAATAAGTACCTAACATTATTGAACAAATACTTTCATATAACCAGCCGATCAACCTCATCATCGTAATCAAATCTGTGTTGCAGACATAGCTAGGTAAATCATCAGTACATGAATTTCACGTCATAAGTCATATTGAAACCAGCGGAATATGATTTAATGGTTGCTCGAATTATACCTTTATAGGGTAACATTTTTCTGTTAGCGGCTGGAGCCTTGGAGCCTTATGCCACTATGTAGTTAGCTAAGGAAGCTTTTATGGATGCAGGCGTACAGATTCTGCGCCAAACGCTTTCCTAATGCAGGCTAAATGTTGCTTAATTGTCACACGTTTAAAGGTTTACAGTTATGTATTGCTCTATAGCCAGCCGCCGAAGCTTTTATGGCTGCTTCTCTTTAGCTTTAGGGCAAATTCTCTCCAATATCTGGCAGAAAACAGCTGAATGGTTCCAAGTAATTAGACTTAGAGCTACAAAACGGCCCATACCAAGCCAAAATAGCATTTATGGCTGTCTCTCTTTAGATTTACCACAAATTCCTTCCCATAGCGGGCAAAACACATCTGAACGGTTTACGTCTGCAGACGTAAGGCGAAACAACGGTCTATAGTTAGGCAAATCAGCTTTTATGGCTTTCTCCCTTTAGCTTTAGGACGAACTCTTTTCAATAGCTGGCAAAAGACCGCCTAATAGTTTTGAGTCTGTAGAGTTAGAGCTAAAGAACAGTTCATAGCCAGCCAAAAGAGCTTTTCGGCTGTTTCTCTTTAGCTTTATACAAATTTTTTCCCCATAGCAAGCAGAAAACAACTGAATGGTAGTGATGATGATGATGTTTTCTATAGGTTTCCCCTTTGTGGCGGGGTGATGACATGTCATTTTACAAAAAGGTATAATATACCTATATTTTATAATCTTGGTTTAGTACTAGCGCTGCTTAGGGTAGGCACAAAACGCTTATTACACACAAAATACTTTTTTTCCTGTTACAGGTGCTAAATTTTCTAGGCAATATTCCCCTCTCTGCTTTTCGTCCACCAGCATTCTAATATCCTTTTTGTGGCCTCGAGAGCCTTGAAGTTAACCTCACATGTGTGAATAAAGAACATTATCTCGAAGAAAAAACAGGTGTAGTTTTTCAGTCCAGCATCGCGTGAGAATTCGGCGATATTTTCCCTGGAAACTAGAAGTTGCTGGGCGTCCAGATAAACACTGGTCGTCGGGTTCAAGCAGAGCTTTGGCAGGGAGGAGGAAAAAAAGTTGTAAGGGCGGATTTGACAGCCCACCCCATTCTTCAGCCCGTGTAGATAGCAAGGAAAGGTGGAGTCTCGCTCCGGGCAATACGAGGTACTCTATAAAATGACCGTAAAGAAGTGATACTGAAAATGGAGAACGCCAAACGGGTTCGAGGATAAGAATGCCATCTCAAAGATTTGGACGAACTAGGCGGGCGAACGGTATCAAGGCAGAAAAAGGGAGGTCATTGCTTAAGTAGGCGTGGCCGACGGGTTTCGCAAAGCAGCAACTCTTCGAAAAACCTTCTTATACTTGAGAGTCTACTTATCCTATAAGTGCAACGTGCTTATGCCCAGTCACTTTGAAAGTGTTATCTAAGTGATCTGCCATATACAATTGGGGCCCCAGTGACGTTTAAAAAATGCCATGGAATCTATTGTTAACTATTTAATTTATTATGCAATTCAAGTTATGAGGCGCGTATGGATGAGGTTTAAACTATGTTTTGGAGGGTTTTCGACTTTATTCGTGACTGCCTGCTAGTAGTTCTAGTTATTCGTGACTGCCTGCTAGTCTTGAACGGAGCCTGGATGTTCTTCA
This sequence comes from Haemaphysalis longicornis, assembly GCF_048455015.1. Taxonomy (NCBI): domain Eukaryota; kingdom Metazoa; phylum Arthropoda; class Arachnida; order Ixodida; family Ixodidae; genus Haemaphysalis; species Haemaphysalis longicornis. The sequence goes on along the minus strand of NW_027526385.1, from coordinate 132,146,542 downwards.
GGGACATAGAAATATCTCAATACACTTGGCAAATTAAGTTTTGTTTTATTAACCTGCTATAATTGGACGCTATAAATTGACGGTATGCACCGATAGTTTGCTCTCGAAGGGGGTGTGATTGCTCTTGATTTTCTAATATGTGTACGTATTCGTAACATGATGAATAATACAACCAAATTTCTTCGGAAGTGACGTGTTTTCTATACCTTTTAACGCTTACAAAACAAAAACCTCATATTTACGAGATGAAATATTGGTATTGGCTTGAAAAATATTAATTCTGTTAAAATTGTTCTTTTAAAATTCTGTTAAAATTTTGTTAAACTAATATTAAAAACTAACCACCGTTATCCGGTCACTGCTACCACCCCATGCATTTTAAATTTCCCGCCTTCTCAGTGCTCGCGCCCCTGTGCCTGAAACTGCGCCAGCGGGAGATCTGTTCTTTTTGTGCTTGTTTTATTGACTCATGCTGGAGCTTTATTGCGTCATTTCGAACGCGTAAATTTTTTTCTGGCGGGACTGGAGCCTTTCTGCGGCATTTCAAACGGGTTATTGTTTTTTTGTGCTGCCGCTTTTTTCGCTTACTATCGTAAAAACAACCCAGCGAGATTTTCTTAAATATATGAACGCAGACGCTACCGGTTAATTACGGATACTTTGCCACAAATATCCCTAAAGTTTATTTTGCGCTCAACAACGGGTAGATGTAAGACCAGCGCCAACAATTGACGAGTTTTGAATGAATGTGAATAAATAAACCGCTTGTCTTCCGAAGCCTCTAGGGCAAGCTGAGAACAACAGCGTTATCACGGAACGCCCTGCTGCTCTACTTGGGTCCAGCGAGCGAGCTACGATGATAAGGCGAGCGCCTAATCTTCTCAGCACTTAAAACGCGGACGGCCAATCAGTCGATGTACGCATGAAGTAAGGAAATTTGGAGGTTAAGAGTTGGCTCTAGCGGTGCGGGACAGGATCGTTCTGACATGGATTGTAGATGCCTTCGTCCTCCAGTGGAACTGGTCATCTGCTGCTACTTCTGATAATTATTTGCAGAGCCCGGTTCTGGCTGAGCGGAAATTTTAACCGCTCCCATATGTTTAACGAAAGGAATGATAAAAGGTCATACAAAGTTTATGAACCTGATTTCGCATATGTTCATCCCAGTCCTTTAATTTTGGTGCGGCCTACGCAGGTAGGAATAAAGTGCTAATTGAACGTTTTCGGCATGTACAAGGAACTGTACAAATAGTGTGAAATCTGCAACAATTACAGCTAAGGGGGTACGACGCGTCTTTTGTAAAGAAAAGCCCTTTGTTAACGCCCGAAGAAACTCAGCGAATGAGGGTGCCAGCCCAGCATCTACAGCTGGTCACTTGCTGCCGTTTATATAAATCATTTCTCCATTTCCTTGGCAGAATAGAAAGCTCTTTAGCAAATTACAGTACATATTAAAAACCTTTTTGGTGGGAGCTATTTCTGGGATTAATATAAAATGAAGCGCCAGAGGAACGGAATAAAAGAAGGACAAGTAAACAGCAAAAAAGGTCACTGCCCGTGGGTAGCTAGGGTCAAAGAAGAAAGAGGGCAGTACAATTATCCAGAGGACCGCTTTGGAGAGGACCACGAGATGAGTTCATCCAACATGTTCTCGAGGGAAAATCGGGGGGTGGCTGTGCATGTGCAAAACCATAAGTTTAAGAGCGTTCCAGTTTGGGATTCTTGGCACGACATTATAAAAAGCAACGTAGTGCTTACAGAGACATGGACAGAGGGGGCACACAGGGCCGCTAGAGTACACAAGCAGGGCACTGACAAATACAAGAGCTTGTTCCGTCGTCATTTTCTTGCGTTCCTCTCTCCACTATTTTGTTTTGTAGACACCAACTTGGCCAGCAATGTATTTCACAAAAACATTGCGGTTGACCCCTCTTTCATAAAAATCGCTAAAACCCGTAAGTGAAAGGTGCTTTCACAGTAGCAGTTGATTGTTCAGGAAATTTCCATCTTTTGCGAAGGGTTCCCGATCCTGACCCCGCCAAACGAATTGGCGGCGACACGCAAGAAACAAAAAAATGGCCGGTTTATTCCGGGACAACCAAACCAAAAATGACAAGCACAGAAACAGCAGCTTGAAACACAATGGTCATGCGAACAATGCCAACGCGGAACGTGCCTCAAATTCCGACGCGTCCCCCGTACACCAAGGCACTGGCACCGAGACACCAACTGTTGGCGTTCATTATCGTCCTCATGCGCTAGTTTTCTTCGCCTCTACTAGACGGCAGCACCATCTGAATGGGTCACAGAGAAGTATATGAGGCTCGTATGTAAGGCAGCTCACGTCTCTACTCAAAGCGCAGTCGGTAGGGCAGCACATAAATCCCGTTGCGGCGAGATGTTCGAGAACCCGCCGCGGTGGCTCAGTGGCTAAGGCGTTGCGCTGCTGAGCACCAGGTCGCGGGTTCGATTCCCGGCCGCGGCGGCCGCTTTTCTGATGTAGGTGAAAAGCAAAAATGCCCGTGAGTTCGAGATTTCGGCGCACGTTAAAGGTCCCCAGGTGGTCAAACTTAATCCGGAGCCCTCCACTACGGCGCACCTCATCGCCCGCGTTGCGTCGGTGCGTTAAACCCTACAATCAATCGACATGTTCGGGAAGAGGGCATGGGCTCGAATCCTGGCACCGCAACGTGAATTGAACTTTTTCTGGCGACGTCACTACTGTGACGGATAGGACGTGAGTGAGGTCTAGGTGTACCCGGGCATAAAACACTTTCGTGTTTAAATCACACACCGGAAGACTACGCCAAACGCGGGGTGCTGAGCCAGCACACAGCGTTCGCCCACAAATACTAGGATAAACAAATTCGCGAAGCTCTCCTCTCCAGAAACAGAGCTGCACGTAAAGCTTGACGTTAGTGAAAACGACATCCATCAAAATCGAAACAAAATGACCAAAATGAAAGCGCAAAACCATCGCTCGAGCAAAGCGGAACATTTTCATTTTGCAGAGCGTTACTCGAACGCCAGCGCTCGGTATACGTAATTGTATATCACGCTTGAGTGATTATCTGGGCGCTTACATTATTGAATGATTGCGCGCTCTTCCACGAAGCGAACAACTCCCACCCTAGCCATGCCCATCTAGAAGGTGAACTGACCGACCAGAGCGAGTGACGGCCCATGTGATTTGGGGGACGAGAGGGACTACAACAACAACCAGCGCCAGTTCTGCGCGCACGCCCGTTTCAGCTGCGTTCATCATCAACAATACCACTACCATCATAATCAACATCATCTGCGCCGAAGAGAACGTGGGTAATGTAGCCGTTGCTACTTTAGAATGTGCTAGAATGCAAGGGTATCTTTCCAGATCTAGAGGGAACTATTCCGCTCAGAAGCCCTAGGATTTAAGAGTAGCACAGAGGAAGTTAACTTCAAGGCTGTCGAGGGCACGAAAAGAAGATTAGAATGCTGGTGGACAAAAAGCAGAGAGGTGAATATTGCCTAGGGCAGTTACCACCTGTAACAGAAAGTATTTTGTGCCTAATAAGCTTTCTGAGCCTGCCTGAAGCAGCGCTAGTATTAAACCGAGAATATAAAACAGGTATATTAGTCCTACTTGGTAAGATGACATGTCATCACCCCGCTACAAAGAGGAAACCAATAGCAATCGTCATCATCAGCAGCAGCGAGGCATTCTCGCTTGCCCGCCTTACTTCCAAACGCTGCAAATAAGCCTACACGAGCTTCGCTTGAAATGAGGGGGACACACAATAACCCTGTGTTTTTCGCCATTGTCCTTGTGAGCCCAAAATATTTTGTTATGAAGCCACTCTTTCTCCACTTAAAGTGCTCCACTTGTGAAGCGCTTCCTACGATGTGTGAATTTTACATTTATTTTGTAACTGAAAGCTAACCACTAAACCCGTTATTCCGGCAAACAAGCATTTTTTGTTGTGGGACAAGTTTGTTGGTTAGAGGCAAGCACCCAAACGTGCCCGTGTTGTGTCACTTCATGTGTAGACCTTCAATACGTAAAACCCTATGGACCCTATGTAGACCCTATGTAGACCCTATTAGACCCTATCGCCCAGGTGAAGCTGCAACGCATGAAACTTCAAATATTGTAAACCTCAAACGGGTGTAAAATGTTATCAGAAATCACATTAACTTCGGTTTTTTTGCATGCCTGTTATATCACTGCTCGAAATCATTGTATTGTACCGTCGTTCGGCAGTAATGGTTTGTTTAGCCAACAGGCTGAAAGCAACCTAATGCGCTTAATGGCCGCATGTAAATGAAGATAATTTTGTGGATACCTAAGCGCCATTATAAGTTGTGAATGCGAAAGCATTAACTTCAATTTGAGCGCTTAAAATCGACTACACCCGATTTGCGTTATCAAGAGGCCCCGTAATCTCGCCGCTGGAGAGGCGTTGCTTTGCGATACTCGTTAAGGACTTCAAATGACATTGATGTGTCTCCTGCGTGTTCCGCCGCTGCAAGTTCCTGGTGGCGCCTAATTGGATAATTAACGCAGCGTAAATTTATACGGTTGTATATTTCCCCGTGCTACTGCGTTATTCCAGTGTCTCTATCTGCGGTGGTGCGGATGACCGCCTCACGCCACTGCCCATACTTGGATTGCGGGGTAAAGAGAGAGAGAGAGAGTGAGTGAGTGAGTGAGTGAGTGAGTGAGTGAGTGAGTGAGTGAGTGAGTGAGTGAGTGAGTGAGTGAGTGAGTGAGTGAGTGAGTGAGTGACGACTTTATTAAAATCGTCTGCAGGCGGCCTCCGTTACCGAAGTGCCGTGACGCGACCCTACGTCTTTCCGGCTGGGCTCTTTACTAGGCAGCTCCCCGCTACTAGTGTCGAGGTCCTCCGGCCTGCCCGCGCTGGGCGGCCGGACCCTCTCGGCTTTCGCTCGGGCGATGCTGTTCAAGTGCCGCCAGGATCTGCTGGACGGCCTGTAGTTGTTCGTCCTCATCACTGCTCCGCGCCGTGGTCAGGTACCACGGCGGGATCTTTGTCTACATTGACGCTTCTGTAGGTCTTGCCGAGCAGTCCCACAGGATCTGAGCCATCGCAGCCCGCGCACTGCGGCACACCTTGTACGTATCGTCCTCGTATTGCTCGGGGTACACATGCTTGATGATGACCGGGGTCAGTAAGGACCCCGTCTGCAATTGTCTTAGTACCACCGCTTGCTCCCTGGCCAGGCCGGGGTGCGGTGGCGCCATTTCTCTTCTCATCCTATAGTATGTCGTGATTTCGTTATATGTCCCCTTGCTGTCTTTGGTTTCCCCCCACAGTTCTGCATACGGGTTCGCTCCAGCCGCACGGCCAGTTAACACTCGCGCGGTAGAGTTCACCGTCTCATTGTGGTTCACATATTGTTCTGACACTTCCTTCCCCGCGTGTGCGGGGCACCACTTCACTGTCACGTGCCTGTTCGCGAAGTCCAGTGAGGCGAGCAACCTCACTGCTCTACTACATACTCTCTCTCTGGCGAAGTTCCGCATGGTCCTGGTGTGTGGGTCCGCGATGGCTAAGGCTACAGCCACCTCATCGGCACATCTCGCATCACGCGCCCGGACACTTGCCGCGGTGACTGTTGAGCCGATCTTGGCGTCGATGACCACCGCCGCGTACGTCTTCTTGCCTCGATACTCTGCCGCGTCCACGTACCTCGTGCCTGGCATCTCAGCGTGCAACTCGACCATGGCCTTGGCTCGAGCCTTCCGCCGTTCTCCGCTGTGTTCGGGGTCCATGTTCTTTGGAACGGGGTAGACCCACATTCCTCTCCTGATGTTTTCGGGTACGTTTTCTTGTTCGCATAGCTCTTCCTCGCTCGTACCGGGGTCTAGACCCAGTGTAGCGAGGATGGTCCTGCCCGTCTTGGTTTCCTTGAGCCTCTCGATTTAGGCGGCTCGCTGTGCTTATCCGATCTCGTCGAGCGTGTTGTACACGCCGAGGGCCAGCAACTTCTTGGTGCTCGTGCAGTCGAGAAGTCCGAGTGCGGCCTTGTGGGCTTTCCGTATCATCGCGTTGATCTTGTTTCGTTCGTCTAACCGGCAGGTATGGAAGGCGGCGACCTACGCCACGTGGCTTATGGCGAACGATTGAACTAGCCGTAGCAGGTTGCCCTCTCGCATGGCAGCCTTTCTGTTGGTGACCCGCTTTATGAGGCGTGTGGCCGCAGTGACCTTAGCCGAAAGGCGATTGATGGTTTCGCCGTTCGTGCGACGTTCCTCGATTAACATGCCCAGCACTCGGATCTTCCCGCCCTCAGGGATCACCTGTCCGTTGCTGGTTAGGATGATGATCTCGTCTTTTGCCGCGGCTTCCTCTTCCGCCGTCTTCCTTCTTGCGCCCTTCGGTAGCAACACCAAGAGTTATGACTTGCTCGGGGAGCATACCAGTCCTGATCCGTCAGGTTGGCTCTCGGTTGCTTCCACTGCTTGCTGTAGTGTCGACTCTATGTGCCAGTTGCTGCCACCGGGGACCCACAACGTGATGTCATCGGCATAGATGGTGTGGCGCACATCCGCCAGTGACTGAAGGCGCCGGCCGACCCCGATCATCACCAGGTTGAAGAGCAGTGGGGAGATCACCGAGCCCTGTGTGGTCCCAATGCTGCCGAGCTTCTTCTCTTCGAGCGTGATGTCGCCGACGTGGATTTCTGCCGTGCGTTCTGACGGGAACTCGCGCACGTAGTTGTACGTCCGGACTCCCATGTTCAGTTCGCTGATTTGGGCCAAAACCGCCGCGTGCTTGAATTTGTCCAATGCACTCAGCAGGTCAAGCCCCAATATGGCCTTGTTGTCACGCGTCTTGGTCTTGTCATCGATGATTTCAGTCTTGAGTTGTATCATTGCGTCATGTGTGCTCAACTTGCTCCTGAAGCCGATCATTGACTCCGGGAACAAGTCGTTGTCTTCCAAATAATTTTGCCAGTGGTTCATCAAGACGTGCTCCAGCGCCTTTCCGACGCACGAGGTCAAGGAGAAGGGGTGGAGGTTCTCGATGCTCGGCGTCTTCCCCGGTTTTGGGATGAGGATGGTTTTCGCCCTCTTTCACATTTTGGGTAACCTGCCCTCCCTCCAGCAATTGTTGAAGAGGGCTGTCAGGCTCGCAATCGCCGCCTCGTTGAGGTTCTTGAGTGCTTTGTTGGTGATCTTGTCCGGGCCCGCAGCGCATCGGCAGTTGAGCTGATGCAACGCTGCCCACACCTCCCAGACCTCGATGTCCCTGTCTAATTGTTCATTTGGCGCTCCCCGATAGTCTGGGTGTGACTCCTGGGGGCTTGCTGGCAGGTACTTGGGGTTAATTCGGTTGCGCACTTCTTATTCTCCTAGCTCGCGCAGCGCCTTGTTTAGGATCTTGGCTAGGCTGTCCCTCTGGTGTGATTTCGTTTTCGTTTCGTCAAGCAAGTGTCGGAGCATGGTCCTTGTTCTTCCGCTGTGCATTTGGCCGTCGGCTGCGTTGCACGTCTCGTACCACTGGTGCCGGCAAAGCGTACGGCAGTGCTTTCCGATAGTGCGATTCAGCTCGGCCACTCTTTTTCTCAGTCTGCGCTTGGTGCGTTGTTTTCGCCACCGTTCCTGAATTGATCTTTTCGCCTCCAGCAAATGGGCTAGGCGGCTGTCAGTACTATCTATCTCCTCCCCGGTTTCAATTTCCTTGGTTGCCTCCGAAAGAGAGAGAGAGAGAGAGTGAAAAAAAAATCGGCGGAAATTCCTGGAATTATCTAAGAATCAAAACATTGCTATTTCACTTGTCTAGACTGTCAGTTTTTTACAGCCAAATATGGCAATGAGAATCGAAAAACGTTCCAATATTTTATTATTTTTAAGTATTCTTTTGTTCCTTTCGCATATGATGTAAATATATATAATTTTAGTGATCAAGTACATTTGCCGTATTTACACGCATAGTGATCGCACTCGCGTAATGATCCCCCCCCCCGGAAGTTTGTCTTCAAATTATGACTTTTTTTTATTTCCTGCGCAATGATCGCACTCTGAACTTGGTGCAGTCATACAGACAAACCCGTTTATAGCGAACTGCAATATGCACCGTGATTGGTTCGATATATCCAATAGTTCGATATAGCCGAACCCGCCTATAACGAGCTTATTGTTACGAGTTCGCAATCCGCGGGAGCCTCCCAACCCCCCCCCCTCCTCCTCACCAACTCCAACATCCGCGTATGCAGAAACAAACACAGTACAGTAGCCATTACCATAACAAAAGAATCCATTTATTGCAAGTAATAAAGCTACTTTCCGCCTTAACTGCCCACGTTGCAAAACTAAGCGGTGTTTTTGTTTTGACTTTCGTTTTGGCGGCTTCAACTAGCATAGCATTCTCTACACCAAACATTGTTTGCACCAGTTCAAGTCCGCGTCCTTAAAAATCTAAGAAGCATTGGCGGAGCACATCGACTGCCGAAAGCGCTTCATTATAAGCGTCGGACGGATTTCACTCGCGACATCATCGGGAACGCTGGCGAGCTCTTCCCACAGTTCACCGATGTTGCTGTCTTGGTCCGGACTCGCTGACAGGGCGGGTTCCGTCGTGAGGACCGCGCGTAGGAAACAGTTACGGAAAGTATTGGGCGTCACGTCACTCCGTGCGAGGCGCAATGTCTCAGTCGTGGCTCTTGCTTCGTGGTCGCGTCCAATCCACATCTCAAGCGCCGCTCCGAGATCATGCATTTCGGCGACCATTCTAGGCGCCCAGAGTTCGATATATCGGATGTGAACTTCGTTATAAGGAATATGTTTCCCAAGTATTTCCGTAACTGAAATATTTTTGTTCGATATATACCATAATTCGCTCTATCCTGGTTCGTTATAGCCGGGTATGACTATATGTCGTATGTGTGCAAATCTAAATGACGATGGTCGTGCTTACCTATGTTTCATCCTCCCTCAAAGCGGACATGGTTACGTTATTGCCGCAGACTTGCCAATATTAGCGATATCGGCAAGCATGAGTTCATTATTGGGGCGGGAGAAACTCTCACTAAAGACACATAATGTACTTACAAGACAAAGAAAAAAAAATTGGCCACGTATCTGCTCCTTTCGTTGCAAATGTCGACAAAAGACGATAGGCTTTGTAGACATTTGCAAAGGAAATGCCCCCCTTTGCTTTCCCGCTCACCTCTCATGCTGTTCCTGTACCGTCGCGCTCGTACCAAGGTAAACACACTAAAGGATTGCGCAAGGTGATTTCAATTTACCTCGTTGCACTGCTACAGGCCGCGTTCCTCAATGCCTGCGGTGCAGTACGGCGGAGACGCGCGTGAATGGTGGCTGTCGACTACAAGGTTTATAAAACCGCGTGGCCGTGCTCTACGTGCGTTTTAAGCAGAACGTGGAACCTAGCTAGTGGAACCGTTTGTTGCTGTTGCCGCGTGATTTTACATGCACGGCATTTCAGTAACTCACGATGTCACCCGCGTTGACGTCCGTAGTCGTAGTCCGCATCGCTCCCCCTACACTATATAACGAAATAATACTTACCGCCGCCAGGTTTCGATCCCACGACTCTGCGGGCGGAACGCAAGGTACATGGTGCTCTACCCACTGCGCCATAAAGCCGACACAGAATAGAAGGTTACGAACGCGCCTTATATCCTTGACTCATTCAACCGTCGGCCACAGGTGCGCCCTCTCCCCCGCGTCCTCCTCGCCTTCTCTACGCTCGCAACACCCTCTCTCGCCGCGTTGGGTTCGCGCTGAGCAACAGCGGGTTCGTGCGCAAGAACAGGTGGGGGCGCTCGCATCGCGCTCTCTCGCCGCAGTCGGTTCGCGCTTAAACCACATATGTCGTTCGCGCGCGCTCCGGTCGCTAACATCTGTGGCGTGATCGTGTCAACATCACGCGTTCGTGTGGTGGCGCGATTTCGCCGCTATAACACTCTCGCCAGGGGCATTGGATTTGATTCGATTGGATTGGCTTGAATTGGCTTGGCTTGGCTTGGCTTGGATTTGGATTGGATTGGATTAAAGTGGATTGTGTTGGATTGTGTTGCGTCATAGCCGCACCACGTTGCATCATAGCCGCTCCACGTTGCGTCATAGCCGCGGCAGGGGGTTCACGGCACGTTTCACCATCGACTTCATCGACAATGTCTACGCTGGAAGACAGCAATTACAACAACAACAACCAATACGTAATCCATACGACTTGCAGGCGCGCTCCCCGCGGAAATGCTCTGCATTTCATCGTGCCCCTCCCGAGGGGGATGTTTTCTTGTACTTCACTTTTTCATATGCCGACAGGAGGCGCCGGTTTTCTGCAGTAGATGTAGAATATTCTCACGGTATAAACACATCGGTATAAACATATAGACACATCGTTGGCGTGTCTGGGTGGGCTGGTCTCGGCTGGTCTTCATTGAGGTCTTTCGGGCTGGGGACACAGGGCGGGGACAGTCTTGTTCTGGTCTTGACGGGGCTGGGGCAGCCCGGCGCGGCTTCGTTGTCCTTGGGGGCTGCGTCTACGTCGATGCGATGCAGTTCTGGGGTCAGGATGGGGATGACGAACCCGCACACTCCACCAAATGTAACGTGGCGGCGGATGACACGAACCATGAGGCGATGAAGCGATGTATTTACACGACTATCTACGGGCAGCCATTCCGAACCCGGGCTCGCTGAACCCTGCACCTCGACCACTTCTGTCACGGCATAAACAAAACTACTAGCAGAATTGCTTATTTACACAGGCGAACTTGTGCCCACAAGCGAGCTGCGAATGTCTAGCCTTGACTGAACTCTCGAGCTCTTCTTCCTTCTCTTCTTCTCCGGCTTCCTTTCTTTGTCGTCTTCGTCTCCACAAGTTATGAGCGGCTACCCCCCAAGTTGGGTATGTGGAAAAACAAGGGCGGTTGGTGAATGCCTGCACAGGGCATGGCGTCAAAGTTCAAACTCATTACCAGCCGTGGCAATATCATTTGCTATCGAAAAACACACCATCCATGAATTTTTTAATAAAAAAACACTGTATATATCCCTTGTGTACTAATTTGCTGTGTTATATTTGCGTAATGTCTTGTTCTTGTTCAACAAAGTTGACAAGTATGCACATATAAACCGGTCTTAGACGTTACATTTAGACGTGAGTATATAAGGCTATTGCGCAATATCAATTTTGCTTTGGCCGGGTGGCTAAATTGAGTCACAGGCAGACATACAGACAGACAGACATAAAGACAGACCAAACTTTCTGCGTTTAAGTAGCCCAAGAAAGACTATTGTCTTTAAAACGCGCTCAGCTTGCTGTGTCGGCCGCATGTGAGATGTTTTGATTTCCCGCAGTGTGACATCCGCAGCCACTTATTGGTCGACCTGTTCTCACCTCGCAGCAAACTCGTTTCGGCACGTTGTTTAGTTCATACAAAAACTGCATTTCGCGTCACCTTGCAACGCGGCTGGCGGTGGTCTGTGGAGTTCTTGCTATGTTCTTATTTATTAGATGTGACTGCATCTCATTCACTCGCGTTGTCCCTGCATACGGCGTCGGCATTGTTGTCGGCGTCCGCACTTCACCCAGTCTCCTCGCCGCGTGAGCTACGCTCTCCGCCGCTCACCCCCTGTCCTCTCCGATAGCGAACGCTCTCTCGCGAGGGGCATTGAATTCGATTCACATGGATTGGCTTGGATCGGCTTGGCTTGGCTTGGATTGGGTTGGATTTGGATTGGATTGGATTAAAGTGGATTGTGTTGGATTGTGTTGCGTCTTAGCCGCGGCAGACGCACTGGCGCCGGCTGCGTCCCCTCACCGTTTTGCGCACTATAAACGCGGTGCCTGTTCCCCTCCGCTCCATCGTTCCAGCCCCGTTCCTCTGCTGTCCAACGCTGCAACGTGAACCCCCTATGCGTCGCATCTACACAGGGGTTCCCGCGAGGGGAGGTGGGAGATTTTTGTTATATTTTTTATGTTCATGAGATCTATCGTAAAAATTGTGAACTGCAACTTGCTTGCCTTTTCTACGCTGAAACATTTTTAGCGAAAAATTTACCTTACGTACTGAACACACCCCTAAAGTTGCAAAATATTCTTGGAAAAAAAGTGCGATCATTACGCGAGTAAATACGGCACTTCGCATGGCAAGGGTGGTCGAGGGCGTCGTGGAATCGTGGCGGGGGGTACACACCCTTTTTGGTGATTTTGTTCAGTCGCCGGCAGTCAAAGCAAAACTTTAAGGTGCCATCTTTTTTCTTCGCCATTACGAGCGACGCAGCCAAGCGACTTTTCGATGGCTGTATAATGTCGTTGCTGAGCATGTCGCCGACTTTAGCCGGGACGGCTTCCCGCTCGTGTGAAGAGACGCGGCACGGTGACTGTCGGGTCGGTCGGGCTCTATCTTCCGTTATTATTTAGTGCTTCGCTAGAGGTGTCTGGCGTACTTTTGAGTTCGACAAAAACACTCCCTGTAGCGATGCACCAAAGCCAGTAATTTGTTCCGTTGTACTTGTGGTAACGCTGGATTCACGTCGAAGGGATTCGGAAGCTTGAAGGTATCTTCGGGTGCGCGTTCAAATTCGGCAACCACGATCACGTCACTTGCTTCTTGCGTTTCTTCGAGGAACGCAATTGCAGCGCCCTTGTTTAAATGCTGGTACTCGTCGGTGGGTGAAATTAGTGACGAAAACGGAGGATTGGTGTTGCTTAAAGCACGCAGTGCTTCTTGCGACAGAGGCACCGAGGCCGAGAAGCAACCTCAGGAAGCAACCGAGAAGCAACGTCAGGAACCGCATCTTCACAGTAGACGCTGATCATCAAGCTTGCGCGGTGTGGGAGGGTGACATGATCGTCGGCGATCCTTACAGCAGACCGTGTTTGGGGTTCGGTTCCGGTGTCATGCAAATATCGGAGGAAGATGTTATGGACTTGGCCTGTAGATCAATTTTTGCAACGTTGGCCGTCAAAAAGTCCATTTCGAGAATTACTCCACGGGAGCAGTTACGAAAAATGACGAACACCGCAAGGCACGTTGTGCCGTCTATGGTGACGCGCAATGTGCACGTTCCACTTAGCGTCACGAGGTGGCCTCCTGCTGTGCGTATGTGCGGACAGTCCCATAACTTTCTTCAGCTTAGACGCAAATGGCCCGCTTATTACAGAGTAGTCGGTTCCCGTATCTATGAGGGCGACTACATCAATGCCGTCGATGGACAGCTGGATGTCGGACGCCGCTTTCCTCGAGTTTCGGGTGCGTCGGGGCGTCGTATTTCGGCTTGTGCGTGTTGGCGGTCGGGCACTATGCGTCGTTATTGTCGTCGTCTTCTCAGCGGCAGGTTCTGTCATTTCGGGTAGGCGTCGCGTAGGGTCGTCGTCGTGTTCGGGAGTCACGTCCGGGTTGGATCGGGTGGTCGGGCTAAGGGCATGTCGGGAATTATGGTCTTCGGCGAGTCGTTGCGTCGTTGGAGGGTTTTCATTTTTCCGCCATCGTGCAACTTTACCTCCGGAAGTTGCTGCTTTTAGTTCCCCCTACGCGGGCTTGGGTAACTTCCACGCGTGAAGTCTGCGTTGCTTCGACGGCTTGGCGATTGGTATGGCTAGGGTGACGGCGAACGGATGAAGCACGCTGGACCTCGATTGGCGTAGGACAGGTAATCTTCGATTTCCGTAGGGCGCTGGGCGGGCTGGGGGCAAGGTGCGTCGACGGGGAACACTCGAAAACCGAGCCTCTTGTAGGGGCAGCCACGGTAGATGTGGTCGGCCTCTCTGCAGTGGTAGCACAGCGAACGATTATCTGGCGTTTGCCACACGTCGGTCTTTCTTGGGCTGAGGGGTTGCACTGCAAGTGGTCTGGCCGGCGACAGGGGAGGATGGTATGGAGCCTCTGGACGATAGGGGGCAGGCGGGTGAGGTCGACGGACAGCAGCCACGTGGGTCAAGTCTTGCGGCTCGCGGGGTGCTTCCGGCGTCAGTCAAGTTCCCAGCGTTTGCTGCACTTCTTCCCTAATGACGTCGGTAAGGGAAGCGACTTGGGGTTGCGGCGGCGTTGGAAGACGTTTGCGCTGCTCCTTCCTTACTACGGCGCGGATTGTCTCGCGTAGGCTGTCTGCCGGTATCCCCATGCTGTCGAAATAGTTCGCATTGGCAGCGCCCACAAAGTTGCGGTCATACTGCTTAGCACGCATTTCGAGGGCCTTCTCAATTGTGCTGGCTTCGGTCACAAATTCGGTGACGGTTTTGGCGGATTGCGGAAAAGTCCAGCAAACAGTTCCTCCTGCACACCGCGCATCAAGAAGTGTAACTTCTTTTCTTCCGCAATGCAAAGGTCAGTACGCCTGAAAAGCCTCTTCATCTCCTCGACGAACACAACAATGCTTTCGTTATGTTGTTGCGTCCGCGTGTGCAGCAACACTTTCGCCCGCTTTTTCCGCACAACTACGGTAAACGTCCTTAGATATTGTGTTCTGAAATAGTCCCAAGACCCTAGGGAGCTATCTTGGTTTTCCGACTAGATCCGTGCTTAGTCCTCAAGGTAGAACACTTGCCTCTGTCTCCGCGTCGTCCGACCGTTAAACCGCCTGACCCGTTTGACCTGCTCGAAACAGTCTTCTGTGTACTCCGCAGGTGACCCATGAAATGATAGCTGCTGTCTGGGTTGCCGAAGAACAAGGCCACGATTGGAAGTGCTAGTCATGGTGCTTGCGTAGATCACGGTGGTTTTCACGACGTCTTCTTCCTTCACTTTATCCGGAAGCATTCCAAACTCTGGCTGAAGACCTTGCTATCGGCGGCTGACACGAGTTGGGCTTGCTTGTCGGCTTGAAGAGGGCTTAGGGTGCATGTGCCCCGCACTTCCACCAGATGTCACGTAGCCAAAGACGACGCAGGTGTCTTGAAGGAAAAACAAGCTTATTGGAGTGAGCTTGTGCTCCCCTAACAACTCAAAGAACACACAGGCGGTGAAACAGCCGTCAACAAAGTGACGTCCTCAAGCGAGCGTCGGCTGTTCGAATGCCGCTGTTTCTGCTCTGCCGGCTTTTATTTTTCAGCGCTATTGTTTATGGAACCGTCGATTTACACCCAGAAGCTTGTAGATCCAGGAAGATATTCTGGGCTAGTGTCGTTAGGGCAAAACAGTCTGCTTATCAGAATGTGATAGCCAGTGCGGCATAAAAATAAAGATCGGAAGACGCGCTTCACTTGGGCCGCAGATAAAAAAGTGCGCCCACCTCCCCGCGAGGGGATCCCTGAGTAGATGCGACGCATCGTGGGGTTCACTTGGTGTTTCCGTTGGATTGATTCTGAAATCGCGTGAAACGTGTCGGGAACGCGTATGATTATTATGTTTTATGATTACTATTATGTTTTATTGGCCCATCTCGGTCAATCTCTCTAAGTGGTATGCTTAGGGCTTCGCTGTCGCAATGACCTTTACTCCATCACTGTTGCTGTAAGTGGGAGCTTCTTTTCTTTTATTGCAAGTGTTAATCATTGCCCCATCATGCTTTGTATCAGTAGCTTCTTGACGTATTTGGAATCAGTCAAAGATATAAGGCGCGTTCGTCGCATTTGATTCTGTCTCGGTTTTATGGCGCAGTGGGAAGAGCACCATGTACCTCGCGGTCCGCCCACTGGGTCGTGGGATCGAAACCGGGCGCCGTTGACTATTATTTTTGTAGTGTAGAGGGAGGGGTGCGGACGAGAGAAGGGCATCGGAGAGGAGAGGGGGTGAGCGGCGGAGAGCGCAGCTCGCGCGGCGAGGAGAATGGGGGAGGGGCGGACGACAACAACGCTGACGCTGCATGGACAGGGCGAGTGAATGATATGCAGTCGCATCTAACAGCCGGGCGTGGCCGGATAGTAAAAACAAACAACAAATAAACAAACCCATACATGGTTCGCGGCTATATGTCATTTTTCGTGATAACGCCGGCAATGCCTTTTTTTGTGGCCGTTAAAAACCTCGCCACTTTATTTCCAACCAATGTTCGCTCCTTTCACATACTGGTGTGGAAGAGTTCCTGACGTGCAGCCTGTACGCGGCACTGAGAAGCACCACATGCTTGGCCAAGGACAATAAAAAAAGGTTTTATTTGAAGCCTACTTTACAGAAATAGTTATAATTTTTGTCGTTGGCGTCAGAGCCGATTTCTTCGAAGGCTTTTCTTTGTGATCTTGTGAGCGTCTGGCGGCGTAATTCATGCACATATTAAAACCGCAACCGTCGACATCATGAGAAAAAGCGCGAAAAACGACTACACGAAGAAAAGAACACAGGACGGTGCACATCAATCAACAATTACTAAAAAAAAACGCCCATTTTTATGCGCGAAAGTAACACGCTGCGTTTATTTCGCTAATGGAACGTAATATTAACACTGCTACGAATAATATCAATTGTATCATTTATATAATGAGGGACGGGAAAACGTGTCTGCCTTGGGCGATGTATTGCCTCGTCACGCCACTGCTCGGTACCAAGAAGGTTAGTTCGAAAACATTTAGGGATACGCTTTAGACTATTTGCCCCTGGGATGCGAAAGCAATAAATTTTATCTAAAGCTTTGCAATCTCTTACGTCTTACAGTAGGTGTTTCGCGATTGTGCCCTTCTCGGCTGCGACATCGCCATGGTCTCGCGATGAAGAATATGCCGTACGCGATCTTCTCTTTATAACGGGCTCTGTGGCCGGGTGTTAGTTTCAGCTACCACGAATGCCTGCCTATTCCTCGCGGTGCGGAACTTTTCTGATCCCTTCTATATTCTTGTGAGAAGATCTTCGGGGGGCGACAACGTTTCACAGCTCCACATGATGTCAGAGTTCGAAGATCGCCGCAAGAGCCGCCACTGACATGGAAAAACGTGTCCAGTCGAGTCAAGCTCTTATGTTATTTCATCGTATCATCGTATCAATACACAGAGGACACCATGGTTGCATTCGTGGCGCCTACTTACCTGCAAGCGGTATCATCGTCACACGGTCCTGTTCTGGGGGCGATGGGCTGGTTTTCGGCTAATCTTGCCTATGTAAACTTTTGTAAATCTCATTTTTTTCTTTCCATAACCAGCTCCACAAATGTGGTCTCGATTAACCTTTGTTTCTGCAGAGCTATTATTGTGGTCCTTGTACTTTGTCTTGTAATTGATTTATAAATATTGTATAATACTCAGGGAAGGTTTGTCTAAAACTTCGGCCTTTTTGTTTGTTTGTTTTTTGGTTTTTGGTTTTCTACGCACTTTAGAATTCATCCCATGCTCTCGTCGAAAAACTGGTACATGTTGATACGAGCATATTCCAATACGCAACAAGATTATAGGGATTCTGTGCAATATGCTGGATAGATAGGATCAGTTTATTCTCCGTTCTGCGTCAGCTAAGATATGTTACGGTGTAAATATTGAGTATAAGAATGATGCATTCAAAATTTTACGTTTACCGAGCAGATCAGATTAGACAAAACTTTATTGTTGCCACTGGTGGGACCGCTCTCAGGACCACTACAGTGTCCTTCCGGCGGTGGCCGAATTCATATACAACTCTGCGGCGTATTCAGCCACCTGGGCTAGTGAGGCCTGGATCATAGGGTCAGTGCTGAGCAGCGCGTCCTCCCACTGCTCCACGTTCGTAATTTGTAATAAAATGGGGTGTTTTTTTAAGAGTTCGCCGGGGTATTTCTTCACAGCACCAAATCACATGTGGTACACCTGCGTATTTTTGGCAAAGACAGAACTGGTTAGACTGCGACTCCGGAGAGCAGGGGTGGGAAAGGTGAATTTGTGAGGCTGCCGCCATACTACAGCATAGCGGCGGGAGAGGGAGGGGTCGGGGGGGTAGAAGCAAGCTCTGAACAGTCGGTAGTGATCGAGTACCGATCGGTAGGACAAGAGGCGGACCTATGGGAGAACCATTGAGGAGATTCTGCAGCATCACCGGGCTCTCGGATGACCACTTCTCCAGCAAACTCGTGCACGGATTTATTTCTAGGAGTTCGGAGTGGTTCGGGGACCAAACGATATATATTTTTCACTTCGGGAATTGGCGTGCTTGCAGAGTAGACGCAAAATTTGAGGGTAAACTAGCACTATGGAGTAATTAGTAACGCCGATTTGGAGTCCCTAATTATAGTAGTAATCTTAAGGCTGGAAATAATCGCAACGAGAGCCATTTTTTCGCCTACGGTTTCAAATTGAGCAGGCGTCGAGAGGTCCGCTAGCGTTTTGTGGGATGAATCAACTACGGCTGCCACCATGGCTTTGCGTCCTGGAAATTTTGCAGCGTCCATGTAGGCTTCTTGGGGTTCGAGGAGTGTTTTTGTGTGAAGCCTGAGCTCTCGCTGGGCTCCTTTCCTCGTTATTAACCTGGTGCATGTGTTTAGAGAGCTGGTGGATTGCCAGTTGGTCTCTAATGACTGGTGGAATATCGATGCAGGTGTGAGAGACAATGGGGAGACTGAGGCAGAGACTGTAGAATGTGGTGTCCAATGTGCCTCCTCGTGAATCACTCTAGTTGCAAGACCCGTTGGGCTTGGATAATTTTTTCTAGTGTATTGTAAAGACCGAGCCAAATTGATTGATTGATTGCAGGGTTTAACGCGCCGACGCAACGTAGGCGATGAGGCGCGCCGTAGTGGAGGGCTCCGGATTAGTTTTGACCACCTTGGGATCTTTAACGTGCGCCGAAATCTCGTACACACGGGCGTTTTTGCTTTTCGCCTCCATCAGAAAAGCGGCCGCCGCGGCCGGGAATCGAACCCGCACAGAGCCAGAGTCGATTGCCTGTTACACAGGTAACGGGAAGACCAAGGCCCTGTTTGTATGATTTACGCATCATATCCTCAATTTTGTGTGTTTTTTTGACTGAGGTTTACGAAGGGGATGACGTGTGTTATGCGACTGATGATGAAGGCTTGTACGAAATGTATTATATTGTTTCCTTTCACTCACTCCCCGGTGTTTGATAGCTATGCGAGAGATGAGTCGTGTAGTCTGGTAAACCACTTTTAGACGCAAAACATCTCTTAGTCGACCCTCCGTCGCCCGTCGGCATCCGGCGTCCGCACCTCTCCTGCTCGTCTCCCTCTCCACGCCAGCTGTGATAACGCCGCTCTCCTCGTGCCGGCTCAGGAAGACCCCGGAAACACTGTCGCTCCAGGAGCCCTAACCAGCTGTGATAACGCCGCTCTCCTCCTCGCCGCTCGCCTCGTCTTGTGCCGGCCCAGGAAGACACCGGCCACACTGTCGCTCCAGGAGCCATCTCATGGTCGGGGTTTTGTCCCTCCCTTGTTGTTGCGCAGTCAACACCCCCACTGCGCATGCGCGTCTCTCCTCCATTGTCCTCTCCTCCAGCTGTATAAAAGCAGGTGCGCGCGCTGTGCGGCGTTCAGTCTGCTCCGAGGCACCGCCTGCGCCGGTTCTGCTCCGGTGTGGAACCTACACGAAACCCCCATGCTTTGCATCACCACATAGTTCCCTTCGGGGAGATGGTGTAATTTTAGATGCAACTGCATCTCATTCACTCGCCTTGTCCCTCCATACGGCGTTGTTGTCCGTCCACACCCCTCCCCCATTCTCCTCGCCGCGCAAGCTGCACTCTCCGCCGCTCACCCCCTCTCCTCTCCGATAGCGAACACTCTCTCGCGAGGGGCATTGGATTGGTTTCGATTGGGTTGGGTTGGCTTGGATTGGATTGGATTGGATTGGAGTCGATTTAGATTGAATTGGATTAAAGTGTATTGTATTGGATTGTGTTGCGTCATAGCCGCGCCACGTTGCGTCATAGCCGTGGTCGTTCCAGCACCGGCGTTCCGAATTTGAGCACGTGCATAGACCTGATCTTCGCTGCAAATTGCATTGTGGTCCCGTTACTTCCCCATTCACTACCCGTACACTTCAGCGACCACAAGGCCGTCATCGTTAACGTTACGCCGCGTGTTAAATAAAGAATACATCATACGCGTAACTCACACGTTTCACGCAATTAGAGAATCAATCCAACGGAAACACCAAGTGAACCCCCAAGATGCGTCGCATCTCCTCAGGGTTCCCCTTGCGGGGAGGTGGGGTAATTTTTCTAGGGCACGGAGGGTACCTACATTGTATTCGTTTTCCTGCATACGAAGACCCAGAATCTTGATGCAGTCAACTATAGGGATGGGTAGGCCGTGGGAGGTAGTGATATGGATGAGGGTGGATAAGAGGGTGATTGTTTTTCTTGTATTTTAGATCTGTATTGAACAAGCTCTGGTTTTGTTCAGGAGCAGAATAGACCGTGAGAGTAAGCATACGCCTTGGCGACTTCATTTGCTGTTTGGAGGGTATCTTGGATGTGACCATGGGATCCTGTAGTAACGTAACCTACAACATGATGCGTCGGCGTATATACTGTGATGTTGGTCGGGGAGTGCGTCGAGGAGACGGGGTAGGCCTTGTAGGGCCATAGTAAAAAGAAAGGGAGAAAAACCGATCTCTGGGGGGGTACCTTTGCTATTGAGGTGTATTGGGGTGGAGTCAATTGCCCATGGGTGAGTGTGGCTGTTCGACCCGTGAGGAAATTACAAGTGTAGTTGTATGCTCGTGCACCGACTCCAGCCTCCACACCGACTCTGACTCTTAATGGCCAGATCGGGAATGTAGTTTCGAGCAATGAGTTTATTGGCCTGTTTCTAGTTACTGACCTCGACAAGGATTTAACCCGTTTGTTGTTTTTTGGCTTTATATCATTCGACAGTGATACCTCCCAGAAATTGTGAACCGAAAAGTACTGACTCTGAAGCAAGGGGGTTTCACTGGTCGACCGATTCTCTCAGCAAGAATCGATAGTAGTTCGGTTGAGGAAAACTCAAGTTAAGAAGCAGTCGAAAAAAAAGTTTGGTGATCACGGCTGTGTGTGGATTTGTAAAATACCCCATGGCATGTAATAAATGCATAAATGCAGGGGACGGGGTTCTTTTTTCTCAAACCTTACCCTGATACCTTGAGACGTATGGGAGCTTCCTGCCTGGTAGAAAGACAGGGCACCCATCGGCCGGAGCTTTATCAAGAATCCGACATCCACCGTTAAAGGCTTAGATCCTTCAACCTTAAATACATTACCACCGGCGGTTATGGTTTGAATTGGGGAGCTCGGGGTCCGCAGGTGTCGCCAATACCGCCATTTCAAGTACACAAGATGCCCCGGTCGTGGTGTTCTGAATAGATCCTTTGGTGCTGTACCCGTGGTTTACGGTAACGGCATCCTGCGTGCAAGGGCAAGAATTAGTAAAAGTAAAAATAAGGCACTTTGTGTAGCTGCTGCTTGTGGTCGAACATAGCCACCCTTGAAGAAGGAGCATGTTTGCTCAGATATGTCGCGACCGTCTCTTAATACATCCTAGGTTAATCTACTTGCGATTTCTCAAAAATAACCCAGCTATACAGGGTGCTGTTGAAGATGTTCAATTTATGCCTTGACGCGTTTACTTCCGCCAAAAAGCAGATGCGCTGGCAGAACATGACATAAGCGCCAGACAGGGCATCTCATCATCAAGAATCATCTAGCTTTTATCCAGAAATGCCGAAACTTGGAAGTCCTGCCTCGCAACATCCATTTCAAGCGTATGGCCCACATTCCTGAAGGAAACAACATTGAAGCACTAGCTTAACAGGGTATGGTGATCTCTCGAATCCGCACGTGTCAAGGAACCCTAAAAAGGTGTGCCTAGTACCTTTCAAGTTGGAGTTGGAGTTGTTTATTTCAGTCAAGCACAATGGCTGAGAGGGCGGGAAAAAACCCGCTGTACTCCCAGCTTGACGGAGCTCTCCCCCCCCCCCTGCCACTGACACAATCAGCAGAAACGAGACAGCAAAAAAATTCAAAATACAAATAAACAAAGCCAATAAAAACAAAATCAAAGACAAAACAGAAGCACAGTAAAATAGTTGTTTAAACCAATTACATCAAATCTGGGCATTCGTGCCGCATTTCTAAAAGATATTACGAAAGGTACTGCAAGACGTAGAGCGAATAGATAAATCGTCGAAATCACATTTATTTAGCGCTAAAGGCAACGTGTACAATAGAGTGTAGAGACCGTAATTTGTGTGATCAAAAATTATGTGCCAGTATTTGTGGTGTCATTTGTGATAAAAAATTGAGTTTTTGTGTGAGATAGCGCTATCAGACAGAAAAGGGACATCGTTTTGTATTTGAGTTTTATATAGTTGGATAAGGCGAAAGTAGTAAATGTGAGTGGCTTTCTTAACGCGGTATTTAAAAATCAGTGGACTGGAGGTTGATAAAGCTAGCGCACGAGCAATTACCCGTACGACCTGTTTCTGTAAAACAAAAACTGTATGCATATTTGTGGCGGTTGTCGCCCCCATTTTAAATAGTCGCTGATATATGAAGGAAATAGCGCACGTTAATTCGGATGTTCAGATTTTGTTGGCAGCATCCATTACACTTTATGAGGAATACCTACCATACGCGGTAGGCTTGTCTGGATTTGCTCAAAGTGACTGCCCCAGACAAAAACCTCGCTGAACCATACACCTAAGCTTTTAACAACGTTTGCTATTTTAATTCTATTATTTCCAAGCCTAAGATGATCAAGAATGTTGTACTTTACGTTTTTAGCTTTAACAAATATTGCTTTGGTTTTCACTGAAATAATATTCGGTGCATATTTATGGAACATTCATGCAGTTTATACAAAGACGATTAGCCTTAAGTACTAGACACTACGCGGATTCTTCCTGCACCGACGGCTAGATCATCGCATGCAAAGCAAGTCTGATTCAATAGACTCCTTTAAAAACAGTGCGAATTCGTCGGCATCTCAGAAACATCAGGCATTCCAAGAAGTAAGCAGTCAACGCAATAGAAAAAAGAAGCTCCACCCCCTAACTGTGCAAGCTGTGTTGTACTTTTTCATCCAGACAATGCCCCCTTTCTGAGACGGCTGTTTTAGATGAAGTTCGTGGCTTTAACAGAACAACTACATGGCCTCCCCGGCAAAAAATGGTTTTATCTGTACAAAGCGGGATTATGCGCATTGAAGCCGGCATTCGAAAGGACGTCACACTGTAGGCGATTTGCGTTATATCAACCATTCCCCGACAGTGCTAAGAGACCATTATGCCAGATCAAGCCGCAGTCGTCCGTACCCTATGGTACGATGGTAACGGAGTTATCCCTTTTTTTGAAATCCTAAGAAAACCGTCCAGGACCTCATCGACTGCTCAACGTACGAAAAACTGAAAAAAGGATAGCCCCTCAAGTTCAAAGGGAGCTAAACACTCCTGTCCAACAGTTTCAAGAAGTACCCGATTTCTGAAGCCTTTAGCTACGACTCTTCTGCACGAAAAGAAAAATCAGCGCCTAATTTTTAAGGGTCACGCAAAATTCACAAGCCTGGTGTTCCCCACCGGCCCATCGTGGATGGTATGACTTTACCAATTCGGACTGTATCCAACTTCGTCAGTCCGTTTTTTTTTTTTTTCATCTCGTCGGCAAAGCATACACCCAGGTGAAGAATGGCGGTCATTTCGACGAGCTCATTTCCGCAAGTTCCGAAATACCCCGATGACAGATTTGCCGTTTTTGACGTTTTCTCGCTCTTCTATCAAGCTCGGGCAGCATTCAAAGAAATTCCGCACTTTCGGTGACGGCGGTCACCCCCCTTCCCATCCTCTGCCGCATGGCTCCCTAGCCCCACCACCCGACGACCAACACGCATTTGCCGCCCCTGGGGTAAAGATCAGGGTGAAACATCATCCCGAATTCTTAGGAAGGAAGGAATTCTTGTAGCATCTTTAGCGGGGTCACACTTGGATGGCTTATGCCCTGACCTTAAGAGCGCCCAAAAAAGTGGAAAAAGGGAATACGTCGCTGTTATATTCCTCTTGCACGATTCCACCCCAGTTACGCTTTGAAATCCAGAAATTCCCAAAACCCCTCCGACAGCACAAAAATGACGACCGCAATAATGATGTTCAGCGCCGTCCAGTGAATAAGTACTAAGAAAAACCGGACTGCAGGATTGCCTTTCACAGCCTGCAGGTGAGTGGGATGAAACAAAATTACTCACAAAGAATTCTCATTGATTCCTGGCGCATAGAAATGACTAGGGTAAGGCTGAATAGATCCCTAAGTTCCCTTACCGCAATTCACGCTCAATGGCTACTACGCGCAAGGGCACGAAAGGAGTAAAAAAAAAGAATCTCCCTTATACAATTACTGCATGTGGTCGGATGCAGTCGCGCCTTATCAAGGCCCGACGTGATCCTAACCGTTCGGTGCACTGTTCAATAAAGGGCCTTGGTTGGTTTATTTGCCTTTCCTCCATGTTTAACTCGACCAGGCAGAATGCTGTCAAAGCTTTTCACATGCAAATGCTTGCGCACAGCATTCCGTGAGGGGGTACCATGCTTGCTTCGTAAGAATCAATGACTATGTCTCTGATAAAGAGAATATCCCACAGTAGGTGCGTGTTTTGATCAAGGATTGACACCCTCATTACGTGTCATGCGCATCGGACCAGCCCGAAGAAGGGAAAGCTCGCTTTTACAATACACCGCTTCGACCATCACGTTTCATTCGCCTTACCAATAAACCGTACTATAGTTTCCGTACCTCCGGAACAGTCTGTGTGCATAGAAACAGTCAATGTACACATATGATCACCAACACAAAGGCCTGCCACACCGTCATCATGTATTCATTTTCAACCAGCTTGTCTTTACCACAGGACAAAGGTCTTTCCCATGTTCGTCAAGGTATTTCTCCCTTGAAATGCTTTAGTATATTACACCTGTTTTGGTCTGAAGCCAAGTCATATGTCGCTGCTATATGTTGGAGATTTTGGGGCATGCTGTCCCGCGTGGCGATACCGTGATCTGGCGATGTAGTTTTGATGCTTTCAAAACATTGTGATAATTCTTACCAAAGCTCTATAATGTCAGGTTCTAGGCCGTAATTTTCTACTGACCATGACTACCAAGTTGTTTGCCGTAAACAGCTGATGTATTCATTCATTATGTCGCACTAAGTAAAAATACCTTTAAAGAAGTTCGCATGTTGGCATCTTGCCCTTTGAGCGAATAAGGTTCAGTTTGCGTCATATTCTGTTTCTTCAGAGCCGAGACCTTGCAGAGCGCACGCATTGGCTTTTTGCAGCCTTTTAGTTGGCTCGGCAGGCTGTGAGGTTATGGGGTCCTAAGCTTATGAACTTTTCTTCATTCCAAGCTTATGAACTTTTCTTCATTCCAAGCAGACTTGCTACAAAGAAACTTTCAGGAAACTGTATTGCGTTAGTTCGAAGTTTGAATTTTGAAGTTTTATTTTTGGCAGAATGATGTACATGGCGCCCAGACTAAAGGCAACGTAAATGTCGCCTGACTTGACCTCTGGCTCCCTGTAACACTGGCAGCACAGACAGCGTTTTAAGCTTGAAGACGTTTCACATAAAAAAGAAAGAAAATAGAAAGGAAAAGAAAATAAAAAACGGGAAAATTAGACAGCAACACAGAATTATACAAAAGCCAACATTTGACACGAGAAATAGCAGGATTACACCAATACACACATTGTAGCCAGCAAACCAAAGGGGGTTCTTAGTTTACAATTCGAATGCACTCCTCATAAACAGATGCAAATAGAGCATGAAGGTAGCTAATCAGGTTAATGTAAGTCATGATAAATTCATAAAGTAAAGATTAATTCGCTTTTTAAATGAATATAAAGACTTACAAAAATCAACAACGCCCATTATATCCAGATGATAGTTTAAAAGATTCGGTATCTGCCATTCTAACAACTTGGTACCGTAATTCGTTCTGATCTGGTTTTTTTTAACAGTATGCCAAAAGTTGTAGTATGGTTGAGTGCATGTGTGCTTTAAGAGAAAGGATTCCCAGTCACTTATAAATGTTACGTATATGATCTCGAATAACTTGATTGAGTGTAGAGTGTAACGCGCCGATGCAAAGCAGGCGATGAGGCTCACCGTGGGGGACGGCTCCTGATTAATTTTGACCACCTGGGGATCTTTAACGTGCGCCGAAATCTCGCACACAACCTTAAGTTTTGTAAAAAATAAGGTAAGGTATCAACAGCCATAAGCAAGTAATTGATAAAACGAATACCCCTTTTCTGAATCGAAACGAGAGAGTTAAGGTTGGACTTAGAAGTAACACCCCAAACCAAAATACAATAATGCAAACGAGAATGAACAAGGGAAAAATGCAGTTGGCGCTTTACAGCTGCTGCTAACAAAAGACGCAGTTTATTTAACACTCCAGTAGATTGTGCGGTCTTGTTTTTAACAAACTCTACGTAATAATTCCAGAGATTTTTGTGAAACAAGACGCCTTAAAGTTGTTCATTTGAACTGTTTTTATTGGAAGGGATTGAAATGTTAGCGGACAAGGGATTTTCTTAGGCTCATTCTTAGACTGGAAAATGATATATTCGTTTTGGTTTTTAACATTAAGCTGTAATTCATTCGCATCCAGCCATACGAAAAGCTGCTGTAGCCAGGAGATTGCAGTAGCGATGACGGATGCCAAATCAGTGCACCAAAAAAAACATTCCTGTCGTCAGCATAAAGAACAATATCCTGGGCTAACGGTATCGAATTAGTATAATTAATGTCTAAAAGAAATACAATTATCCCCAATTTAGAGCCATTTGGTACACCATACGATGTATTTTGCCTGTCGGATTGAACATCATGACCTGAGACGAATTGCTCACGGCCTGGTAAGTAGGCGCGGAAAAGCTGAAGTGAGGTTTCCCTTATACCATAGTGTGACAGTTTAGGAAAAAGAATGTCATGTTTAATTTAATCAAAAGCCTTATTAAAGACGGTTTTCTATATTGTGAATAAGGTTATCCTTGATGTTAATTAAAGCAAGTTACCTAGATTCTCCTTTTTGAAATTGATACTAATTTCCGGAAATTAATTTCCGCTTTTTAAAGTAACTGGATAGTCTAGAAATTAAAACAACTTTCTCTATGACCTTGGAGGAAATGGGTAGCACTGAAATTGTCCCGTAATTATTAATTTCATCAATGGCACCACATTTATGTAAAAGAATGACTTTTGCTATTTTCTTGTTTTTGGGAGGATTTCTGTTGACCGCATTAAATTTGCTAGGTGACACAAGACCACCAATGAAATCTAGCACAGCTTTGATTGGTTCAGCCTTAATTGCATCAAAGCCGGAAGAACAATTATTGTTAGACTACTTACCACGTTGGTAATTTCAGTTGTAGTAGTAGGATAGAGGAACATTGAGCTGCACACGTTTTTAGTTAAATGAGCCCTTGGATCCGAGCTACATGAAGTGGAGACCCTGAAACATAGGAAGCGTTGGTTCAGCAGATTAGTAAGGGCTTTTCCACTGAAGGTATCTTCTCCTATTTTCAGTTCAGATGGAACTGAAACCTTTGATTTTCGAAGCAATTTTTTTATAACCGCCCAAGTTTTTGAGGGCTCAAAGTGAATGCTCGGAAATTTGTTTGAGTAGTATTGAAGGCGCACTCTCTTTATGTCCGTTGTTAGTGTACTTCTAACTCTCTTGTAATCCACCACGACCATTAAATCACGGGATTTTACAAATTGATCAAAAAACTTATTGCGTTCTTTTATTCTTTTTAGAATTCAACTGTAATACACGCCTCTCTATCTTTGTATTCATCATAGGAAATACACTATTATAGGTCTCAATCATCCTAATAATAAACAACCCCGCAGGGGGCATCTGCGCAAGCAGATGTTTGGTGTATGTGCGACACCACGGACCCCGAGCACCCACGTCTAGCCGTGCGTGGCAGAGCCGTGTCCGGAGAAAAGGGGAACCTGGTGGTTGAGCCAATGCCGAGTGTTTGGACCTTTAAGGCCCCTCGGCAAAGTTAACACACCACTTTGGCCCAAGCTTCACGTAGACGGCACCTCCGGCCTGACCCGACCGGAGGGAATCGGCAGTCGCCTCTTCCTGTCCTCCTCTACATCTTTTACTTTCCTATCCTCTTTCTAACAACTTTCCTGTCACCTTCTCTCTTCTTGGTTCTCCTTTTCTTGGCGGCTAGGGTTAACCTGGTGTGGCTAACAACCCTGTGTTATGCCATATGTGGTTATAGCTGTGGTGTAAATCTGGCGCAGGCCGGCCTTGCTTGCAAGTACCTGTCGCGTCCCCTTGTTGGGCCCCGGGGTGGGCGGATGCACCACGGCCGAATAGAATTTATTAATTCATGGCTTCTTCAAAACCCCCCTCCAAACACGATTGGTCCCTGAAAAGGGGCCGCACCGAAGTTTCCTTCCCACTACTCCCTGCAATCGCTGCCCCTAAACCGGACAACTACCCCCGCTTCCTAATAATCGAATCAACAGAAAAAAATTCCCCCGCATTTCCCCGAGGGGGAGAATGTGAAAGTGCGAATGCACGGTTGTCGGCCCGCTTGCGGTGCTTGCGCTCGGCCCCCGCAGCCCACCGCCTCGCCGCCTTCTCTGCCATCTCTTCCATCGGGTTTGTAGTATCACGTGTACACCACGCAGTTATCAAGCCGCTATAACGCCGCTGAGTCGCCAACGCATGCCGCTGACGACGTAGTTTGAATGCGTTAAAGATATAAGGCACGTCACTAACACTGATATCACCATCGCGTCCGTGGCTTGGTCGGTAGAGCGTCGCGCTGCGG
This sequence comes from Haemaphysalis longicornis, assembly GCF_048455015.1. Lineage (NCBI taxonomy): Eukaryota > Metazoa > Arthropoda > Arachnida > Ixodida > Ixodidae > Haemaphysalis > Haemaphysalis longicornis. Next base: position 132,117,880 of record NW_027526385.1, on the reverse strand, counting down.
CCGCGAAGTCCTCGGATCGAAACCTGGCGCCGGATGCTGTTTCTTTTTTAAATATAGAGGAGCACTGCGGACGCCGCCGCCGCCGGCGGTGGATGGTTTGGGGTCGCTTATAAAGTGCATTCGCACTTTATAAGCGACCCCATCACTTCCAAGTCTGTATTTCTGATCTCGAAATTCCTTGAAAACATTGTGGGCAAATCTTATAAGGCTAAAAAACAAAGAACTGGTGAACTCCTAGTAGAACTCAATAATCAGCAACAGGCAACACGTCTTCTCAACCAAACCCGCATGGCCGATCTAGATGTCAGGATCACACCCCACCGCAGCCTCAACAGCTCGCAGGGTGTGATCTCTGAGACGGATCTCCTAAACGAGACAGACATCGACCTCCTCGAGGGCTTCAAAGATCAAGGTGTGACGGCAGTGAGGCGGATCACAATCCGGAGAGACAACAAAGAAATAGCCACGAAGGAAATCATCCTAACATTCGACCGATCGACACTTCCAGAACACATAAATGCAGGATTCATTCGTTGCCCAGTCCGTCCATACATTCCGAACCCGCGCCGCTGCTTCAAGTGCCAGCGGTTCGGTCACAGCACTAACGCTTGTCGCGGAAGACTAACCTGTGCCAAATGCGCCCAGAACGATCACCCCACTGATAATTGCAACACACAGGTCTTCACCTGTGCCAACTGCCAGGGACCCCACCCAGCATACTCCCGCACCTGCGAAAAATTCCAAGTAGAAAAGAAAATCATAAACGTAAAAGTAACCGAGAACATTTCCTTCCCGGAGGCGCGAAAGAGGTTCGCCTCTTTCCCCCTGGGGAGGTATGCCGACGCGGGTCGCCGGGGGGCGGAGCGGCGTCTGGTGTCTACAGGGACCCAGTTCAGCGAGTCTGACCTGCTCCCTCTTCCGCCCCCCCCTGGGGTGCCTCAGGCAGCCCAATCCGTCACCACGCCGCTTGCCGAGGCAGCAGCAGTTGTGGTGGCAACCTCTTCCGTCGGGACAGGTGCTGCTCCCGCCTCTGTCTCCCCATCCTCCAGTGCGTTGGAGGGTACCGAGGTGATGGACACCACGGGCCCCGCACCGGTTCCCACCGCCACCGCACCGCCCGTGCAACCTCTGGCGCCCCGGACGCCCTCGGCAGTGGCGGCTCAAACGAAGGGCTCCCGAGGGGGGCCAAGTCCGGGGGGCCCGGTCCGTCGGGCACCCCTCGGACATCCGACGACGACATGGATGTCGGGCCGTTCCTGCCTGCAACGCAGCGCAAGGAACGCGTCCCGACGCCAAAGCTTCCTGACAAGCCAAAAAAGGCGAGAATCACATTCCCGAAAGACGACACATAAACAAACACACACACTCCAGTAGCTCTCACACTAAATAATGGGAAGAGAAAACATAATTCAATGGAACTGTAGAGGCCTTCTTAAAAATCTTGACGATGTATACGAACTACTGCATGCTAATCAGCCAAGTGTAATGTGTGTTCAGGAAACACATTTGAATTCCAAGCACACAAATTTCTTGAATAGTTACCTGGTATACAGAAAGGACAGGGTTGGCAGAACACACTGTTCTGGCGGTGTGGACATAATCACCCGCAAATCCTTAGCATGCCACCCTGTCACCTTGAACACCGTCCTTGAGGCTGTAGCAATACGCTTAATAATATTTAATAGGTTGATAACGGTATGCTCCATATACATTCCTCCTGATGTTTCACTTTTAAGCTCTGACTTCGAGGCGCTGGTTGACCAGCTGCCCGAACCATACATCCTGACAGGCGACCTTAATGCTCACAACTCTCTTTGGGGCTCTTCCAGAACGGATGCCCGAGGTCGCCTGATAGAGAAATTCCTTACATATTCTGGAGCATGCCTTTTCAACAATAAACAGCCTACATACCATAACACAGGACACAATACATACTCAAATCTTGACTTGGCTATTGGTTCGGCAATTCTCTTTCCATGTCTTGAGTGGGGAGTGGGCACTGACCCATATGGCAGTGACCACTTCCCCACCTCACTTACATATATAGATAAAGGCCCAAGCAGTTCATCTTCCCATAATAGGTTCAATGAAGCACGAGCTAACTGGAACACATTTACAGAGACATCCAAACTACACCACACATCCATAGGACACCTACACGTTGAAGAAGCTACCCAACTCCTCACGGCGCACATCCTCGACGCCGCCGAAAAGTCCATTCCCCACGCCTCTGGTGCCCCGCGCAACCAGCGGAGGCCGTGGTGGAATGAGGACTGTAGGCGGGCGCGAGAGGCCCAGAACAAGGCGTGGGGTGTCCTTCGTCGGTACCCCACGTTGGGTAACCTCATTTTGTTCAAACGGGCCAAGGCATTAGGAAAACGTGTGCGCCGTGAGCCGAAACGAGAGAGTCGGCACACCTTCTTGACATCCATTAATTCATACACGGACACACACAAAGTCTGGACACGTATACGCAAGCTCAAAGGACAACAGACACACAGCCTGCCCCTGGTTAGCACAACAGGGGACACACTTGAAGACCAGGCTAACACGCTTGCACAACACTTCGAACACGTGTCCAGTTCAGCACACTACACGAACACTTTTATGAAACACAAAACAACTGCAGAAAAAAAGCCCTTACACGACAAAGACAGATCAAAAACTTCCTACAACTCTGAATTCACTCTCTATGAGTTGAGGGCTGCCCTGAGCACGTGAAAACCTTCAGCTCCAGGCGCAGATAAGATTACATACACCATGATACAGCACCTACACCCAGACACTCTTAAAACACTGTTACACCTATACAACAAAATATGGCTTTCGGGGCACATTCCACGCTCTTGGAGGGAGGCCATAGTAGTGGTTTTTCTAAAGGAAGGGAAGGACCCTTCCTCTCCCGCCAGTTATCGCCCCATTGCCCTGACAAGCTGCCTGTGTAAGCTCTTCGAGAAGATGATAAACAGGAGACTCGTGTACTTCTTAGAGTACAACGGTCTTCTCGAGAGCTGTCAGGCGGGCTTTAGGGCGGGGCGATCTACGAACGATCAACTCGTTGCGTTAGAGTCATATATAAAGATGCTTACCTCCATAAGCAGTACTGTATGACAGTATTCTTTGATCTTGAAAAGGCGTACGACACTGCTTGGCGGTACGGCATCCTCAGCGATTTGAAGTCCTTTGGTATGTCGGATAACATGTGGAACACGCTTGCCAGTTACCTCTCTGAAAGAACGTTTCGCGTGCGAGTTGGAACAGCACTCTCTAGGGTTCATGTGCAGGAAAACGGTGTTCGGCAAGGTGGAGTTTTGAGTTGCACGTTGTTTATTGCAAAAATGAACTCTCTTCGGAAGGCTCTGCCACCAACCATTTCCTGCTCAATCTATGTAGACGACGTGCAGTTATCCTTTAAGTCTTGTAACCTGTCAACTGCGAGTGCTAAGTCCAGCTTCGTGTTAACAAGCTAGCTGGCTGGGCAGATAGCAACGGTTTTAAATTTAATCCAGTGAAGTGTACTTGTGTTTTATTTTCGAAAAGGCGAGGCATTCGGCCGGATCCAGACATCAAACTCAATGGTGTCTCAATTCCAGTCAGAAATGAACACAAGTTTTTAGGTGTAGTCCTTGACGAAAAGCTCTCGTTCATTCCACACATAAAACAACTTAAACATAAATGCTTAAAGGCCATGAATATACTCAAGGTTCTCTCCCACTCTTCATATGGGGCTGACAAACAACTTCTTTTACGTGTTTTTACCAGCCTGATAGGTTCACGATTAGACTATGGAAGCGTTGTTTATGGGTCAGCAAGTAAGACATCCCTCGAAATGCTGGACCCAGTGCTTCATCTGGGGCTGCGGTTGGCATGTGGCGCCTTCCGGACTAGCCCGGTCGAAAGCCTCTATGTGGAGTGTAATAAGTGGAACCTACAACGTCAGCGAGCATACACAGATCTCCTTTTTGCTTTTAAAATTTCATCTATGCCACACCATCCTTTTAAATCGGCTTTTTATGATACGTCTATGACTGCACTACTCCTAAACCGACCATCGTTCTCTGCGCCCTTCTCTTACAGAGTTAGAGAGAAGGCGTCAGAGCTTTCTGTCTCCTTTTTAGACACCATACAAAGTTCTCAAACAGATTTTATAGCACCATGGCATCTCCGCCCGGTATCATGCGACACATCCTTCACACATGTAGATAAAAACCGAGCTCCCATATGTGCAATTCTGCAGCACTTCTTGTATTTGCAGCAGAAGTATAATTTTCTGAATATTATACGCACGCCTCTAAAACTGCCACCTCTGTGTCCTGCGCGGCGCATGGGCCCGGCCTTAATGTCACTAAAACTCTTAACAGTAATACGAGTATCTTTACGGCAGAGGCTTATGGTGTACTTCTTGTTGTTAATCATATCCTTAAAAGTCACATCCCACAATCCATTATATATACAGACTCCCTCAGTGTCGTGCGGGCGTTGTCGTCAACAAAGTCTTCAAAAAATCACGTTGTAAATCTAATAGTCAAGGGTAATATGTCTGTGTATGTCCACAAATTTGAACTAGTCCTTTGCTGGGTCCCTGGCCACTGTGGTATAGCCGGGAACGAAGCAGCGGATCGAATGGCCGCTGCTGCTACACTCTCGAATACAGTAGACATAACCACATTACCCTACACCGACGTGAAACCACACATCAGACAACAACTTCGCAAAACATGGCAAACACACTGGAGCGAACAAACCGACAACAAGTTACACGTAATAAAACCACACTTGGGACCATACACCACCGACACACGCAATAGATACACTGAAGTCGCCTTGGCTAGATTACGGGTAGGGCACACTCACGCAACGCACTCGCACCTGCTCACTGGATCTCTAACACCTCTGTGCAGCAGGTGCCGAGAGGCCCTGTCCGTGATCCACATCCTCATAGAATGTAAGGCACTCGACACTACACGACGCAAACACTTCCCTCAACTACACACACGACATATTCCACCACACCCATCATACTTCTTAGGAGATGATGCCATGTTTTCTGTTCAGCGCACCTTTAAGTTCCTATCAGAAGTTCACTTTTTACAACTCATCTCATACCACCCATAGCTTTACCCCTGGTCCTATACACCAGCCACCCTATTTATTTTTTAACCACTCTTGTTCTTCACCCTGGCCCTTTACACCAGCCGTACTCAAAGTATTTAACTGATTTTATTTCGTGTTGTCTCCTCATCAAATAACTTTCTGTTTGGCGTTCTTTGCCCGTGTCGGCCTTGCGCCAATAAAATCAAACCATCATCATCATCATCTAATAATAAACAAGTCATAAAAAAATTGGGATTTGATGTTGAGGAAAGGCCACTCCAATCTGTGGACGACACAAGCTGGCGGAATTGTTTCACGTTACCACCATTCATCCCTATGAAGATTCTAGGGGCGCATAAACAATAAGTTTTTTGTGTTCGACCAGGCTCGGAATAAAGCAAACCAAAGGTAAATGGTCTCTTATGTCACTAGTAAGCACCCCAGCCATGGTATCCTCTTTATCACAATTTGTTAAACACAGGTTCGGAAGCGTTTCACTGTGAAACGTAATCTTTGTCGGTATATAAATTAAGTTTGTAAAGCAATTGACATGTACTGTATTTCCAAATTCAGTGGGCAAAGGAGATAGTTGCATTTTTTGTAGTTGAGAGATCTTGTAATATTGCATTGAAAGCGTCGTAAAACACTTCGAGGGGATCCGGAAGGAGGGCGATAAATAACGCCTAGAACATGCACATTTGTGGCAATGAAGAGCGATTTAATACCCGGAATCAGGAACAACTCCATAGAAAAGGCTCTCCTTCATGTACAAGGCAACACCACAGCCTGTTTTGGTTCTTCAATTATTGGTTTCTGGTTAATATCCGTTTAAATTCGCTACGCTAGCAGCATCAGAGTACCAAGTTTCACTGTACGCCATCACAACAAAATTGTGGCTCAAAGAGGATAAAAAACTGTTCATTTCAACTTCTTTATTTCGAAAACTGCGTATGTTAAGGTGAAAGAGTGAAAAACAGTTTGAGCGCGTTTTGTTTTACATACATTATTTGTGAAAGAATCAACATCATGGTAAGCACAGCCAGAAGATGCGAAGACCATTTGCTGTACAAACAAATTACAGCTAGTGCAGCCACATTAGACCACTTTTACCAGATCACACTCATCTTCAATTCGAATCACCTTATCAACTTCATCCTCTCGAACAAAAACGCGTCCGTTATTCTGCCATGCAAAACATGCTACTTTCCTACCTGGATACATGTTACTTTGTGGCGCCCTGTGTTCAAAAAATTCCCCCGCATTTCCCCGAAGGGGAGTATGAGGAAGTGCGAAGCACGGGGTGATGCTATGAGGGGGAGTTTGTTGAAGTTTGGTGGCATTTTGCCCGTTAGTTACATTAACACCCCCTCGTGATCACGTTCGGCTTAACACGCCTCGTTTGTCCCTCTGCGGAAATCTTGGTGAATTAACGTGTATGTTCGAGAGGAGGAGCGCACCGCAAAGCAGCGCACCGCAGCTGCGAAGCGCCGATCGGAGTGAAGGGAGAGGAGGCGCAGTCACGTGAAAGAATGCAGAACTAGCGGGTTTGTAGTATCACGTGTACACCACGCCGTTATCAAGCCGCTATAACGCCGCTGAGTCGCCAACGCACGCCGCTGACGACGTAGTTGGAATGCGTTAAAGATTTAAGTCGCGTTACTAACACTGATATCAACGTCGCGTCCGTGGCTTAGTCGGTAGAGCGTCGCGCTGCGGCCGCAAAGTCCGCAGATCGAAACCTGGCGCCGGATGCTGTTTTTTTTTTATGTAGTGTAGTGGCCTGGCTGGCGCGCCGAGAGAGGGTGTTGCGAGCTGGAGAGTAGTAAAGGGGCTTTAGGAGAGTAGGCGAGGGGGGAGAGGAGGCGCTATGCGAGCGCGACGATTCAGGCTCGCTTAAGAAGTGCATTCGCACTTATTCCTGGCCAATCTCCCACGTGGGTATGTGCCATGTCAGCGGCCAGGCAGCGCGCGCCCATCACCCCCCGTTGCTAAGGAAGACGAAAAGCGCGCGCACCCGCAGCTGTTGCTGTGCGGACGGCGGAAGGTTCGGGGTCGCTTATAAAGTGCATTCGCACTTAAAAGATAGACTTCCTTGCTCGCACTGGCTTAGTTTTCTTCCGGTATAAAAAACGTAACCGCTTTCCTTAAGCGAAGCTTCCACATATTACGTCACTCCTAATTTTATTTTTTATGTAATTACCAGATTAAACATATCAGATTTGTCTGTTATCTTTGCGTGCTTAAAGATTTCAACACATCTCGCCCCTAAGTGCGTAAAAATTTAGTCATTGAACCTGCTAAAAACTCCGCACCACCTGTACTCAAGGAAATACGTGCACGTAGAATTTAGTAAACTTCGTCTCGTATGTGATGCTTCTGAACACGTAAAGTATCTGTCATCATCCAAATACTGACCGGCCGTCATCAGCACTGTGAAGCCACAGCATACTGGGGAACGTGGCGACCTGCCAAAGGTACAGTACCGCAACACTGGCAGATTAAAAAGAAGCTTTAATTTTTGCGTTCCCTACTACTGTATTCTACAGTTTAAAAAAGTCTGATTTTTAATTACTGGAGAATATGTTATGTGTATGTCAATGTTTGAAGGAATGCTGCTGTTGGAGATATTTAAACACTCGTTTTCACTCCAGCCTTTTCTTCACTGACGATGTGTTAAACTTTTCTTTCTAGCGGAGGGCCATCACCTCAAAATATGTTGTTGACAATGGAGGTGGTCGGCCTAGTAGCAGGTCACATGGCCACACGGCCTGAGAACTTACTGGGTGGGACACGCTACCACCCTCTGCCAGTGATGGTTCAACTGGTCCTGCAATTGTGTGTATGCGGGCCGGCAGTCGAGTGACGAACAATGTTTAGTGCAGTTGCAACGAAGCAGGTATAAGAACGAATGGCGACATAACAGGTCACGGGAATTTCACAAAAGGTTCGGTGATGTCAGAGTGACTCAGCCGCGCTACATAGTGGACAGAACCAATGATTTGAACTGTTTATGCCACAGGTGTGTACAACGTTTCTATCTTTAGCACAAAAGAACTCCCCATCGTCGGTGAGCTGCGATGCAGTAAGGGCTCGTGATTGAATTAATTAGCTGTGGCTTCGTAGCAGGGGCCTAATGCTGTGTGTGAACACGTTTTGCACCAACACAAACCACAGCCATCAGCCACATTAGGTGGTTTGATTGTTTGCGCAGCGCTGAGAACGAGTATGCGGGTTCAATCCTGGCCGCTGCAGCCTGTTTTCATGTGGTAGCTGGAAAACGAGACTCCAGCGCACATTTTATGACCCAGTTGGTCGAATTATTAACATTTACTATGGTGGGTCTCACACGTATCTCACAGTCGCATCGAAATTCAGTATTTCTTGTCCATTTACACGTACACAAAGGCCACGTATCGTCATCTCATTCCTCCGTCTGTGCCCTCCCGTGTGGTACTACGTTTTTCCAAATAAAACACTTGCAGTATGGGGAAATTTTCTCAGTGCGCTAGACCACTTGTTCGATCACTTAAGTCCGCTTGCGTGCTTTGAAGAAGAAATTAGTAAGGCTTTCACTGGCAGCATCAATAAAAGATTTCACCACAACTACATCACGTCTGCTTCCCTTTCTTCACTTCCGCTTTTGTGGCCCAAATGATTCAGACATATATACTTGCGACATTTTATGCCAAAAGTACCCTTGAATCAAAGCCCTTTGTGGCTCATGCGCGCCCCTTTTACTCATGTGCCGTAACAATATCTTTTCGATATGCATTCTCTAGCTACCTCTTGCCCAGTCACTGGCTATGTGCTGATGTAAAGTAGTGGTAAACTACTTGGCTCCTACTTTGGAGGCCTAGGTTACATTTCCGGATACATACTCAAAGGCCACTGAAAAAAGTAAGAGGGCCGTTTTCGGTATGACAGCATGGTCACCTTTGCTTTGAAAAAAAGATTACCCCATTTCCACTACCACGCATTCACAAATAGTCAGAAATGACAATCAACGTTTCTCTTTTAATCATTTTATATAATCTGGTCTAGGCAGGACCCCCCCACCAGAGGAAACGGGCTGAGACAGCACGAGGTGACAGCCTGTTATCAGAGACTATTTCGTGGCCAAATTCGGTGGCGTCAGCTACAGCTTCTGCATCTGGCAGAAGTGGTGGCAGGGATGCAGCAGCAACCAGAATGAATCACAGACGGGTACTGAACGGCAGCAATCCGCTGCTCAAGAAATACCTCAGGAAGTGGAATAGCATGAGGGTGAAGCACCTGCGCAAAAGCACCGCCTGCAACTTCAACACATGAGAGAACAGCACCAGGCTGAACTTCAGAAAATACAGCTAGGGGCTCGGCTTATAAACGAGCAATAAGAGCTCGAGAAAGACCTCCCGAGAATAAAACAAACCATAAGCAAGCCTTGCTCGACGATACTTTGGAGCCCAGAGGTGCCTTTGCGGTTGGGATGAAGGGATGAAGAATTTTACTGTAATGCGAGCGGAAGGATGTCGTCAGGGCTGTGTGCTTTCCCGGAGTGCTGTTTCTTGTTAGGCTGTGTATGAAGCATTGCAATCACAACGACAATCCCCGGCCCAATTACTTTTAAAAACAAAAGCAAAGGAGACGAGTAGGCTTTACCACAGACGCCTTCCTTGGCTTCCATAGAAAAAGCAAAATATATTTTTTTCTTTGTGATGCCACTTTTATAGAAGCTGTATTTGCAGGTGTCTGTTCTTTTCATTGTTATCCCCAAAGCTTTCAAACAGCGATGTTAAATATGCGATTAAGCTCTGTGATTTTAGTCTCCCGCTTTTTGTAGGAAGCATTCTAATCGTTACAGATTTTTCAATGCAACAACAAAACCAAGGGCTTTGCGAAAAAAATTTTAGTACCAGTCCCCCATTTTGCGCTTTCTGTACTGAATTCAACCAGAATATCTGGCAACTCAGCAAAATACAGATTTAATTCCCGAATGGAATATCACTTCATAAGAACACAAGCGTGGCGTATTTGCAAAGGCATATTGGAGTAATCTTTGCCGCTTGAGCAACAGCACCGTCTTACCCGTCATGGCAGAGTGAAACGTATCTTTCCTGAAATATTTTGCTTCTCCAGTTCACAGGAATGACTTTTTGCACGAGTCACTGTCCAGCTTCTGTTAATACCAGTCACTTTTGTCATGCGTCAAGCTACCAAAGCCCAGAAGGAGGCCACGGCATGATTATAAAATTCAAAAGAAAGTAAAGGTTTCAGTAGCTTGGAAAAACCACAAGACATCAGTGCAGACGCTTGTCGCCGGCAAATCCAGTGGTCGTAGAAATATTTACTTCAGCAGAGAAAAAATATATTTTGGCTGCTGCTTCTAGTTTGGCACGCCGAGAACGGCCGCTGCTGTTCTAGTCCTGGAGATAAAGCGTTCCTGAGTCTCGAGATGAGAACTGGTCAGCGGTCGAAATAAGCACACCGTTACACTCTTTGTAATTATTCCTTTTCGTTTGATCTTAAACAGTGACACTTTAGTGCGGGCTCCACAGTTGTAGTGTGCAGCATCAGCACTGGATTTTAACTCGTCAAGAAATTATCCCCTATTTATGGACGGTAATAGGAAACGTGCTGCACTCTCAGCGGCCTCTGTGCAGTACATGGTGCCTCTGGGGCTTCGACGACGTAGCATCTTGTACGACACCTATATATACCTTTTAGGTCAATCGTCGTTGCTGTGTTTGTGCATCAAATTGGCCGGTGCACATGGCATTTTCTACAAAAAAACGAAATTCCAAAATGAGATATACATGTTGATTGCTGATGCATTCCAGTGTAATCTGCCAGCCACCGAAATTCTTTTTCCAGGTGTTTCTAAGAACCTCACGCATACAAATAAATATCTACAATCGAGAAGCACTTCAATAAAATCTGCTATGGGGTGACTTCTCACTAAATGCACTTTAAACACAATGGACATGCACTGTTGGCACACTGATGCAACACATGGCATATGCAATTTATTGGCGCCTACTGCATTTCTAGAATACCACAGAGTTTTTAAACATGTTTTTCATAATAATCAGATGACATCAAGGGACGGATCTGCAATATAATATGAGCGAGCATGTCATAACTGCTAAGCGTGGGTCGGTGGTACCAAATACCTACAATCCTTCTCAAGAAACCGAAATCTGTGATGGGACTCCATACCCAAACACGGGAATTAGGAAGTAAACTTGCTTGTGTGGCAAAAATAAATTCGTAGAAAGTATGAACAATTCATTTGTATTGCATCAAACATTGCCGCAACTGCACCGGCTACACTGGGCCTGACCAAATACACGTAATACGCCTCGAAGTTCATACGTTTGAGCCATCTTTCCGTTAGGCAGATTACATTGACAGTGGAAGTACAATAATGAAAAAAGTAAGTAGCTCTCCCGTGTTGGACCCAGACATTAGGCGATTAAGAGAAGTAGAATGGACTTATCTCTGGCCCTGCGCGGCTATTCCAGCTTTCTTAGACATCTCCAACCTTTCCTCAATAGTACTCCTCTGACAAGGAGCCAAGCACCTGCTTAAAGGAGCCATGAAGACAAAACACAAGTTGGGTTTATTAAAAAGACGGCTAAGTCCCGATAACAATGATACCAATATCATCGCAATATTCGAACAAATAACGGAGATATTAAAGACGACATATGACTGGACGTCTGTAATGGGGCCTCTAGCTCCACTTGACTACATCACTTGAATGCTAACATGCAGTTGACGCACTGAAAATTATGCTTTATTGTTGGCCCGTATGACGTCATTCTTGCTCATAACACGCCACTGTGGCGCAAAATTTGAAAGTTTTTAAATACTTCTTGCTCTTTTTTGTTAAAACAACATTTTTTGTGGCTGTAATGGAGCTGAGGGAGATACTGAATCCTAGTTTTTTCAAATTAAACGAAGTTGTATTTTCTCTTCATGGCTCCTTTAAAGCACTGGTGTGCATGCGTCAGGAAATAAACCGTGAAAAAGATGCCTCGAGCATAGCAACCACAGTGTATGCGGTTTCTGTAGGAACAAGTGCTACAAGGTAGCAGAAGGAAAACACAGTAGAAACAAGGCACCACACCCGATAAAGACGTCGAACGTTTTTCCCGCGTTTGTTACAGAAACTGCTAGTCATAATAAACTTAGAAAACGAATACCAAGAGGTCGACCGTAGGCACAAAGGCGTCCAATAGATTATTATGAGCAAGTGGTCATTGTACAGCAAGGACAACATGGACCATTCAAGGTAGCTTATAGGATGAGAAAAAGTTCTTCCTGGAGCTTCCATGCACTTCTCGTCGAAAACTTTTCAAAAGGCACCATCGTAGGGATTGCCTTATCCAACAACTTCCCTTAAAACATTACGCAATTAAAAGGACCATGATGACAATAAGTTCGATTCATTAAATTAGATGATGACACCAAGAATCCGAATACCAATCACGCTAATTCTTAAAGCACACTTAAAAATCATTCTAGGTAGCACGCACCCCGGATGATAGATTTGAGGCCCGCAGCAACTCGCATTGCCCCTGTGGCAACACTACGACTACACTACTGGTGCAGTACACGACCCACAAAAGCCGCTACAAATTAACAAGGCTTTTAATGGAACTGGGCCCTTTGTGCTATTGGCCTGTGTTGCTTGAATGCTAGCATGGAACTAACACTCTGCTTGCACTGTTTTGTTACCTCTGAGCAATTATCTTAACGATTACACAGAGAAGTGAAAATTTTTGACGTGCAATACCTCTTGGATTGTGGGCGTGATAAAATTTTCGGAGTCATAATAGAGTTGAGTGTTTTGAAGGCCAGTCCTTTAAAACAATACGATTTGTGTTCCATTCATTTAACCTTTAAGGGAAAAACTTGAGCAACAGTGTGAACTGCACATTTTTTGCTGGGTTCAATTTGAAAACCGAATGGCAGGTAACAATAACAAAACGCTGCAACATAAAGGCAAAAACAAAGACCAAAAAATGTTCGGAGAGGTAGCCCCGTCCCGGCAGTTTGGAAAATGATGCGGGTGAGAATTTCAAGGGATACCAAAGCGCAACAGCCCGTTGTCTCATATCAGTAAATGAAAATGTAGTAAATGCAAATATGCCGATTTCAGCACTATCTGCACTCGTCCGCGTTTTACAACAGCCGCTCAAACAGTTGATGTTGTCAAGAAGCTCCGTCACCCGCCCCGTAAAAACGAAGCGGCAGCGGAGGTTGTTGCAGTGTAAGAGGTGGCAATCTCCGCATGTCGCGTACATGGATTTCGGTGGTCGCTCATCCACGGCGTAGTCTTTTCAGCTTCCCATCAGTGTTGCGGAATGGGCTTCCCCATTCCATTCCAATTCCATTCCGAGGAATTGTAACTTGTTGTGATTCCATTCCTTTCAATTCCTCGGAATGACTGAAGTAAGCCCATTCCCACTCCTGGAATGGACGGGAAGTTCAATTCCATTCCTCTAATTCCTCAACGTAAAAACTGCCTCAGGTGCCCTATCGAGTTACTGAGGAACGCAACATGAATCTGACGTTATCATACGGGTTGAAAACTGCAAAAGCTTACAAAATGTGTCACTTTTTACCGAAGTTCTGAGTTGGTAGCTGGTTGGTTACATATCTCGTGCAGAACAACAGCCCTGCCCGCAGCGGTGGCTCAGTGGCTATTTTGCCACTGAGCAACGCCTTATACCTATAAGGCGTTGGCCGCGGCGGCCGCTTTTCTGATGGAGGCGAAAAGCGAAAACGCCCGTGTGTACGAGATTTCGGTGCGCGTTAAAGATTCCCAGGTGGTCAAAATTAATCCGGAGCCCTCCACTACGGCGCGCCTCATCGCCTGCGTTACGTCGGCGCGTTAAACACTACAATCAATCAACCAGAACAACAACCGAATGCAAAAAAATACCGTCCCTTCCAAACGAAAGTAGAGTGCGCACAACTTAATCTATTGTCAAACCTTCAGGGAAGAAAGAACCCATGCGACGATTTTTCGCGCACTAAGTAAACGCAACTACGAACTCCCTAAATGTACACCATTACGTGGTTTACGAGATGAAGGTATACTATTGTACTGCTTCTTTGTGATCGGCGCGTGTGTTGCCTTTAGAACCGGTGGTCTTTTGCGATTTTCAATTAAGCGTTTTGAGACAATGGAAGCCCAGTTTCAGAGACAGACAGAGAGGGAAAGAGAGAGAGAGAGAGATTTAATTTGCCGTCCCCGGTTTCACGCACTCGCCGTGTGTCAAACCTTATCAGAGCTTTTCGTTCGAGCAACCGGTCTAAGGGGGAATGTATTAGTTTGCTGACAGAATGCGATCGATCCAACTAAAAAAGCTTTCGCTTTAAACAGGGGCAGTGTTACAATGCCCCTTTTTGCGTAATAAGTGGCGGGAGCCCATTACTTATTATAGTATTTGCATGTCAGCATGTTCTAATAGTTTGCTTTTGCGTGACGCGAGATGAAGCAGCTATTACGTTGATGTCTGCTTTTTCCGTTTCCTTGCACAGTCTGTGGCGTGCTATCTTGCTATTTCCTTTGCGTACCGTCATACCAGTGAAATTAGTATGCTGTGTATAACTCACAGGTATGTCACGAGGAGCTTGGTGACATGTGCGCCAATTCGAAATGCTTACTTAAACGACTTCAAGTGAATTTACAGCATTTAGTACTAATGCTACTATACTAACGTGAGAGACGGGAGGGCAGCGGCACGGAACACCGTCAACCGTTTTTGCATTCACCGTAGGAAAGTCGCCACCACTTCCACGTTGACCTCCATTGCGCTTGTTTATTGCCCTGGTACTACCTCAGCCCATTCCGTTCAATACAGGAAATTATTTGTGACTCCCTCATTTAAAGTGACAGAACAATATCGTGACGGGAGCCCTGTCAAAATTAAGAAGTATGGTGAGGCAGTTTGTTTCCATGAACGAGCAACCTATATGCACGAGAACCTGATAAATATATTTGAAATGAGACCTACCTACCTCAATAGTGGCGGTGCTCCAACTTTCAAGCCAACGACTAAGGCTTCAATAATCAAGTACGTTTTTACTCAGGAGCAAGGGCCACGTTCACAGAAGCACAACAACCAAACCACGAACAAGTTTGGCGCAGCTGAAGGAGATGTCCGCACATTCGGATCGAAGCAAAGCACGGTGTCGCACTGCTGAGAGCTGTCAAAACATTCGAAAACAAGGACGCTCTGGAGCCGGAACTGCTAGAAACAAACGCAATTTTGCAGCTGTGTCTTCTGCCTTTTCGTATATTATAGCTAATGTAATCGTATATCACAGCTTCCCACTACCGTAGCAGAGCGTGGAGGTAGAAAGCTCAGTAACACATCCGAAGCTCGCTTCTGACGCTGATGGCGGGTGCCGGGCGCACGCAGGGCCCTAACCCAAAATTTTATTTTTGCCGTCTTGGTTTTGATTTGCTGGAGCCCTGGGGCCTCTCTGTAGCACACGGACAGACGGTCGGCAGGTTGGCGCCGTATTCCCGCGAGATGCCTACCAGGTCGGCTTACAAGCTACAAGGCTATATTTTGCGTGAGTTGTATGGAGGATGGGAGAAGAACGCCAAGCAGGCTCGTTGTTTCATGTTTCATGCGCAAATACTTTATATTGTTAGCTCAAAGATTTCACAGCATCAGCTTACGGTGAGAAACATTGCGGCTTCGGATGCGCGCTGTGCGTATCCCCCCTTCCCCCCTGCTTCTTGATGTTAATCCCCGCCTACTGGCCTGGCCACACGCCGCCTGCCGCTTAGAGAGACGCCGGTCTGCCGTCGGCGCCACAGACAGTTGTACAGAGAAAGCTATTCCTCAAAAAGCCTGTCGAAGCTCGAAGAGCCGACCTAACGGCTCTACCGGCCAGGCGCGCTTGCGGCGCTCGAGTTCACTTTCACACGCGCTGTGGCAGGCTGCGCTGATTCACTTACTCGAGATGGCGGGTATACGTTCTTGTTTTCGTAGCCGGCGCTCCCTTTGAAATGTACCGACGCAGTCGTCGCCACAGACTAATTAAGTAGCCTGAAGGCGCCAGAAATGGTGACGCCGCCGTCTAAAAATCCCCATTCCATTCCAATTCCATTCCGACCAAAATGCGCTTAATTCCATTCCCATTCCATTCCTCCAAGCGTTGTCCTCATTCCATTCCCATTCCATTCCGGCATCTCGAAAAGGTGGAATGAATCCGGAATCATTCCAATTCCGGAGTGGGAACTCCGCAACACTGCTTCCCATACACATCACCAGGAACAAGATCAGTGGTACAACAGGCCGCCTCCAAGCCAGCGATCCGGCTCGCAACGTCGTGCCGCTGCCCGTGCCGGCGGTGCCGGTGCCTAGCCGCCATGTCGGAATAACGAGGTTGGCTTGAAGCAAGCTGCGACTCTGACTGAATGTCGGCAGATGAAGATCCATCGAAGTACATTTGAAGTACAGCTTGAAGTTACTTTGGGTCTGTGAAATTACTTGTGCCGATTTAAACGGCGGCAATTAAACTTCGACTTAAGTTGAGAAGATGTTATTGCATTGTAGTGTTATTGTAGCGCACCTACGAGGTGCACGGGAAAGTGTGTAATCTTACGGTTAGATCGATGTTCCAATCTATCAAAAGAAGAAAAACAAAGGTCCCTGCCTGTTTAATAGCTGTCTCACACATTAATCCATGGGTAGTTACGACATTGGCTAGCAAAACTTGGAAAACATCGGTAGCGGGCGACACCACTCATCGGGTTACTTGTTTGGCTGATTAGCACCTTGCAATTTTCGCATGGCGGCTTCACTTTTGATTCATTTGCAGACAGTAAAGCTTTTTTGCTCAAATTACAGAAAACTAACGTTTAAATGTGGCACACTTTCGCAAACTGAGAATTAGGAATACGCTTAGGAATTAGGTTGGCCTGGAGCCATTACACACCAACTATCATCGTGCACAGAAATACGCTGTACTGGAATTGTTACGCTGAAATCGAATCACTGAGAACCAGGGTTCCACTGCTTGAATTTGGGATAGTTGCGTACACACGACTCCTTCTAAAACAGCGCGGGAAGTCGGAGTTCAGATTTCGAATTCGCTGGCGTTTGTACCATTTTACCCCTTTCCTTTGTGCTGTTTCTAAGCAGAAATAGTCCGGGATCAAACATAACGGCCGGGATGGAATCCGCATCCTTGGCCTCAGCAGCACAGCGCTTTAGCCACTAAGCTACGGCGGAAACTTTCTTGGGAATTTTACAAGGACTTCCGGTTCTTGGAAAGTCGTTCTTGGGACTCCATACCGCCTCGGGTAAATGCTGGGATCCGCGGTGAACGGGTCCCATCTTCAGGCACGCGTTCTAATAAGAACAGTGGCTACCGCAGCTGAGTTTAGCCCCCACCCGCAGAAAGGGAGTCGCCGCCGACACCTTTGGAAGAACCACCTCTTCTTCGAAGATTGTCTCTGGTGCCAATCTTTAAACTGTCAGGCCTTAGTTGTTAGCACCGAAGGAACCGCTGTGGTGCTAAAGCCCTGCTTCAGCGTACGCTCCTGGTCTGTAGCAGCAAGGCTACAGGGTTTCTTATTACGTACCCCATCTATGGGTTAGCTTGTGAGCGGAGGGAAAGCGGGTGGTCCTAAATGTCCTAATTTCACTAAATGCTATTGACTTGAGGTGTCCTAATAAAAATATATGGCGTGCTTATGAAGTATATGTCGACGCGTTTTTTCAAGGATGTGGAAAACATCTTTGATGTATTGTATTTGATCATTTTTATTATAAACAAGGTACAAGTTGTGAGGGCGTTTTGGGAATGCTTTGGAATTGAGCCTTTTTAATTACGAACTAGCTTTGTTGGGACAATTAAATTCGCCTCGATTCTGCCTTTCACCACATAGATGAGGCGTCGTATTGACTACTAAAGTCTTTTTACCTCGTCTACAAAGGTGTTGTTAAAGATTGGTTTTATTACTAGAGAGAAAATTTCGTTCCTAAAAGGCAAAAAGTGTTAGGCAGCTTTTTACACGTCAAATAAAAATGTTCGCTAGTTTTCACAATATGGCTCGTGCTTCGTAGTGTGCAGATACTGAACGCCTCGGCCAGGTTCCGTGTTGCTGTAGTACCCCAGGCGACCTCTCGTCGATAAATCGCGGGTGTAAGGGCAGGTTTGTTCCATGGCTTGCTCATAGCCTCGGGGACAAATCCAGGTGTAGAATTTGCATCGTTCACGGTGTGTGATAGAAGCAAGAAAAAGACGCCAGGCTCTTTGATGACTGCAAGGATACACTGAAACAGAGACGCACAACAAGAACAAGTCTTATCACTTTGTAATGATGAAAATATACGTCTTGAGCGATTCTGAGTGTGCACTAAATGGTTCTGAGAAAGCACTAAATGGTTCTATCGGCAAATTTTAAAGAAAGTTTATTTGAGCAGCCCTTATCACTAAATATTGGATATTATTCTAGTAATAGACGGGGAATTCAACAGGTACCCTCAAATACTGAGACTACTGCAACGATACTTCGACACCGTTCAAGAATAAAACCTCAATGAAGTACTGTGGTAACCACCCGAAAAAGGGCCCCTGAGAACAGCACCACATCATCTCTTTGAAATCCGCAGGTGCTTAATATGAACCGTGCTGGTGATTGCCGGGCTAGTTTTACATATTTACAGGTAAGAAAAGCTGTAAAACTTGATCAATTGTCTACTAGTGCGTACGCACTGGTTCGCGGCTGCTCCATCACCCAAAAGAGATTCTTCAGCCGATCTAAGTAACACGTTAACCATGACATTGCCTGGTTGTTAGTAATTGTATTGTTTGTTAAACAACAGCGTGATATATTTGATAAAATGTTGATATTTCGTTAGGCCAATTTTGTTTCCTGCTTTCCTACTAACGTTTTCCAAGTTTGGCTATGGTGAGCGTAATCAGAAAACTTCGTTTCACTTTGATACGTGTTATTATGCTGTTTCTTATTTTTTTCTACAATCATTTATGTACAAGCTATTCTGAAAAATAAATATCTGACGTTCACTAGTAACGCTTTTTTCTTCTGTTTCGAGGCGTCACATTTCTCGTGTAGAAGTACTGAGTAAATATATTTTACCACATGAGTACCTCACCCGTTTCCTCCATTCTGTTTCTGCATGACCTTAGTGAAGGCACAGCTTCCCGTTATTTACTGTCAAGAAACCATTGCTGCGCAGATTATGTGCCTCAATAAATGAGACACCAGCAACAACTTCTCAGGTTGTTGCTGGTGAAGATCCTGTTGCGTGTGAGGAAAATAGAAAAGTTGTTTCTCAACACGAGTTCTAGATAGTACAATCTAAAGTGTGCATAAACAAACCCTACTACAATTTATTGCGAGCAGCTGCCATTACCCTTTTAGCAGTCTCCCAAAGCTCCATCAGCCCTCAAAAGAAGGCAAAAAGACTCATTTAGCACGGTTGAAATGAGGTCACCGTTAAATGTTTTGTTAAGGCGGGCATTGTGGACCCCTCTAGCTATTTCATAAGTAAACGTTATATTTTGGGAACATCATCAAGGTATACGGGCAATTAAAAACTTGTGAATGCAAAATTATTGTGTGCTTCGTTCGGAAAGAATTGAAATTATTTAAAATTCGTCAAATAATCAACATAAGGGGCTAAAACTTTGGTGCACTTTGGAAGAGTGCGGCAAGGCTAGAGAAACCACAGAGCTTGCGGCAACCGCTCCTCTCGCCGGAGACCTGCCTATTGCACCTCATATGAACTTGCCGCCGTACATTTTTTATCACTGACAAGCCCGGATCGTTTTGTGCCCATTTTTTGACGTTTCTCCCAAAATGGACCGTGTTATCACTCGCTAGAACCCACCAAAACCGCCTTCGCCAACAAGAAATTTGTAGCACGAACTCGTCGTCTGTGCGGGAAGCCAGGGGCAAAGCCACGTAAAGAAGACCACGTGAGATATCACGCCGCGAACGCTCGGCGCGTCTTCACAAGGCGAACGCTCGTGTGCTATCGGTATTTTTTGTTTGTGCTTTTTTGGAGACCTAATGATGTGGCACAAACTCATCAAGCCTGGCTGACGCCGGGCGGTCCTCACGAGGCGCACAGTTTTGTGCGCTTGGTCTTTTTTGGTTATATTATTCTGGTAACGCTATACGACGGAACTAAAGGTGAAAAAGCCAATGCACCTATGAGAAATATGGAGCTTTTCCAGATTGTTAATTTGGCTGTCGTTATACACTTATACACTGCATGCTTCGCCCCTCCCCAGCTTTCACGTTTGTGAAATGGCCCGGGATCTTTTTTTTTGGAACCAGAGAAGATGAAGTTTTTTGAAATATCTGCAAATACCTGGAAATATCTGGTGCCTTGGCATTTTTGCCAAGGGAGATCCAACCGCTCGGTGGTAGAGGTATACAGCTTTGCTTAGAAGTCTTGTCTTTGAAGCACGAAGCTCTGTAGAGCCAGGCGTAAATGAGTGCCCCGGTGTTTTTAAAGCGAAGCTTTCCACCTCTAGGAGCCAGTGGTTCTTTTGTAGCGTGCAGGACAACAAACTCCCAACGCGGCGGAGGCGGCGGCGGCGGGAAGCGGAGGAGGAGCTGGTGCGAAGAGTTTCACTCAAGGAGCACACTGTAGATGGTGCAGCGAATTTACCCAGCGTTCTCCGCGTGCCGGAGCTGCTCACCTCGGCGATCGCGTCGGCGGGACCATTCCGTCGGCTTTGTCATCTGCTTTAGCGACAGTTGTTTTGGGCCTCTTTTGGCGCAGCATCACGTCTATGGCGCACTTCCTTCGCACGGCTTGATTAACTTGTTCGACAGCACCTCTTGGGTAACCCGCAACCGACGGAATTATATGGTTTGTACGGCAAAGATACGTTAAGGATTAGTTTGCAGGGCCGGAAAACAAAATATAGAGGCCACACACAGACATCTGGTCGCTGCAGAAAGGCTAGAGAAACGCACTACTTGCCACGAATGGGACTGCGTTTTTTAAAGTGGTGACTACCAATTTGGTTGTGTTTTAACAGGTGTTAGAAAAGGCGAAAGAAGAAACTGGTTTTGATAAATAGCGATTATGAAACTTCCCTCAGCGTTCACGTAATTCTCAACCGTAGTGAAATAACTGGTTTATATCGGTATAAATTGGACTCACTAAGTTCACATGCGCTTGTGTCGCGCGCTGGTGCAGCCCCAAGCTAGCACATCAGGATGTCTAGATTCCGCTGTCTCACCCTTCGAAAGACGCTCCTCTCCCTTTTCTTTCTCCCGACTCACCGCTACAGCGGAGGAGTTCGCCGCTTCGCCCGGCCGTGGCTGACGCTGCTGCTGCGTTCGGGACACTGCCCCGGCGAATTCCAGGTAAGGGCTGGCAGAATGTATGGTTTCACTGTTTGCAGAGCCACGTGTGTGAATTCAAGTGACGTCGCATAGGAAATTGTTGTCTTTAAAAGATTTGCTTTCCAACCACCTTCTCAGCTTGGGTTGGAGCCCATCTTTTTTTTAGTACGCGTCACGAAGCGCTCCAGCGCGAAGCGTAAACGAGTGTACAGTGGCCGTATTCTGCTGGGCATCCGGTGCGCCTCGGATTAGATCCGAGACGCAATCCGGTGCGGTCACGTGAGGAGGCGCTCGGATGGGGTGTCACGCGATTGGCTCGGAGCGTTGACGTCAGCCTGCCTGCGTCACGCGGCTTTATTTTTGCTATATTTTGGCGGTTTTGGTGACGTCACGTAGCCAAAGCCTCCCGCTCGTTCTCCCGCGACCGGCGCGTGAAATCCGGCGCGGTTGACACCGCATCGGATTGTACGATGGCTGCGTATATGCCGCCTGTCTTTGCACTTTTGTTGGAGCTGCTCCCGTGCCTGAGCGTCGACTGAGCGACGGCGACTTTCAGCGCCGTTTCCGTGTCAACAAGGGCCCGGCGCGGATGCTGTGCGACGCACTTGACGAGCACGTTAGGCCTCGAGGTGCGACGGGGCTATCTACGGAAGCGAACGTGATGTGCGCGCTGAGGTTCTTCGCTACCGGCAGCTTTCACAGATTGTCGGTAGCGGTGATACTCTTGGCATGACGCAGCCGTCGGTCAGCCGCAGCATTCACGCCGTTGCCGAGGCGCTGAAATTGGAAGCCCTTATCGGCCATCGAGGTGCAGCGAAGTGTCAACAGATACGAAGGTGCTGTGCGTGCTTTGCCCCTCTTCGCAACTGACAGTGTGCAAAGCGTTTTCTGCCACCATGAAACACTGTCGCACCCCGCCGCCAGTCGCAGTGTTCACACTGTGGTGTCGGCACTGACGGAGCTCGACACACGGGGGTTTTGGATACCCCGGCGACGTAAGCACGGTGTAAGTACTACTTGTTTCTGGCTACGTTTGTTACGGAAGCAAAAAATGATGTAGCCCCATTGTTTTGCATCGAAGGGAAAAGAAGCGCGATGTCTGAAAAGCAGTCACTGAAATGCTTTTGTTTTGAGCGGTTTCGTGTGGTGGCAGTGATCTCCCATAAATTTCGCAATTGTGAATGATCAAATAGTGTGTAAAAAAAAACAACTTAGCAGATGCATGCATATGTAAATAATCTGTTAACTCTCCGGCCTATGTTCGCCTAAGTGAAATGATATCGAAAAGGTATGTCAAAAAATGTAGCTAAAATGAACACGTTCACAGGTATCGAATAGGGTGGCGTCTTGAAAGAAAAAAAGCTTATAAAGAAAGATGACGTATCGTGTTGGGCGTCTAAAAGACTTCATAACGAACCGTGTAATATATTCGTAACGTATGTCGCCCTCGCCCCGCCCCCCATCATGTGTCAACTGCTTCGGCGCCTTGTCACTTCGGCTGACATGTTTTGCCCTCCTTGACACATAGTGAAAAAGTGACAAGTTCAGCTTGTCGGCTCGTTTTAAGGGTTTACCGATTTCGAAATGCGGGGTGGGGAGGGGAGGTTGTGTTCCCCAGTTGTACCGCATAGACGGGTGGGAGGGCCCTTTCTATAGTTGTAAGTAACCAATTTTCCTCTCAGGTCGCCTGCATGCTCTAATTCCCCTGCTACGCGAAACAACGAAGATTAAAGAAAAGGCACATACAACACAGCGACGTCGTTCGTCGTTGCATGCAGTTGCGGAATGAATCAGTTCTGAGTAACCCAGTTCTTTGTATTCTTGCTCTTGTTTATTACCTTTTCCTTTTTTATAACTGTATACTTGTTTAATACTTTAGTACATAATTGTGTTATGTATTTCTTTCAGGTGTGCGACGCCTGTATTAAGGCCCTGACCCTGACTGCCGACTACAGTGCCTTTGTGTGACTGTGGCTGTTCACTGTTGCGCGCGACGTGTAAAGCCTGGTGGCGAGTTCTGGGGTTGATGGTGGCCACCTGTTGGAGTCGTGGCTCATGACACCCCCCGCTCGTCATCCAGGCCCCAGACACCTGAAGAAAAGTACAATGCCGCACATGCTTCGATGTGGTCTGTCGTGAAGTGCAACATTGCAGTTCTCAAGAGCTGTTTTCCTTGCCTGCAGTAGCACCAGCTTTTCTTCATAGGCCTCCTCTAGCAGCCAACATTGTCAATGTGTGTTGTGTGGCTGCCTGTTGGAACGACAGACGACAATAGCTGCAGCAGCAGCAAGTGGACGAGGGCAGTGATACAGACGACGCGGCTGAGGAGGTGCCTGCCCCCGACATGTGGATTCTTGCTCCTGAAGGACAGGCAGGTGCAGAGCAGGGCAACCAAGGCATCATCAGACAGCTTGGTGGCACTAAACGTGTCATTTTTAACTTTCGTTTCTGATTGTGTGTGGTGTGCGGTGTTTGTTTTGTTGGGAGAAAGTTGTTTTGTTGTTGTTTCAAGCAGCATATACTATGCCCTGACGCGTCATTGTTTCCTGTAGAGAAGCTTCTTGTCGTTTTGTGTTTGACATGGTGGTGTGAGGATAACAGAAAAAGTTGCTTTGCTTTCGATCACTATATACTATGTCTTGACACGGTGTTGCTTGATCTGGTATAGCCAGTGACTACTGTTTTGATGGGTCGTGAGGCCTTGTGAATATAGAGACCGGGCAAGATTCTCTTCAGAAAATTCTGTTTATTACACTGTAACCGTCATTCTGCTGTGAAGCAAAGAATGATGATGCATGTACCACAAACAAACAAAAATCAGTATACTGACGACTCTTCTGGACACATTTAGTTCAGTCCTTTCAAGAGTTATATTATGACATAGCGCAACCATTGCACGGTGACTTTGTTTGGCAATCCCTGACAGATCAGTTTACTTAAGAGAACACGATACGCAAGTATGCATCTCCAGTGTTGATACAAAAAAATAAACATGCTTAAAATGTTGGAGGCTGTCTCTTAACGCAGAGTGCACTGTCATGGTTTACTCTGACATTCTCATGATAAGTGGAAAAATTGTTACAAAAGTTTCATTTACCCCATAGTCGCCTGTATTCTAGCACTCAGTGCTTTGATGACTGCTTGCTTAGGTTTGTGAAGAGTGATATTGCGATTTTTTTATCATGTAGGACACCTGCTTGTAAAAAATAATTATGATATGCCAACAGCAGCATCTACAAAGGTGTATTGAATTTTTCCTCAATAAATCAGAGTGTGACAAGTTATGTTGAACTGTTTCCTTTTCCCCTGCATGCAGCAGCACCGTCCAAGAGTAACCAACACTTGGAAAAAAATAATCGTGACAAAATCAACTATAGCATTTCTGTAGTGATCGTACACAGCGTTATTTAAAGTGCACAGGGACCAATGCTATCTTCATTGCAAAAATAAAGAAGGGCACATTGATGTGTGATGCAATGCCAAAACTGCTTTCTCTACTCCAGCTTGTTGAAGTGCTCATAGTTGGCACCTATTGTTGAGGCCCACAGTACTGCTTGTTCGTGCAGGGCCTTCCACGTCCAGCAGCTCTCCAGATGCAGTGTGTCTGAAAATGTGTTCATTATGAGCTTAACGGCCAAACAACAACAAAGGGTTGAAAATTTGGACTCTATCTTAGTTAACGAAGCGTATTGCGATATGCTTTACCTATTTAACCTTCAAGGATAGAGGCATTAAATAGGGAAGTCGAATTACAAAATATGCTAACGTAAGGATACAACTTACAAAAATTACACCTCATTGCACAGTTGTACCTATGCTTGTAGAAAGAAGTGGTTATCGCGGATGAAAACAATACCTGCGGGAAGGCGGTTTGATTCTCGGGATGTTTTAAGAAAAAAAAACTGAGCAAACTACTTCAAGTTGCATGATTAAACACAAAATTTTATGGGCGTGGTCAATGTGACGTGATACATGCTGAGGCTGTTAGAGCAGTTCGTCACGCAGAATAGCATGTTAATATAGCTCATGAAACAAAGCTAGGCGGGTAACGTATCCTCGGGACGCTAAAGATTGGAGGTCAGTACTATTTTTCATTGACGTTGCACTTGCAGCCCTGCTTTCATTAAAAAAATTAAAACGAGCTTGCCAGGATATTGCCGCGAACCATGTATGGGTTTGTTTATTCTTTGTTTTTACCGCCAGGCCACGCCTGGCTCTGTTATCTGTGTCCGCGAAGCGCGTCTTCCATTCTTTATTTTTATGCCGCACGGGCTATCTCATTCCGATAAGCAGACTGTTTCGCCCTAACGGCACTAGCCCAGAATAATCTTCTCTGATCTACAATGTTCTGTATTTCAATGGACGGTTCGAGAAACACTTGCGCCGAAAGATAAAAGCGTGCAGAGCAGACGCCGCGGCATTCGATTCGACGACACTCGCTGCACAAGTCACTCTGTTGACCGCTGCTTCGCCGCCTCTGTATTCTTTTGAGCTGTTAGGGGAGCACAAGTTCGCTACAATAAACGTACTTTTCCTTCAAGACAACTGCGTCATCCTTGGCTTCGTGACAATATAAGTACGCAATCTGATCGTGCGCAAAACGCGCACACATGCGTTTTGAAAAACGGGTTTAATTCACTGCACAAGCGAGAGTGGCCGAACAATGACATGGCGTTAGAAAATCGATCAAAATATCGTACTCACGTCACAGTCCTCTTATATATAACTGCCGGGCAACAGCGTACCGTTTACGTCGCTTTTCGTCCCAAGAGAACGCCCTTGTGGGACGAAATCTTTGTGCAGCAACTGTACTGAGCGTTCAAATATGCCTCCTTTAAAAACAGCTGTGCGGCGCGCAGCGCTCCCTGGCGCCTCATAACGGAACAAAGTAAAAACATAAATGCGTGTAAACTTGTTAAACTAGCATTAGCAGCAACGGCAGTGCCCGTGAAAACACACAAACAGGAAAGGCTTTGTTATATTTAAAGAATTTTATTCATTCTAGCAGCATTTCAAAGTTATGATATTGTCCCGGAAAGCGTTGACACGCACTTCCGGACATGACGTACTGCCCGCGATCTCCCGAGGCATGCTCCGAGGGCGGAGCTTTGGCGATTTTACGTCGTTTTGACGTCACGAGCATCCGAGGCGCATCGGATCAGCAGAATACGGCCTGGTGTTCTTTAGCACGCGTTACGTTCTAGCGCGAGGCGTAAACGAGTTTTCCGGTGTTCTATTACCGTGACTACATGAGACGCCGATTACGACGAAGACGACGGAAGACAGCAGACGCCAACAGCCCCAGCACCTAACTGGCTTTGCCCCTAAAATTAGATGAGCAATTGCAAGAACCGCAAACCAAGCCATTAGCACCGATAAGTGACCCTTTACTCACATGTCCATCGGCACCCGGGTTGCGTACTTCCTCCGTTAGGATAAAAATCCACGTGCCCCAAAGGTTTTGTGAAGCCCACTTTTGTTCGCCACCACTGATTTCCAGCAGATGTGTGAATGACGTCCACAAATGCGGCATCGTGTTTATTCATGTGCCCCCTCTTATCTTCGAAGTATATTGATGCTGGATCAAGGCCTGCAAAACATTACCGGACTGTTTGACAATACACACTTATTTTTAAGTTATACAGTGCTGTCATCGGTGCGAAGAAAAGATAGAAGATGAACTAAGGAGAGGTCCTGTCAACCCTTTCTTTGTAGCTTGAAGGTTTGTATTGCGCCTTCACGTTTCTGTAATATTCTCAGCACACTTGGCATCTCCTGCGTCTTTGCAAGCGCGCCCACTCTTTCGATGCGTTGGTTCATGAGTGATTACTGATTCGGCCACTGCCTTGACGTGAGCACGGGGGAAATGCCGTGAAGCCACTGTTACCAGGGCACGTTAGCAAATTCCTCTTGAAGCCGTCAGACTACGTGTGACTAGACCACGTACACACTTTTTGCGCAGCGTTAAATGGACTGCATGGCCTCTCCTAAGTTTTCTTACTGTCGCGCGCTGAAATGAGGAAACAAGACGGCTAACAACTACAATGCACAGGGTGTTCGGCCTACGTTAGACGACAGAATAGACACGCAGGTCAGTATTTTTCGTCACCGAAGTCCCTAACCAATATGTAGAGGGCTGTGGAAAACGGGACACTGCCCTTTTTTTTTGATAATACTAAAAGACACTTTCAGCAACTACAATGTTACTCGGTTACTCCGGCTGAGTATTGGCCACCAGTTCTTGCACAGCATCGAAATAAGAACGCAGCATAGCATTTTATAACAATTCGGGAAGCGTAAAATTTTGACACGCCTTAGGAAAACACCACGAATCAAAACCGCCCCAATATATGGGATATTTTCTGCCTCGCGTGGCTGATGATTCTCCCACAAGCACACAATTATGCTGCCTCATACAACCACTATGATCCTCGTGCAATAGCGCCTTCAAGTCAACGCACGCGGCTGCCCGGCATGGCGGAGATATTTTTGAGCGCAGCTCTGTGACAGCCGTTACCCGCGGTTCAAGGCGTAGGCGTCCGTGCAACCCAATGACCGAATATTGCAGAATTAGCACACAAAAATGGAGGGGGCATTGGCGAAGGGTGAGGAGGTTGGCACCACGCCCGGCATATGGCTCTCTAGCAGCCTCCCTCTCACTCTTGTTCATTCGCCGCCGGTAAACACTCCCTCGCTGCCCTCGCCCTCCCCAGGTACCGTTCCTGTGTCCGCTAATTCAAACCTTGTGACATTTACGCGGGAGGTTCCAACATGATTTGCAACAACATGCTGGCTGCTTCACCGTGGACGGTAATCGGAACCACGTGATATTTACGCGGGAAGTTCAAACATGATTTACAAGGACACGCTGGCCGGTGGCTGCGACGCGCGCGACATAACCGCAGAGTATCGCGCGCCACCGTGCGTTCAGTGGTCACGTGATCACTTCCTGACACGCAGCGGATATGCGCCGTGAAGGAGAAGACTGCAGCTCGTGCTGCGCTCTAATTTCTTATTAGGGAGTATAGTAATCGTTGGTGCATTTTTGCGCAATAATATAATTCTAAACACACCCGCTGCGGTGGCTCAGTGGCTAAGGCGTTGCGCTGCTGAGCACGAGGTCGCGGGTTCGATTCCCGGCCGCGGCGGCCGCTTTTCTGATGGAGGCGAAAAGCAAAAACGCCCGTGTGTGCGAGATTTCGGCGCACGTTAAAGATCCCCAGGTGGTCAAAATTAATCCGGAGCCCTCCACTACGGCGCGCCTCATCGCCTGCGTTGCGTCGGCGCGTTAAACCATACAATCAATCAATAATTCTAAACAACAACTTCCAAGGGGTTCCAGTGCGTAAGCGTCAAAATATAGCTGAAATTGAGATCGCGTGTTTGTTAGGCTCACATAACCCTCATATTACCTTTTTATTCGTTTATTGTAAAACCGTAATGTTGTGACGGTATATATGTGGACAATAAATACCACATGTGGTCAATGAAAACCATCCACGACAAACAAGGGGTGGTTCTCGTGCAGCCTGTGCAGACCCGTTCATGGCCGTGTTCTCATAGACCAAGGTTCCTGCCCCATTCATCATGCCGTCACGTAACAATGTTTTTACGTCGCGGCAGGACATAAGACCGGAACTATAGCTCAGCTGAAGTGACGTATTCACGTAATATCGACCATGAGAGGTAGCGAGCCATGCTACCTGCCCCACAGATCTTTGATGTCGTCGCTGGAGGATAGTAAAGCACCGTGATGGCTTGACCCCTTCGCTGTCATCTCGTGGTGTAAGCCCCCGTCGAATGCAACCGTCGTCGTAATGACCTCGAAGAGGGCCAATTGTGTTTATAACAAAAGATTACGTAAAAATGCACAGTGAAGAAGTCCGTGCATCCAATAATGACAATGATAAATTTGAGGAACACCGGCCTCAGAACAGCATCGAGAACGGGTCAGGGAAGCGGCGTCTTCATCTGGTCAAACTGCAACTGCTCACGTCTGGGCTGTTCTCGGCTGGTCATAGCCTGGAGGTACGGGGCAGGGAAACGGGCCTGTATATGCTACCCTGGGTTGATGCGTGCCGAAGCGATGCAACTGCCTGGAAACACCGCTCAGTACTCGACACGGGCGAAACAAGGAATGTGGTGATGGCCACCGTTACCTATAAAAATGTTGCGCAGCGGAAGGCCAAATGAGCAGTATATTCCCAAACATTTCGACGAGAGTATAATGATAAGATTTTTGTGAGGCCCCAGGGCAGACAGCCTCAATAATAGTCTAAAGGAAATACAAACATAAGGCATGAGTATTTGTTGACTTGCACCCTACTTGGCAAGTACATATGCAGAAAAAAAAGCGGTTTATGCAATGAAACAGCCTTAGTTTTGTAAATTTTAAATACATAGTTTTTCAGGTGCCTGTACACGACCATTGCGACAAACGACGGCCTTCTGTGGGTTTTTTCCAGCTCTTAAAACTAGAGCATGTACTCGCCGGGTTATCTTAACCTTTGTTTCAAGCCTAGTGCCCGTTTGCGCTTTCTCTTTCTGGTTGGTGAACTATGTCTCCCAACCACATCATGGACCAATACGGTTGAGCATTAATGCTGTCCAACCATGTGGTCAGTGGATAGATAAAATGTGTTACCTTGTCCTCACAAATCTATTCCGCTTTTTTTGGATTGAGAACGCTCCCAACATATTTGCTAGGTGTGAAGAAAGAGCGCTTTGAGATAAATGCATTAGTAGCAAAGGTTACGGTAATTGATTCGGCGAAGCTCGGTCTCGCAGGTCACTATGCTGACCGCTTCGTAGACGTTTATTGTTTCTTCCAGTTTTTTGTTTGTATATCACATTATTACACGAATAAATTCATATTTACTAAAGCAAGCTTCCGCTGTTTCTCGCAACTTGAATGTGATGGAGCGTCGGTGCACGCACTCTTTAGGTTCCACTCGTGCCGCCAACAACAGTAACATATTCACCGCAGTACGCTCATCTGCAGAGCTAGAAGCCATACCGTTGCTCCATAAGCAATGAAGCCAACTTGATAAATGCTGTCATCCCCCTGATATTTTCTCGGCAACACCACTAGCCACCAGGTGGCTCGTGGTGTTGCCGAGGAAAGCGACGAGCCACGTCGCTTTTAGACCATTTAGAAGAAAAGTTAAAGCAACAAGAGCGGGTCCGGATGTTCAACCATTGGTACCGTAAAGAAACACGTAGGCAAATCTTCCATTACTTGGAAGACGCTGTTCACAATTGGTTTGGGAACTGGGAAAGCACACTCAAGAAGTGCTTATTATTTACCCATTCGTATTTGAAAACGTTCACATCTCTTACACGTTAGGAACCTGCCGAACTGCAGCCGCAGACACGAACGAACCATCCTAATAAACAGTTCCTCGCATTGCTTTTCCGGCAAGCAGAATCCGACGGTACAAAAAACTAAAGGCTGTACAGGCCACAAGCAACGTTTTTACGTAGTAGGTGACACAGCGCTAGCCCGCCTCAAGGGGCACCCCTTCCCTGTCTACTTTGACGACGTTTTTGTATTGCCATCAAGTTTGGAAAAACGCCATGCGATAGTAAATGCGAGGCGACCAGAATGACGGGATAAGTGCTGAAGCTTCAAAAAAAGTACCATCTTATTTGAGGAACTGCAATTTTTAGGGAATTTCGGCAACGTCGATGGAGTCTGACCTGGCCCGGCGGGAACTCTTGACAGTTAACTTCCGAACGCCCGAAAAGAAAAAGTTGCAGAGAGAGTACCCATTCCGTATTTCTCTTACCGGCGCTTCATCGAAAACTTCGCGCTGATAGGCGCGCCATTCACGCGGAGCATTCTGCGAGTTTAAAACCCTACAAAGCTGGCCTCTAGGTGCCCGAATGAAGGAGGAAGCCGAAGCCAAAAAGCGCACAGAAAGAAATGATGTATGCTGTGGTATACGCTCCGCTATTAAGCAAAACGGCTAGAAAAAAGTGCTCACTCTGGTTGTAGTCTATCAAAAGAACAAAAAACGTTTCAAAATCTCAAACAGTGCCCCTCATTCACCTGGCGGGTCATTTCTAAATTTTGCGTATACGTGTGTGGTAGACCACACAGAGTTTTAACAAACCATTTATTGCTGCGTTGGAAGGCTACATTGATCTGTGTGGCCTTCCCGGGATATAAAAACTGCCCCTGCAGGAATTCTTCGTCGAAATAACCATCAAATTCGGTGAGAACCATTTCGATTAGGACTGCATATTGTGCTCATCGGTGGACCTACCGCAACGATGCTCTAATGGCAACGGCGCATTTTTTGGCATCGTGAACTAGAGCTAAGACACCTAGCAGTGCACCAACATTACTCGTGCGGAATGGTCGATTACATCGAAGAACCCAGCAGCATTACAAAAACTTTGTAACAAAACTTCAATGAATTTTTCGAGCAATTGTGTAATGAGCAAACTAATCTTCGACCCCGGAACGAAAAGGAACTGTATGCTTGGTACCAATTCAGGCCTTCGTGCTAAAGTTTTCGCTCAACAATTCGTCATCCGGACACCTCAAAATAAAACTTGTACTTTGAAAACTGAAGGCCAAATACTAGACAGCAGCCAAATTAAACACTCGAACTGAGCAAGATTTGGAATAAAGCGATGTCGTCATACCCGTGGTTTATTGGGCGTATCGATCGTTACAAAGCTACAGCAGCGTGAACAATGTCAAAGGTGAAGGGCTTTCTTAGAAGCTTCGGAAATAAATGTGGGCCTTTGCAAATTTAAGAGAGGTGTTCACGGCAAAGTATACAATCTAGAAAGAGCTGAGGGCTGTATAAAAGCAACGTCACCAAAGCTAACGAGGATAGCCTTGTCTACTGATTGTAGCTGCACAAGGGTTTGGAATATATTCCAGAGCGGGCTCGCCACGACCGCAAAGAGATGTTCCTTGAATGTGTCACGTTTGTATAAAACTCGCCAGAGTTACCGACGTTTACTTTTTTTTGTGCGCTAATACTGTTTGTCTTGTTTTCCTCTCCAAACCTTCCTGCTAAACTTACGGTTCCCTCTGCGCAAAATTTCCTCGAACTACAAAATGCTTGTATTTGAATTGAAGGCGAAAGCCTGACGTGCCGTTCCAACGGTTACCT
Source organism: Haemaphysalis longicornis (assembly GCF_048455015.1). Lineage (NCBI taxonomy): Eukaryota > Metazoa > Arthropoda > Arachnida > Ixodida > Ixodidae > Haemaphysalis > Haemaphysalis longicornis. The sequence goes on along the minus strand of NW_027526385.1, from coordinate 132,085,309 downwards.
TCAAATACATGTACACTCAACAAAACGACGGCCACGGCGATTGTTATTCCATATTAGTCAACTTTAACCTATCGTGGTTTACCTTATCCCCAGATTACTAACTCATCGTTACTATCAATCCCTAGTCAAGCAATACTTAGTTGTGTTAATATTGAATTCCATCTTATACAATGATGGCAGGCTTTTGGTTCACTTAATGCTTTCCTTAAGCTTTTCAACCATTCGGGCCGGTGCCAAAGAAACTGAAAATCTCGTTCCACTAAGACATATACGGCTACCATCCTAATGCCTGATCATGTTTCATGCCTAATAAACTTGAGCTTGACGTTAGCCCTCGTAGATGTCGTTTTTAGGTAGCTTTTATGCGGCCGCTCCTCTGGTTTCGCGGGGGTACCTGGCCATCGTCGCTCGATGTAACCAAAAGAACACAGCGGATAGCAAAAAGAGATGAAAAGCGAGAGAGGAATTGGGGCGAAAGTGTGAGGCGTAATGGCGCGTGTGCCACGCGAGACGTCCTTTGCGGTGGCCACCCGCTGCGATATGGGGGCAGAGCTGCGCGCCCCGTCTCGTGTTCGCCGCTGACGCCATTCCAGAGATATGCGGCGAGCGCGTTCACCAGTGCAGTTTATGGATAGAAAGCGCTGCACGAGAGGAATAGTATTTCAAGAGTAATAGTGGTCTCTAATCGTACCCATATTTCTGTCTGAAATTGTTTGTCTCTACATAATTTGCAAAGTCAAAACAGCCAAACAGCTACGCTAAAATTTGTGTTGAATGAATGCATGCATCAATGAATGAATGAATGAATGAATGAATGAATGAATGAATGAATGAATGAATGAATGAATGAACCTATTGTTAAAATGGAAAAGAAAGCCCACCAGCAGCCGCAGTTTGTCTCATACGCGTGGACACCGGAATTTTCTCATGCACATTTTAGTGCGCGGCAATTAGGCGTCCGCTGCTGTGGTTCCCCGAGTCGTCGTGCCTCGCAATAGAGCGAACGAAGGGAACACCGAAGGAAATCGGAGGAGGAATGTCTGGCGAAGTGTAAGCGGGGGCGGTATGCCGAAGCGGCCAGAGGTGCTCTACGGCGGCGACGTGCTAATTAAATAACCGAGAGAACGAAGATTCCACCGAATATGGGCCCGCAGGATACCAGAGGATGAAAGGGTGGCGAAAGTGTGAGGGGGAGGGCAGTATTCCGAGGCCGCGCCACATAGGCCCAGAAACGGCTGCTGCCATTACATCGGTCGCTCGTCATCTTCCCTGTTGCGTGCCTCATCTGAACCACGTGAAATCCACGCGGGAGGTTCCAGAACGATTGCAACTACATGCTTGGGGCGGCGACGCGCTGTGAAATAACGACAGAGTAGCGCGTGCCACAGTGCGTTGGGTCATCGCACGGCCACTTCATAAAACGCAGCAGCTATGCGCCGTGAAAGAGAAAACTGCAGTTCACGCTGCGCACAAATATCGCATAACGGAGAATGGTAATCGTCAGCCTTTTGTCGCTCTCAGTATAAATCTCCGCGACTCCTGCCCCTTGCGCAACGCAGTCATAGGTCTCCAAAAAGTTTGCAATATTACTTTTAAACAAATGCCAAGCTTTCCTAACTAACGAACTCATAGAGAGAACATTACAAGCTTCACGAAGGCACGGAAATATATTTTTTTTTTGGCGAGATCTGTAGAATACCCAGCGTTAAGTGGATATTTTTCACGACGCTATTAGGTCTTAGTAGAGCAAGAAACTGCGTGTCGGCTTGAAGGACACCAGTCGTAGGAACGCGTAAGACCCGCGGGTAACCTATGCAGGGATGTTGCATTGATTTAGCTTCGCGAACAACAAATTTGTAATACAAACTGGCCTGATATCATATCTGGTTACGTGCAGCATGCTCCGTGAGGTGTAACCTAGATTAGCGCGCATGTCATGCATGTAATGAATGCTTAAAATACGCACGCATTTCAGGCATGTACGAATTACAAGTTTTTTGTATGTGCATCGTACTGATTCTACGTTTTGTCTTTGGTTTACTGCAGCAAAAGGAGGAACCTCCACACGCAAGTTTCTCGCGAAATTCTCAGTACCGTCGTTCATTCTTAAGTAGAATTGAAGCCATTTTGACAATTACCGTAGCAGTGAGTACGCAGTACCTATTATCTTTGACACTCTAAGTGCTACACTCGCGAGGCAGAAAGCTATAACACTGTTCGTGTCGTCTATGCTCGGCAACTATCTCAGAGGCTGCCTTTTGTTCGCGATGTCTAAATAGTTTGTCGCCTCCGAGAATGATCTTGTCGCTGTTTTTGTTTGTTTCAGAAGAGGCTAGTTTAAGAGGTGAGCTTAACGTTTTGTTTCGTATCGTTACTTTCGCAAAGCATACACTTCCGCTAGCCTAGTTGGTCAACCAAGCCTCTAGAGCCATATGCCCCTTCTGATCTAAGTACACTGTGAATGGTCTAGATTTTTTCGTGTTTAGGCACGTCTTCGAGAGGAAGAAGCGTTTGCTTTCCGTAAGTTTGTTTCCCAAGAACTATGCAAGCAATATTATATCGGGATATTTTCAACACAATATGCTAACAATTGCGCCAAATCTGATAAATGATATTAGTTGCGTGTGGGAACTCTCAACCCAATCTTGCTGTGTAGTTAATGAACAAAAATCCCCTTGGATACACTATTTCTTACTGACCCATCGAAAGAAAAAGTACATTGTGTCGAAAAATTTCTACAAAGCCCATTTTACGGTGCTCACTATAACTGACAGCACAATGACCAGTTACTACACAGGTGCTGTTATAGGCTACCTCCACAATTTTCTTCTTGTTGTCGCGGTTGTATTGTTGCGTCCGCAGGACCTGAAAAGCCGCTGCCCTAATCCTTACTTCGGCACACCCTTAATTTAAATGAACGCCTCTTCTATTAAAAGCGGGGCTAGAGTGCACGCCTTGCGCCTTCTGTTTCTTCCTGTTTGTTTTCCCTCTATTTTATTGCCTGACCCAGTGCAGGGTACATTTACTTAACTTCTTCGCGTTTCCGCCGTTCTTTATCCCTCTTCTGCTCCTCCCTTGCGCATGCTTTTTCCCCCTGGCGCTTCACATTTTCATATAAGATGTCGTATATCCCTCATAAAAACACACAGCCGAGGCTTAGCTAAGCTAACCCTGGATACATAAAGGAAATCGAACGGTTCCTCAGCCTCTGACACCAGCTTCCACTCTTCAAATTTCGGGCCCACTCCAGTGAAGCCACTCGCCCGTCGATATCTAAGGGGTGCTCAAACGCCGCTTGCAATGACCGCTAAGAGCCTCCGGCCCGCGCACAACGCTCAGAGAAGGCGGCCCGGTCTCATTCTCATCAGTGGCCAAGCGCGCACTCACTAAGCAAGCGAAGCGGTCCACATGGCGAGGTGCCCAGGGAGTCACGTGGGCAGGCGGTGACCCAGATGAGAAGAGCTCATGCGCCAATTCAACTGGGAAGGAGCTCGGCGTGACGAGTCACGGAATGCGTGGCCAAGGCTACCGCGCAGCTCCGGTCAAATTAAGGTCAAATTGCCGGTGACGGCTATATCCACCTTGACTCTGTTAGTAAAGCTTTTCTTTAACAGGTCTTCAAAGCAATGCATTTGGTTTAGAAGAAAAGCCGACTTTAGGGAGGTCGAAGTTAGCTTGATCCTTGAATCTGGCTTTCCCACATAACAGTTGCACACTGAAGCCTACTCACAATCCCACTGAGCGTTTCCCACGGGAGGCGGTGCGTGTTGAGAGGCAGCTGCTCGCTAACCAATAACGACAAACAGCCCCGTTGTTATCCACACTGACAACGTAGACCGGCATTGAACATTTCTTTTCGTGCGCAGCACTTTGGCGCATGGTACCGTGGTTTCGCGGTTACTGTGGCGGCGGCGATATCCGCTAAACTTGAGAGGAGCGAGCGAACGTGCAACTGAATGCAGAAAAAGAAACGGAGTCGGCCGAAAGTGTGAGGGGGAGGGCGGCATGTGCTGCTATGGCGCCCTCTCTCTCACTCACTCCCCCCTACACTTTCGATATGCGTCGTAATCGGGGCGCGTCCGCCCCCTCACACTTTCACCAACGCTCCTCCTTCGCTCGCAGCTTATCCAAACCACGTGACATTTTCCCGGGATCTGCAAACACGATTCGCAACAACATACTCGGCGGCGGCGTCACGCTGCTTGATAACGGAAGCGTAGCACCAGCCTTTTGCGTTTTCTCACCATACGATCACATCATGAAACGCAGCAGATATGCGTTGTGACCGAGAAGACTGCAGTTCGAGCTGCGCACAAATATCGCACTACGAAGTATAGTAATCGACAGTGATTTTTTATTACCTTCAGTGAAGGCTGGAGCCACTTCACGAGCTGTGACCCGGGGACCGAATCAAATAGCGGCCTTTTGTTTAATGCCTCAGTTGCAGTAAGGCGTAGAACAAAAATCCTAGCGCCATAACTTATGACAACCGTCTCCTGCCCAGCCGCTACAACCGATGCCTGTCAACCCTAAAACATCTTGATGGGGTCACGAACACGCCCTAGTCAGCGTCGCACATGCGCCACAATCAAACCAACATCGTTATATGTTCTCCCATACCGTTCTTACGCTTCGCATTTTCAAACTGCCGAGGGATACAGCTGGTTTCGGAGAAACGTTGAAACTATGGGTTTAGTCCGATATACAGTGTGCTAGGAGGTTAGAAGCGTCACCCAGGAAGCTTTGCACACCACCGAAAGCGTCACCACTCTTCAACAAAGATGTTTAGCCCTGCTGGTAACAACGCAATTTGGACAGGCAAAAAGGCGGAAAAAAATGCGGACGCGAGGAGAGACCCATTTTCCCCATGTGTGATAGCCAGTTTTCTTATTCGACGGTTTCTTTGATGATGCAGACATTCCCGCCTACCAAAAAGGATGTTTTGGGCTATATTAGTCTGTTCTGGTGATTTCGTCCTCCATGTAGGCGAACTCAATCATCGCCGGGTCGTATACCGCATTCATAAGTTTTTTTTTATAATCCCTTTAGCGCTAAACTATACTCCACGACACTTCTTCATTCCAGTCGCTTTCGACCTTAATTCTCAGTCAACCTAATGAACAAGCAGGGTTTCGTTAAGGCTATTCAACAATGGACCATATTCACACGATCAATCAGGGGATACAGAAATCCGAAGAGTATACCGAACCTTATACATAGCCTCATTGATTATGAGAAAGCATTTGACTCAACAGTTGTTCAGGCATTGCTAAATCAGGGTGTAGAATAGCACTACGTAAGAATACTACAGGACATTTAAAACAGATCCTCAGCTACCATCGTCCTCCACAGAGAGAGCAATAAAATACCAATAAAGAAAGGCGTCAGACAAGGAAACACAATATCTTCAAGATTATTCACAGCATGTTTACAGGAGGTATTCAGAACATTGGTTTGCGTACAGGTGAGCGTAAGGGTTAATGAAGAATACCTCAGCAAAAGCGAGATTTGCTGCTGCCGTTGCCTTGATAAGCAACTCGGGGGACGAATTGCAAAGCATGATTACCGCACTGAAAAAACAGAGTAGTATTGTGCGCCTGAAAATGAATTTGAAGAAAGGTAACATAATGCTTATTACCTCGCGAGAGCGAAGCGGTTTGAGATAGATTGCGAGGCAGTGGACGTCTTGAGCGAATATATCTACATAGGCCAAATAACGATCCCGGGTCCTAATCATGAGGCAGAGATAATTAGAAGGATAAGAATGGGGTGGAGGGCATTCGGCAGGCATTCTCAGATAATGATAAGCAGCCTACCATCGTCCCTGAAGCAGAAAGTGTATGAAAGCTGCATCTTACCGGTACTCACCTACGGGGAGGAACTTGCAGGCTCACTAAAAGGGTTCAACTTATATTGAGTACGACTCAGAGGGCTATGGAACGGAAGATAATAGGTGTAACACTAAGGGACAAAAAGAGAGCGGATTGGGTCATGGAACAAACGCGTGTTAAACGCGTATTATCAAAAATTCAGAAGAAAGGGGCGTGGGCAGGCAACGCCGCCTGTATAAACAGTGCCTAACGCGTGAGCGAAAAATGGCCAAACAGCCACTCTCCTGTTGCTCTCTCCTACCCTTCCCCGCTCCGTAGCCTTCCAGCGTGCTTTCGTGTCCGCCAGCCAGCGCCGCTTCTCGGAAACTATGCAAAATAGTGGAAAGTTTGTTTAGCGTTCCCGAGGCGGCGCTCATACGCCTTCTTGTTTTTCACCATGCCTGTCTGTCTTGGTCTGTCACTGATAAAACTTCCTTTGTCACGAAGCAAAACCCCTTGCGATGCCGCAGGCTGATGCCGGCTTTGCGCGCTTATCTACTCGGATCGCAGGCCCTGAAATTTTCTGAGTGGGGCATCCCCCCTCTATCCCCTTCACATTTAGGTATTGTTTTGACCCCCCTTTTCGCACTCCGCATCGGTACGCACTTCTAAAATTGAGGACTGTACTGTAGAAGCGCCCGGACAGCGTGGCGGGATCGCAGCTGCTTATCCTTTTGTTTCCTATAATTTTCTGAAGTTTACAATCACATGATATTATTGGAAAGGAATCGTAGAAGTGAGCGCCTGAACAAAAAACGTGCACGCAATTTTTTCTTCTCTAAATACTCCAGAAAGAAAAATATCAGTAAAATAATGGCTGCCCCATCCGAAAATATCGTTTTTCTATTAGCTATATGTCTACCCGACAATCAGTATGTTCTTAGACTATTTCAGTCCGCCTCCGTCTTTATCTTTGGAAAAATGCAGCAAGTATGAAGCGAGCGACACGTTGAACGAGATCCCCAGTGCGCCACAGAACTAGCGCCCCGTCGCGGCTAAGATGTAAGCGAAACGGCCCTTAAAGCCCAACAGGCAAGCTGGCAGACACACGTCGTAGAAGTGGGTGCAGCTAGAGTGTACTAGAAGTTTTAGAGTGGCCCGCCCGGCCGCCCGGAGAGGTGCTCGTTTCGCGCAGAAAATAGCGGCGGCGCTGTAGTTAACAACAACTGAAAGCGGCGGCTGGCCGCGCGTACGGCCGCTCGCCCAGTCGGGCCAAGAAACGCTGCTTCTTTACGCGCGGAGCGCTCGAAATTTGTTCTGCGGGGCGTCCAATTGCTTCAATATACTGTAGGTACAGTGGACTGTGGGTAACGAAAGGAATAATAAACGCTGCTGCTCATTTTGCGTTAGTTTTGCCTTTCCCGCTCGACAACAACGAAAAAATTACGGATTTTTCTTAATTGAGTGCAGCATTCTTAGAGGATTGTAAATAAAGTATTTGCATCGACATTTTGGCTATTCCAACTTTCCATCAAAATTTGTTTTGCGTGAAATTGCCTGATATGAACCATTTCATGATTGCTTTATGATTGTGTCCTTAATTGTGCTGCTTGATGGACATAATTGGTCGACACAAATGACATGAAAAAATATGAGGACTGGGATGATGGGTTTTCATAAAAAATTCTTATTTATTGTCTTGCACTTTACGCTCCGACTGCAGTTATGTGGGTTAATATCATAGATTGTGTTTTTTTGTTTTTATTGTGTAAGTTGTTATTTAAGCAGTGGCCCGCTTGTGATAATTAGGGGTCACCGTGGTGTTATGCTGTAGCCTGTCCGAACAAAAAATTACACGCGCAAGAGAGATATCTTTTTAAATAAAAAGGGGCTAGCTCAGCGGTTAGCTCAGTTGTCCCAATCACCGCCTTTCACAGAACTATGCCCACAACAATTTATTAATCGCACCACCTTTCACCTGATCAGGTCAAGAAAGGAGTTCACTCAAATTAACACAAATTTAATTCGCAAGTATGCCGATAGTATAATTAGACGCACATAAAACCAAAGCAAAGCATGCATAGATCAGAAAATATATTGACCTCGACAAAAATGAAATATAACACGGGAAATCATACACAAAGTCGAGAAAGCTAACATGGAGGTTCAAATAAACGGAACTAGAACAAAACACACATTGTGTTTTCATTTTCAATAGCCTAGCATATAAAATGTTACGCGGGAAATCATGCACAAAGTCTACACAGGTAACCGTTTAGGAATGACGCTAACAGGGAAATTTAAATTGACATTTTTCGCCAACGCATTTTCATAACTCGCCTGCGATCATTAGCGACGGCTAAGTTTAAGGTGTTGCTCCCTCCTTCGCATGTAATCACAAAACTTGTTTAAACCTTTTATATAGAAATGAATCCGTGTTACAATGTATACAGAACCAACCAAATTTGCTGTCAAGGTCTCACTGTGCTGGTAGCAACCAACGCCGATAAGGTGTTTGTTGTGAATAAGGGCTGCAGCACATCCATAACGCTGTCATGGTGGAGCTCCTTGTCGCTGAAACAACCGGTAAAAACGTCCTAGAGATCGCTAATAAACTTTAAAAAATGCAGAGGAGGATTCAGAAGTCCCCCAAAATTACAAGATGTAGTAAACACAGCGGCATGTTCCCCTGGCATGCAGGAAGCAGTAGTTGGTCCTGCAGACTTGGCACTTCGTTTTCAGTACACACTTACTGACCAAGTTCCTGCGACATAGTAGGTTAATAAAATAAGAAAGCCCACTAACGACAGTACAAGCACCAACGTTAGGGGTATCTCAGAAGAAGGCTCTTAATATTTTCGTTCCAAATAGGAACGTAAAAAAACAGCAAACTTTTTTCAGCCTATAGAATGTGCGCCCCGCCGCTTTTGCTTCACGCGCAGAGTCAAGAAGGGGAATGGGAAACATTCCTGGTGCCTGTCCGTCAAATTAACCCCTCGTTAACTCGAACTCACGCTATCTCAGAATATCTTCTCGAAACTTTTTTTTGCCGTGTGTTTACCTCCCATAGGCCATACGCATTTGCCCGCTTCTCGAAACGTTTTTTTTTTTTTCGGAGGACCACGGATGATCTCGAAATACTGGCAGAGAGGACACAAGGCAAAGTCCGCTACAGGCAGCTGATAAGGTCCCCGTTCGAATGCTTACTCCCACTGCGCACCGAACGCGGCCGTGAAGTGCAAGTTTAATTACGCGGACTACGCGTCCCCGTTACTGAAATGCTGTCTGGCGCGTTGATCATTGAGATAGCTGTGGACGACGCAGCTGATCATGCGGAGGAGGAGGAGCCCCCAGAAGTGACTACGACGGCAGATACAACATACAACAACGGCCGATACAACATAGATGCTGCGTCTGCTTCGTAGCAAGGTAGAATGTAGCGGTGGCGACCACCAATTCATGCGATGTATTGAGAAGCTCGAGTAGGCTTTTCTGGTATGCAGATGCGAACGCGGCACAGCCGAGGACAACACAGTTCTTTCTTCTGCAATAATAAAAGTTTCTTTTTCCTGCAAATTATTTTGCTGTTATAACGAAATATCTCCTGTGCAATAGTGCTTTTGTTAGAAGCACTCAGGGACCTAGCCACAAATTTCCTGGATTTGACTTAACTCGAAACTCCGCGCTTATCTCGAAATTTTCAGCTAATTTTACGACTTTGAGTTAACGAGAGAATACTGTAGATCAACAACGTTTTCAGAACACGCATCAAAACATGAGAAAGTATTTGGGGGGAGGGGGGGGAGGGGTTAGATAAATGTTGGGTCGTACTAGTTTAAAGTTTGATCAAGCGAAGTCATAACGGTCTGCGTCTACTTTCTAAATCACCAAAGTAGATTTAGCTGACCAAACGTGCGGGTTTGATTCCCGGCCGCGGCAGCCGCTCTTGTGACGGAGGATAAAAGCGAAAAACGCTCGTGTCTTCGAGATTTCGGCGCATGCTAAAGATCCTGAAATGGTCAAAATTAATCCGGAGCCCTCCACTACCGCTTGCCACATCGTCTGTGTAGCACCGGCGCGTTAAACCTCATAATCCAAACTTCAAGCGCAAAACACCGCAGCGAGCAAAGCAAATCTTGCCGCGCGTAGGTGCCGGGGAGCGTCGGCTGTTCAGTTGTCGGCGACAGCAGCGCCGCCGCTATATCGGTTTTATTTTCTGCGCGAAAGTCGACCCGGCGGAGCAATGGGAGAGGCCGCCGCTCGGGCCACTCTAAAACTTCTAGTACACTCTAGTGCAGCGTTCGCGACTCGCGAGCAGTGACGTAAGGCGAGATGTCCGCCGGCACGCGCCACATAGCGGATCAGTGCCTGAACTAAGCGTCCCTACCCTTCCCATTGAAAAGCGCGCGACGCGTCAGGCAATGTTAATACAGGCGGCGTTGGGGCAGGGCATGCAATGCGAAGGCAAGATAACCGTTGGTCATTAATTGTAGCAGAGTGCATCCCTACAGAAGGCAAACGTGGCAGCGCGCGAACGAAAGTCAGTCGGGCAGATGAGATGAAGAAGTTTGCGGGGCTAAATTGGTCGCAGTTACCACAGGACCGTTATAATCGGAGATCCATGGGAGATGCCTTTGCCCTGCAGTGGGCGTAGATAAGCGATGATATTGATGACCTCTAACAAAGTTCGACGAGATGGCACCGGGTTATTTTTTTCTGCAGACCACGTTTGACCAGCATTGTTTAGAGCAAAAGCTCTCCTACGATGCATATTTCAAGGTCATTCCTCGTGTCGCCAGCCCCCTCCAACCGCCGACGCGCAAGCTGCGCTTTTCCGTCCCCTCGCTCATTCAGAGCCTGTTGCTGCAGCACGAGGCTCTAGGAAAGGGTGAAGCGGCTGCGTCGTCTGCGCTTCATCGCTCAGCGCCGGCCGGGTCGTCTGTGCGGGCGCTTACAGCACAGTTGAGCCATGTCACTAGACTGGGGTATAACGGTGGCTTCGCCACCGCTTGGTCTCCCACTCTCGCCATCGATTTGAGCGCTGGCTCGGCTTTCTGTATGCGCCACTCGCGCACGCGTAAACATGAATCCAAGCATCCGCTAGACACAGCTTGACGGCAGGCCGTGAAAGCTCAAACAATGGCAATGCTTCATGAAACACGCTATGCCTAGCCTTTGCTTTAACTTGTTCGTAATAACTGCCTAACGAAGAGTTAAGCCTCAAGGACGATTTTACCTGTTCATGCATGCTAGAAGGAATATGTCAATAATAGGTCATCACTCACACAATTTTTTTGTTTTTTACTTTGGTGCATTTAGTGACTGCGATCCAGACAAGTACCACCCCGAAATGTAGGACCTTCCGGCTGCCATCTAGCTCATGCTGAGATTTTCTTGACAATATGACTGTAATGTCGCACTCTCGGCGTCATTACAGTCATATAGGAGAGAGCCCACAGCGCCTCTGTTTGTTTCATCACAATAACAACTGTTATTTCTAGAGGCTCGATCATATACAAGTGCTGTAAAATGTCTTACAGCCTTAAGCAAATTTTCACTGCCTAACAGTCCTACACCCGAGGAAAACACCGGAAACACCTTTTTAAAGGGCATTTTTAATTGAAAAACCATATTGGGTTATTGCTTGGGTGTGAAGGTGTTATCGAAAAAAGGGTGTGGGCCACTGTACAGTTCAGAAGAACAGAGTGCGGTGGCGCGATCCATTAAATGTTCTTTGAATCAGAAGGATTTCTAGTGAGAAGGTGAAAGTCTGAAATTACATCGAAGTGATATTGTTTGGCACGGCTCTCTGTCGTAATATGAATTCTGCCATTAAACAAAACTTCTGGGTATAACAACCCCCTTTAACACTAGCAAGAACACAAAAAACACAGTTTTACAAGATGTCATAAACACCAGTAGATACCGTAAAAGGAATACGTTGTTTTTTTCTGTTATATTAAGGTGATAGCCAGACAGTAAAAATTCCCCCGAACAGTGCAAACCATTTTTCAATCTGTCAGTAAGCATTCTCTCCTTGTCGGACCACCTTCACTACCAGTAGTTTCTAAATACCGTATTTATATAACTGGCAAAACTTGGCAAGCCTTGCCTTCTCCACGAGTTGGCTTTCTGTGACACGTGTGCGCCAACTTTTCCAAAACAAATGACATAACGCTCACGGTAGATCAGATATATTCACCCTAATCAGGTAAGCCGCAACACTTCCTCCTATTATACAAGTTTATTTCTACGGAAGAGTGTATTAAAAAAGCGAACTCCACTGATTTCTGGGTGTCGTTGCGACTGTCCTTCCCAGCGCAGTCACCGGTGTAGCGACGCTGCCTAGCTCCGTCCGCTATCGACGCGGCGCAGAACAGAGCGATGAAGTTCTGGAGTCGACGAAACGTTGAGGCAACATTTATGTACAGTATGTACAAGGATAACAACAGCGTTACATGGCTCGCACAAAGCTGACAGCACCTCTCCACTCGGTGCCTGCGAAAAGTGTCGCCGAAGAATGCCGACGATAAGTCCCTCCGGGCGGGTTTTTATACCCCCGCAAGTCCGTTGCGGCCCCGAGTTTTAATCACTCCAATCAGGACTCTCGCTGGCCGAAGTTTGAAATGCGACTAATAGAGGTGAAACGGTTGCGTCAGCTAAGCCACCACGATGGTGGAGGAGGGTGACGCCGTTGCCGCCTCCGCGAAACCGCCTCCAGGCAAGCAGCAGCACGTCGGCCCGCCGGTCGTTCACCCGATGCATGATTCGGCCAAGCTGCCGCGACGAGGCGACTCTGCGGCGGTGCAAGTCTGCGCCCGCCGCCTGTGGGTGGTCTGGTCAGGCCCGGACGAGGCGTGAATCGGCCCCGCCGTCGGCGCGTCGCCCCATGCAACAAATTTGGGCCGGGCGCTCTGGCACAACAGCACCCCCGCCGCCAGACAATGCTCTAAAATGACGAGCTGCCTCCACATGGCTCGGATGCCGGGAGCGATCGTTCTCCAGGCTCATCCAGGTTCACCTCCAGTTCACCTCCAGGTTCACATCCAGGTTCACCACGCTCCTTTCCACAAACAGGTACCACCTGCCAGGTCCGGATCACAGGTGCATCGCCGTGCTGCCCAGATGTCTCGAACAGCCTCGCCCGGCTGTTCCCGTCTCGTTTCTCAGCACCGGGCGCTCATCGTTTTGCAGCTTGCAAAGAAGCGAGCGACAACAGGCAAGACACCGCGCAAGCAAGCAGCCTCATGAGTCTGTCTTCCGTCAGAACACCAAACTCCAAAACATAATAAACTTTCCTTGTTATGTGTCTATCCCACATTTGGACCCTCTACACCAAGAGTTCCATGCGGGATGCAAGACTCTTAAATGAGAACTCCCACTATGTGTCAAACACAACACACGACATGAAATGATGATAACTAAAGTTGATTACTTAAAATCAAACGGTGCACAAATAATCAACTGAGGCAGCAAATGAGGGTAATAATTTTCCTCCCATCTACCTGCTTGGCTAAAAGCTGTTCACGAAGAGATGAAACAAAAGCCACGGGGAGGACGAAGGCAGCATTATTTAGAACGCACGGCTTAGTGCGTCTGCGTTAGCGTTCCACTTGCCTTTCTTATAGCAAACGACAGGACTGTGCTGCTGGAGTATCATACTCTACCTTAGCAAACGACCACTTTTAGACGACATGTTAGTTAGCCAGGTTATAAGGCAATGATAAGTTTACTGAGAACCGGATGCATAGCACCCCAACTTCTACACTGCCCACACGACGCAGCCACATTGCTTTTCGGATGTATTGCACGCCTTTTCCCTGCAAGCCAGCTCGCCGTTTAAGTACAAAACCGGTCGTTCCCTGCAGTTCGCATCCTCTTGGCATAGTACAGCTCCCATGCCACGATCGCTCACATGGCACTGAGTCACGAAACCCTTTGAAAAGTCATGGGCCATTAGAAATGACTCGTCGCTCAGGGCTCGTTTCAGCGTTTGTAAAGCGTCCTCCTCCTTTGTGTAGCATTCCACCTTTACTGGCTCAGTCTTTCTATGAGCGTCAGTTAGAAGACTAGGAAGTGTGGAGTTAGTGCTTGGTCGTCGGACTTGATGCTTGGTCGTCGACAGTCCACGAGAGCGGCTACTTTGATTTCCGACGGTCTGCGTCGGCCGCGCCTCACTAAATGCCCCATGTATGTTACTTCGGCGCAATATATGCGACACTTCGAAGGTTTGATTGTTAGGCCGGCTTCTTTGCGCCTGCTCAGGACGACTCGTAAGTTCTCCACATGCTCCTCCTATGTGTTAGAAAAGATGGCGACATCGTCGAGGTAAGGGAGCGTACTCAGACAGGCCACGAAGCACGTGATTCATTACTTTCGAGAAGCAATACGGCGCGTTGTTGAGACCGACGCTCAGCATGACGGCACGGAATGTTCCCAACGGGGAAACGCGCACAGCGTATCTACTGGTACGATCAGATAGGGGAAATTTGCCAATAGCCTCACACGAGGACTATTGGCTATTCGCCTTTGATTCTGTCTCCACCCTCTCCTCGAGGTTCGGAATCGGATAAGTCTGGTCTCGGGTTATCGCATTGAGGCGTCGGTAATCGGCGCACGGCCTGGGGTCCCTTCCGGGTTCTTGGACTAGTATTAGAGGAAAGGTGCAATCGCTTTCACTCGGAACAAAGACTCAAAGTTCACACATGCGCTTAACGTTGTCTCCTATGATCGTTCTGTACGGGAGAACATCAGTACGGCTGGCTACGAATTGGCTCGGCCCGCGTTTACTTAATGTCATGCTTGATTATCATAGTCTTTCCGTGACGATCAGAGAAGACATCTTCAAACTCGAAAATTATATTCTCCTCGTGTTCCTTTTGCACTTCGCCTAGAAAGGTCTCTAACCTCACTTGCTCCCGAAAGAGACCCGAAGTGCTTTCCTTCAGGTCCGCAGACGACAGAATATCTCCGCCTTCCTCGTCCTCGGCATTCAAAGCTATGTTCCCCACAGCATGACGCTGAATGTAAAGTTTCATCAAATAGCTGTGATAAATTTTGTTGCCTAGTTTTACTACGTAGTTGGTGCCAGAAAGCTTCGACAGTACTTTCGCTGGCACCTTCCAATGAACTTCTAGCTAATTTTTCTTTGAAGGGGGCAGCAGCATCACTGGTCTACCCACTTCGAACGTACGCTTCCTCGCCAACTTTTCGTAGTACAGCTGTGACAATGCTTTAGCAGCTTTCATGTGGCTCTCGACAAGGCCTTCAGTTTTCCCGAGCCTCAACAGTAGTTTAAGAACGTACTCGACCACGTTTGTATATTCACTGTAACCTTCCCAAGACTCGCGCAGCATTCACAGCATGGTTCTGAGACCTCGGTCGTAAACCACCTGCGCAGGGCTGAAGCCCGCACTCTCGTATGGGGCAGACCTCAAAGCGTACATAGCGGCAGGTACGCATGCTTCCCAATCGCGTTTTTGCTCAAAGCAGATGGCTCTCATTATTCGCTTTAACGCTGAATGTATTGGCTCGATTGGGTTGGATTGCGGGTGATAGAGCTGTGCACCACCTTGATTCCGCACCTTTAAAAAAAATTACACCATCTTCCCGTGAGGAACCCTGATGAGGATGCGAAGCATCGTGGCGGTTCCGTGTGGTTCCATTCTGTTGCCGTTATGATGAGTGATCTGGTTTTTACTAGCGCCAGAGGGAATTCCGCGTCCGGGTCCACACCGGTGGCAAAAGCACTCAAGTGCTGTTGTGTTACGGTGAGTAGGCGGTGGTTCTCGAGGCGCCGAAACTCGTCCATCATGTTCTTGTCGATGTTGTCTCTGTGATAGAATCGGTAGTCTCCGTCAGCTTTGGTGAGGTAAAGGTTGTTGACATTGGTGCACCGGCTGAGAGAGAGCAATATACACGCCCTCCTCTTCGCAGCTTTGTCTGCTCGTTCTTCTTCTTCGGCGGTTCCCCTACGGGAAGGTGACGACGTTGGTTGAACGCGAATATCTCGTGATGGTTTCTTTGGTTGGCCAATCCCTAGGGGCATCCTGCCACAATCAGCATCAGAGGCGCTGCGGACGGGGCTGGTTGAGCTGCAAGGCGCGTGGCGCTTCCCGCCTCAGCTTTCCCACGGGAAATTCAGCATCCCCCTCTAAAGTTTTAAGTTCGTCGTTTCCCTTGACGTTCAGCTTCGCGTGCCTTCGTTGTATCAGTAGCTTCTTGACGTAATTTGAATGATTCAAGGACATAAGGCGCGTTCGTAGCACTTACTCCTGTCCCGAATTTGTAGCGTAGTGGGAAGAGCACATCGTACCTGGCGTTGCGGCCAGAGAGTTGGGGTATCGAAACCGGGCGCCGCTAACTATTTCCCTTTTTTATAGTGTAGTATCGCGGAGCTGTGGGGGTTTGGAGGAGAGTTGCGCATGCGCAGTGAGCGTGTGGACGGCGCAGCCATCAACGACGCAGGACAAGGTGAGCCTAAGAAATGCTCCGCATTTAAAAGTCTCGGTTAGGAAGCTAGTGAAGACGCTACGCTTGTCACATGAATTTCAACAGGAAATCCGACACGACCGAATATTGAAAGGTGCGCATCAACGACTTGCCGAGATTTGATCTCGCTTACTGGCACTGCTTCCAGAAACTCAGTCGTGACACACAGGGCGGCTAGAATGTATCCACAGCCGTTCTCGGACTCTGGCAGTGGCAAAATTATGTCGATTACCAGCCGACGGAACGGCTCAGGTATGACTAGTACCAACTTTATAGAGGCCTGCCTCTTATCTGTACGCTTGCCGACTCTTTGGCATGGGTCGCAAGAGCGCACAAAGCCTTTCAATGTCTTTCCAGTATTTAGGGCAGTACTACCCTAGCGCGTCAAGCTTTCGTCTTCTTCAGACCGAGGTGCCGTGCCAACGTGTCTTCGTGCGCGACTTCCAGTAGCTGACCGCGATACTTTTCCGGGATGAAAAGTTACTCGTACTTCCGACCCTTGGCATCAGTGTAACTGCGGTACCATAAGCCGGACTTCTCATGAAATTAAACGTTCTTTTTCTTAGCGCCCAGTTTCACGCTCTCTAGCAAGGTTTTCATCGAGCTATCATCTTGCTCTTCGCGAATGAACGTCGCTCTGTCGTGCTAATCTATGGTTACCAAGAATGGTCTCTTTCATGTTCGCTGTTTCTTACCCAACTGTATAAAAAATGAAGGAAGGTCACTCTAACGCGCAGGACTTGAAGGTAATAAAGCTGTACAAAACCTTCACGACCATCACAAAGTTTAAGTCACGATTGCACCCAACATGCTTCTTCTTCGCTGCCGCAACAACCTTTAATGCGTTTTGTTGCTAAATGTGTGGGCTTTTCTCATTTTTTTGAAGTGATAATCATTGGACATAACTTTGTAGCGGCGTACCCTATGGCGTGTCTTTCTCGTTCCAAGCAAGTGTTGCCACAATTACGGCACACGGTGGAGTTCTTTTGTTTACTTTTTGCCAATCTTGGTCAATCTTCCAAAGTCGGTATACTTGGCTTGACAAACGTCCGCAGGGGACGCTGAGCGGTCTTCGCGAGGTACGCACGTACGAGCGCTAGGCAATCTCTTGGTTTTTGTTACTGCTGGGCGGTCACCGCGAGGCAAACAGCTTAGCTGTTAGAAACACTCCACGTTTTCTTAGGAATGATTCATTAGAACATGGAGAAAACACGCGCGAAGTACGATGAATTGGTCCGTCGGCCCGTAGACTGGTCGTCGATTATGGCCAAATGGATGTTACAAATGTGCCGCCCCGCGGTACCCTACGGAAAATTATAGCGGTGCTGCTGAAAGCGAGAAAACTGGTGATTCTATTAATAAAAGCAAGGACGCGCATGCGCGCCAAGTTCGTCTCGACACGAGGTGCCGTGCCTCGAGAATGCGGAGCGGCGATTTTGGCCACGCACTCCCGTGGTCTGAAATATTGTATTCCCGCCTTTACTTCCACGTTTAATCAGCTGCGATGCGCCCCTTTTGCACGAGTAGCCAAAGCGAGCATTGCGCACTTTATGAACAACGGGGGCGCATCACTCGTGTACCTTTGAACAAGTACTCGCAAGAGGGAGCGAGCAGCCAGGAATCACAGACGCGGGGTGCCAACGTACGTTCATGCATCGACATGTCTACCAGCGTTGCCGATAAAGCAGATTCCGTGCGTGTGCTACCGCCGGCGGCTTGTGGAAAATCCTGTGCTCTTCGCAGCCAGTGTGGCTGTTTTGTATATTTCTACTTGACTCCGGTTTAAACATTTCGATGTCATGTCGTATGCAACGTTGGACGGCTTGATTTGCAGGCGTCATTCTTCTTTTCTTGGTGAGGTTCCAGTGCGTTTCAGAACCGTTCCGGAAGTGTTACTTTGCAGTTTATAGTTCACGTGCTATCACGTCCCAGTGTGCTGAGTCTCCTTTTTTACGTTCCTCTTTCTCTGAGGAACGCTATGAAATTGTCGGCGCTGCCAAGCAAGTGCCAGATGGATGCGGGACAGGCCGGAACATTATGGAGAAATTTATAGTCATTCCACACTAACCATCGTGAATCACAATCAAACCATGAATCATACATTGCAGTGCCTGCAAGTGTGTTGCACTTGAATGAATAGAGTGTTTCGAGGGATTGCGTTTTTTTTCATCCCGAAGATTGTGTAACGCAGGCATTGTGTGCGGTGCGTTGTATTTTGTCGCACACTGCAGTGTTTCCGTTTTTTATTCAACAAATGCGTGTAAAGCGAGAACAAAAGGCACGAGATGGTCACCTATCAAGCTGCCTAAAGCAACTGTAGTAAGGCAACAAAGAGATATTAATGTTATCGTACGACTAGATTGAAACCGGAATTTCGCAACCGTTTACAAGACGTCTTATACGCCGATTGAGCAATACATTGAAAACGAATTTTACAGGTTCTATATTATCCCTATTCTAAACCGGGTGTTTCTCAACGTTTAGAAAACCCGATTTAGATCGTCTAGAAAAGGTTGAGTCAGCCGGACATTCGGAGAGATATAACACGTCGTCAAAATAGGGGGCATCTTTGTCGAGTCGTTTTGTAGCCATTTTTTGCTTCTCGGATATACGCGGCATATGTGTTTTGTTACCTTTTTGTGGTAGCTGAGTGGTAATTGTTTACCTTTTTCTTTTTATCGCGATTTCTCTATTGTGCGACTCAACGAGCGTGTGCGTAAACACTCGTGGCGTCTTCTAAAAGGACATACCAAATATTGTAAGCGCTTCTCCTCATAATCGCACATGTTTGCGCACCGACAACATTAACCGGGGGCACGTCCCCGTTTCTTGTCAAGATGCACGTGTTCTGTGGTTAGCGGTCACTTATTTCATCCGACGAGTGGGTTCAAAGCTCATTTAGAGTTAACGACTCAAGAAGCGCTTTTAACGCAACCGCAGAGCCCCACTTGGAAATCAGAAATTCAGTTATTATTTCATCGCCTGAGATCGCTGAAAAGTGCTTGCTTATGCTCCTGCGGGATGTCGCCGCGCATACCGAGGACATACTCCTTTCACCAAGGACATTCCTGCATAACATAAGCGGGCATTCGTTCTTTCCCCCCTTTGAACTCAGAATGAATGTTACAAGGTGCGTACTACCGAACCGCGTTAGCAGTTTGGGCCGCAGCCAATCACCTGGTTTGTACGCTTCACAGACAACAAGCAGAGATTCGTGTAAGAAAGCTAAACGATACTGCGCGAAGATGCATAAAATCATACCTGTTAACCTTGCGATTTTTTGACCCGTCATGGCGTGAAAATGCCGACAGAAAAATCCTGCTGCATGAGCCCCCATGCTGAATCCAATAGCATGTGTTAACGATGGATGTATCCACTCGGGATATCGTGTGATCAGCAAACGTAGGACCGCCGATGCCTCTCGCCCAACCATAGCCGTGTCTGGTGCACTTTGTTTGGGCTTCACTAAGCTTTGACCCCTGCTCCAGTCCACAACGATGACGATGAAACCCTGAAATATAAATGGCAATAACGTACGTAAACATTTTCAACCACTTTATTTGGAAATTATTTTTTGCAACACAGATGGCACGTTAAAAAAAGGTTGATGGATTCTACTTCTAAGAACTTGAAATTACGTTATTAGCTGCGGTAAATTACGTTATACATTACTTTATACGCCGAAAATTCGTGTACGACTACCTAACTACCTTCTAGATATGCTTATTTTCTGAGTTAACTGAAATATTTAAAGCTGAACATTGTCGCGCTGCTTTGTCCTTCATTCAGAAAGTGGACATTATAAAATTGTTGTGCTATTTAGAAGCAAACTTCGCAGAACAGAGGGTGTGTTAAAGAGGACTCTAATTCCCGTTTCGTATTCTGCGCATGTTGTAGTGTGGCCACTATAATGGCTGTAACGCAGTACTACTAACAATCATATTCTGCATGCCTACCCCTCCTGATTGAGTTGATGACGTGTGGGAAGCAATAAAATAGGCACAGCGAATTGAAATATTCCAAGATTGTCTGGTGATAATCTCAAACAATTATCAGTGCACCCGACAACCGGACAACATATCATCGTATCACAACTACTAGCCATAGGAAATTTCGGAACCCTGATGACTTCCGCCCGGAAGGTAGGTATTTTGTATGACCACCACAGCATGTACAATAGGGAGAACATCATAGTGGTGTTCCCAGTGCGAAATGCTTACTTAAAACAACTACGCAGAACGCCGTTAAACCAGGTAGAGCCACTTCGCCAGCTGAAAAGAACGAACCGCAATTTCTGTAAATTATTCATATGTCGTTGGGTGACAGCTTACCTAAAACAAACAGCTCGTGCAAAAAACTGGAGGCCTTCAATCTGTTGGTGCCAACGCGCACTGGGGAAGAGCTGAAGGAAAAACTAAGCAATTAGAAGCCACCGTAAACGCTATGCGTCCAGAATTTCGTAGCTGTAGCCGAAAGTAACGGGCTGACTACAGGCTGCATCACGCATGCCGAGGGCACCTGAGATAACCTCAGGAAAAATCAGGAACAAGACGACTGGTTAAAACACTGCTTTCCGCTTAAAGGAACGACGTTCTTTTCTGGGAGTGGCATCCACTATAAATTGGTAATTGACAGTGGTTTGTTCAAACAACAGTACCAGATTTCATCACGGCGGTTGCTGAATTGGAGGTTAGGATGCCATAAACTGCATCGCATGGCGCTCAAATGTATAATTCCAGGACTCTAAGGCATCAGTAGAAGAGCCGCAGAACTTCATTTTTCTTCATGTTGTTTACTACTCTATGATGTTTACTAAAGCCACTAAATAAGCTACGCTAGTGTTTACTATTCTCCCTATTTTTTATTTTACTTTTGCGCATTCCCCGTTATCTCTCATCGCGCACAGGAAACTCGTCAACTTGCCATTCTTCCCTGCTTGAGTACACCGGCTCGTATTTTGCTCTTCCTTGATGCTAGCAACGGTTCCCAAATTGCATCTAGTCCTCACACGGTCTCTTGCTTAAGTATCGAAGGCTTTCGCGGATTTATTTCACATAGCAATTATCAATCATTTTTTCAACAAGAGTAGTCTGGGTGAACTGAGGCTCTGCAAATCCTTTTTTTCTTTCTAGTTTAATGGGTTGCGCCTACAAATTTCAACTGAAGCAGACCATACGAAAAACTATTTTTGATCTTCCGTGCCAAACTAGTTCCGACCATTAAGCGTTACGTCAAAAGTGCCCTGGCTGTAGATAAGGAAGACGCTGCCTGCTAGGTCGAGTGGATTCCTTCATGCTGTCTACCCACCGAAGTTCCAAGTTCCACCTCAATTCAAATTTCAAAAGATCGGCATGAATCTATTAGAGCCATTTCCTACGTCAACATCCACAAACAGGTAGATTGTAGTCGCCCCTAACTATCTCACCCGTTATTGCTAAATGAAACGTTACTCAGGCAACATCGGTTGAGATCGAAATTTTTTTCTCCAGAACATCGTGCTCTCTATGGTGACCGTCCAGTCGTCATAACCAACAGAGGCACAGCGTTCCCAGCTGGCCTTCTCACAAACATAAAGGAATTAAGTTATACTGTTCACAGCAAAAAGATGGCCTCTCACCCCAGACGAAGGCGCTCATCTCTGTGATAATACGCCATCGTTTTGAGATCACCAGTACCATAGCAGATATGATTTCAACGTTCGTTGACGATGATCCAGACAACGGCACATTGTAATGTTCGCATATGCCACGCCGTACAAGAAACGACGAGTTTCACTCTTTTAAGTGCGAATGCACTTCTTAAGCGACCCTGAACCTGCGTCCACCGGCGATGTCCGCATAGCATACCCACGTGGGGGATTGGCCAGGAATCTCCGCGTCTTCCTTGGCAACGGGGGGAGATGGGCGTGCGCTGCCTGGCCGCTGACATGGCACATACCCACGTGGGGGATTGGCCAGGAATCGGGCGTGAGAAGGGCTAATGCACCCGCTTAAAGTAGTACTGACACGAAATTTCAAAGCTGAGATCCGCTCTAGCAATCAGGTACAACGACAATACAAATAGGTGTCTGTGAATAAATGCATCTTTCTTTCTTTGTAGTTGTGTGTGTGTGTGTGTGATCTCTCTTTCGCGAACATTACCGAACCGAGCAAATTCAACTCGTGCATTCGCACTTTCACATTCTTCCCCTCGGGGAAATGCGGGGAATTTTTCAACTACTTCACGGCCGTGACGCCAAAACAACTCAGGCCGAAATGTTACTGCCCGATGGAACTCACGAGTTTACGTGTGAGGCTACCCAATTCACTCGCCATGCCGAAGCGTCTAGAGAGCTTCCGCGACACCGCACACGGTGCGAGAAAACTATCGACCTTGCCGTTGTTGACAACCAGCGCCGTTAACAGGCAACCTACCATTCACAAGACTCATATTTATATTAAGCCATATACGCCTTTGAGGAAATTCCGCAAAATGGTTGCTTCGCTATTTCCGTCAATACAAGTTGGTTCGCAAAATAAGTGACTTTATCTACGAAGAGGCACCCGGAGGAATCATCCGCTCATCTCGTAAGAGGTAGTTCCCAGAGCTGGATCACGTGCCTAAAACGAAACCGTCAAACTCGCGTTCAATAGTAATCAAGAACAACTTCCCTGAAGAACAGTACTTCATGGCAGCGCTACGCTTTCTTTCCGTACTTTTGATTTTACATTTTCTTCGTGTTTCTTTGTCTTGGAATTGGTGTATTGTACCGAGACGATGCTCGAAAAAAATTACACCATCTTCCCGTGGGGAACCCTGATGAGGATGCGAAGCATCATGGAGGTTCCGTGTGGTTCCATTGTGCTTCCGTTATGTTGAGTGATCTGGTGTTTAGTAGCGCCAGAGGGAATTAAGCGTCCGGGTACACACCGGTGGCAAAGGCACGCAAGTACTGTGGTGTGACGGTGAGTAGGATGTGGTTCTCGAGGCGCCAAAACTCGTCAATCATGTTCTTGTCGATGTTGTTGTGTCTGTGTTAGAATCGGTAGTCTCCGTCAGCGTTGGTGAGGTAAAGGTTGTTGACGTTGGTGCTCCGGCTGAGAGCAACGTACACGCCCTCCTCTTCGCAGCTTCGTCTTCTTCTCCTTCTTCTTCTTCAGCGGTTCCTCTACGGGAAGATGACGACGGTGGTTGAACGCGAAGCTATCTTGTGATGGATTAGCAACGTACACGCCCTCCGCTTTGCAGCTTTTTCTTCTTCTCTTTCTTCTTCTTCAGCATTTCCCCTACGGGAAGATGACGACGGTGGTTTAACGCGAAGCTATATAGTGATTCTTTGGTTGGCCAATCCCTAGGGGCATCCTCCCACAATCATCATCAGAGGCGCTGCGGACGGAGCACGGACAAGTGACATGCCCCCGAGCAAGAGATGCTTGGCATCTAAGCGTTGGTGAGGTAAAGGTTCTTGACGGTGGTGCACCGGCTGAGAGCAACGTACACGCCCTCCTCTTCGCAGCTTTGTCTTCTTCACCTTCTTCTTCTTCAGCGGTTCCCCTGCGGGAAGATGACGACGGTGGTTGAACGCGAAGCTATCTCGTGTTTGATTTTTTTGGTTGGCCAATCCCTAGGGGCATCCTGCCAGAATGATCATCAGAGGCGCTGCGGACGGGGCACGGACAAGTGACATCCCCTCGAGCAAGAGATGCGCCGCATCTAAAAAGAGAGGGAATAATGCCACACTACTATTGCCGAGACTTCCTAGCTGGAACCGCCGGCAATGAGATCTCTGTTTAAAATGCGAACGGCTCGGCCTGCATCGCTGTGCGGCTTCCCTCTTCCTTCTTGCTCTTCTACCCACCGCTTCGCACCTGGGATTATTTCCCCAAAGGCTCTCCAAATTCTCCTTCAAAATCCTCCCACTTCCCCCCCCCCCCCCCCCCGGAGTTCATTTGGACTCCTGCCCATGCGGGGCTGGAAGAAAACGAAGCGGCTAACCTTGTAGCTCGAGAGCTTACCCACCGAGCTGGGTCACGTCGCACCCCTTCCCATTGAGCCCAATCAACCCGCTACATCTTTCTGACTTTCCAGGAAATTACCTCCCACTACCGCCTCTCTCGCCGGCGCTACCCTCCACCCCATTGGTCACTCTCTATCACCGAGGAACGGTACTGGCGCCTTCTTCAAACCAACACCCTCCCCTGTCGCGCTAGACTACATGCAATATATCCATCTGTATTTCCCTCTCCCCAATGCCCCGACTGTGCAGCCCACGAAACAGTTGCTCATATCATTTGGCAATGCCCTCAAAACTCATTCCCTCTCATCTCTTGTGTGGAGCACTGGAAAGCGGCGTTAAGCAGCTCGGATCCGCGGGTCCAGCAAGGACTCGCTGAGCCAGCAGCCCAGGTCACCGGCGCCCTCCAAGCGCTGGTCACCACTCGTCGTTGACCCAACGGTTCCAGAATAAAGTTATTTCTCTCTCTCTCTCTTGAGAGCAAAGACTGCCCGCTCATCACGTGGCTTCCTGGAATAGAGAACCACTCCCACTTCAACGGCTCAATAAAACGTTATTCACTCACTCACACACCGTCATGAAAACGAAAAGAGTTCGTGGTTGAGAGCGGTGCAACTAATGTTCAAAACTTAGAAAAGTGAAAGGTAGCGCAATCTGAGGCGGAACGGTGGAACAGAACTCATAAACATCGTTTCGCAATGTGCACCACCGTGTTTAATGGAAGTCCCGGTTAGTTGCCGCCCTAAGTCCTGTTTTACTGTGGCGTAAATCATTTTTAAAAGTGAAAATAACCTGTTCCACATGAAGAAAAAATTGTTTCACCTGCTTTTTGTAAACTGGCTAAAGGTATTCAATATTTTTTTTATCGGGAAAACCAGGTTGTGTTAAGGTGTCTCCATATGACTACATCCGCCATTGGCATAATATCTATTCTAGAAAGACGGAACCTTTTTTTGTTTCCTCTAGACACCTAAAACTGCAAAGCCTGCGTATATTGAACAAGGTAAATATAAATGGTAGCGAAGCTTTGGGCGAAAAGCGGTTCAGAACCTATTTGCAGCGCCATCAGCATGGGGGCTTATGGGAGTGGCGAATGAAGCGCGACTAGGTGAGGAGAAAACAAACACTATTAACAAAAAACCAAGTTTTGCTCAACAATAAAACAACATTTATATTTTACGAACCATATTTATTTTTGAACCACAATTATTTAGGCACAGTGAGTAAATAGTTTACGAAAATGTTGTTCATTCTCAAAGACCTTTTTTGTAGTGCCCTCTGAAGAATGGCACATGTCATTGATCTGTGAGTCAGCCCTTGTAGTGTTCGGAAAGGCGCTCCTAAAGTTCGTCTTCTAGGAAACGCCCCTCGCGTGTTTTGGTGGTGCGCATTTGCATTCGTTTTTCCTTGTTAATTTGGTGGGCACTTAATTTTTGCTGTGCGTGGAGTTGCGAGGTGCGTTGTATCGTCGGTGAACACGTTTAGTACCGTGCCCGGCGGGCACGGTGAACTACGGGACGATGCTGCCAACGGTTGGAGCGGAGCGGTTTCCTCGGTACCTACGCAAGCGATGTGCGGTACAAGGTTTCAACAGCAACTCCCGTACGCCTGGCGTTTTACTTCACCATTTTCCTCTCATTTCCACAGGTAACGCGAAACTATAGTACTTTTATACGTGCACGGGGGTTGTGTAAGGGGACCTGGTGGTGTTCGAAAAAAAATGGGTTTAAAGCTTTGTTATGTCACAGTTATCTCTTGATTTCACCTCAGTCTGGCTCGGAGCAAGTGGTGTCAGTTATAGGGCTTCTCAGCGTAGTACGACTCGAATTTAAACGAGTGGCTTTATTTGTCTATGTCAGTGTCTTCTATTTTGCATTACAACGCTTGTAGTACTCGTTCCTTCGCGCACTTGTATGCGCAAGCATAATTCCCATCGCAGTACTCTGTTGTGCTGCTCCGTGCTGCACTGCTGCCAAATCTTTCCTGCTATGTGCTTTGCGCACTGCCGTCGCTTTCGTTTGCATTGATTAATTTTTCCTCTTTTTACTTATCTGTTGCGACACTTGCCTAATAATGCAAACAGGAAATTGCAGGCGTGAATGCTGAGTGAACTCCTGTAGAAACCCATGTCAACTTGATAAGACGCCGGGACAGCTGCGGTGTGCTGGCTGCACTTTCCTGCGGCCCGGTTTTCTGCATCAAGATGCAGTGCCTAGATCTTGTCTCTTGTTTCGAAGTAGTTCTTGTGTTGACGCTTTTATTGCTCATAATGCTGTGTGTTACAGGTAAAGTCAATTTTTCGGCGCGTAAGGAAAATCCTAATGCATGTAGTGCCCACGAACATTTTATATTTATTGTATACGTGCTGATTTTGTCCAGTGTGGTAAAGTTGTGTTATGTTTATCCTGGAATAGAATTCAAATGTCTTGATTACAGCATGACTATGCGTTATTTCTTCTTAGAACAGAAGTACACACTACACTTTTTTGCACCCTATTGGCCAAAAAGGGTGTAAGATAATTGAAAAAGGGTGTTTGGAGGCCCTTACACCCTTTTTTTGAACCTCAACACCCTTTCTCGTAGCTTTACACCCTTTTTGCGTGAAAAAAAAGGGTGTTGACCAACGTCAACACCCTTTTTTTGGAATGGTGTTGAAAGGGTGTGGAAAAGGTGTTCAGCTCTTCAGTGATTGAAGCCCTGCATGCAATATAATTTCAAAAAGACATCCCATTGCACCATCCTCCCAAACTCGTCAAAAATGTTCAAAAGCAAAAAAAAAGCTGCCAAATTCAATAAAAAGCAGCGGCAGCACCGGTTTTGAAACAGGAAAAAATATCAGCCCCTGCTTATTACGAAATCGACAGAATAACACTACCCCTCCCACTTTTTGTTTTCTACAGCCTTGCGCGGAGCACAGCACAACCTTGAACTGTGACATCTGTATCATGATTCCATCGTTCCCTGTTCCTCTCCTGCCCCACCAGCACAATCATAGCCCCCTCTGACAACAGGCATTCTCGTCGCTGAGTGGAGTTATAACGTGCTAGCAATCACAATTTTATTCCATTCTTATTGCTAGCGACCGTAAATATTGTGTACACATGCAATAAACAGACCACCTAGTTTCTCCTGCAGAAACAACGTTGAAGAACAAGGCAGATATCAAAAGAAAACAAACGTTTGGGAGGGAGGGGGCATGAAATCGGGCGCTAAATAAATAGACGCCAAATAATAATACGATTAGTTACACTAGAACACTGCCAAATTTCATTGCGCAGTGTTATGTTACCATCTGCTGCTTTTTTTAACGTTCATATGGAGCGCCAAGAAAATCACTTCGCGTTTTGTGTTTGTAAACTTTAAAAATCTAAGCTTCTTTAATTTATTACACAACAAAATAATAAGCTTAAAGTTACTGCTATATTCAGTAAAAGAGGCAATTATTTGTTGTTGTCATTTTAATTTGTTTACGCAACCCCCTGCCAATGGCCGACACCTTGAGTACGGCGAGCGGCGGCGCGGCCGTAACAGTTACCTCGATCGTCCCGTGCCCGTCTGGCGTCGATTGTGATCTGTGGTGTGCCGTCGTGCCGTTAGAAAAAGTATTTGAGAAGAACTTTGGCACCTGAAGACGGCTAATTTTGTTTGGCGCTTTCCCTTGAACGTAGCTCGCTCTTCTGCGTCGTTTCTGTCAGGTAAGCTGTCTCGGCACATTTGCCGCCTTTCTTGTGACTGGATGTCGTTTGTAGCTGTCATCGCCGCTTTAAGGATTCGTTAGAGGAGCCCGCTTGGGTGAATTGTTTAACTGAACTGGCTAGGTTGAACCTAGAGGGCTCGTCTCTAGAAAGGCGATGTGCGAAAGAAGATTGTGGTGCTTGCATTGAGCGTTAAACGCACTGGCGCTCAGTAACGCACTGGCGCTCAGTAACTCAGTAACGTTTCCCATTCCGCAGCACTATATTGAACAGCTTCAGAGTTCACCACTGCGACCCACGTCTTACGCGTGGTTTATCAAAACACGGGCGGCTACTCCTCTAAACTGCGCTGCGCAGCGTTTACGGCTTCGTTAATCACCGCTGTCGTTTGTGTCGTGTTGGGAATGGCGAGGGAGAATCGTTTGCGAGCGAATGTGCGCGCCTCGCAAGCTTCGTTGCGTTTGCGGCGAGCCACCTCACCATGTGTACGGTGCCGCTGTACGCGGGCACTGATTTTGGCTGAATGTTGTGTTGCCCGAGTTGTAACATTCGTGCACCCAATCATTTCCATTCTTGCCTGTGTGGTAATCATGTGTCATCCTGTTTTAGACCTCTGGACGGTCTGAGCATATCACGTCCGTCTATTCAACCGGACAAGAGCCACAAGCATTGCCAACAGTGTTTGGCCGCCAGAACGTAAGTTTTCAAACAGTTTTTTGGTAGCACAGTGGGCTATCATACTTGAATAATGTTCGATCACTTGAATGTACAAGTTCTCGCCCACGTAACAATTATTGGTGTTTCATGCATAACCTAACATGTAGCCGCTAAATGGCCACCTTTATTGTTGATTTTGGAAAACTCAAAGTTTTACCCAAAATCATAATGTTGGCGAAGCAGTTAATCACCATAAATACGAATTTCCTGGTTTAGTCATGTTTACGGTGAAGCCATATTTCTTAGGTGGTGACACAAAAATGTTATCTTTGTAGTTTGGTCTTCGATAAAGCCTTACCAGTTCTGTTTCCAGCCATTTTTTGGATGTTTATCATTTCAATTGACAGTCCTTGCAGTCCACTTTTTCAAATAGTTATGTAACTGCCTGTACCATCTAAAGAGGTCTGATTGGGGTTCTGAAGGCTGCGATTTCCGCACGCTAGTGCTGTACCGCCAATAAAGAAACATCCTTCCACAAAGAAAAAGATTTGAAAGTGTAAAGTATCAGCTGCATTATTCTTAACTGGAACATGCTAATTGCAAGGCCTGGGGCTTTTCCTGAAAGCACTGTGGATGTTATGAGAGAGGAAAACCACTCAAACACATCTGCCAAGGCCGTTGCTGCTCCAAGATGCGTGCAAGCATTGAGTCTGCTCAGCAATACATTACACCCTTTTTTTTAAACAACCGACGTGCATGATGAACGTACTCCTGGTTGGGCGTGTGCCAGGCGCGTAGCCAGGAATTTTTTCCGGGGGGGGGGGGGCGTGGTCGACCAAAAGATGGGACGGGGACATATGTAGGCAAGGCATCTTGCCCGTTGTTTTTCAGACGAAGCTGGAATTAACTGACTTTAACGTACTATTTGTGTATGCTCAACAATAACTGCAAAGCACACCTTAAGGAGCTTAGATGGTGATGATAATGATGATCACCTAAATTCCCGTTCGCTGGTCTATGGGCAGACCACGGGTAGTTCATTCGTCCGCAGAGCAGGTGGTTAGGCGGACCCGCGCTCGTGAGCGTGATCATGAGTGCGCTCGTGAGTGGTGCGCGGTCCCCGAAGTTCGTCGGGCGGAAGTGGAGACCAACACTGGGTGTTTACTATCAAGATTCTCGTGTTTCAGATTTTCCTTTAGAAAAGGGACTAATAAGTTTTCTATTTCGTGGCAAGAGGTGGACCAATACCCTCCCCCGTGGGAGGTATGTTCAAGAAGAGCACGGAATTGTAGTAGAGTGGTGGGAACTATTATATACAGGGTGGGCAGGGACTAAAACGGGAATATATCAACCAGGGCTGGTCAGTCAAGAAGGCACAATTACAATTGAGGACCCATTGGTGTTTTAGTGCTCTTATAACAAAAATAGAAGACCAAGTAAAAAGATGCACACAGGAAATTAGGAAGGGTTACAAAGGGGATGGAGAAACAAATATTGTGAAAGGGTACAACTGTATATGTACAGTAAGGTTTAAGGAACAGAGGAAGACATATAGTGACCGCACCCGCTTGAAAATCTTTGAGGTTAGGTGGCAGATATAATCGCGTAACGGGGTGCAAGAAATCATATATTACTGAAAATGAGCGATAAACACGACATAAGACCAATAGGGTGAAATAAAGTAGGCAGTACAAATTGTAAAGTGAGTATACGTTGAAGGAGTGGCAAGCAGTGGAAGTCTAACAAATTTTCGTAAAAAACGAGTTGCAACAACAATCAAGATAGCTCAGGTAGGGATATCAGTAACAGAAACAAGGTGAAACGATAGTTCAGGTTGGAACATCAGTAACAGCAAGATTCAATATGATGTAAAGGGGAGGAAAAATACGGGGAAGGGGGGTCGGGGGAAGTAATCAGTTTCTGAGTTTTACAGAAGGGCTACCAGGACAGAAGGGACAGCAGGACAGGGGAAGATGAAGATCGGATCACGGCAGAGAACGAAGACGGCAGATCAAGACAGAAGATCAAGAAGAGTCAACGTTGAGCATGAAATTTCACCATCGAGGAAGCACTTAAACTGCATTTGTGTTTGCATATCGAGATCACATGTATGAAGACCGACATGCTGACTCATAACCGAGCTTCCACATAATAGTTAAAAAAATACGACTGATTGCCGCCCGCCCCCTCCCTTGACTTGGTTTCGCGTGATAGATCTCTCTTCTTTCTTTCTTCTTTTCCTCCCGTAAAAACACTCTTTGACTTCAGTCCAATTTGTTTATTTTTAATTGGCGTCACCCGTGATACGTATGTGGTACGGGTTGGGCTTTTATTTTATTTTATAGCCCTTTATTTTGTCTCTCTGTCAGCTATGAAGTACATTAGAGCACTATTTGAAGGTTATCGCGGCAGCATCGAGCGGCCAAGCGTGCCACCAGCCCCTGGTTTCTTTTCGGAACCATGAAAATCGAGATTTCGCACTCTTCGCTCCCTTGTTGGCTGTTCCATGATACAACAATTGCCCGTACGGCTGACTTGCCACCCTTTGGGCTTCAAGCTGTACATTCGTTGTCATCAAGCACAGACTTGGACTTGGTTGCCCTTTATCTACGCCGACGATAACGAAACTTGCATGGAATATTTGCTAAAGCTGGTGTTCTTTCTGCTTCGTTTTAAAGAGTAGCTTTCCCGCGACAACCTTCGAATCGCAGTGGACTGTACATGCCGCGCATTCGTCTATTATGGCGGTGAAGCTAGCAAACGTGCGTCTTCGTCCTTAAGTAATCGCCTTTTGTTATTTT
The DNA here is from genome assembly GCF_048455015.1 of Haemaphysalis longicornis. Taxonomy (NCBI): domain Eukaryota; kingdom Metazoa; phylum Arthropoda; class Arachnida; order Ixodida; family Ixodidae; genus Haemaphysalis; species Haemaphysalis longicornis. Next base: position 132,053,862 of record NW_027526385.1, on the reverse strand, counting down.
TTGTGCTAGTAACGTGAATAGTAAACTTGCGCTTAGCGGAACACCTTATTGCACTGCTGTAGAATTTTGCGCTTGTTGCATGTTTCTTAAATTTCATTATATTTCTATCTGTTAAATTGAAACAGACAAGGCTTCAGTAAAATTCCGGTGAAGCAAATATAGAATGCTGATTCTAACCAAGAAGGAGATCAAGGAAACGTGGAATAATGCCCAAAAAAACAAAGCTCCGCAATACAGAAAATTGTGTAGTTTTGTTGATGTGGAGGAAATACAAGATGGTCAGAGCAATGCTCTTCATGCTGCAGAAATTATGGATCTGCAATAGTCAATGAAATTCCATGTCGGTAGAAAAATAAAACATCAAGGATTGATACTTGACTGAACAAGATACAGCGACATGCTCTGTCATGTGATTACACTTTGTACCAGTGTAAAGACAAGGAATGACACGCTCCCGACCACATGTAGGCCTATATGAGTCTTTTACTGCTGTTCTGCCATTTCACGGCCGTGCTGTTCCGCCAGTGAAACAGCGGGGCTGTTTCGACCGGCTCGGGGCAGGTTCCCGGCGCTTGTCGGTGTATCCGGCGCGAAATGCAGCCGGGCTGTATATAATGACAGGTACAGCATTCGGAGCGGGAGCAGGAATCAGACGTTGACGTAGCCCTTGTTTTCAGCTTGATATGAGCAAGAATGTCGTTAAAACTGCAGGTTCCGCGCCTGCAGGCGACTTCACGCGGTTTTTCCGGCTGCTTAAACCGCACCCCAGCCTTGGCATGAAATATTTCGGGGGCGGGGCACGGGCCCGGTGTGCCCTCCCTCTGCCCCCCCCCCCCTCCGGCTACGCCCCTGGCGTGTGCTTATTCTTTCTTGCATCCACCACATTCGAGTCACGTTAAATTGGGAATGGTGGAATCCAGCATATGCTGGCAAGATACGAGTGCTTGAAGACAACCCATTTGCCCGAAATGAGTTTTCAAAGATCTCCACCACCTGAAGGTACTGAAGTGAGATGTAAGCATTGCCTGAAAACCATATCATATGAGGGTACCATATCATAGTTATAAGTATTTCTCGCCCATGTACGGCTTTTGAACTAAAAAAGTGCCATTTAAAGTTGACACGTTGTTCCCTGCCGATTTCTCATGCCTGATTAAGATTGTGGGCATAAATTTAGCAGATTGCTTACATGTCTAATGTGTATGTGTGCTTGTTAGGAGTGAAGTAGGTAAAAATTTAAAGGTTTGATTGTAGTTATGTATAGATTACCTACATTGTTTCCATTCCTAGATAAATTCCCCGCAGGGGGCACCTTGTGTACTCAAGGTGTTTTGGTGAGTAGCGCCACCACTGTCCCTAGCTGCGCAGGGGTGCCTACTGCCGTAGGCACTTGGTGTCTTGCAACACCACGGACCAGAGCACATGTAGGTTGAACCCGCCGACGCCCCGGCTGTGCGTGGCTGAGCCGTGTCGGGGGAAAAGGGAATCCTGGTGGCTGAGCCGAAGCCGGGGTTGTTTTGGACCTTCACGGCCCCCCGGTAGAGGCAACACGCCACTTTGGCCCCTGCTTCTCGCAGACGGTGCCCCCTGTCTGACCCGCCCGGGGGGAACCAGCCAGTCGCCTTTTCCTGCCTCCCTCTTAGCTCTTTCACCTTCCTGTCTTCTTTGCTCCCCCTGTCCTATCATCTCTTCTTTTCCTCATTTCCACACATTTCCAGGCGGCGAGGGTTAACCCTGGGTAAGGAATCAACCTTGAGGACGTTAACAGGGTTATAACAGCTGTGTATGGCTAACCCGCATCTAGTGCGTTCCCAGGTTGGGCTCTGTGGTGGGGGGCCAGCATAGCTGCTCAATTGATTTCACTTCTTATGGCAACAAGATTTTCTGCATCCCATGATCGTCCTCCAAAACGGGGGCGCGACGAAGCAGTCGAGCAGTTTTTCACTCCTAAAAAGTCAGAAAATTTCCTAAAGTTCTACGTCATGCACTGTGAAAAAGAACGCTTGTCAATGAGACGTCTGTCACCATTCTTGGTAGCCAAAATTCTAACGAATGAGCTAGGCAGCGGCTATAAAGTAAGCACGTTGGGAAGCGGTGACCTTCTCCTAGAAGTACAAGACGCAGCTCAGTGTGCCAAGTTGACGAAAATAACCACTGTTGGTGACAATCCTGTGAGCATCAGTCCCCACTGATCCATGAACACTGCCAGAGGTGTTATCTCTGATAAATACTTTCTGAACTTGACTGAGCAAGAACTCCTGGAAGGGTTCGAGGGCCAGAATGTTGTGAATGTTCAACGAATCAAAATACGTAGAGATCGGAAGGAAATTTCGACAAAGCATGTAATTCTCACATTCTCGACCAGTGTACTGCCCGAGTCTGTCGAGACAGGCTACGTTAAAATCCCTGTCCGCTTGTATATTCCAAACTCCCGACGCTGCTATAAATGACAAAGATTTGGCCATGGTTCATTGAGCTGCCGAGGCAAGGCAGCAAGTCCAAAGTGTAGCCTCCCCGACCACTCGTCTGACACCTGTGAAACTCCACTTCACTGTGTAAACTGCAAGGGAGAGCACGCCGCGTACTCGCGGTTGTGCCCGCAATGGAAGAAAGAAAAAGAAATACTTGCTCTGAAGTATAAGGAAAACATTACCTTTAGAGAAGCACGACAGAGACTGTTCCTGACACACACTAGCTTTGCCAATGTAGCGCGACGGGGAGCGGCGCTGCACACGGTTCGAGTTCCCCTTGGAACCCTCCCAGCGAGGCCGCAAGGGACACCCCAAGCCCCTTCAGTGCCGGTGGCTAAGGCCACTGCACAAGCCACAAAAGAAACGTCAAGGCTGCCCCAGCACCCCTTAATGCCAACGCTAGGCCCCTTGCTGGCACTGCAGTGCCGGTTCCTGCTGAGAGGCAGGCTGCCGCAATCAGCCAGCCTAGCCCTGCTGACGAGGCTTCGCAAGAAGCCATGGACACAACGCCAAGCCCTCCGTTGCGCGGTACGCCGACAGGGCACGCCACATCGCTTGACCGTTAAAAGCAAAAGCCACCTAGGGTCATGGCTCCTGGGAAGGTGTCTTGAGCCTGGGAGGGTGACAGCATGGCACTTCCTTAATCCTTGTTCAGCATAAGCGGATGGTAACTTATAATGTAGTCCAATAGAACTGCAGAGGCCCACTGAAAAACTTGGACGATATCTATGAATTGCTGTCACAACACCAAATAAGTATTATGAGTCTCCAGGAGACACACTTGAGGACGAACCAAACAAACTTCTTAAAGAACTACTGAGTATTTAGGAAAGACAGAGCTGGCTGCATGCACTCCTGTGGAGGAGTTGCGATTATCGTACAAAAATCAGTGCCATGCCAGTTCTTACCGCTACAGACTACTTTAGAGGCTGTAGCCATATGAGCCATTATCTTTAATAAACTGGTAACCGTATGCTCACTGTACATACTTCCAGACCACGGGATCTGCAGTATGGAGTTTGAAACATTAGTTGATCCGCTGCCAGAGCCGTATCTGCTTGTTGGGGATTGTAATGCTCACCATCCACTCTGGGGTTCTGCACGCATGGATGTTAGAGGACGCCTCTTTCAAAAGTTTCTGCTATCATCTGGAGCGTGCATACTTAACAAGAAAGACCCAACATATCATAACACAACACATGCCACGTACTCCTGCATAGATCTCGCCATAGCCTCTCCAGTTCTGTTTCCAGCACTCCAGTGGAAGGTCATTATTAACCTGTACGGAAGTGACCATTTTCCAGTAAGCCTCAAGCTTTTAGACAATAAACAAGACAACACTCTATGCCCACAAAAGTTCAAGGAGGAGGCCGCAGACTGCAAAAAATTCAAAGAGCTCTCTGAGTGTCACTATACACTTATAGACAACCTTGGTATTGATGAAGCTGCTGAGACACTGAGCACCCATTCAATTGAAGCTGCGCTGAAGTTTATCCCCCAGACTTCTTCTAGTAGGGTTACTAAGCCAAAACCTTGGTGGAATGATGATTGCAGGCAGGCCCGTAAAAACCAGAATAAAGCATGGGGTGTCTTGCGTAGGTGCCCAAAGACTGAAAACTTGTTACTTTTAAAGCGGGCAAAGGCCAATGGCAGAAGGATACGGCGTATTGCAAAAAAAGAAAGCTGGAATCGTTTTGTGTCATCAATCGCATCATATACTGACACGCGGAAAGTATGGAGGAGAATTAAAGCACTCCGAGGAAGTAACACTCTTACGCACCCTTGGTCAGCGCAAGTGGAGACACATTAGAAGACCATGCGAATGCCCTAGGCAAGCATTTTGAGTATGTATCAAGCTCAGCTCACTATTCAAATAACTTCCTGAGACACAAGAATGCAGAGGAACGGAAGATCGTACGTGACAAACGGCAGTCTGAGGTAGGGTATAATTGCCCCTTCACTATGCAGGAGCTTAAAGTTGCGCTCACTACTTGTGGTAAATCATCACCAGGTCGAGACCGAATAACATATACCATGATTACGCACCTGCACCACGACACGCTACAAGCGCTCTTACTGTTGTTTAACAAGATCTGGCTTGCAGGGCAGTTTCCAAAAGTGTAGAAAGAAGCTATTGTGGTGCCGATTCTAAAGGAGGGGAAAGATCCGTCACTTGCAACCAGTTTCAGACCGGTCGCTTTAACCAGTTGCTTATGCAAGGTCTCCGAAAAAATTATTAACCGTCGCCTTATCTACTTTCTTGAGTACCATGGTATTATAGACAATCGCCAGGCGGGTTTTCGCTCTGGTAGATCTACAGCAGACCACCTAGTGGCTATAGAATCCTACATCAGGGATGCATTTGTTCATAAGCAGCATTGTTTATCAGTTTTCTTTGACCTCCAAAAAGATTACGACACAGCCTGGCATTATGGTATTCTTTGTGATCTGCGCCGCCTTGGAGTTTGTGGAAACATACTCAACAGTTTGAAAGATTACCTTTCGGAGCGCACCTTTCAGGTTAGGGTTGGAAACGTCCTGTCGAAGATGTTCGTCCAATAAAATGGAGTGCCGCAGGTAGGTGTGCTTAGCTGCACCCTTTTAATTGTTAAAATGAATTCCTTAGGAACTTCACTGCCTCGCTCCATATCCTACTCACTATATGTTGATGATGTGCACATTGCCTTTAAATCATGTAATATGTCCATTTGTGAGAGGCAAATCCAAATAGCTGCAAACAAACTTACATAATGGGCAGATGAGAATGGCTTCTGTTTTAACCCAGAAAAAATCACGCGTGTGGTTTTCTCTTGGCAGCGTGGTATCCGCCCAGCTCCCGTTATTACACTCAATAAAACACCCATAGCGGTAAAAAAGGAGCACAAGTTCCTTGGGGTTGTGTTTGACGACAAACTTTCATTCATTGCACACCTCAAACGCCTTAGAGTTAAATGTTTGGATACAGTCAGGATCCTGAAAGTCCTCTCACACCAGTCTTGGGGTACTGACACAAATTGCCTATTGGCCTTATTCAATAGCCATGTGAGGTGCCGCATCGACTACGGGTGTCTTGTTTATCAATCTGCCACGAGAACAGCACTAAAGATGGTAGACCCTGTCTACCATCTTGGCCTTCGTCTGGCTACAGGCGCTTTCCGAACAAGCCCTGTTTTGAGCCTGTATGCGGAAGCCAATCAGTGGTCTCTGGAAACACGGCTGAAGTACACTGGGTTGAATTATGCTCTAAAGGTGACATCCTTGACCGGACACCAGAACAGCACTCTAGGTAACCAGACAATCAAGCTTTTTGAAAAGCGACCTGCCATTGCTGAGCCATTTCTTCTGTCGGTGAGGGCACTGGCCACAGGCCTGGGAATATCCTTAACTGACGCTCAGAAAACCAGCTTTGCTGAGCTTGTCCCTCCATGGGATCTGTGCCCTATCTCTTTTGATCTCTCTTTTATGAAGATTGACAAAACAACCGCTCCAAAGGAATTAAATATGCAGCATTTTTTGCTTTTGCAGAACAAGTACAGAACATCTGAGTTCTACACAGATCCTTCCAAGTCAGCTGGTGCAGTATCATGTGCTGCACATGGTCCAAACTTTTTCACGTCAAAGACTATGCCTAATGCCACATCTATATTCACTGCTGAAACACACGCCCTTGTATTGGCTGTAGAATATATTATTCAGAACAATGTCCAAAAGTCAGTGATATTCACTGATTCTCATAGTGCTGTGCAGGCTTTAGCGTCAGGAAAGTTACAAAAAAATTCAGTCTTTAATCAATTGCTAAAGCTACTGTGCTCAGCCCACAAACAAAAACTTGAAGTCACAGTCTGTTGGGTCCCAGGTCACTGCGGCATAGCCGGAAATGAACAAGCAGACAGGAATGCTGTAACTGCAGCTCTTCGGAGTGACCTAGATATTCCAAGCGTCCCGTACGAGGATCTAAAAGCTATCTGGTCTCCCAATTTCAAATGAGGCAGGAAATGCCAATAAAAATTAAGGAATAAACAAGACACTTTGCTACAATAAACCAATTCAAAGAATTGCTCAATGTCTATAAAGGGATTCAGGCGGGTTAGTTCGGTGTTGATAAATACAAGCAGGCACTCGCCTGGTGAAAAACAAATAAACAAAGACGCTTTGGGGCGCCTACTCATCCCTTGTTCACAATGAAGAGGGGGGTGAAAGGTCGCGATTATTTATAAGTTCGGTGGCGCAGAGCGCACATGTATATCTCGGGGAGATTACCCCACGACTGGTTAATCTTGTTTTTAGTTGGTTGAATATGCACTGATTCTAAAAGTAGTCGTATCGACAGGCGCTTCTCTGATGCGATTATGCTTACGGAATCCCAATCGATGACGTGGTCAGTAGCCAGGTGATGATCCGCCAAGGCATTTGAGCTTGCATTGCCTTTTTTGACATCGTTCTGGTGCTATTGAATTATTTTAAAAATTTCCAATTTCACCTATGTAGGATGCGTCGCAATCATTGCATGGAATTTTGTAGACAACTCCGGGGAATCTTGATTTTTCTAAAGGGTCCTTCACACGTACCAGCTTCTGCTTAAGCCTGTTCGTTGGCACGTGTGCAATTTTAATTCCATATGTGCCAAACACCCTTGCAAGAGCTTCACTGATGCCTTGCGTGTAGGGGACGGCACCGCGTTTTTGGCTGTCTTCTTCAGGAACCCTTTTGGAGAAGGCAACTGAAGCCCGCAATTGTTGCGTCCTCAGAAGCTTTGAAGGGTAGCCGTTGCTGCGAAGGTCCTTCCTTACCACGGCTAGCTATTGCTTGTGCAGACCAGGATCAGAGCAGATTCGTGATGCACGTGAGAAGAGTGCAGCGGCGACGGAGCGTTTTTGGCCTATAGGATGCGCAGAGTCGAACCCCAGGTACCTACCCGTGTGGGGCGGCTTTCGATACACACTGGTTGTAAATCCTTTGGCCGACCGCCTCACAAGTATGTCGAGGAAGGCGATCTGTCCATTATTTTCTTGTTCCATGGTGAACTGGATGCTTGGAACACAAGAGTTTAGATGCTCAAGGAAAGGCATTACGTCTCGGCGGTGGATCACACAAACAGTCGTCTACGTAGCAGACAAAAAACTTGTAGCCGTCTTGTACGAGCATAGCGCGGAATTTTCTAGAGCCTCTAAGGCAATATTCGCACAGACTACTGAAACGGAAGCTCCCATCGCTGTTCCAAACCGCTGCTTGTAACATTGTACGTTGAAAACAAAAGATGTGTTCTGCAGGCCAACTTCCAGGCAAAATTACGCGGTCCGGAGTTGCAAGGATCTACTCGAGAACGATGCATCTCTGCCTTCACATTCGCCAACTGAGACGCAAGACTTACACCGCCTCCTAGAACTTGGCCTGCAGAACACATATTTTCTTTTCAACGGACACTGTTACAAGCAGCGGTTTGGATCAGTGATGGGAGCTTCCGTTTCAGTAGTCTGTTCGAATATTGCCTTAGAGGCTCTAGAAAATTCTGTGCTGTGCTCGTACAAGACGGCCCCAAGATCTTTGTCTGCTACGTAGACAACTGTTTTTGTGTAATTCACCGCCGATACGTAATGCCTTTAATTGAGCATCTAAACACTTGTGTTCCCAGCATCCAGTTCACCATGGAACAAGAAAATGGGCAAATCGCCTTCCTCCACGTACTTGTGAAACGTTCGGCCAAAGAATTTACAACCAGTGTCTATCGAAAGCCGACCCACACGGGTAGATACCTGAGGTTCCACTCTGCGCATCCTATAGGCCAAAAAAAATTACACCATCTTCCCGTGGGGAACCCTGATGAGGATGCGAAGCATCGTGGCGGTTCCGTGTGGTTCCATTGTGTTGCCGTTATGTTGAGTGATCTGGTTTTTACTAGCGCCAGAGGGAATTCCGCGTCCGGGTCCACACCGGTGGCAAAGGCACGCAAGTGCTGTTGTATTACGATGAGTAGAGCGGTGGTTCTCGAAGCGCCGAAACTCGTCCATCATGTTCTTGTCGATGTTGTCTCTGTGGTAGAATCGGTAGTTTCCGTCAGCTTTGGTGAGGTAAAGGTTGTTGACATTGGTGCACCGGCTGAGAGCAATGTTCACGCCCTCCTCTTCGCAGCTTTGTTGTTGTTGTTGTTGTTGATCCTGATAATTAATGGCGCATACCCAATCAGGGGATCGGCCAAACAACAGAGGATTGTAAAAATGAATGGTACTCTTATCAATTCACGACACGCCTAGGAAGGATAATTTAGATCAGTTTGTTTTGAGAAGAAAAAAAAACTGGAAAATTAAAGCGAGGATGACCAATCTCAATCATAAAGAGAATCGTTTAGAATTTTCAATGTAGCGCAGGAGAGCAGAGCATACATCCCGGCGGCAAAACCCCGTTTCGGATGCCCCGAACGATAGTATAGCCGGCCCTGTTAGTGATATCCCCAAACTGCAAAGCGGCACCTCCAGGGACTGACGTCTCAGTCGGAAAAAACGTCGGCATGTCAACAGGTAGTGTTCGACAGACTCGTCTTCGTTGCAATAGCTGCACAGAGCTGTTGGCGCCAGACGAGACCTGTGCAAGTACCTATTTAACTGGGGTACTCGACAACGTAAGGCTGTGATAACCACCTCTAAGTTGCGTGAAGGGCACCATTCAGGTTTCCATGAGAATTTAAGATGATTAAATTCACTTAATGACAGTAAAACCGATTCTTGCTGTTCTCGGAGTTTCAGCATCCTGCGGTACCTAGCTGCTGTTATTAATGATGTCGGCTCTACGACGTCTACTACAGGACCTGAAAGTGCTATCCTTGCTAGAGAGTCGGCTGTCTCGTTGAATGTGATCCCCGCATGACCAGGAACCCAAAGAAGGTTAATTTCAGTGAAGTGAGGTGGCAGGAGTGACCGAAACGTCCGCAGAAGAGGAGTGTCTTTAGGGGAAGAAAGGGCTAAGCATACAGAAAAAGAATCAGAAATTATGATTGGAGATGTAATTCATACATCCAGCTTTCGTAGCGCCAGGACAATTGCCAGGAATTCCGCGAAGAATATCGGGATAAAATCAACCAGACGAACCGAAAAGGACCAGTTAAGGGAAAGGGAAAATATTCCTATACCGGATTTTTCTTCTCGTTGAGAGGCATCTGTATATATTATAGCACCTGGCTGCATGGAGGTCAAATAACCTTCGAGAAGACGATTGAGCAGTCGGGCTGGTAAAAGTTTAGCATTTTTGGGGAAAATGTTCTGGAAATTGATAGAAAGAGGAGAACTCCTGTCTCTATATGGAATAACCTGATTTATTGCTACACCCAACGGAGAATGGAGGCTCTGTACCAGAGTGCTTTGTGGACATGAGGACTTGGGCCATTGGTGCACCATAAACGCACCTGGTTCTACAATAAAGATAAACTGCTCCCTGTTCACCTCAGAGCTATAAGCTCTCAGAAAAGTTTCAACAGTCAGTGTCCGGAACCTATTAAGCAGAGGAGGAACGCGCGCTTCCAAGTAGACAACTGCATTTGCTGCATTCTTAGGCAACCCTAAGCAGCAGCGAAGAGCCTGGCGCTCCAGAATAACCAGACGATGAAGCTTATACGCCGCGGACCCAGCGAATAACACGCACCCAAACTCTAAAATGGGGCGAACGTACATCCTGTATATCATAAGAAGGGTCTCTCTGCGCATTCCCTTCTTTCTATGACTGAGACGTCTTAACATCCCAACAGCACGTGCACCTTTGGCCTCAATGAGGGCAATATGTGGGGTCCAGTCAAGTTCACTGGTGTAAATTATCCCAAGGTACTTTAAGGAAGGAACCTGAGGAATTATGCACTGCCGGTAACTGAGCGTAATGTTAACAGGGCCTGAGATCGGAAAAACTAATAAGGAACATTTGTTGACGTTCAAAGAGAGACAAATACTGTCCAACCAGGAGGCAATGAGGTTCAGATATGACTGCATTAAAGCGTAAAGTGATTGAATGTCAGGAGCTGATGCAAAAAATGCAACATCGTCGGCATATACATATGTGGAGACACCAGAAACCACCGGAATATCGCTTACAAGGATGTTAAAAAGAACAGGGGAAAGGACCGCCCCTTGCGGAACGCCCCTAGACTGTGGCCGCTGTGAAGAAGTAACATTAAATTTAACACAACTGAACTGCCTGTCTTTCAGAAATTCACAAATCCAAGCTATAATGTACCTTGGGAAGTTTAGGACTTGTAACCGGGACAACAACACAGGGTATTCCACGCTATCAAAAGCTTTTGCTACATCTAGGGTAACTAGAGCCGAAAACTGGTTAGTGCGACGGGCTAGTTTAATCCGGCTTTCAAGGTCAATATGCGCACTCCAAATGGAACACCCAGGGCGGAAACCAATTTGTCTCGGGCTAAAGATTCTAGAACTAGACACCAATTGCATTATGCGTTGCTGCAAAATCCGCTCGACTAATTTAACCACGTTCGATGTCAACGCGATAGGCCTGATGTTTTCAATCAAGAGGCCTTGACCAGCATTCTTAAGTACAGGAAGTATTTTGGCGAGACGCCAGACATCGGGGATCCATGCATGTCTAATAGAATAATTGATCATGTTAAGTAAATGATTCGGAGCTTCATTATATAATAATTTCAGCATTTCAGTAGTAATGCCATCTGGGCCAGGAGCTGCAGCTCTCAATTTAGTCATGACATCAGCGAGCTCTGAGAGCGTAACCTCTATGAAGTCGTCTGCCACGTCTGGCGGGGAAAAGGACACCGCTAAGGAAGATGAAAAACGAGCTTGAAGCCCATCAGCTATCGACTCTAGGGACTCTGAGAGTTCACCTGGAGATAGCACCACAGAGTCTGTATTATCTGGACAGGGTACGGCTTTCCGCGATCGAAGAAAGCGAAAAAGCGCACGCTTATTGTTAGGCTTGGAGAGACACGAAGATCGATCTGCGTCATAACTCTGCTTAGCATTGGAAACTGCGCGTTTGAATGCAGCTGAAAAATATTTGTAGTTGCACCAGTTAAGCGGGGATAGGTTCTGGCAAAGTTTCTTCCAGGCCGCCTTTCTACGTCTAAAGCTGCGCGAACACTCTTCGTCCCACCAGGGACTAGGCGACACTGACTTCTTCGACATCACTTCAAATAATGACGACTGAGCTGAAGTGGAAAGGGCAGAACAAAGGCCTGTCGCACATTCAGCTTCGTTTTGTGGGACCAGAGAGGACAAGGACTCCTTCAGAGAGATTTGAAACCTTTTATAGTTGACAAAAGATCGACTTTGGCGGTTAATTAAACGGATGGGACACCCGATGTCAAAAACTATTGGGATGTGGTCACTACTCGACCCGCCATCAATGGTCGACCAAGAAGGCACTGAAACACCTCGAGAAGATATAGTTAAATCCAAAACAGATTGCGTTTGTCCCTTAAAGTAGGTTGGAGAATCCGAATTTATGCATGTTAAGTTGTTATCTGTAATCCAATCCAACAAGCGATTACCGCAAGAATCCGTCCGGAAGCCCCAAGTAACGTGGTGGGAATTAAAGTCTCCTGCAAAGATAATTGGAGGTACAGCCGAAGCAATAGCCAAATCAAGGGGTTCAGAATCAACGACGCCACTGGGAAAGTAAACATTGGCTAATGAAAAAGGGAGGCAACCAGGTAGCTTCAATTCCAGCACTAAAATTTCACAGTCAGAGCGTTGAAGTTGGAAGGACACCTTCGCGTTATGAGCAAACTTTCTAGATATCAAACTTAACAGACCGCCACCTCGGGTTGGTCTGTCTAGCCGAAAGGTGCGGTAATTATAAAGACCAAATTCTTGGTTGCTTCTAAGCCAGGTTTCCTGTAGCAAAATTACGTCTGGGTAAAATTGGGAGCACAAACAAAGTAAATCTGCAAAGCCTGCCGAAACAGAGCGACAATTCCACTGAATAACTTTTAGAACCCCTATGATTCAGAGAGACCGGCTGCAGCAACTGCAGCCTCTAATATCTGACCCTTGGGCTTTGAAGCAGATTTACCTTTCTTGGATTTTGCTTTTGGCTGCACTTCCAGGGTTTCGGTACTAGGTGATCCGGAACGCTTACTGGACTGATTTACAGTCTCCATGGGCCAAGTCTGAAGCTCCATGTCCGAGTCTGAAGAGGGCGAAAGGGGGGGAAAATAGTCTGTGTCGGCCTTAGTACCACCATCAGACGAAGTACCAGCCTCAGCGTAAGTAAGATGTTCGGATCCACGCACAGAGGTAGTGAGAGTAGACGAGACTTTAACTGAATCCGAGGCAAGATTAGCTGCTGAGAGCAGCGGACCTTCAGGGGCGGTGGAAACTTGTTGGATCACTTGGGGAGAAGAGGTACACGAAAGCGGAGCGGCCTGCAAATATGGCGCCAGCTGAGTCACCACTGTGCGGGACACGCACTCGATTATACTGGAAGTTAACTGGGTGATAACTGAAGTGACACTTTTCTCAACGGCCGCCGCAACCACGGAAGCAAAAGCTGGGTCAGCGAGGGAAGGCTGTTGGATCTTGGCAACCGCTTTTTCCACCGCGGCAACAATGGTACTGACTACGGCTGCGTCAGCGAGTGATGGAGATTGTTTGGCAGTAACTCCAGCGTACCCATGTGTCCTTTCTTTGACAATGGCAACAGCATCCCCGCGCGAGCAGCGACGCTTACCCATGACCTCAACCACTTGGACTTCTTGAGCTCTAGCAGGGCAATTAGAATAGTAAGCAGGGTGTGCCGCTCCACACAAACAACATTTGGCATCTTGGGCAGTGCATAGCTCGACAGAATGGCTCTCACCGCATGCGCGACACCGGGGAGACGATTTGCACGCCCTGGATGTGTGGCCAAAACGCCAACAGCTGTGGCGCTGAAGTGGCCGAGGAGAGAGAGGTTCCACACGGTAAATGAGTGGCCATACTTTAATCTCCGATGGACATGCGGTCCCTACAAATGTAGCGATGACAGATTCTGTTGGCACCCTGTTTTTCTCTACAGCACGGCTGCAACGGTAAACTGACGTGACTCCCGCTACTGAAAACTGCTCTAGTACCTCCTGAGGTGTCATCTGAACATCAACACCTTGAACGATGCCCTTCACGCAAGCAAGGTGAGGGGGGATAAATGCACTCACCTGAACAGAGCCAAACATTGTACATTTCAAGAGGTCAGCGACACAGGTCTCGTCTGACGATCGGCACAAGACGCCACCTTTGCCGAACGGGCGAACCTCCGTAATGTGCTCGAACTTCTCAGTAGCCGCTCGAAGTGCCGCCTGTACAGCCCGCGGGTTTGTCAGCCGGATGAATCCGCCGCTTACTGGCACCAGGGCCACGGGGATGGTGCCCACCCCACTGCGCTTTAGGGCTTCCAATTGCACGTCCTGCGGACGAATAGAGGCCGCCCAGGGGGAACTCCCCTGGCCAGGAGACTCTAAAGACATCCAGGCGCGGAAACCAGCAACCTGGAAGAAAAGAATACCAAAAAAATGACGGCAAACAACCGCTAATCTGCCTGAAGGTTGGCCGATCACCTGAACCAGGAAAGCGAGGAACCAAGCGGCTTAGAAGCAAGCGACCACGCTGGCAGTGGAGCGTGAATCCTGCTGGCTGCTCTTCTTCTTCTTCTTCTTCTCGTTCTTCGTCTTCTTCGGCGGTTCCCCTACGGGAAGATGACGACGGTGGTTGAACGCGAACCTATCTCGTGATGGATTCTTTGGTTGGCCAATCCCTAGAGGCATCCTGCCACAATCAGCATCAGAGGCGCTGCGGACGGGGCTGGTTGAGCTGCAAGGCGCGTGGCGCTTCCCGCCACAGCTTTCGCACGGGAAATTCACCATCCCCCTCTAAAGTTTTCAGTTCGTCGTCTTTGTTGACGTTCAGCTTCGCGTGCCTTCGTTGTATCAGTAGCTTCTTGACGTAGTTTGAATGAGTCAAGGACATAAGGCGCTTTCGTAGCACTTGCTCCTGTCCCGGATTTGTAGCGTAGTGGGAAGAGCACCGCGTTCCTCCTGTTTCGGCCAGAGAGTCGTGGGATCGAAACCGGGCGCCGCTAACTATTTCTTTTTTTTATAGTGTAGTATCGCGGAGCTGTGGGTGTAAGGAGGAGAGTTGCGCATGGGCAGTGTGAGTGTAGACGGCGCCACCATCCACGACGGAGGACCAGGCGAGCCTAAGAAATGCGCCGCATTTAAAACACTCCGTCGCCGCTGCACTCTTCTCACGCGCATCACGAATCTGCTCTGAGCCTGGTCTGCGCAAGCAAGAGCTAGCCGTGGTAAGGAAGGACCTTCGCAGCAACGGCTAGTCTTCAAAGCTTCAGAGGACGCCACAATTGCGGGCTTGAGTGGCCTTCTCCGAAAGGGTTCCTGAAGAAGACAGGCAAAAGCGCGCTGCCGTCCTCTACACGCAAGGCATCAGTGAAGCTCTTGCAAGGGTGTTTGGCACATATAGCATTAAAATTGCACACGTGCCAACGAACAGGCTTAAGCAGAAGCTGGTACGTGTGAAGGACCCTTTAGAAAAATCAAGATTCCCCGGAGTTGTCTACAAAATTCCATGCAATGATTGCGACTCATCCTACATAGGGGAAACCGGAAATTTTTAAAAGAATTCAATTGCACCAGAACGATGTCAAAAAAGGCAGTGCAAGTTGAAATGCCCTGGGGATCATCACCTGGCTACTGGCCACGTCATCGATTGGGATTCCATAAGCATAATTGCATCAAAGAAGCGCCTGTCGACACGACTACTTTTAGAATCAGTGCATATTCAACCAACTAAAAACGCGATTAACCGGTCGCGGGGTAATCTCCCCGAGATATACATGCGCACTCTGCGCCACCAAACCTATAGATAGTCGCGACCTTTCACCCCCTCTTCATTGTGAACAAGCGTCCCGTAGGGGCCCCAAGGCGTCTTCATTTGTTTGTTTCTCACCAGGCGAGTGTCTGCTTGTATTTCATCAATGAATCACCCTCCCCTGACGAGTTTTCGTCGAACCTTGGACTCTGTAAGGTGTCAGTGGGTTTACACAGCCAACTTGTGGGGACGCACATAAGCTCTTAAATGAGCTGCGTAGTGGCTATGCACTAGCCATGGTTTTTATTAGTTGCCTTGATGAATATGATCTTCTGTGGCAGTGTTTGAGGTAGCTCACTGGCACATTATTCCTTTTTTTTTGGACATTGTGGAGTGTCCAATGATTTTTCGTTCTATTTCTGATTTTTATTGCAACTTTAAATATGTCAGGAGTCCCGTAATAAGTTTCTGGCAGTAATAGAGCACTACTTTGTGCATGAAGGCAGCCTAAATAAAAAAATTGGCTGCCTTGACTTTGCTTAGAGGGGCCATGCAGACAACACACAAGTTTGGTTCATTCGACAGATTGCCTGGTTAGAATCATTCTGAGAGCATTTTTAAAGCGCACGTCCCTCGAATAAGCTATATAATTAGGAAAAATGGAATGGCCATGCGACCCACTAGCTCATTTCACAAAGCAGTACCTATGATGTCATATGTCCCTAGCTGTGCGATTGGCTGAGGCCGGCAAAGCAAACGCTAATGGGGCAGGCCTTATAAGCTTGCCGAACGAGCTATTTGCGCCTAAATGTAATGCATATTCATTTTACAGCAGTAAGAATGGTGCGGTAAACAATGAAAGTTACGAAAATACGCGTAAACATACAAGTACCTATGCGCACTGCTGTTGGTACGGCGTGCACTATGCTTGTTTTAGCTGGACAGCACTCCCCCGCCTTAGAGTTGGCTTTCACGGCACTGGCCGATTGGCATAGGCGATGTTGTCTTACGTGACCCTGTTTGTCGAAGATACCCCATGTTTCACAAAGCCATTACTTTCTACGGTAACAAAAACAAGCCAGGTGCAGATACGGTCAAAAACAAAAAAATGGCAAACAACGGTTCGTGGATGAGTATGGTAGCTCCACCTGGGAGGACTGATGCCTAGCAAGGCTGCAGACCCGAGTGACGCAGTAGTTCGTTTGATAACACGCACTTAAGGCTTCACTGCTGACATCCCAAAAACACACGATATGGAGGGAGAATCAGACTTTTAACCTAAATTAATTTCTTGAATGCAGCATCATTTGCTGCCGGTCAAGTGGTGGGGGCAATATAAAACAGGAAATATTTCGAACGAAACGAACTTCTATGTTGTCCGAATGGCCCTTTTAATGCACTGTATTGTATTTTTGGTTCCTGTAGTGATGTCACCATGAAGGAACCGCAGTAGACAAAGTTAATGTCAGCGCTTTACCATGCATTTTTCTTTGTGTTTGATGGAAACAAATATAATACTCTAACTAAGGACTTGATCCGGAGCGTTCCCAACGTTTCGGAACCTACTTGGCTCCTTCATTAGAACTGTCTATGTTTGTCCAAGAGCAATAGTTCTACATATAAACAATTTTTTTGTTTGCTGCAGCGGATCAGAGGCTAGGGCACAAATAGGCGGTAGGACAGCTAGATATTTGTTCATCTTTCGCCGGCTTGCTTGGGTGTGCACTGAATCAAGGAGGACTCCCGAGTAATTCGTTCCACGTCGTCTATCACCTGCACCTTTCCAAAGTCAGCATGGCGATCTGCTTTCTTGCAGTGTTCGTCTAATGCACTTGTATGTTTGATTTCATACGTTGCTTTTGTGCTGCCAATGTTTCGAAAAGTTTGGGGTTTCGTCCTTTGTAGTTGATGGGGTATTACGGACGAGGAATTTTGTAGATAATCCTTTGTGCTCTTTAATATTATACAGGCATTTTGGTCATGACAGTCATCTTAGAGTTGACGTAGGCTTGTGGGCGTCGAGACTACCTTCCTTTTTGAAAATACATGGTATTGTCTCGCTTGCCCTTTTACCATACGGTAGACAGGTGCAGGTTGGCTGTTGGTAAAGAAGCATGGAGGGGAGGTGATGGTGACTGAAGGAAAAAATTTTGGCCAGCGACGTTGAAGGAATTAAATTTCGTGGTTGTCGCTACATCGGTCATTACAGCCTCTGAGGCATTGAACAAACATGGTGGTGCAGCTGTTTTTCTTGAGGACAGCAATAGGTTTTCCTTCCTTCCTTATCTCTATCTTTTTCTCTTGGGCATACAGTTCTTGCCCTGTATTGAAGAACCAAAGCTAATGAATCATAGTACGAGGCTGGGAGGTAGCAATAAATTGAAGGTAGTCTTGGTTTGCTTTCTGCACCCAATAGGCTCAGTTCCCCGCAGGGGGCACCTTGTGTACTCAAGGTGTTTTGGTCAGTAGCGCCACCACGGTCCCGAGCTCCCCAAGGGTGCCTACTGCGGTAGGCACTTGCTGACTTGCCACACCACGGACCCGAGCACATGTGGGTTGGACCCACCCACGCCCCGGCTGTGGGTGGCTGAGCCGTGTCCGGGGAAAAGGGAATCCTGGTGGCTGAGCCAAAGCCGGGGTTGTTTTGGACCTTCATGGCCCCCCAGAAGAGGCAACACGCCACTTTGGCCCCTGCTTCTCGCAGTCGGTGCCCCCGGTCTGACCCGCCCGGGGGGAACCAGCCAGTCGCCTTTTCCTGCCTCCCTCTCAGCTCTTTCACCTTCCTGTCTTCTTTTCTACCCCTATCCTGTCATCTCTTCTTTTACTCATTTCCACACATTTCCAGGCGGCGAGGGTTAACCCTGGGTAAGGAATCAACCTTGAGGACTTATACAGGGTTATAGCAGCTATGTATGGCTAACGCGCATCTAGCGCGTTCCCAGGTTGGGCTCGGTGGTGGGCGGCCAGCATAGCTGCTGAATTGATTTCACTTGTTATGGCAACAAGATTTTCTGCATCCCATGATCGCCCTCCAAAACGGGGGCGCAACGAAGCAGTCCAGCAGCTTTTCACTCCTAAAAAGTCAGAAAATTTCCTAAAGTTCCACGTCATGCACTGTGAAAAAGAACGCTTGTCAATGAGACGTCTGTCACCATTCTTGGTAGCCAAAATTCTAACGAATGAGCTAGGCAGCGGCTATAAAGTAAGCACGTTGGGAAGCGGTGACCTTCTCCTAGAAGTACAAGACGCAGCTCAGTGTGCCAAGTTGACGAAAATAACCACTGTTGGTGACAATCCTGTGAGCATCAGTCCCCACTGATCCATGAACACTGCCAGAGGTGTTATCTCTGATAAATACTTTCTGAACTTGACTGAGCAAGAACTCGTGGAAGGGTTCGAGGGCCAGAATGTTGTGAATGTTCAACGAATCAAAATACGTAGAAATGGGAAGGAAATTTAGACCAAGCATGTAATCCTCACATTCTCGACCAGTGTACTACCGGAGTCTGTCGAGGCAGGCTACGTTAAAATCCCTGTCTGTTTGTATATTCCCAACCCCCGACGCTGCTATAAATGCCAAAGATTTGGCCATGGTTCATTGAGCTGCCGAGGCAAGGCAGCATGTCCAAAGTGTAGCCTCCCTGACCACTCCTCTGACACCTGTGAAGCTCCACTCCACTGTGTAAACTGCATCGGAGAGCACGCCGCGTACTCGCGCTTGTGCCCGCAATGGAAGAAAGAAAAAGAAATAATTGCTCTGAAGTATAAGCAAAACATTACCTTTAGGGAAGCACGACAGAGACTGTTCTTGACACACACTAGCTTTGCCGATGTAGAGCGACGGGGGGCGGCGCTACAATCGGTTCGAGTTCCCCTTGGAACCCTCCCAGCGAGGCCCCAAGGGACACCCCAAGCCCCCACAGTGCCGGTGGCTAAGGCCAATGCACATGCCACAAAAGAAGCGTCAAGGGCTGCCCCAGCACCCATTGATGCAAACGCTAGGCCCCTTGCTGGCACTGCAGTTCCGGTCCCTGCTGAGAGGCAGGCTCCCGCAACCAGCCAGCCTAGCCCTTTTGTCGAGGCTTCGCAAGAAGCCATGGACACAACACCAAGATCTCTGTTGCACGGTACGCCAACGCCAATAGGGCGGGGCAAGTCGCTTGACCATTCAAAGCAAAAGACACCTAGGGTCACGGCTCCTGGGAAGGTGTCTTGAGCCTGGGAGGGTGACAGCATGGCAGTGCCTTAATCCTTGTTCACCCAAAGCTGATGGTAGCTGATAATGTAGTCCAATGGAACTGCAGAGGCCTCCTGAAAAACTTGGACGATATCTATGAATTGCTGTCACAACACCAAAAAAGTATTATGTGTCTCCAGGAGACACAGTTGAGGACGAACCAAACAAACTTCTTAAAGAACTACTCTGTATTTAGGAAAGACAGGGATGGCTCCTTGCATCCCTCTGGAGGCGTTACGATTATCGTGCAAAAATCAGTATCATGCCAGTTTTTACCGCTACAGACCAGTTTAGAGGCTGTAGCCATACGAGCCATTATCTTTATTAAACTGGTAACAGTATGCTCACTGTACATACCTCCAGACCACGGGCTCTCCAGTATGGAGTTTGAAACATTAGTTGATCAGCTGCCAGAGCCGTATCTGCTAGTTGGCGATTTTAGTGCTCACCACCCACTCTGGGGTTCTGCACGCATGGATGTTAGAGGACACCTCGTTGAAAAATTTCTGCTATCATCTGGAGCGTGCATACTTAACAAGAAAGACCCAACACATTATAACACAACACATGCCACGTACTCCTGCATAGATCTCGCCATAGCCTCTACAGTTCTGTTTCCAGCACTCCAGTGGAAGGTCATTAATAACCTGTACGGAAGTGACCACATTCCAGTAAGCCTCAAGCTTTTAGACAATAAACAAGACAACACTCCATGCCCACAAAAGTTCAAGGAGGAGGCCGCAGACTAGAAAAAGTTCAAAGAGCTCTCTGAGTGTCACTATACACTTATAGACAACGTTGGTATTGATGAAGCTGCTGAGACTCTGAGCACCCATTTAATTGAAGCTGCGCTGAAGTCCATCCCCCAGACGTCTTCTAGTAGGGTTGCTAAGCCAAAACCTTGGTGGAATGATGATTGCAGGCAGGCCCAAAAGGAACAGAATAAGGCATGGGGTGTCTTGCGTACGTGCCCAACGACTGAAAACTTGGTACTTTTCAAGCGGGCAAAGGTCAATGGCAGACGGATTCGGCGTATTGTGAAAAGAGAAAGCTGGAATCGTTTTGTGTCATCAATCATATCATATACTGACACGCGGAAAGTATGGAGGAGAATTAAAGCACTCCGAGGAAGTAACACTCTTACGCACCCTTGGTCAGCGCAAGTGGAGACACATTAGAAGACCATGCGAATGCCCTAGGCAAGCATTTTGAGTATGTATCAAGCTCAGCTCACTATTCAAATAACTTCCTGAGACACAAGAATGCAGAGGAACGGAAAATTGTACGTGACAAACGGCAGTATGAGGTAGGGTATAATTGCCCCTTCACTATGCAGGAGCTTAAAGTTGCGCTCACTACTTGTGGTAAATCATCACCAGGTCGAGACCGAATAACATACTGCATGATTAAGCACCTGCATGACGACACGCTAGAAGCGCTCTTACTGTTGTTTAACAACATCTGGCATGCAGGGAAATTTCCAAAAGTGTGGAAAGAGGCTATTGTGGTGCCGATTCTAAAGGAGGGGAAAGATCCATCACTTGCAACCAGTTTCAGACCGGTCGCTTTAACCAGTTGCTTATGCAAGGTCTTCGAAAAAATTATTAACCGTCGCCTTATCTATTTTCTTGAGTACCATGGTATTATGGACAATCGCCAGGCGGGTTTTTGCTCTGGTAGATCTACATAAGACCACCTAGTGGCTATTGAATCCTACATCAGGGATGCATTTGTTCATAAGCAGCATTGTTTATCAGTTTTCTTTGACTTCCAGAGAGCTTACGACACAGCCTGGCGTTACGGTATTCGTTGTGATCTGCGCCGCCTTGGAGTTTGTGGAAACATGCTGAACAGTTTGAAAGATTACCTTTCGGAGCGCACCTTTCAGGTTAGGGTTGGAAATGTCCTCTCGAAGATGTTCGTCCAAGAAAATGGAGTGCCGCAAGGTGGTGTGCTCAGCTCACCCTTTTAATTGTTAAAATGATTTCCTTGTGAACTGCACTGCCTCGCTCCATATCCTACTCGCTATATGTTGATGATGTGCACATTGCCTTTATATCATGTAATATGTCCATTTGTGAGAGGCAAATCCAACTGGCTGCAAACAAGCTTACAAAATGGGCAGATGAGAATGGCTTCTGTTTTAACCCAGAAAAAAGCACGTGTGTGGTCTTCTCTAGGCAGCGTGGTATCCGCGCAGATCCTGTTATTAAACTCAATGAAACACCCATAGCAGTAAAAAAGGAGCACAAGTTCCTTGGGGTTGTGCTTGATGACAAACTTTCATTCATTGCACACCTCAAACGCTTTAAAGTTAAATGTTTGGATACAGTCAGGATCCTGAAGGTCCTCTCACACCAGTCTTGGGGTACTGACACAAAGTGCCTATTGGCCTTATTCAATAGCCTTGTGAGGTCCCGCATCGACTACGGGTGTCTTCTTTATCCTTCTGCCGCGAGAACAGCACTAAAGATGTTAGACCCTCTCTACCATCTTGACCGTCGTCTGGCTACAGGAGCTTTCCGAACAAGCCCTGTTTTAAGCCTGTATGTGGAAGTCAATCAGTGGTCTCTTGAAACACAGCGGAAGTACACTGGGTTGAATTGTGCTCTAAAAGTGACATCCTTGACCAGACACCCGAACAGCACTCTAGGTAAACAGGCAGTCAAGCTTTTTGAAAAGCGACCTGCCATGGCTGAGCCATTTCTTCTGTCGGTGAGGGCACTGGCCACAGGCCTGGGAATGTCCTTCACTGACGCTCAGAAAAGCAGCTTTGCTGACTTTGTCCCTCCATGGGATCTCTGCACTATCTCTTATGATCTCTCTTTTATGAAGATTGACAAAAGAACCGCTCCAAAGGAATTAATTATGCTGCACTTTTTGTTTTTGCAGAACAAGTACAGAGCATCTGAGTTCTACACAGATGCTTCCAAGTCAACTGGTGCAGTATCATGTGCTGCACATGGTCCAAACTTTTCTACGTCAAAGACTATGCCTGCAGCTGCATCTATATTCACTGCTGAAACACACGGCCTAGTATTGGCTGTAGAATATATTATTGAGAACAATGTCCAAAAGTCAGGGATATTCACTTATTCTCAAAGTGCTGTGCAGGCTTTAGCGTCATGAAAGTTACAAAAAAATCCAGTCTTTAATCAATTGCTAAAACTAGTGTGCTCAGCCCACAAACAATAACTTGAAATCACAGTCCTTTGGGTCCCAGGTCACTGCGGCATAGCCGGAAATGAGCAAGCAAACAGGAATGCTGTAACTCCCGCTCTTCGAAGTGACCTAGATAGTCATAGCGTGCCGTACGAGGATCTTAAAGCGTACGTACGCAAGAGGCTGCGCGACCAATGGCAGGAAGATTGGAATGGGCAAACAGCAAACAAATTGCACATGGTAAAACCCAAGTTAGGTAGATCGATCCGTGGGATACGGGACAGGATGACAGAGGTTACTCTCTGTAGACTGCGCATAGGCCATACCCATGCTACAAATGCCTACCTATTGAAAGTAACAGAACAGCCACGCTGCTTGAGGTGGGGAGGTTCGCTATCAGTTATTCACGTACTGGTAGAATGCAAACTACTTGAACCGCAAAGAAAGCTTCATTTTCCAGAATTGTACAGACGCATGATCCCTCAACACCCATTGCTGTTTTTATCAGACGAGCCACTTTTCTCTGTTAACCGTGTTTTTAAGTACCTCTCAGACGTAGATTTTTTAAGGTATGTGTCATATCACCCGTGTGCCGAGCCACCATCGCACGCTAGAACCCGGTACAGCTACTCATTGCTACAGCAAAGATGGTTGCAAGGGGTGCACGTAGAAAATTCGTGTCATAATGACAAATGTTTTTACTTGGCCCTCTATACAAATTCTCTTTTTTAACAGAAATTTGAGATACCTTTTATTATATATTCTGTTCTTTATATTCCCACTTGAATAATCCTCACCATAGTACTGGCGCTCTTTGGCCTTGATGCCCTTGCGCCAAGAAAACCTATCCTCATCATCATCACCCAATAGGCTCAGTTAATTTCCTGGGCATCTCAAGTCGGCTGAGCCAACGATTTAGTTCGCCATAATAAGAATAACAGGCAATGCCTTGCTGTTCCTAGTTTTCACAAAAAACATCCCAATCAATTAAAATCACCATGTTGTATGGAAGAATAACCGACACTGGATGCTACCTCCAGTTCACGTCATACCACTCAATTTCGCACAAGGCTTCTTTAGTTCTGGCTCTTCTACGCACAGCTTGCTCGACAAAATATATGACAGGAAAAAGTCTTATATCACAGACCTAGAGGAAAATGATACACCGCAGCTTTATTCACCACATCAAATGCCGTTTTCACTGATTGGGGAACAGCCAAAAAATATTCGCTCCTTCAACACCACCGGTCAGCAATTCTATGCCTACCTTTATTCTCTGTCCCCTCACCTAATGACCCACCTGCATCTGCCTACTTTGTGTTGAAGGGGCGAGCGAAATGATACCATAAATTCTCGTATATGAAAGTGTTCCCCATTGCCCGCATATTTGTTTGGTTGGTTGTGGCATCAAACTCCTAATGTGTGATGCCACGACCAAAAGGGCAACTGCCAAAAGAATAAGCGCAAGTCATCTACAAGTTTTCTTGTGCACAATGCCCCACCACGTACATTGGCGAAACCTGGAGCTTGCTAGAAAGGCTGCAACAGCACCAACACATGGTACGGAAAAACTGAGAGCAAGGCATGGTCTTTCAGTTAGAGCTAACAGTTAATCAGCTTTTAGTGTCCTTTTAAGTCTTTAGTAGGCTTTCTTTTCCCCTGTGTACCTTCTCTTCAGACTTGTTGGGCTGTGCAGTTAGCCACCCTATTGCTGTAGATGGGCCAAAGTTTGGATATGTGGAGCTTTAGCTTATGATGGTACAAATGCATTCTGTTTTGTGTAACACAGGCATTATAAAATTTCAGGAGGGTTGCGAGCTGGGCTGGTTGGAATTTAGACATTCTTGGACAAAACCAGCGCGAATTCAGACGAAAACAAAGGAAGTAACCACAAGGACAGCCAGCGGCTGTTCTTGTGGTTACTTTCTTTGTCTTCGTCTGAATTCCCGCTGGTTTTGTCCAAGAATTATGAAATTTGTCCAAGTTTCTGGATATAACTTTGTACAGGTTAAACTGCTGTTCAGATGTTGCTAACCATGGTATTGAAGAACTTTGCACCAGTCAAGGGCAGTAATAAAGACAACATAATACCATCTTTGTTAAAGCATAACTTGGAGCCATTAGGTTCCCTCTTGAAAAACAAAATGGTTTTTTTGTGGTTCTACTTTTCAAGCCTGAAATTTCAACAGTCATTGCTTCTGCTCGGGAACTGAATGATGGTGTTAGTCTTATTGCGATCTTTTACTTGTGCACAGTTCACCATTACAATCTTGAATTTCACCCAAGCAGCAGTTGTTTTTGCAAATTTGAAATAATTTTTAAAATACTAGTTATACACGAAAAAAATTCATATCTGCCGTTCTAACCGGAGACTACACATGTACTGAATTTTTTTCTGATACCAATATTAGTGTTTTAAGTGAAGACCGTCTTCCTACCTTAAGCTGCTTTGCCAATTGATGCCAGTCTTATATATGTAATTCTCACTTTTCATTTTATTGAGTCTCTGTACGGAAACCATGTATTTTTTACATGATGTCGCTGTGTATTTCTGAAACTGTATCTAGTTGTCAATTCCAATTTGTTGTGATCAGTTTTTCTCAACTAAATTCTAGCTTTTTAAAGATTATGGTATGTTTTTGTGGGCGTAAAGGGTTGCCTCATTGCATGTTTGGTCTATGTAGCATTGAAAGCGGATATTTTGCTTCAAAGTGAAATGTCTGCCTAGCATGATGGTCCTTTGGTTGCTGCTCACTTTCATTCATGCCATTATTTTTTATATTATCACTTAAAATTAAAAGTTAACCAATCTGCTGTCATTTTAATTTTGTCACCTGCTTTATACTTTCTTTTTTCCAACTGTCTGTAAGGAGTGACAATTCGTATTTCTATGATACCAAGGCATCGGACTGTGCTAGTTGGTACATGTTTCAATGGATGAAAAACCAGCGGAAAACACAGGCTACAGAAGAGAATGACGGGATAAGCTTGTCCCGTTGTTCTCTTTTAACTGCGTCCTGTGTTTACAGCTTGTTTTCCATCCATTGAATTTTCACGAATTTGTTGAACAGTGATTAGTTTAAGTGCTCAAGCAATTTTTGGGTTGAAGGTTCCCTTTAGCATAAGTGCTCTCTGCTCTTTTTTTACCCAAGACCCCATTACCAGCCCTAATGAGATTGTCTTTTGTAGACATGGAGTTGAAATAAATATTTGTTTGCATTGCTTTACATATTTTGAAAGAATTGCTTGCTCACTTTCTTTCAACCCTGTTTCTTAATCGTGTTTAAAGAATTTTTCCATGTTTATTTTTTTTTCAGAACCAGGAAGGGTGCTCATCCTCGGTTCTTGCTGAAGCACCGGTATCTCTGTTTCACACGTGAGCTTTGAACACGCAGTAATTATGGTATGAAACATTTTCCGAGTATTAGCTTCCTTTGTAGAGGTCATTGCAGATGTCAAAGCTCTCGACAGTGTAGTACAGTGTCTCGTGTAGTGCACAATCTCGCTATAACAGCACCCGCTGGGTGCTGTTGTAGAGAATAATCTTGTGGCTATAATACTTGAGAATATTTTAAAATGCACGTCAAATACTAGTAAGAATAGCTCTCTAAATTGGTGGCCATTTTCGTGGTGGAGGCAAAAAGTGAAAATGCCCATGTGTGGAGATTTCAGTCCACAATAAATATCCCAAAGTGGCCAAGGATAATCCAAAGCCCTCCTCTGCGGCGCACTTAATATCCCATGTGCAGGTTTGTGTAAAAACAGCCAGAAATATATGATCAATTTAAATTGGCTTTAATGTTTCTAAATGCAAGTATTCTGAGTTTAAGGTTCCTTGTTTAGTAAAATATTTTCTAACAATTGCATAACTATCAAAGGTTTACAGAAAAGTTTTCATTGGTTATGCACCTTCTCAGCAAAACAAAAATGTCATTCAAAAGCAGAAAAAACCTAAATATGGAAAGTAGCAACACTAAAGCTGCTGATAAAAAAGATACTGAACGTTTTATCGATATTCTTTTGCTGATTTTACTTCTAGTCAACTCTAAAAAGGGCTATAGACGGGTTTGATGCTTCCTGTGAAACACCTCGTAATACTAGACGAAACTAATGGGCACTGGCTGTTGGCTTTTCATTTGCAACATTAAAAAATGACCCCACTTCCACCAGCAGGGACATAATGGAAGGCACCATGCATAAGCTAGACTCATGATAAAATACTGCTATAGCAACAATGTCATCACATTTCAACCATGGGCTTCACCAGGGAACTCATATGCATTGTTCTTTGATGTTTACAGTTCTTGGTATTGCTATGTAGGGTCATTTTTACTGGAGCATAAAGAATATTGCAAAATAAAATAAGTGGCAGTGGGGACCCAACTTTTATGGGTAGAATAAAGCCACAGTATGGAGGGAAGTATACATATTGCATTTGGACTGACTTAATATTGAGCTTTTCTGCTAAGCTCAAGAATAAGGCACTAAACATAATTGGAAGTTTGATGCAATGCTGAGAAGCCAAGGCTTTTAAGGTTCAAAGAACTTTTGTGTGGTTGATGTATTGCACGCCTACTTGCTTTCACTGCATAACACGTTTATGCTGTGCAGTGAAGATCGAAGGATGTGCGCTGCACTTCAGCAAAATGAACATAAAATTGAATATTTAACACTGTTTTGAATAATCAACAACCACTAATGATACAACTTCTGTACTGCGATCTGGCTGTAATATTAGGCTTTATAAATGGATGTTTCAAAAATCGGTGGGTCAAGAAGTTCAAGTAAATTATCAGCTGACATTGAGCTTCAACGGTATGTCTCATAGAACGGAGCTTGGAAAGCACGAATGTTTCATATCGTAATTGCGTGTCATACTGTGCCATATCTGTACTGCGATCTGGCTGTAATATTAGGCTTTATAAATGGATGTTTCAAAAATCGGTGGGTCAAGAAGTTCAAGTAAATTATCAGCTGACATTGAGCTTCAACGGTATGTCTCATAGAACGGAGCTTGGAAAGCACGAATGTTTCATATCGTAATTGTGTGTCATACTGTGCCATATGTGGCTGCACACCTGCAGCGCCATTTGTGAACCAAGGATGATGCACCCTTTTGTACCCCGTGAGGTGGGTGATTTTGCAGGAAAAGCTCCTACAGATTCGGGTGCTAAGTAAGCACCCTATGATATTTTGGGCAGAAAAGGGTGCTCCTGCGGCGACAAAATCCAAGCACCTTAAAGGGTGTAAAAATTGTGTTATGAGGGTGCTCCTGGGGCGACAAGCTGAACGCACCCTTTTGGGAGTAAAATTGCTTAGTGTGTGGTTACGTCGAGCTCCGCAAGATGGCGGTACTTGTCCATGCTAAGCGCATGATATGGTTTGGACATTCCAAGCTCTAACCCGCCGAACGCAAAGTAATGCCTCGACTCCAATGCGAGTGCTTTTAATAACAACTGTGATGACACCACTGTTGAGAATCGGTTGAAACGAAGCAGGCGACGCACGTTGGTGTTATATTTTTCTTCGGCGTGCGGCCGCAGTAGCACGAGCCGCGCCATGTCCGTGGCGCGATCAGCCATGTTTGTGGCTATTTCATTGTTGCCAAACGAAGAAATTGACAGCTAAACTTGTCAATACCGGCTATAGCATGGGTCAAAAATAAATGTTCTTTATAGTTCAGACTGCTGTGTCCACCTGATTGCATTCGGAGGGATGGAATTTTATAACTGCTTGTATCTTGATATTTCGTATGTGCTTGGCTGTAAAGTTTAAAGTGAAGTCGCCAATATGTTTATTAATAGACACCTCAATCATAGTTTATGGTTGTGAATTAGTTTTAGTTTCAGGATTCATACACAGAATTTTGCAAACATTATTGTTTCTATTTTATGTTGCGACATTTACTGTCAATTGTAAAAGTTTCTTCGGAAAACATGGTTTCGTTCGGCTTGAGTCTCAAGATTTTTGACACAATAGAAATTGTGCAATTTATGGTCATTTGAACTTATAGCCGAGATGAGGTCGTCGTACTCCAGCCGTACTCTGCCGGAAATTCGGCCCAGCTACGGGCATTGGAGTCTACCTTTTAAAAAAGTTGTGACGACAATTACCAATACAAGTTCTCTACGGGTGCACATCACATGAGATGTTGTTTTTGGAAGCCACCACCAGAAAACATGATTGCAATTGTAGTGGGGGTCCAGTTCTGTCGAGTTGTATCACTTGAATGCTAATGTGTAGTGAGCACACTGAAAATTTTTTCAGTGGTTCCTCTAGTGCACCAATGTTGTGATCGTCACGTGCATGAAATTGTGAAGTTCTATTATTTCTTCTTTTTTGGTTCAGACTACTACGTTTTTTTTGTGTCATGTCAAGTTAACCGATATTTCAAGATATCCGAGTTTGACACCAGGAGGAATCACTGTATATGTAACTTAAAATTGTGCCATTAGTCATAAATTGTTGCATTTCATTCACTTACAGAGCCGCCAGACATACACCTGTCGCCATGAATTGCGCTAGGACACCATGGTGATAGGTCGCAAGCCGCCAAGGCCCTGGTGATGACATGCGCAGCACCATAATACTGCGCATGCCATCACCTTAACAAACGGTGTGAGGATGCTCAACACCCTTTTTTTAGGGTGTTGAGCGTCCTCAACACCCTTTTTTAAAGGTGTTGAGCTCAACACCCTCTTTTTGTTCTTCCACCCTTTTTTCGTCCGTACACCCGTTTTTTGCGAAAACACCTTTTAAGGGTGTTAGCCATGGGACAAGGTTTTTACACCCTTTTCAGCCAAAAAGGGTGTAAAAAAGTTTACTGTGTACACGAACTGAGCAAGTATTATATAGCCTTGATCTATACTTAAGGCACGCACGCAACCTGCATATGCCAGCAGTGGCATTGGTAGAAATTTGTATCGGGGTAAGGAGTGGGCACGTTTTTTATATGAAAGGGGGCCGGGGACAGTGGTCAAGTGTCATTTTGTGCTCTGTATCCCAAGGCAGAAAAACAAATTCTGGTCGGGGGGCGAAGGCGGGGGGGGGACGTGCCTGGTTCCCGGTTTTCCACCCACTGCAATCAAAATAAACAACTGATTGCTTTAATACAGCAGTGGAAGGCATGAATACAGACTAAAGCTTCAGACAAAATGCAAGATTTTTTTATAAACACCGAGGCGAATCATACGACAGTCTGCTAAAGTACGTTTCTCTAGTCACGAGTCTGTACTAGTTCAGCTGGAGTTGACTTGAAGCACACACGCAAAGGGCTCGCCAACTTGCATCAGATGGCAATGACACACACTTAACTTTTTTACACCCTTTTTGGCCGAAAAGGGTGTAAAAATCTTGTCCCATGGCTAACACCCTTAAAAGGTGTTTTGGCAAAAAAGAGGGTGTACAAATGATAAAAGAGTGTTGAGCTCAACACCCTTAAAAAAGGGTGTTGATAATGCTCAACACCCTAAAAAAAGGGTGTTGAGTCTCACGCCCCTTTTTTGAGGTGATGGCATGCGCAGTGGCAATGTCAAACGGCGGAGTGCGCAGCTTTCAACACAAACAGCCAATATGCACAAGTTACAATTGGAACACGGGATGCATGCGGTACAGTGACTGGATACTTAGCACTACATGCGCTGTTCTTGCTTTAATATCCAGCAGAGGAAAGCTCCCCGATGGAGTCAGTGGGCTTGTCGCAAAAAAACTAATATTTTAGCGCTAACTTTGGAAGTCTGGATTTTACTATGGGAATATACAAATCAACACGCGGATTTGCAAAAACTTTTTATTACGCGGTAGTTTTTGTGATCTATAACTTATAGAATTTTATTAAATACCATACAAATCTTCCCCGTCACCTCAACACCCTTCATAAAAGGTGTTCATTATTTCAACACCCTTTTTCCCAGAAGGGTGCAAAGCTACAAATTAGGGTGTTCGAAAGAAAGAATAAGGGCGTAAAGAAAAAAGGGTGTAAGAAAAAGGGTGTAAGAAAAGACCGCCAACTAGGAAAAAAGTGAGGCATCTGTAAAGGATGCACCACCGCATGTAGGGCATTATAACAGGGAAGTCGGCTTTCGAGCTTGTTAGAGTGTGAGCACAAGGGGCGTATGCGTATCCGCACCTCTTACTGTACCATTTCAAAGGTAATAGTCTTTTTTTATTCTAAAAGGCAAAAAAACTGGCGCAGCTTGCAATAGTATTGCAAGGATGGAGAAACAGCATAGCTGGGGTCTGACCAAGCTTGTTTCTCCCTTGGATCCCTGGCAGTTGGGGGGGGGAGGGGTGAAGGGGGGCACACTGGAACAGCCTTGCAAAATCCGGTTAAACTTGGTACCACCCCTCAGGGGTCATCCTAGCTTAGCAAAAACATTGTAAAGCTTAGCAAACATAACAAACTTAGTAACAGTGGAAGAAACTGGGTCGACCC
This sequence comes from Haemaphysalis longicornis, assembly GCF_048455015.1. NCBI lineage: Eukaryota > Metazoa > Arthropoda > Arachnida > Ixodida > Ixodidae > Haemaphysalis > Haemaphysalis longicornis. The sequence goes on along the minus strand of NW_027526385.1, from coordinate 132,022,743 downwards.
CCAGCTCCGCTCTTCTTTTTTTGCAACTGCACACCTATTTCACACCATTTCGAAAACCTAAAGAAAGCCGAGCGTGTTGCAGTCGGTAAATATCCTTTTCGCCACACGACTACAGTCTTTTTAATTTTGAAGGTTCAATTGGTGTTTCACGTGCCAAAGCTTAGCTTGGGGCATGTGGTGCACCGAATAAGGAAGCGAGCGATCATTGCATATGAGCAATTATTTTTTTTGCGTTTGGAAATTTCTTGCGAGTAGAGGAGTATTTGAGGGGATGTCTTATTCTTCATTGCGTTATTATGCATTCAAACACGGCCTTATTCCATGAACAGCTGAACACCTATTTCACATCCTTTCAACACCCTAAGAAAAAACAAGGGTGTTGAAGTTGACCAACACCCTTTTTTTCAAACAAAAAGGGTGTAGAGCTAGGAAAAGGGTGTTGAGACTCAAGAAAAAAGGGTGTAAAGGCCTCGCAACACCCTTTTTTCACTTATGCTACACCCTTTTTGGCTAAAAGGGTGTAAAAAAGTTTATTGTGCATGAGCCCTCAACGATCAGAGGCCTTCTCAGGCTATTTTAAGTCAAATTTTTCCGCTAATGCCACCAAAATGACGTCACTTTCTGACGGGATCTTGCGTCACATCCTGTTTAGTTTTTGTTCCGCCGGAAGTGTTCCCTCCTCACACAGATGGCGCTAAGCCCCATGAGCAGCTTAAGAGCCGCCATTTTCTGAACGTATGGCCTTCTATGGAAGCTTCGCTACCAGTTACATTTACCTTGTATTGAATTTTTATGCAGTGAATATCATTATTAGTGACTGAAAAGGCTAATGAAGAAGCTCCGTAAACAAGGAAACGCCTCTGTATTGTAACAATATTTGCTGGTTGACGTGCGTACACATAAACATAACACGTTTACCATTTCGCAGTAATTTTAACCCATGGGTATTTCCCTGTCCCTCAAAGTCACAAACTCAGTAAAAATTGTAGCTGGGGTATCTTCTCGCGTTACGCCAGAATGCGCAACTGGGATATGGTAAACGATTTCAAACTTCCAAAAGCACTGTAAACGCCAAGCCATCATTGGAATCAGATATAACCCATTCCGAGACCCAATACTGAAGCCTGTATTGGTGATCGATTAAAAATATGCAAGTCAGGTCTATCGTTTTTAGGGGCGTGTAAAAGTTATGTTGACCACCGAGTAAGTTACCTTGGATCGGGAAAAACGGCATATCAGTGACAAAAACTGCACCTGGTAAATACAAACACTACGTGAGTGGTGCGATTGCCGGTCGAAGACGAACGGATCACAACCGGAAGAGTTCAGCGCAGATTACGAATAGAAGGGGCCGCAGATAGGGGAAAACCAATGTTACTTGAATACTTGCACAGGAATATGGACGGGCGCGGTACACAACCAAATAAAGAACCCTACAACACTCATACACTCAAAAACCAAATTGAGGAGACACGCGATGAGCTCACTATGCAGGATACATTGGATGCGGTCAGTACACGATGCGCCGTGGAACGGCACTTGCCCGTTGGTGTTCGGCGTCTCCTTTGTGGTGGAAACAGTCGCTAGCGCACTCAGCGCCTTGTTATGGTGCGCCGTCAGTCGTGCGTAGCCCAGCCTCGCTGTACGAATCGACCAGCTTCCCTGAAGTAGAATCATGGCCAGTTGCCTGGTGTTCCGAGAGCTAAACTGTCTCCCGCAAGCGCCCGCTTTTTTCTGCCTTCTCGCTGGTGCTCCACAGCCTGGCCGATGCGCCAAATATATTGATTACGGCGACGCACGGGCACACTCCCCGACGTCGCTTTTGCTGATGATGATGGCGGGTGAGGGAGGCAACTCATCACAGCCTTCAAGGGACCCCGCACACGCATATCCTCTTTAATGAAATGTTTACTCATTCACCCTTAACATGCTATTTGTGGATACTTAGACATACTTTTGCATTGCATTCCGGTTCCTCGCGTGCATGAGGATGAGCCCGAAGCGCATGCGAAGCTGCGGCCGTGCAGGTCCGCAATATTTCGGTTTTTCACTTGTCAGTTTAAAGCAACATCCGTGCACTTTGGCAGCCTTGCTTTGCGCACTGTTTCAGAAGCCACCTATGCTATTTTAGCTGTGTCACTGGCAGCGCGACATTTTGTTTTGTTGTTGTTTGGAAAAGTGGCACTCCGCCACGTTAATTTCCATTGCACCCTGTTCCGACTCCGACTGTTTGCTTCGCACGTAATGAAAACTAAGCAAGAACTCGTAAAGCGGCGGCGCGGCTAGTAGAAACATGCCTGCGACCCTCCGTGTCTTCATTGCATTGAGCTTACCTCACTACGAGCCTTTCGGCCAGATCCTGCGCGAAGTAAGCGATACAACTGCCGTCGCCTCTACCTACTTTTTCCCTTCCCCCTGCCTGTACTGCTTGGCTGCCGCACGACTGTGTGAATGGCGCTTCTCTTCTCCCGTCTGGAACACAGCCTTCTTTGTTTCCGGAAAAGCGCGATGGATTTTGGAATACATCCTTCGAATTCTTACAGAATCATACCAGTAGAAATAACCTTCAGATATACGTATTCGCTCAGTGAATTACGCTATAAAAGCTATAAAACCTGCACTTTAGCATTACTTTATTATAAACACTAAGCACACTTCCATAAGCAAAACTAGAGATACAACTCTCTTTGTAGGCGCAGATAAGGTATATTTTGGCAACTTAAGCTATCCTTATTGCTAAACAAAAGCGCCTAACAATATAACTGCTGCGGAAGAGTCGGTGGAAGACCTCACGTGTTGAACGTAATTTAGGGGTACGCAGGATGTACCTTAGATTCCCTTCGAAAATCGTTATGAAGCAAAAAGCCCCAATATATAATAAAGAAAAGCTTATGGCTTCCCAGGTGAACTACGGCGAACTAGAACGAGCGCCACCAGGGGAAAATAAATCTATACACTTCAACCTAACTGTAGTGATTTAGGATTCGGGCGCTAAAACAGGTCGTAGTCTATTTTTGAAATGCAACTTACTAATTTTGTGAACGCGGTTGTGGCCTGCTGGATCCATGGACTTGCTCCACCTTGGTTGAATCCATGAAATAAAATCTTGATACCTTTCATTGTATCAATATCCGGTACATCTTCAACGGAGCGGTTGTCTGCGTAGTTCAAAATGAGGGGTTTTTGTGGCGTCGAAGGACTGAATAGTTTCATAACGCTGTGAACACAACTTGGTGACCTTGGCAGAGTGTCTCCTTGCGTCATCGAATTTCCAACTTTAAAGCAACCGATGTGGTTACTGTAGCACGCTTCCTCCTGCTGTCACAAAAACAATGAATAGATTGAGTTGTTTGGTACAAGCGTCGGCCGCCAACGTTGAAACAATTTACCAGCGTTATTGCTCAAGGTAATCTATTTTAAATTCGTTCTCAAAAACGTGCTGACCAAGTTAAGTTGATTGATTGTATGGTTTAACGTCCGACGCAAAGCAGGCGATGAGGCGCGCCGTAGTAGAGTTCTCCCGATTAATTTTGTTCAGCTGGGGATCTTTAACGTGCGCCGATATTTCGTACACACTGGCGTTTTTGTTTTTGGCAGCCATTAGAAAAGAGGCCCTTGCGGCCAAAAAGTGAACCCGCAACCTCGTGCTCAGCAGCGCACCTGAACTAATTAATTAGGATATGGAATGCTGTGTAAGCTCTCTTGCACGGAGAACAAAAAATTTGCAGCGTCTAAATCAGCTCAGACATTTTGAAGGCTGCCATTTGTAATGCTTATTAAAAATTTTTGAATGGTACGGTCCACTAGCTTATTTTTTTTAGTGTTCGTTTCTTTGTCTCTCGGCGCAAATTACACAGCAGGCGTCACCCTATTACGGAAAAAAGTGTGCTGGTGTTTTGAAACGGCGCACCTCATACGGCAGACGCAAAGGGAGAGGGAATCATAATAGCATGAAGCCGGCAAACATGGTGCGCACCAAGACCCAGCTTTCACATCCGCTATCGGTAGCAACGAATGTGTTAGGGAGAGATTGAAGAGGTACAACAAACGGTTTGAACTCCTTTCTCCAACTACTGCTCAGGTGAGACAAGAATTGATATCGGCTCGGGGTAGACACTAGAGCACCAGGCAAAATTCAAGCCAGGCAACACTTTAGGCATAGCACCCAGGGCTCATATCAATAAAGACGGCACAATGAAGAAAAATTACGCGAAGTAAATCTACCTTAAAAACGCTCCAACAAAGCTATCGCTACCAAACAGGCAATTAGAAACAGGCGCAACCAAGTTATTCCAGATACGTTAGTCGCAGCGGATACACAACTGAAGCCCGAAGCAGCAAAAGTAAAAAAAAGCATCACGCGGTCACCTGGCCCTGTAATGCATGGTCCATCAATACCACTGTACCTGCGCCCAAACCATGGTAAGCCAAACCCGATTATACCAGTAAATATGCGATTAGCTGCTGACCCGCGTAGCAGTGAAGTAGAACAGTTGAAGCTTGAGTGTCTTCCTCAGAAGCTTAAAGGAGTACTGACACGAATTTTTTGTGTTGGGTTTGTTTCGCGGCCAGAGGTGCCTACGATCCCAGTAATCCCAAAATGGAATATTATAATGTCGAACGCAGCATAAATATTTACTTACAGCTCCGGTTATTCGTGTCAGTGTCGATTTCGGTGAAGCGAACACCGAGGCAGCCGCCTTGAAGGGAAGGCGCATTCGACGTCACTGTTTTCGTCGCACCACAGCCGATGCCGGTCTGGGCGTGCGCGCGCGCCAAATCGGCCGACCATCCGTAGTCGCACATGACGTCAGTCCCGAAACATGTGACGGGATGCACAAGGCGGAAAAGCGCGCGCTCATCGCACCTCCGCCGCCTCGATACGTCACGGGAGTCCCGCCGTCGGCCGTTTAGGTCGAAGCGCAGATGACGTCACGAGCTGGCTCGATGGCGCGGATCAGCTTTCTCGTGGGTGCAAGAAATAAAGTTGATTTAAAAGATGTTTTACTGAGCGGTTATGGTTTATATTTGTAAAGAGTATCTCCAAATACAAAGGAAGCTTTTTACATAATTATCTGATCTTTGGAATTTCGTGTCAGTACTCCTTCAAGGCGAACGATCCAGCAACAGACGTCCATGGCCCTTCAGGGGGCGGAGAAGACTTATACAGAAAGACAACATATATTCGGTGAGAAGATGGGCGAAATGTTTGGTACAAAGTTCGATGCCTGCTGGAAAAATCAGCGCTTTAACGCCAGGTTGACAGCCATTAAAGCAGCTATGAGGACAAATACAACTTTGTTTTACTCCAAATATTTTGTGTTTTATGGTGCTCCTGGCGCTTGTCCGGCCCCAAATGATGCCGTATTAACTAAGATATTAATCAATTTAGGTTAAATTTTGGATTCTCCCACCAAATCATGCGTTTTCGGCACGTTAGCAGTTAAGTCATAAGCGCGCGTATACAAACTAACTTGCATTGCGTGATTCGGCTGCAGCGCTGCTTGCCGTCGGTATTCCCAGATGGCGCTACCCTACTCATGCACTGACCATTTTGTGCCGTTGCTTTGTTTTGTGACCGTATTTATACCTGGATTGGTTCTGTTACTGTAGAAAGTAATCGTTTCATGAAACATGGAATATCCTCGACAAACAGAGTCACGTAAGACAACGTTGCTTACACCAATCGGCTACTGCGTGTAAGACAACTCGAAAGCGGCGGACTACTGTGCAGCTAAAACAAGCATAGTGCGCGCAGTACAAACGACATTACGAATACGCACATCAAAGTTTGCGGGTGCTTTCGTAACTTACACGGTTTATCCCCACACTCTGAATGCTATAAAAGAAATGTGCCCAAAATTTAAGGGCCAATAGCTCGTTCGGCAGCGTTATAAGCTCTGCCTAATTTGCGTTTGCTTTCGCCGGCCTCCGCCAATCGCATTGCTGGCTGGTATGACATCAAACGTTCTGTTCCGGGAAATGAGCTAGTGGGTAGCATGACCATTCGGTTTTTGTAAATGCAGAGCATTTCAGTAACTCACAATGTCACCCGCGTTGACGTCCGTAGTCCGCACCGCACCCCTCTCTACTATATATAAAAAATACTATCCGGCGTCCGGTTTCGATCCCTCGACCCTGCTGGCGGAACGCAATGTACATGGTGCTCTACCCACTGCGCCACAAAGCCGACACAGAATGGGACACTACGAACGCGCCTTATATGGTTGACTCATTCAAATTACTGCTGACGAGCGCTCTCTCGTCAGCAGTTGCCACAAATGCAACAACACTAACGTAACGCAAACTACTTAACGTCGTGCGCCCCCGGAAATGCTCTGCATTTGATCGTGCCCCTCGCGAGGGGGATGTTTCACTGTTCCTAATTAACTGCTTATTTGAGCAAAGCGTGTGTTAGAAGTGGTGCCAGTATGATTCGAACGAGTCAATCGTTCGAATGAACCAAACCTTGGATTTTTCTTTATGGCCCTTTTGAAGGTAAAATTACACTGCCTTTCCGACACGAGAAAAGAGCGGTGCTCACAAAGTTCAAGCCTTACCACAGAGCGGTATCACCAATAAGCGCCAAACCACCGTATAAAAAGCACAGCAAAATATAAAAGGCACGGAAGAAAGACAAGTAAGTAATTTGGCAAAGGAATATCTGTGGGCACAATCCACAATGCGGGCTACGTCATTATGTGCTCTGTACTCCTCCCCAACGCGAGAGATCCAATCCGCCTCAGAAATCAAAGACATTAGTGACTGGGCTTCCTCGATACTAACAGACATAAAGTCGGCAACACAAGAAGTCAAGGCCAGTGTTTAGACTCCAAGTGTCGATCCCAAGCTGTTACACCTGTGGGAGGCTCGCCGCAGCCTCATCAGGAGGTGGAAGCGTCAGCGCCACAACAGAAAACTCAAGAAGAGAATAGCAAAACTGTCTGAGCAGGCCGCAAAATACGCAGCGGAGCTATGCAGTCAGAACTGGCTGCAGCTCTGCGACGGGCTCCGCGGTACCCTCAGCGCATCCAAAACATGGAAGCTGCTCAGATACCTCATTGATCGGACAAATTACAAAAGCGCAGCCTGCAAGAAAATTAACACCATTATTCACAAGTCTGAGGGATCCCAAGAGGATCTGCTCAGAAAACTGCAGCAGAAATACCTGCCCATGCACCCACCTTATGCGGCCCCTGTCTACAAGGGAGATCCAAACCCGCAATTGGATGCACCCATTACCACGGCTGAGGTGAAAGCTGCGCTTCAGAAAATCCGCCGAAATACCGTGCAAGGTCAGTACCAAATCACAAACATCCCTCACAGGCTACTACAATCAGTGCTGAGAGAGAGGAGCCATCCCACTTGAATGGAAATCTGGTGAGGTGCGCCTAATACCTAAACCAAACAAACACCTCGGCATCGAAAACCTACGGCCAATATCCCTCACGTCGTGTATCGGGAAGCTGTTCGAACACGTCGGAACTTCCTCGAAGACACAAAGCAGTTCCCACCGACCATGTGCGGGTTCCGGCAGCACCTGTCGACTCAAGATGTGTTGCTGCAACTGAAGGAGGACATCATAGAACGGGCCAACACCCACACACCTAAGGCCATCCTGGCTCTAGATTTAAAAGGGCCTTTGACAACGTCAGCCATGAAGCCATACTCACTAATCTGAAGGAGCTCGGGTGTTGCAGTCGCACATACACCTACGTCAGAGACTTTCTCACCGGGCGGCAAACTACCCTCAAGATTTGAGGCATTCAGACACAACCGACTCGCACCGGCGGACGCGGCACGCCACAAGGAGCGGTCCTGTCCCCCCTCCTATTCAACATTGCCCTCATCGGCCTGCCTAAACAACTGGCGTTGATTCCGGGCTTACACCATGGTCTTTAGGCCGATGATATCACGGTGTGGACCTGGATGGGCTCGGTCGGGGAGATGCAGGACCGTCTCCAAATGGCGGCTGATACCGTGAACAAGTATGCTAAGAACTTTGGACTCTCGTGCGCCCCAGAAAAATCTGAGCTGCTTCTAGTGCGCAGAAAAGGCGGGAGGCAAGCAGATGTCCCTTCGATGGAGATCACGCTGGACGGCGCTACCCTCCGCAAGTGAAGATTCTAGGTATGATAATTCAAGCAGATTGCGCAAACACCACGATGATAAGGAAATTGGAACACACGACTTGTCAGATTGCCCACACGCTCCGTCGGATCACGACCAAGGGAAGAGGCATGAAGGATGCGGATACGCTTCGCCTCGTCCAGGCGTTCGTCGTATCGAGAATAATCTATGTGACGCCCTATGCACTACTAAACAAGGCAGAGAATAACAAGTTAGATACGCTCTTGCGAAAGGCGTTTAAACAAGCCCTGTGTCTGCCCCCCTACACCTCCACGGATCGTCTCCTCAAGCTTGGGGTGCACAACACTGTGGACGAGCGGATTGAGGGCCACCTGCTCAGTCAGCGCTACCGGCTAGCAGGGACGGATGCAGCAGGGCCCTTCTGCTAAGACTGGGCATAAACATCCCTGATCGCCCTCCTGAAACCACAGTAAACATCCCTCGCGAACTACGCCGAAACATCAGAGTGGCCCCGTTGCCCAGAAACATGCACCCGCAGTTCCACGAGGGTCGGAGAGAGGCGCGAGTTAGACCCCTGGAGAAAAACTACGGCTCAAACAATATAGTTTATTATAGGGACGCCACAGATTATGCAAGACGAGGAGCCATAGTAGCGACTGGGACGAAGAAGGATAGCCACGCCACGAGCCTCACTCTCAACAAAGTGTCGACGCTACAGGCCGAAGAGGTAGCTATTGCACTGGCAATAACGCAGACCCCAGCGGAAGTGATAATCACGGATTCGCAGTCAGCGTGTAGGAGCTACCTCCAAAGCCACATCTCGTGCATCGCCATGAAGATCCTCGGCCAGAACCCTCCGAAGAAAAGGGTGTCGATTGTCTGGACACCAGCTCACGCTTCCCTCTGAGGTAATGTCTTTGCTCATGAGATTGCTCGAGGTCTAACCAGCCGAGCGCCGCGAGAAAGTTGGCTAGAGACAGCGATCCTGTAACTTCATACCACGAGGTGACCCAATTATACAGGCTCACCAGGCTTATGCTACCCGCTGGCCATCACTCCCTCAGCAAGGCAGAGGAGCGCTCCTGGCGTGTCCTCCAAACCAACACGTTCCCCCACCCGACCAAACTCCACTTATTCTGGCCAACAATATACTACTCACAGTGCCAATTCTGCAACGCGCCCTGCTCCTTGTATCACATGGTGTGGGAGTGCCAGCTTAGCCCCTCACTTTCCCCGATTTCTAATCCCTCGATTGAGCAGTGGGAGTAAGTGCTGGAGAGCTCTAGCCTCGAAGAGCAGCTTCGGTTGATCCACCAGGCTGAGGCGGCTGGACCCTCCAACGGGGTCCTGAACTGAGGAAACCGCCCGCTTGACTCCTTTCATTAAAGTTTATTCTCTCTCTCTCTCTCTGTGGGCACAACGAGGTACAGGCGAACGTACACCTATTCGTAGACAAAAAAAGGGTGAGATGCCATACGTCATCCGCCACCAGGAGACGAGAGACTGGAGGCTTGGCCAAACTCTCCGTGTAGCCCCCGTACTACTGGGAGGACGGACCGGCCTCGGACAATGAACAGTTATCAATGGCGACCCTTGTCAAACGTAACCTTCCGGTCATTCATCATGACACCGGCGTAACAATCATAAAGCGCTCCCTCGTGGATATCATGTAGTCAAAACACCGGAAGTAGGCGCCCTTCAATACAAAACGTGAACAGCACCATACGCAAGACTTGTAGTTTTGTGAACTTGCTTCGCAGAACACCAGATTGAGTGACCCACAAACGCTGTTAACTTTAGGGGACTTCAACGCACTACGCCAAGCTGCGAATACAAGCGGGGGACAATGTAATAGCCGAATCTCTGCCTAATGCCCAGCAACAAAGTCCGTCTCACGTCACCGACCAATATACCGCACTACGATTCAAAACAGCGACTGTGTCGACACTACACTAAACTTTACCTTCTATGCGAAATCTAAATGTTAAAGTAAAATATTTAAATACACAAAAACCTACAAAGTGACCACCATAAGGTTTTCACAATAGAGGCGCCCCCTTCGAACAACAAGGGGGCACGCAGCTTAACGTTACAGAATGAGACTAATTAGGAAAGCTTTAAACCACGGAAACAATACACACGCGAACAAACGAGAGACACGCCAGCACTCAGAGGGCTGGCAGTCTTCAGTAAAGAATATAGGCCTGCGCGAAGCAGAAACTGCATCAAAGCTGCCATAAGACATGTGATGGTATGAAGGGACTGAAGGGTATCACAAAAGCCTAAAATATACTTAGTTGTGCAATCGGCCAAGATGAAAGTAATACCACGCAGCTGCTTAATCTAAATAAGATTTCTCGCACCTCACCGGCAACGGTCAACCACTTTCTGAAGGAATTGTATTATCGACACAACACGAAAAGCACTCAAAAATACTCACGAGCATCTAATGCGACTCTCGATCTTCCTTACACGACGGCGGAGATGCGGTGAGCCACACGGGATGTGCACCCTTAACACGGATGACAACTTCTTGGAGGCTCTCGAAAATTAGATGAGCAATAGCAAGAAGGACAGCAAAATAGACAGACCAAGGACAACACTAATGCTGTCATAGTCCTGAGCCGGGCATGAAATTGCACCTTAAAAATGTCTGAGCGAGGCGAGTCTAGAGCTTCGGTTCGACGAATTAGAGGGCATTAAATGGGATGTCATAAGGCTCAGCGAGGTTAGCAAGACAGGTGAAGCCTTTACAGTGTTGAAAAATGGACACTTCCTATGTTACCGTGGTCTAGTGGACAGAAGAAAACTGGGATTGGGATTCCTTTTCGATAACAATCATAGCTGGATACATGATTACAAAACTCAGATGTATGCGGTTATAGACAACCCAGGCAATGACGTGACAATGAAGGATAAATTAGTTAAAATAGCCCAGGAGTTTTATAGATATCTGTACAGTAACCGCGACATCCAGTATAATACCGAATGAGGAAGTAGTTCAAAGGAGATGTACGGGAAGTTAGGAAGGCTTTAAAAGACATGAAAAAGGACAATGCACCTGGTGAGGATCAGATAACAGCACACTTCTTGAAGGATGGCGGGCAAATTGTACTAGAAAAACAGGCAAACCTGTACACCCAATGGGTAATGAACGCGAGTGTGCCGGAATCTTGGAATAACGCGAACATCATCCTAATCCGTAAGAAAGGTGACATGAAGAACTTGAAAAATTACAGTCTGATCAGCGCACTGTCAGCCTGTAACTAAGGTAATCGCAAAGAGAATTTCTGCCGCTTTAGAATTCAGTCAACCTGATGAACAAGCAGGGTTCCGTAAAGGTTATTCAACAATGGACCATATTCACACGATCAATCAGGTGATAGAGAAGTGCGCTGAGTACACTGAACCCCTATATATAGCCTTCATAGATTATGAAAAAGCATTTGACTCGGTCGAAACCCTAGCAGTCATTCAGGCATTACGGAACCAGGGGGTAGATGAGCATTATGTACGAATACTAGAGGATATCTACAATGGGTCTACAGCTACCATCACCCTCCATAGAGATAGCAGTAAAATACCTATAAGGAAGGATGTCGGACAAGGAGAGACAATCTCTCCAATGTTATTCACAGCACGTTTACGAGAGGTATTCATACCATAGTATCAGGAACAGGTGGGAAAAGAGCTAATAGAGAATACCTCAGTAACCTCACATTTTCTGTTGACGTTGCCTTGCTAAGTAACTCGGGGGACGAATTGCAAAGCAAGCTTACTGCAGTGGGCAAGCAGAGTAGAACCATGGGCCTGAAAATTATTACGCAGAAAACTAAAGGAACGCTTAACAACCTTAGGAGAACACAGTGGTTTGAGATAGGGGACGAGTCAGTGGAAGTGGTAATCGAATATATCTACTCAGGCCAAGTAGTGACCCCGGATCTAAATGATGAGGCAAATATTATTATGGGGTAAAGAATAGGATGGAGTGCATTCGGCAGACATTCTCAGGTAATGAATGGCAGACTACCATTGTCCCCGAATAAACAAGTATATAACAGCTTCTTCTTACCGGTACTCACCTACGGGGCAGAAACTTGGAGACTCACTTAAAATGTTCAATTTAAATTCAGGACGACTCAGGGAACAATGTAACCAAGGATGACAGATATAACCTTAAGGGACAAGAAGGTAAGCGGGGTGGGTCAGGAAAAAAACGCGTCTTAAGGACATATTAGTAGAAATTAAGAAGAAATGGCCGTGGAGAGGGCATGTAATACGAAAAGAAGATAACGCTTGATCATTAAGGGTATCTTTAGATGAGGCAACCGTGGCAGGTCGAGGCAGGAGGTTACATGGGCAGATGAGATCAAGGAGTTTGCGGAGATACATTGGTCGCAGTTAGCACAGAACCGGGATAATTGGAGATCTATGGGAGAGGCCTTCCCCTGCATTGAACGTAGCTAGGCTAATAATGAGGAGGATGACGATGATTATTATTAATATTAGTATTATTATATTAACATGATGGTGATGATGAACCTGTGACCAATCTTTCCTATTGTGGCCATGTGGAATCTATGAACAAATAGTGTAGTGTTAGACTGAGTAGGTACCTGCACAAAGAAGACTTTTCTCCTTTACGATGTTAAGCTTTTGACGCCAGCCTTCCAATAGGAGCTTGCGATTGAGGGTGAAGCATCAAGTTATATGGGAACAGGAATGTCTGGATTTAGGCACCGATACCATTACTATGCTCGACCTAACAGACGCACTAGATAGTTTAACGCACGACAAAACGCCAGGGTTAACAGCTGGAATGTTTCGAAACAGGAGAAGCAGGTCAAATTACATACTTAAAAAATAAAAAGCAGCTGAAATGCCACACGTCATTTTCACTATTTTTGATCCTAAAAAATAGAAAACCTACAGCACAGGGGTTAGCCGGGAAGTAGGGACACACCAGAAAAATCATCCTCTTATCCGGTTTTGTTGAATGTCCCTTTGATCGGCATACCTCGAGTGTTTGAAGGAAGAAAAACACGTACTTTGTCACAGCCTTTACGTTGACCAGGTTACCGTTGTCAGCCCTGGGTAGTTGACGTCAGCGTTGGTTACCTGAAGAATATATCGCAGGATGTTTTATAAGCATTGGAAAAGGGCATCAACCGAAAAGGCTTCCACTGCTCTGCAGGACATTGGAGGTTCTGTAAAATGCGCGCACGACCACATAAAAAATCGAGTATCCGAAGCCAATTAGCCATAGTTCAGCAGTGCAAAAGCTGTAGAATACGGTTAGTACATGTACTAAAATGTGGAAAGGGGTTTGACCTTATACTTAGGAGAACGGCCGCAATATACAGTCAATGCAGGCACTCAAAATGTTCTGTATCGACCGCCCGCACCATTTTGTCGGTTTCCAAATACTGCATGTCAGAGGGAACTTCAAAGCACATCGAATGCAACTAGCACGTTGGACTCAGAACCAAGTTCACCTGCTCTGTTACCCTCTCAGGGTTTATTCAGTGGTGAAAAATGCTATGCAACAAATTGTCAATTGAAAACCGAATTTTCTCCCTCGTGTCATTTCATGACGTTTCGTGTTACGCAAACAGTGAACAGACCGCGAATGAGACCGCGATGAGGTACCAGGAAACCTACCAAGTGAGGCTCGTGGCCGCCGGAGCCGTTTGTTGCGCTCTCGGCTCGTACAACTTCCGGCCATATAAGTCGATAGCTGGCGCTCTGAGTGCGCCACATTTGGGGCCGCATGAGACATGTGACGGTGGTTACACAGTATGAATGTGCCTCACGGCCTTTTACCTTACCTATACAAAACGTCTGCCAGATAGCGCTACCGCAGCGAGAACACGGCTTGGGTGTGTGTGCGATGGTGCGTGCAATTTGTTTTTGTCCACGACGCTATTTTTTTCTACGGCTTTTACGTGCACATGTTTTAGATGCAAATCATCTCTTGCTCGGGGCTATGTCCGGCGTCCGTCCGTTGTCCACACCTCTCCCCCTACACTATAAAAAACAAATATTTAGCGGCGCCCAGTTTCGATCCCACGACTCTCTGGCCTCAACGGGGGGTACCCGGCGCTCTTCCAACTGCGCTACAAAACCGAGACAGGAGAAAGTGCTATGAACACGCCTTATGTCCATGACTCATCCAAACTACGTCAAGAAGCTACTTATACAACGAAGGCACACGAAGCTGAACGTCAACGGAAACGACGAACTGAAAACTTTAGAGGAGGATGTTAGTGTCTTTTGCTCGGGGGGATGTACCGCGTCCATACCCCGTCCGCAGCGCGTCTGACGATGATTGTGGCAGGATGCCCCTAGGGACTGGCCAACCAAAGAATCCATCACGAGATAGCTTCGCATTCAACAACCGTCGTCATCTTCCCGTAGGGGAACCGCTGAAGACGAAGAAAAAGAAGAAGACAAAGCTGCGAAGAAGAGGGCGTGTACGTTGCTCACGCCCCGTCCGCAGCGCTTCTGATGATGATTTTGGCAGGATGCCCCTAGGGATTGGCCAACCAAAGAATCCATCGCGAGATAGCTTCGCGTTCAACCACCGTCGTCTACTTCCCGTAGGGGAACCGCTGAAGAAGAAGAAGGAGAAGAAGACAAAATCACCGATTTCGAATACTTACGGTGGAGACTTTCTTGAGAGCCTATGGCGGGGGGGTTAGCAGGGCACAATTTATCTTTGTAGCTGAGCCAGCTGTGTTTCTGGCGGCCCAGTGGCCCAGGTCCTATCGACCGCAAGTTACTCTAGCACAAAGCTTGGTGTCTCCATTAGGGGTTGCGCTCAATAACATACTTCTATCTCTTGATAGGGGTCATACGATAACGGTCAACTTCCGGAACATCTTTCCCCAAAATGCTAAAATGTTAACTGCCAGACTGCTCAATGGTATCCTAGAAGATCATTTGGCCTCAATTCAGCAAGATACTATCATTTATACAGATGCTTCTCAACGAGATGAAAAATCCGGAATAGGTATAGTTTCCCCTTCCCTAAATTGGTACTTTTCGGTTCGTCTGGTAGATTTTACCCCAATATTTTATGCGGAATTCTTGGCAATAGTGTTGGCACTACGAAAGCTTCACATATCGGTATCGTCTCCACTCATAATTACAGATTCCCTATCCGTAGGCTTAGCCCTTTCTTCTCCGAAAGACTCACTTCTACGGACGTTTCGGTCACTTCTGCCACCTCATATTACTGAAGTCGACCTTCTTTGGGTCCCTGGGCATGCGGGAATCACCTTTGATGAAACCGCAGATTCTCTGGCAAGGGTAGCACTCTCCGGGCCTGTTGTCGATGTCATTGAGACTACGCCTCTATTAGCCGCCGCAAGGTTCCGTAGATTGTTGAAACTGCAAAGGCAGAACGAATCAGTCCTATTGTCGTTGCGAGATTTCTGTCATCTCAAATTCTCCTGGAAACCGAATTGGTGCCCCTCACGCGACCTGGAGGTGATAGTAACGAGCCTTCGATGTCGTGTGCCCCAGTTGAATAGATACCTCCACAGGTCTCGTCTGGCGCAGTCTGCCATGTGCAGTTACTGTAATGAAGAAGAGTCTGTGCACCACTTCCTTTTGCCCTGTCGACGATTTTCAAGCCTCAGACGTCAGCTCCTGGAGGTGCCGCTTCATCGCCTGGGGTTGGCATTATCAGTGCCGGTTCTTTTATCATTTGGGGCTTCAGAAACTGGATATGGCCGCCGGGATGTTTGCTCTGCTCTTCTGCGCTTCATAGAAAATTCCAAAAGATTCACAACCTAATTCGTATCTTATTCTGGAACCTCACCAGAGCCGTCCAAACGTTTCCATTGCCGTTTTTCTTTTTTTTTAAATAATTATTATTCTCCTCCTCCTCCTCCTTCTTCTTCTTCTTCTTCTGCTTCGTCTTCTTCTTCGTCTTTCTTTCTTTCTTTCTCTATTTATTTTGTTTCAATTTTGACTGATTTCCAATCTCGATTCCTCAAAAACAAGAAGAAAAAAGCTTCCAAAATTTTCTAACTTTCCTTGAATCTTCCACCTAGGCAGCAATCTCATTCGAATTAGCAACTGATGTTTGGCCGATCCCCTGATTGGGTATGCGCCATTTTGTGAAGGAACAACAACAACAACAACAACAAAGCTGCGAAGACGAGGGCGTGCACGTTGCTGTCAGCCGGTGCACCAACGTCAACAACCTTTACCTCACCAACGCTGACGGAGACTACCGATTCTACCACAGAGACGACAACATCGACAATAACATGATGGACAAGTTTCGGTGCCTCGAGCACCACCGCCTACTCACCGTAACACAACAGTACTTACGTACCTTTGCCACCGGTGTGGACCCGGACGTGGAATTCCCTCTGGCGCTACTAAACACAAGATCACTCAACATAGCGGCAACACGCCAGCAGCGCGCTAAGCGCGCATGCACGCCTCCTCTCTTATCTCCTCTTCTCCACTCCATCTGCTCTATTAAATAAACCCCGTCCGCGCGCCGCTTTCTCAGTTGCTGCTTCGGTTGAGACACGCTGCACCGTCCGATGAGCTGAATGGACGCCAACAATTCTGCTTTGCATCACCACATAGTTCCCTTCGGGGACATGGTGTGATTTTTTTCTTGTTTCCAGGCTGCCCATAATACGGCATACGTGGACATCGACTATTCTTGCGCCCGCTTTTTTCTGCAGTGGCTAAGGAATTGGGCTGGCTTTGCAAGGTGTTGTACCGGCAGCGGTGGCCGCTTTTCTGATGGAAGCGAAAAGCAAAAACACCGGTGTATATGAGATTTCGGCGCACGTTAATGATCCCCAGGTGGTCAACATTAATCTGGAGCGCTCCACTACGACGCGCCTCATCAACAGCGTTACATAGGGGCGTTAAACGCTACAATCAATCAATCAATCAATCAATCAATAAGTAAATAAACATATATGCATAAATAAATAAATAAATAAATCAGTCAATCAATCAATAAACCGTTTTTTCTGGGTTCGCGTACAGAAGACTGAACTTTGGGTATGCTGGGTGGTTAACTGGGACCGTGAGTAGAATGGGTTACATAGATAAATAATAGAAGTGACAGTGAACTGCCCGCAGGGCCAGCAGGGTGTGGACTGAACCTGATGCGTCTTCTGCATGAAGGTCACCGCGCGCTGCCCAAGGGAGGTGGTGGCTTGGGGCCTTTTTTGGGACATTGAAAGGGAATGTTTAGTGTTCGCACTGATGGCGTTTGCCACGCTAGCACACCCTGTAGAAAAGCCAACTTTTTTGACAACGGCAATGACTGATCGTGGGTGGAGGGAAAGAGCCTTTACTCTATCATAATTGCTATAATTGTGAGCCATCTCATCAGTTTGCATGTTATAATCATAGGATGTCAGCTAGGAGGGGCGTACGCCATGACGTGCCTTCCTCGTTCCGAGTGAGTGTTGCCACGATTATGACGAACGCTGGTATTTCTTCTTTATCCGATCTTGTCTAATCTCTCAAATGCGTATGCCTGGCTTGACAAACGTGCGCAGGGGACGCTAAGCGCTCGTCTCAAGGCACGCACACACGTTGTGTTCGGCATTTTCTTGGTTTGTTAACTGCCGGGTGGTAGCCGCAAGGCCCGGAATCACGTGTCCTCGCTCGGATTTTTCTTGGTATTTTTAACTGCGGACACGAAAAATTACAACTTGCAAAACAGCTGCGGTCTTAAAACGTTTCAATGGCCGAACTCGCACCTGAGTCTATCCGATTGTCTCATTTCAACGTGGTCAGAAGCCAGTCAAAACTCAGACGACAGCCAAATAGTTCGTCACAAGAAAGCTTCGCGTTCTACCATCATCGTCTTTACACGGAGGGACGCCTGATTTTTGCAGTGCGTTGGCCTGCTATCTATGCACTCGGCTTGACTGTGTGGCACCAGCTGTTATTTTCACTTGTAACAGCGCGCAATGCCAAGTGAATAAACGGCACTATGCACTCCTTGTTACAGGTACCCTAATGGCAGTACGTATGCATTTTCATGCTATAACGTTTATCCAAAAACTCTAAGAAGACAAAATTTGCAGTTCGACAAATGAACTTACCTGGCACAGCCTTGGTATACGTAGAGTTGGAGTTAATAGGCCGGTGACTACACAACAGGTGACTACATGAAATAGCCGTCGCAACCGCCAGCGCTGCCGCGGTTTGGCAGCATGCGAATGTCGGCACGGCTTACCTTATGCGGGCCTATTGTCAAAATCGTAGAGATCCTCAAACCGTGGCCAGTGTTCGCTACGGGGAGAGACTAAGTGCGCCGAAAACCGGTCGGGCGAGAGGCTAGCTTACCAGTGCCCCGGAAAGTGGCACCACCGCTCCGTGCGTTTACACCATTGAGGAAAGAAAAGCTTATGGTTCGCACTCTAGCAGGGGATCCGCGAAGGTGAGCGCGCGGAAGCAGAGAAAATCAGATCGGAGATCCAGTCTGGGTGACATCGATGGAACAGCCGCGGCGGAGCGCATATCTCAAGCGGGGACTGTTGTTGCAGAGCGCCATGAGCGAATCCAATTCCCAATCATGATTGGATGGCCTGATGCGTGAAAGCAATCAATCGTCGTGCTAGCATACTTTGCAAGATTCTAAATAAACTACTGCTAAATAAAACCGTAACCTCAGATTTGCTGATGACGTTGCATTGTTAAGTAACTCGGAGGAGGAATTTCAAAGCATGCTTACCGCACTGGACAAACAGAGTAGAACCGTGGGCCTGAAAATTAGTATGCAGAAAACTAAAGTAATGATCAATAGCCTCGGGACAGCACAGCGGTTTGAGATAGGTGGCGAGGCCGTGAAACTGGTAAGCTAATATATCTACTTAGGCCAAGTTCTGACCCCGCATCCTAACCATGCGGTAGAGATAATTCGAAGTTTAGGAATGGGGTGGAGTGCATTCGGCAGGCATTCTCAGAAAATGAATGGCACCCTACCATAGTCCCTGCAGAAGAATGTGAATGACAGCTGCATCTTACCGGTACTCACCTACGGGGCAGAAACTTGGAGACTCACTAAGAGGGTTCAACTTAAATTCAGGATGACTCAGCGCCCAATGGAACGGAAGATGATAGGTGTAACTTTAAGGGACAAGAAGAGAGCGGAGTAGGTCCGGGAACAAACGCGTGTTAAGGACATATTGGTAGAGATTAAGAAGAATAAATGCACGTGGGCAGGCATGTAATGCGAAAGCAAAATAACCATTGGCCATTAACCGTAACGGAGTGTATCCCTAAAGAAGGCAAGCGTGGAAGGGGGCGGCAGGAAGTTACATGGGAAGATGAGATCAAGAAGTTTGCGGGGATAAATTGCTCGCAGTTAGCGCAGGACCGGGCCAATTGGAGATAAATGTGAGAGGCCTTTGCCGTGCATTGGGCGTAGATAGGCTGGTGATGATGGTGGTGGTGGTGGTGGTGGTGGTGGTGGTGGTGGTGATGATGATGATGAAATAAACCTCTATGCTTCGGCACAGCTGTCCACTCTATTCTCGTACCGCGGACCGTTCTCCTACCGCCGAACCTCTCTGGGCTGCCGTGGATGGTGGTGTGGTGTCCTAGCGTGTTGGCCTACGCTTGAGAGTCGGTTGGCTACCGCTAAGAAACTCGTATATTCCACAACATTTATAACTGTGTATGACGTATGAACGTGTACATTTATGAACATACGAAGGTAACGCGCAGAGGCTTACGTTTGCACATATGTTTGTCGCGATCACGTATACCATGATTTGCGCTGGCTTACGGAATCCCCAGCAGTACACTGGAGTACAAAGTTTGCTTTATTACAGCTTGATTTGCACCTGCGCTGCGCTATTCCTTTCCAATGTAATTTTTTAGTGATTTGGGTTTACGAGCATGCTATTCATTCGTTTGGTGTTTACATCAACGTTTTTTCTTCAAGGCTCTGAGCCGTTGTCGGCAAGCGGCGTCTGACCACCCCGCGTACATCGCACCCGAAGTTCTTCTCTGGAGAGGGTCCGGAATGCCAAGCCCGCGAAGCTAACGTCGGAGGTTGAGGAAGAGGGAGGCCTCGGAAAACGCCGGAAGTGGGACCACAACCGTATCCAAAGGCAGGCTCCGTACGAATACTAAAATAACTTTACGACAGTAGAAAAAACTGCGCGTAAAAGGCAGAACCGTGACAAGTAGACAGGACAAGCGCAGGCTCACAACTAACTTTATTGAAACAATGAAGAAGAATATATGTCATTTCTGGCACATGCGCACACAGAAGCCAGTTCGTTTATCTTTTCCTGTCAGTGCACCATCCTCTTTAAAAATTCAAATTCTTTGCCGTACAAAGCAATGCTGTCATAATGCTGCACCAACTAGCCCAACAACATGCTCTACTAAACTAAAATAACTACAGCCTAATGTAAATTTAACCAAGTAAAACCACTACTTCACCAGGATAAGCCAACCCTTAGCTTAGCACATCGAGGGTCAGCTAAGCTAGGCCACAGCCAGTTTGAGTGATTTGGGTTTGAGGCGTTAGTTCGTACTTTACATTGAAGCTTCTTGCAAATTTCTCGCGTGAAACTGCCCTTCTAGGCAAAATTTTGTTTTTCAAATTTTACCGCGACCTATTTTACGCTGCTTTTTTCTTGGTCGCAAGGAAGTCGTATAATATGGGTTCAAATGTAATCTTTCTTCTCCTAAAATATATGAGCACAGCTAACGCACAGTGTTATTCTTACGCTACCTGGAAAAAAATACTTTATTTCATTTTATTAAACCAAACTCTTACGAAAGGACATTAAGGTTTGGTAGTACAAGTTATCGTCACCATCACCATCCCCAGCCTAACTACTACGCCAACTGCTGGGCAAAGGCCCCTCACATAAATCTCCAATTATCCCGGTCCTGTGCTAACTGCGACCAATTTATCCCAGCAAGCTTCTTTATCTCATATATCTAACTAACTTTCGGCCGCCCCCTGCCACGCTTGCCTTCTCTGAGGATCCACTCTGTTACTCTGTTACCCTTAATCACCAAGTACAAGTACGGAATATTAAGAAACCTTTGCGGCCAACATGTGATTAGGAAATGATTTACCAAAAGAGATGAAGAAAATTATTTAGCATTGAATCAGTTTGTATACAAGCGAGTTGCGGGTCATAAAAGAACGCTGCAACTTGGTTGTCGAAGGAGCCGCCCATTCGAATACCCGGTTGATATTTGACCATTTTGTTGCCCTCTTCTAAAAAGTTAATTAAGTGCTAGTGATTGACGTGTTCTAGAAAGTTGTAAATGGAACTTCTTGCGAGACCGCTGAATGATTTATCATAAACAGCGATCACGTGATGAAAAAAATGGAATGACTTTAGCTGCTTTGTATTATTCTGCGAATTTACAATGCGGGAAGTATTGCCTTTAAGAAGGAATAAAATGCTATAAACGCCCTTGAAAAACATTTTTTGTTATTGAATTCAAGGCTTTCAATCCTGCAATTGGCTTCACCCTTTTGTGGAGAGAGAGAACACAGGTTTATTGGGAAAAAAAGAGGGAAAGAAGTCCCCTTGACATGACCGGAGGCCTCGGTAAAGAGTCGGAAAAGGAATGGGAGGTAAGGAGTGGGGAGAACATGGAAAGAAAGGCAGCTAGAAGCAGTCCTCAATGCCGGCTTCTCTGATGAAAATCAGCAGAGTGTCCAACAGGTACTTCATGTAAGGTGGGGCTCCAAGTGGATGGATCCAAAGTTCGTAGTCTGCCGGTCGTAGCGGGCCAAGGGTCTTTAGGCAGCGTTCTCTAGGAACACTGAGTGCTGAACATTCCCGCAGGAGGTGTCGCGCACTGCACAGGGCACCGGTACCGCATTTTTGGCAGTTCGGAGAGCTGTACGAGTTTCAACGCCCGAAGAAATAGTGAGCTGTACTAGGCGTAATTCAACCTTTTGTAAAAACGAAAAGCTACAAGCCTCCCCAACGACTATTCCAGGCAGTTACCGCAAAACATTTCGGTTAACAGCAGGCGATGAAATGGAATTTTCTGAGGTAAATATGCAGATAAACTTTTATGGGGACCTGCCCGCACTTACTCCAGCTAACTACGGCCGGAGTCATCGGTGGAAGGGTGGTATCATGATTCTTTCAAGTGTTGATTGTGCGGCAATACGTTCTTGGCTGCTGATTAAAATTGACACAAAATAACGAGTCAAATGGACGCAGCATGAATTTATCTGCGATACCCTTTGACTATCGCATAATCCGTACCCATACCAGGATGCAAAATGTTTAGTCCTAGTGACTTACGTGTAAACGGGCTCCTTTTTGTTTTTATGCTGCCGAAGCCATTTTATAAACCAAAGGCACAGTTAGTGCAGAAAATCTGTATAAATGCTAGAAGTTTATTTATATTCCCAAATCTATGTTAGAAATGGTCTATTTCACCTACAGTATTCTCCTAATGACAATGATGATAATAATGATGATCATGTATTGGTACGTACGCACCAGGCTAGATTTTGCCAGGGGTAATCCACTCATTGTAATTCATTAAAACTTGAAAACGCTAATTTATTTCCTGAAAGCAAGGGGCCATGAAATGAAAGTTTGCTGTGAATAAAACACAAATTACCCATTCTTTATACTTCCACACACACACACACACACACACACACACATATATATATATATATATATATATATATATATATATATATATATATATATATATATATATATATATATATATATATATATATATATATATATATATATATATGCGTATGCATATGTGCGCGTGCGTGTGTGTCTGCGTTTCTGTGTCTGTGTCTGTGTGTATGTGTCTGTCTGTGTGTCAGTGTCACGCGCGCAACTGTGGGACGACGGCTTTATAAAGTGGGACGGACATGCTAACGGACTGCTAATCCTCCCACGTGGGCATGGGCCGTGCGATGCAACTCAGCAGAAGAGGACGAAGCCCCGCACGGGGCACCTTGAGTAATATTCGTGATGGTTTTGGCGACACCGCGGACCCCGAGCCCCCAGACGTAAGCTGGAACCAACCGTGGCGATGTTTTGTAAGGTAAAGGGCAGAAATCACAAACGGTGGCTGTAGGAGCCCAGGTCAAGCTCCGGCGGATGGGCTTCCTGTCGGTTTACCAGGCAGGGAGCTCGGCGACCTCTTTCGGTATCAGCGTAACCCGAGCGAAGAAACTACCCCTGTCCCCTGCTTTTTTCTATACTGTATGGAAGAATCAAACCCCCACCGAAAACGTTATCGGCCCCTGAAAAGTCGCCGCACCGAAGTCTTGTTTCCTCCACTTCCAAGCATGAGCTTCCCGAAGTCAGATAACTACTCTCGATTCCTAGTTATCGAATCTCTTGACGCAGCCCACCCGCTTGCTTCACAATCAGTATTTGTGATCACAAAATACCTGATCGGAATAATTGTAAAAACCTACAATGCCAAAAACAAAGGACAGGTGAAGTCCTTGTTGAGCGCAAGAAACAGCAGCAGGCAACCACACTTCTTGGTCAGACGCAAATGGTCGATCTGGACATCAGGGTCACACCCCACCGCCGCCGGAATAGCTGACCGGGTGTGATTTATGAGCCAGATCTCCTTACCGAAACACATGCCGTCCTTCTCGAAGGTGAAAGGATCAGGGCGTCATATTTGTGCGCGCGCATCACTATGCGCAGGGATGATAAGATAACCCTCACGAAACATATCATGCTGACCTTCAACCGCTCCTCGCTTCCCGGATATATACACGCAGGCTTCATTCGACGATCCATTCGTGCTGAAATTCCGAACCCGCGGCACTGATTCAATTGCCAGCGGTTCGGGCACAGTACAACCTCTTGCCGCGGCAAAACAACCTGTGCGAAATGCCGGCGCAGGACCACCCCATCGACAACTGTGATTCTGACAACCTCACATGTGACAACCTCAGGGGCCCACATGCGGCCTACCCCAATAAATGCGAGAAGTTCTAAGTAGAAAATAAAATAATCAATCTCAATGTCACAGAAAACATCACCTTCCCTGAATCGCGAAAGAGGTTCGCCTCTTTCCCCGTTGGGAGGTAGCCCGACGCTGCTTTCCGGGGGGCGGAGCGGCATCTGGTTTCCACAGGGACCTAGTTCAGCTAGTCTGAACCTGCTCCCCACCGCCTTCCTTCCCCCCCCCCCCTGGGTTGCCTCAGGCAGCCCAACCAGTCACCACGCCGCTTGCTGAGCCCACAGCGGTTATGGTGGCAACCGGTCCCAACGGGCCCGATGCCGCTCCGGCCTTCCTTCCCAAGCGTCCAGTAGACTGGAGGTTGCTGTGGACATGGAGACGCGGGCCCCCACGTCGGCTTCCACCTTCTCCCCCTCGCTTGGGCCAACTGGGGCGCTCCCGACGCCTGTGGCGGTGACAGCTCTCACAAAGGGCACCCGAATGGGCGCCAATTCCAGGGGGTCCAGTTCATCGGCCAGCCCCAGGACGCCTGACAACGAGATGGAAGTCGGGCCGTTCTTGCCTGCAACGCATCGAAGGAGCGGCCTCCGACGTCCAAGCCAACAGAAAGGCTCACAAAGCCCTCTCCAATAGTAAAATACCCGAAAGACACATGAACGCACATACACACATAATCTAGTAGCTCCTAAATCTCCGCAATATGAAGAGCAAATATTATTCAACGGAACTTAAAACTTTTAATGTCCATGAGATACTCTATTCGAATCAACGAAGTGTGATGTGTCTTCAGGAAACAGATTTAAACTCTGGACACACAAATTTCTTGAACAGCTATTTAGAAAGGACAGGGATGGTGGTGGCACGTCTTCAGGTGGTGTGAGTATCATTGCCCGG
This sequence comes from Haemaphysalis longicornis, assembly GCF_048455015.1. Taxonomy (NCBI): domain Eukaryota; kingdom Metazoa; phylum Arthropoda; class Arachnida; order Ixodida; family Ixodidae; genus Haemaphysalis; species Haemaphysalis longicornis. The sequence continues at coordinate 131,997,807 of NW_027526385.1, read as the reverse complement.
AAATCTTTAGCCTGTCACCCTGTCCATCTGTAAGCTGTCCTTGAGGCTGTCGCAATTCGGACATTCATCCTGATCCCGGGCCATCGAGGTCCGAGTTTGAGGCTCTGATAGACCAGTTACCAGAACCCTTTCTTTTATTAGGAGACCTCAATGCTCATAACTTCCTTTGGCGTTCTTCCCGCACGAATGTTCGAGGCCGCCTCATTGAGAAGTTTCTAACAATATCCGGAGCATACCTTTTTAACAAAAACAGCCTACAGGACACAACACAACACATCTTGGACACAACACATGTTCATACCTTGACTTGGCACTCGGTTCTGTAGTTCTTCCATCACTCGACTGGGACGTGGGCACACACCCGTATGGTAGCGACCACTTCCCATCCACATTACCATATATAGGCAAAGGCCCCAACAGTTTATATTCCATTATCAAGTGTAACGAAGCAAAAGCTAACTGGAGTACTTTCGCAGATACATCTAAACTATACAGCACAGAGCCATAGCACACTTACACGTAGAGGAAGCCACCCAACTCCTCACGGCGCACATTCTTGATGCTGCCAAAAAGTCCATTCCCCAGGTGTCCGGTGCTCCGCGCAACCCCAGGAGTTGCTGGTGGAACGAGGACTGCAGGTGAGCACGAGAGGCCAAGAACAAGGCTTGGGCTGTCCTTCACCGGTACCCCACGTCGGATGACCTCTACTCCTTTAAACGGGCAAAGCACTTGCGAAGCGTGTGCACCGTGAGGCAAAAAGGGAGAGTTGCCACACCTTCCTCATATCCATAAATTGATGCACCGACACTCACAAAGTGTGGACACACATACAAAAAGTCAAAGGACAACAAACACCGCCTGCCTCTTGTTAGTAAAACAGGGGACACACTTGAAGACCAGGCTAGCACACTTGCACAACACTTCGAACACGTGTCCAGTTCAGTACACTACACAAACTGTTTCATAAAACACAAAACGTGTAGTGACAAAAGTGCCTGCGTGATAGCAACAGGTCGCACACTTCCTATAATCTCCAATTGCAATTCATGAGCTGAAGGCTGCTCTGACCACATGCAAACCTTCAGGTCCAAGTTCAGATAAGATTACATACACCATGTTACAACAGCTACACGTAAACACTCTTGAGTCACTCCTAACCAATACAACTAGATATTGCTTTCGGGGCAGCTTCCAACGTCTTGGAGGGAGGCTATAGTTGTGGCCCTTCTAAAGGAGGGGAAAGAACCTTCCTCTCTCGCCAGCTATAGACCCATTGCCCTGAAAGCTGTGTAAGCTCTTGTGTTAGCTCCTCGAGAAGATGATAAACCGAAGGCTTTTGTACTTTTTCGAGTACAACAGTCTTCTCGAAGGGCGGCCAGACAGGCTTCAGGCTGGGGCGATCCACAATGATCAGCTGGTTGGTTTATAATCATACATAAAAGATGCCTTTATACACAAGCAGTACTGCATGGCGGTATGTTGTGATATCGAGAAAGCTTATAATACGTCATGGCATTATAGCACTCTTGCAGACTTAAGATCCTATGGTGTAACAGGTAGCATGTAAACACTCTGGATAGTTACTTGTCCGAACGACTATTTCGTGTCAGAGTCGGATAGGCACTTTCAAAAGTTCACCTTCAAAAAAATGGCGTACCCCAAGGCGGAGTTTTTGAGCTGCACGACGTAATTATCAAGATGAATTCTCTTCGGAAAGCATTGCCATCACCAATCTCCTTTGTAGTCTATGTGGATGATGTAGAAATATCTTTTATTCTTGTAACATGTTCATGTGTGAACGTCAGGTCCAGCCTGAGGTAAACAAAGATTATCGCTGGGCCGACGAAAATGATTTCAATATTAATCCTGCGAAAAGTGCATGCGTCGTATTCTCAAGGAGACTCTGAGTAAGTCCTGATCCTGAAGTAAATCTCAATTATGACCCAATTCCTGTTAAAAAGGAACGCAAGTTTTCAGGTGTGGTGATGGACGAAAAACCTCACATTCATCTCTAGCACCAAACTCGAACAAAAATTGCCAAAAACAATAAATATTCTGATAGTCTTATCTCACCAATCATACCGTGCAGATAAACAACATCTGCTGCGCCTTTAAACCGCTTTGGTAGTGCCTCGCTTGGATTACGGAAGTGTTGATACATCCACATCACAGCTGTTTTTAAATCACCCATCTGTTTCTGTGCCTTTCTCACATAGGGTGAGAGGGGAAGCTTCTGAGCTGTCCATTACCTTTTTGGACACGTTCAAAACATCTACAATTGACTTTTAGCCCTTTGCTAATTTCGCCCTCTATTGTGTGACCTTTCGTTTACAGAATTACAGAAAAACAAGGTAACAGAAATCGCGATCATGCAGCATTTTCTATGTCTGCAGCAAAAATACCAGGCTGCAGAATTTTTTAGCGATGCATCGAAACCTTCGATTGCGCTGTCTTGTGCTGCGCATGGACCCAACTTTAAGACCTCTACATCGATGCATGTAAATATGAGCATCTTCATGGCGGAAGCGTATGACGTTTTTCTTGTTGCTGGTCATATTGTTCTACCTCACATTCAAAATTTCTTAATCTACACAGATTCACTCACCGTTGTACGTGCGTTATCATCTCAAAAGCATCAAAAATTCACGTCATAAATCTAGTTTTTAAGACTTTAATGTCAGCGTATGAGAAGCATCTCGAAGTGATTATGTGTTGCCCACCGCGCCAATGTGGGGTTACAGGAAATGAGACCGTGTACCAAATGGCCGCTGCTGCGGCGCACACGAACACAGTGTACATTACAAAAATATCCTACACCAACCTCAAGCCACACATGAAACACGTTCGAAGAACGAGGCAAGCCGACTGGAGTACAAGACAGACAACAGGTTACACCTAATAAATCCACACCTAGGACAATATACTACTGACCTACACAAGGGATTCGTCGGAGTTTCCCTACCTAGATTACGGATAGGCCACACACACGTGACACACTCCCATCTGCTCACTGGATCTCTAAGACCTTTGTGTAGCAGGTGTAGGGAAGACCTGTCCGTAAGTCACATTCTAATTACATGTAAAGCACTCGACACAACAAGACGCAAACACTTCCCTCAAGTATACACACAACCCATTTCACTACACCCAGCATTGTTTTTAGCGGATGATCCCATGATTCCTCTACAACGCATTTTTACGTGTCTTAGGGAAATCAAATGTTTCGACCTCGTTTCCTATCACGCATACCTTTTAGACCTAATTTTATACCACGCACAATCACCACCTAGCCTTTTATACCAGCCATCATCACTGTCTCTTACTGATTTTACTTGTGTTTTTTTGTTGAGTGACTGTAGTTTGTCTTCACCCCTGACACATAACCACTGTTTGGGCCTCTTTGCCCTGGTTGACCTGGCGCCATAATCATCAGACCATCATCGTCAGAAGACGACGAAGGAGCGAGTTGCCTAGCAGCCCGTGTATGTTGGTTTTGCTCGCCATATTGCTAATCACCACCCGGTGCTCTCTGTCTCTCTGTTTCACATCGCCGGTTGTGCACCTTGCCTAATAAACACTTTGCCCTTGTGTCTTCGTCAAGTAAACTCTGCGTCCCTGTTTGACAGGGCTCAACACTAGTGTGATGTGCTTCCTGTGCCCGGTACGCCCTCGGACGTTAGCCCTGAGAGACCTACGCCCGTCCACACTCCGGTTCATAGATGTATCCGTCGTAAACTCGGCTTTCCCCATGAACAGGGCCCTTCTTGGAGTCTGCACTAAAGTGGCAAGACTCTCAACCAGAGGTAATGGCACAGGCGATGCCTAGTGCGGTGACACTTCAGCAGCCCCACGTCCCCATCTCCTTCCGCGGGGAGGCTTCCGCAGATGTTCAATACGGGCTTAAACAGTTCGAGCATGTGGCTGCATTAAACCAGCGGAGGGCCACTCGAAAGCTACGAACTGTCTATTTCTCGCTGGAGGAGAGTTCAAGAACATGGTTAGAGAATTGGGAACCGAGCCTGCGCACTTTGGAGGACTTTCGTCGGGAGGTTCGAGCGACTTTCGCAAATTCTGGCCGCCGTCACCAAGCTCAGCGTCTACTTTAAACACGCACACAGAAGCCTAACGAGAGTTTGGCTATGTTCGCGGAGGACACGCCCCGTCTGTTCAAGCAACCTGATCTAGACATGGCAGAACGCAAAACATTGTGCCATCCTATGCATGACATTAAAGAGCAACTTTTAGCCGGTCTCTTTGAAATTCACCACGTACGGTCCAAGAATTCATCTGCGAGGTCACTGCCATTGCAAGGGCGCTATAACAGCGTTTTCCACAATACGACCACATGGGCGCCAAAACATCGCCAAGCATCTCTCCTGTCATGGCCACGGATAAGAACAAGAACCTTCGCGATCTCATCCACGCGGTCTTGGGAGAAGAGCCCGATAAGTGCGGCATCAGCCTGTCGTGACCCATACAGGCCTCCGTCGCCGCCATAGTGCGCAATGGAATTCGCAACGCCTTTTCCTTACCAGCAGCGCACGCAGAGTCACCATGCCCAGTCTCCTACGCCACGGCTCACACTTCCCAGGCTCTCACTGCCCAGGCATATGGAAGAGGAGGCGTGGCGCTAGACCCGCCACGCCGCATCTTCCATACGCCCCGACGCACCCAGCTTAATACTGGCCAGAACAAGCAGTCCCTTATACTTTCCAACAGCCGTTTCGTCCTAACTCTTCGCTCCGTCCGCAACCGCACTATCGTCCCCAAATACGCAAGACCGACCTTTGGCGAACTCCGACCTTTGGCGGCTATTACTGTGGCGAACCAGGGCACATGTATCCCCGGTGCCCCTACCGCTAAATCGGACAGCCTGAATTCCCACTCGACGACGTCCGTTCCCAATTCGGAGAAAGACCCGTCGCCATTTCTGACTACCTCGCCGAGCGTAGGGCTTCTGCACCACTCCGTCGATCAAGTACGCCATCCCCAGCTCTCCAAGATTCGCCCAGCCGCCGCCCTTCTGGAGGCCCACCTACCCGGCGGTATCCAACGCCACCACAGGGAAAGCTTGGGAAGCAAGGTTTGCAATAGTCGAAGCACCGAAGGCCTCCCTGTACGGCCGGTAGCTGGGGAACCAGCAGCCCAAGACTTCAAAATCGATGGAAACGCGAGTGCCGAACTTTTATTTTTTCCCGACGAACACAAAATGACCGCATTATTGGATAACGGGGTGGCTTATTCGATAATTAGTCGGTAACTCTCTAACGCGCTCAGAAAGGCCAAGACCCCGTAGGATGGCGCTAAGATTTGTACTACCGGGGGTCACCTCGTGACGCCTATCGTGCAATGTACCGCGAGAACGCCTTCACCGAATAACGGCACTTTCACAGGGCCGAAGCATATCTGCATTACAAACCAAAATGAAGGAGTCAAAGGGAATCGAAAAACTTATAATACATTGCGTTTGATCACTTATACTGATATGATTACCAAAGAAAAATTCAGACTAATAGCTTTCATCGAGATTGAACGAAATAATTAAGTGCAATAATTTGAATCTAGGTATTTAGAGTCGAGTCAACGTAAATTACAAATAAATTATAAGTCTTTAAAGTGTAGTACCAAAGGAAGAAAAACTACCAGAGTTTTCAATAGTATGTCACTCAGTATGATGCAATTATAGAGATGGTGGACGTGAACGAAGAAAACATGAACGTACGACTAAGTAAATCAGTACCTCTCTTTAATGCATCGCCGTGCACTCAGGCTTTCTCCTTCAAATCAACTTCACATTAGCTTACCATTATGTGCAGGTACGTCGCATTCCATATGTAAACACAACTTCCGATAACATCTTTTTTGTGTGTTTCAATTCATTATTCAATAAAATGCCCTTTGTACAAAACTTGCGCTGTTCTCTTTTAGCAAGAAAATTGCCTTTTTAATATAATATCACACGCACAGGTTTAATCGTCAAATAATCTTTACCCATGCACAAAAGGCACGAAAATGCGTTGTACGTACAACCACTTCAACCAAACCAAGAACGAAAGCATTGCTTTTTCCCCGCCGGAAAGGCCGACACTTATGCAAGTACTTGTCACGTGCTCCGTTAAACGGCCGCCGCATAGGGATGCCTACGGGTTCTATGGCCTACCAAACCGTTACGAAAGGAGTGAAAAACGGAAACAGGAAAACGTACCTGTGTGCCTCCTTCTGTTTCCTTTCTCTTGGCTTGGTCATCGGACACATATACAACGTCTTGCCATTTTCGCTGATCTTCAGGTACAGCACTGTCTCTTCGTTCGAACTTCAACGATATCGCGACACGGCACACAAGGAATATAAATGCCGCTCTAAAAGGTAACCTCATTATGGTCCGCTCCAAAGCGTAGCAGCGCCTAAATAAACTTTGGGTATTCACGGTGTACTTGATGACCTTGAGCAGATAACAAGTTTGTCATTTTGGAATATATCAACTAATACTTTTGTACACCAGTACTTCACCACATAAGTGCGAAAAAACGTACACGTAAAAACCGACACTAGACTACCCTCAAGTCCCTTTCTAAAGTATCTTACGAGAATATCCAAGCTTTCTGATCAATCGTTAAGGTTGCTCCAAATATATTATGGCACTGACTCATCCACCAAAATATAAGACATACGCATCTGCGTAAACGGTGTCGAATTTTCCCAAAATAGGGACACCACTTGTCTCTGATTTGTAAGTGAACAAAATCATTCTGTTCTCTAAGGTCAATTCTAGCGTCAGGGGGAAGTCTTTTAAGACGTATGGAAATTGACGCTACGTTTGTATATTTGATTGACCTATATTACATGCTAGATAATAATAATAATAATAATGACTTTATTTGGCATCAAGGATACATGATGCAGGAGACCTGCAGAAAAAGCTGGCGTGATGCCAGCTTGACAAGGCCGCAGGCCCCCCTCCCTCTCCCCGAACACATGTTTAGCGTAGCACAAATATATCAATACTCGTAAATCCAGCTGTCACAATGTATTTAGAAAATACCGTGTTGGCTAACGTATATCCTGGACTTTCAAATTGCCGTGTATGCCGTTTGACCTGTTGGATGAAAAAATAACCTCGTGAAAAAATTTGAAGTCGAGGTCCAGGGTGTCCAGGGTGGCCACCGTGGCACACATCCCTGGAAGGTAACGTAGTGGCCATCGGCGTAGCCCGAGACCTCTCACTCCGGGCAGCTGCCTTATCGGGAACACACGTCTTGCCAGAGATTTCACACAGCCATGCCATTGCGAAACGAAGCAAATACATCTTTGAAGAACTCAGGCGTACGAAAAGGAAATACCCATCTCCACATCCAAAGCTCAACAGAGAAGAATCGACACAACTACGAAGACTTCGGACAATTTTCTTTCCACATGTCACACAATTGCATATGATGTACCCCACATTATACAGCTTCGATAGGCAGTTCTGCAGCGGAACGCCCAACACCCTATACCACATGGTGTCGGAGTGTAAGGGCGTGAAGGAACTACCGGAGGTCCTGGCACCATCAACTGAGAAGTGGGGGCCCGGCTGACCAGCGAGGTCCTGGAGAACCAGCCTGGTCGGGAAACCGGGCTGTTCGTGCTGCGGCAAGCCATGGCATCCCGGACTAGCGACGCTAACCAGCCAGGATGATCACTAAAAGATCAACGCAGGAGATCATCCTCCGCTCCTTTACCATTTGTGACAAATGAGCGTTTGTACTACTACTACTACTCCAGGTCCCTGTCAATAAGCATGTGTTCCCTAGTAAAATACAACACTCCTACATTCACTCAGTCGCCTCCTTCAGATAGAACTTTATTTATAGGGCGGCAAGGTTATAATTACGTTCATTTTTTACGTAGGTGTTGTTTAGGTAAAAAACGTGCATTGATGGTTCTGTGGCTGTATTGAATAAACCGAAATTATTACAAGACCCAAGAAAATGTTTTCCTCTTCACAAAAGAAACAAACGTAGAATTTCTACTTTTGCCATAGTTTACTGCAGCCTCCCGTGCTCGAAGAAGGCATAGTTTTCGTAGGTGCTATTGAGGAACTAGACCCGCGCCATGGCTCTGCTGAGAATACCTCTTTAATCCTCTCTTCTTCTCTTGCTCATGATGATGATCTGCCCGTTGGCAATCGATCTTCTTCCTTTTCGCTAGAGGTGCCACTAGCATTCCAAAATGGATGGAGCATTAGGGTAGGTGGGTTCAATAACTTGCCCTCATTTTAACAGAAATCCACGTTTATAAAATTTTATGGTCGCCTCTGCATTCAGATAAAGGGTGTGTGCGTCGTCTCGATGACCGCTTATATACTGAGCGAACTTGTGCTCGCCCGGCATAGCAGGGCTTTGCCTGCGGTTCTAAGGGACAGTGCGGCGCTTAAAATATATCGCTTCCTGGAGGACTTCCTCGTCGTTTTCAAGGTGTCTGAGAAAGAACAGGCGAGCACAATTGAAGATAGTACGGGAATGTTTGTCCTGAACCTTAGTTATTCAGTTCTGCTAAAGGAGGCGCCCACTGATGACCAACTTGAGTTTTATATGCAAAGTATCTCTTGCTCAGGGCTATGTTCGGCGTCCGTCCGCTGCATGCACCTCTCCCCCTACATTATAAAAAAAGAAATAGTTAGCGGCGCCCGGTTTTGATCCCACGACTCTCTGGCCGCAACGGGAGGTACGCGGTTCTCTTCCCACTACGCTACAAAACCGGGGCAGGAGCAAGTGCTACGAACGCGCCCAAGTCCTTGACTCATTTAAACCACGTCAAGACACTACTGATACAACGAAGGCACGTACTGATACAGCGTAAACGACGAACTGAAAATTTTAGAGGAGGTTGTTGAATTTCCCGTGGTAATTCAACGCCTTGCAGCTCAACCAGCCCCGTCCGCAGCGCCTCTGATGCTGATTGTGGCAGGATGCCCCTAGGGATTGGCCAACCAAAGAATCCATCACGAGATAGCTTCGCGTTCAAACACTGTCCTCATCTTCCCGTAGGGGAACTGATGAAGAAGGAGAAGAATACAAAGCTGCGAAGAGGAGGGCGTGTACGTTGCTCTCGCCCCGTCCGCAGCACCTCTGATAATAATTGGGGTAGGATGCCCCTACTGAAAGGCCAACCAAAGAATTCATCAAGAGACAGCTTCGCGTTGAACCACCGTCGTCATCTTCTTGTAAGGGAACCGCCGAAGAAGAAGAAGAAGACAAAGCTGCGAAGAGGAAGGCGTGTACATTGCTCTCAGCCGGTGCACGAATGTCAACAATCTTTATCTCACCAACGCTGACGGAGACTACCGATTGTACCACAGAGACGACAACATCCACAAGAACATGATGGACGAGTTTCGTCGCCTCGAGAACCACCACCTACTCACCGTAACACATAAGTACTTGCGCTTCTTTGCCTGCGGTGTGGACCCGGATGCGGAACTCCCTCTGGCGCTGGTAAACACCAGATCACTCAACATAACGGCAACACAATGGAACCAGACGGAACCGCCATGATGCTTCGCGTCCTCATCAAGGTTCCCCACGGGAAGATGGTTCTTTAGAAAAGATGCGCAGGAAACGGGAAATCTTTGGCAATAGAAACATGACGTCTCCGTAAATGCGGAGAAACTTAAAGGGAGTAAAATTTTAATATCGGAAGATTTTAAATGCAAAGCATCGCTTGCTCGGGGCTATGTCCGGCGTGCGTGTCCTTTGTTCGCCCCTCTCCCCCTACACTATAAAAAAATAGTTAGCGGCGCCCGTTTTTGATCGCACCACTCTCTGGCCGCCACGGGAGGTACGCAGCGCTCTTCCCACTCCTCTACAAAACCGAGACAGGAGCAAATACTACCAACGCGTCTTATGTCCTTGACTCATTCAAACTACGTCAAGAAGCTACTGATACAACGAAAGCACGCGAAGCTGAACGTCAACGGAAATGACGAACTGAAACCTTTAGAGGAGGATGTTAGCGTCTCTTGCTCCGGGGAATGTCCCGTGTCTGTGCTCCCTTCGCAGCGCCTCTGATGATGATTGTGGCAGGATGCCCCTAGGGTCTGTCCAACCAAAGAATCCATCACGAGATAGCTTCGCGTTCAAACACCGTCGTTATCTTCCCGTAAGGGAACCGCTGAAGATGAAGAAGGAGAAGAAGGCAAAGCTGCGAAGAGGAGGGCGTGTACGTTGCTCTCGTCCCGTCCGCAGCGCTTCTGATGATGATTTTGGCAGGATGCCCCTAGGGATTGGCCAACCAAAGAATGCATCACGAGATAGCTTCACGTTCAACCACCGTCGTCATCTTCCCGTATGGGAACCACTGAATTGGAAGGAGAAGAAGACAAAGCTGCGAAGACGAGGGCGTGTAAGTGGCTCTCAGCTGGTGCACCAACATCAACTACTTTTACCTCACCAACGCTGGCGGAGACTACCGATTGTACCACAGAGACGACAACATCGACACGAACATGATGGACGAGTTTCGGCGCCTCGAGCATCACTGCCTACTCACCTTAACGCAACAGTACTTGCGTGCCTTTGCCACCGTTGTGGACCCGGACGTGGATTTCCCTCTGGCGCTACTAAACACCAGATCACTCAACATAACGGCAACACGCCAACTTCGCGATAAGCGCACATGCGCGTCCCCTCTTTCACCTCCTCCTCTCCACTCCATCTGCTCTATATAATAAACTGGGTCCGCACCCCGCTTCCTCAGTTGCTGCTTCGGTTGAGACACGCTGCACCGTATGATGAGCTCAATGAACGCCAACAATTCTGCTTTGCATCACCACATTGTTTCATTCGGGGAGATGGTGTAATTTCTTGTATTTCGGGTCGTTTTTGAATGCTGAGCACTTTTACTAGAGCTGTGCACCGTGATCTCAAAAGGGTTCCATGCCTTTCTCGTCTTCGCATTCGAAGTTTCTGAAGCGAGAAGTAGCTGCTTCTGCCTTACAAAACTCGCTTTTGAGATCATGCCATCATCCTCCCCCACAGCAGCCTTGACGCCCAAACAAGCCGTCTGCGTAGGGATGGTTTTCCCTATTCACAACTGGGGGGCGTAGGCTGCAAAGGTATGAACACGAGCCTCCCTCAGGTGAGAAAAAGAATATAGCCATCAGCCCTAGATCTATCCTGGGAGCCAAAGGCTCAAGAAAATAGTAGCGCGGTCCGGTGCTTTTGTGGTTTTTTCTGCTCCTTATCAATTAAGTAACCTTTGCTGCCAAATGAACAGCGAACGTTCAGCGGACAGAAAGGTGCACTTAGAAACATCCGAAGCCCTACGTTCAATGCCAGGCAAAGAAAATCTACGAGATACGGCTGTCGTTTCAGCGGTCGTACGTCGGACAAACGCGGCGCTAACGATAGCCTACGGTAGCCCGCGTGCAATGTAAAAAACGGCGCAGGCAGCACACTCTCTGTACACGTTGCCAGGTGCCCAAGCAGCTCGCCTTTGAGAAAAGCCATGTGCTGGCGCGATACCGGGCCAGGATGTGACGAGAGATTATGTAGGCTGGGAAATGCATACCCTAAAAAAGGACTGCGTCAGCGCTCCCTCCATAGCACTGACGGGGGAAAAACTGGCTTTCAATGTGATAGTGGAGATAAGCCAGGCTTTGATACATGGCCTGCCACTTGCTAGTATGTTGGTAGGGCAGACTACTGCATCATTTAGGATTGCTTGTACATTTCTTGTACTTTTGTTGCCTTTTGATGTTTATTTGTCTTTCCTAAAGATGAATATCACATGCGCTTTATTTTGTCCTATTTGTTTCCCGTTCAGTAACGGTAAACTCAGTTGTTAGTCAGCGCGGTGTTTGTGCGCCCGTCCTGTAATCTTGTTTCCCGTGCTTTTTTGTAATTCAGTTATGTACCAAATCAACCGCCTTCAGTGCGTGTTGCAAATGAACCATTCACGTATACAAGAAGTGAGAATGTAGCGGAAAACATGGCATTTTTATTGTCGACATTGCAACGTTACAACCTATCTGCGCCCAATTTAAGGTCTCTTGACTGGGGGTAATATACAACACTGGTAGTGTCATCTTCAAATTAAATAAAAAGACTGTTTCAATCTTCGTGAAACTCTCTGAGCATGCTGACAGCTAAATTTACTTAGAGCAGAAGTAGAAGCACCATGCATCAGATTGATACCGGAGTGTTTACCGCGCGAGAATGGAGCCCTGTCAACCATGCTCCTAGCGGGGTACTGAGAAAGTACATAGTATTATAGATACGTCCTTAATATATATCTGGTTATACCGTAAAAAGGCCAAATATTGAAGCTGAGATGAAATTAGACAGACTACAGTAGAAAAATTGTAGTTTCAAAGGTAATCGTTTGACGCCATAAACAATAGGCTTCCGGTCGAAATTGTGTATTGCAGTGTAACTCCGGTCTAGCTAAGTTTATACACGTATAGGCATTTACAGTTTCCATAAAGTGTACACACCGGCCGTTCTGCTTGTAGGTCTACTCGTACCTGCTGCTTGTACCGGCCGGTGACCTCTTACACTTTCCGCCACATGTGTCAGTACTGAACGCCGCGGGACGCAATGAACTCGTTATACCTGTTACGTTTTTCTGCAATAGTAGCTGAAAACTTTATTTCGCTCGATGTGTGCGCACCTGACCTACTTCAATAAAAGTTTATATGTTTCTGAAAGTACGAATTCCAGTTCTTGATATCTTCCTGATTTTGTGAAATGTTGCCTGGCGCTCAAACATTTCTGCAAACACGCCGCACACCTCCTTTGCAAATGCAATCAAGATTCCTTTTAGGGTCAAGTGCATTCTGTACAAAGTCGTCTCGCTTCAATGTAGCAATCACAACTCCAACCCCCGCCCCGCACCCACGCCCCCACCTTCTACAAGTAACATTCAGTCTTTAGAAAAGATAAAGACTCGCCTCTTGTGTATTTCTCAATCCTTCCCCCAATAGCATTGTTAACATGGCGCGCTAAAAATGAATGCACTGTTCAATCTATCGGCATCTATAGTCAGCTTGCTGGTATTTTCCGTGTATGCAACATAAACATGCTAGTTGTAACTGTAGGTGCATGAGCACATTTCTTGCTGCCGATTAAATTTTCCTTATCCAGGTTGCAAGGAGTAAGACATTAAACTTGGTTGACCAGTGCTGCACTCAATATAGCTGTGCTTGTACATGCGGAGTTCTTCGTGAATGGACGTTATCTTGGTGTTTCTTCACGCGTTTTCCCGTCGTCACCTACAACCCAGATAATATTTTCTGTGACTGTGCGCTGAGAACTACAGCTTATCATTTGTGAAGTATTTTCAACGCCGCACGATTTGCAGTCCCCAATAACTCTGGGCGCACATGAGTTGCGTTCGATTCAGCAAAAGAGGGATCGCTACGTGGAGGCAAGCACGGGGTATTCTGAGCGAAAAAAAGCAAAAATGTCTAAAACTTCTCGTGTTTTGAAATATTTTATTTTATTTTATAGAGGGAGTACTGCGCAATTAGCATTGCGGTGTGTACGGATTCAGTGTGCTGGCGATACAGATAAGCTCGATAAGACAAAATGGCTTAGAAAAAGGTAGATCATCACCGGTGTAAGAAATCCAGACGAAGCTCTAAAAATGGAACCTGAAGAACGTCGTTCCATTGGGTTAACAACTGCCTGCATTTCCAGCGTGCCTTCCAGCGGGGCTTCCCTTATAGGAATGGGGCCCAGTTCATTCTCCCCTATCGAGATGATGCAAGGTGTTTCTACTTCTAACCACAGTAAGTTTAGCAATGAACATCTTGGGCGAGTTTAAGAAAAATTCGAAGAGCGCTTTTTAAAATATGGGGCTGAACCAAAAGTTCTGTCATTTTACGAAAAATCCATAGACTTTTTTGCGATAGATTGCCCTACGGCATAATAACATATTCTCATATGAACAACACTGCACCCGTAGCTTGCAAGAATTCATGAAGAGAACGGTGCTGGGGCCCCCATATCCAGCGCTTTAGATCTGGGGGTCTGCCAGGATGGAGCTATGTGCCTCGAAGGTGTTGCTTTTGGGCGTCTCTAAGGCCTGGGCAAGTCCAGAGCAAATGTTCAACGTCAGCTTCTTACGCAGTAAGCACACAGAAGGGGCAAGTGTCCGCAAACGGCACGTGATAGGGGGCAGGACACACGTGTGTCTCTGCTGAGGATAACGCCGCCCAAACCCGAAGATTCCGCACCACGACCTCCTTCCAACGAGCGAGCCCACTGGGGAGGTCATTTCCACGCGGTGAAAGTTAAGCACGCGTGGCGCGACGGAGTGTTTCCTTTTCCAGCAGCAGTTGTTCTATCGTAGATACAAGAAGAAGTGGTAGTGGCCGTTGGAGGTCCCCGTGACAGGCGTGATCCGCCGCTGTGTGGACAGGAAGCACGTCCCGGCGATTTCATGAAACGCAGGCAGGGCATGGATAAGTGTCCATAATCTCATGAATGCGTGCGGCCAGGCTTGTACAACGCGCGGATGCGACGGAAATCCCGAATCACTTCCGCTGAGTCCGTGTAAAGTTCCAGCTTGTCCCCAGTAGTCAAAGTCGATGCAAGCGCCTGCACGGCATCCCTAATGCGTTCTACTAGCAGGCTTGGGAGTGCACGAAAGGACTCGTACGCGCAGCTTTGATTTAGGGCAGGGTAGGAGGGACACTTCAATGCCGTGGTGACGAAGCAGTCGTATGTCCAGCGTCCACAAAAGCCTGGACAACCAGCGGTTGCGTCTCAGGCGCCCTGTCAGGGAGATGATTTGGAGGCTGGTGAAGGGCCGAGGTACAGACGTGTAGCATTGTCAGAGGCTTGTTGTTAATCCCCTGATGGCACAGCCAGGTCGGCCTTGCGGCGGAAAATGCTGGCATCGTATTCTGCGGCTGGCCCATGTACGCGGTGAGAGATGCTGCCTCTGGAACCAGTCCACGTTTCAGCAGCCGTGCGGAGCGACGCTGATCAATGAGTTCATCAAGCATGTTCAGATGGGCTTCTGCTTGGAGCTACGGATATGGTGTTAGGACGGGGAGTCCAGTAATAGTGCACATGGCGGCCCTGGTAATAGCCTCCAGCCAGTACCAGTCCGCTCCCGTCATGTGCTGGAACTATGCCTGGTACACGAACCTTGGCTGCAGGACAGAGCGCACTAGGAGACGGGCAATCATCCAGCAGGCCCCGCCAGACTTCTGAGAGATGCAGCGAACAAGCTAAAGCATTTATTCGGCTTTCTGTCGTACAGATAGGAGCCGCTGAGCCGCTGAACCTGAAGCCCATATGTCCAATCCCAGAACCCGAAGGTGACCAACAATGGGAATGGCGGACCCATTCAGCTGCAGTTCGCTCGGAGATAACGCAAGGGAGTGAAGACCCCAAGCGTTCGCGATGGGAAGCGCAGCAGCCTTCCTTTGAGAGAGGGTAAGGCCCACATACTCGCACCATTTCTGCCAGTCTGTTAAAGCTTGCTGGAGAGAGAGAATAAACTTTATTTAATGAGAGGAGTCAAGCGGGCGGTTTCCTCAGTTCAGGACCCCGTGGGAGCGTCCAGCCGCCTCAGCCCAGTGGATCAGCCGAAGCTGCTCTTCGAGGCTAGAGGCACTCTGCTTATCGGGACAGGTCTGGATGAACTGACCTTATAGTAATGTTATCCGCGTACATATGGAATTACAAGTCTTGTATAGTGCAAAGGTGCCAAGCTAGCGGCTACAAGACAATGTTAAAAAGAACCGGAGACAGAACAGGGTCTTGTGGTACGCCGCGTACTGGTGTAACCGAGCCGAAGCTTCCACCATTGATGCGTATATAAAAAAGACCGCTGTTGAAAAAAGTATCGAATAAAGTCACCTACTTTATGGAAACTGAAAGCGCAAAATAGACACGGACAAAGAAAGGGGACAACAGGACGAGCGCTAACTAGCGCTCGTCAACAGGACGAGCGCTAAGTTAGCGCTCGTCCTGTTGTCCCCTTTCTTTGTCCGTGTCTATTTTGTGCTTTCAGTTTCCATTATGCATCACCAACAGGCCCAAACCATGACCCTTTTGGACTTCACCTACTTTGTCTGGGAGGCGAAGACAACTTAGGATTATTAATATCGCAGCGCGACTAACGTGGCCATACGCCTTGCATATGTCCATTGCTAGTACAGGCCTCACACGGCGAGAACGGCCTCCCACCAAAGCCATAGATGAGAGGTATTCTAAGCTATCTTCCGTACCAAGCTGAGGCCTGTATCAGATTTGCGCCGGATGATACCATTGAAGAGTATCAAGCCACCACTGAACACGTGTGGCAAGCCTCAGCTTTCAAAGCGATTGGCCGCAAGTTGCAAAGTTCATGCCGTGGTTTCCCGGGCATTGAGATCAAAACAATATCCACCCGCAGCCAGGATTCAGGGAGTTGACCAGATAGACACACCTGATTTACGGAGTCCAGAAGCATCGTGAGAGGTGGGTTGTCAATATTTTTGTATGCCTCGTAAGTAATGCCATCGGGACCCGGAGCAGTCCGCAGTTTAGCTCGATCGATCGCCTCCAAGAATTCAGCCGTTCTGAACGGTAACTGAATCCCAGAAGTGGCATCATGAGTTGGCGGTAACCCCACACTGCTCGGAAGGGGGAACGCAACCGGTATTGCCCCTGGCACACCATCAAAGGCAGGAAGCAACGGCCGGGCAACGTCGGGGGCGAATTTTCCGGGTCCTTTTTTGATGCAAGGCAAGCTCTAGCTGCTGCTGCTTCCGGAGGGTGGCTGCCGTATTCCTTGAGCGAAAGGTGCGTCAGACAGATGCCGTAGAAGATGACGGACCAAGAGAAGCGAACCAGTCAATCCAGGGCTGCCTGGACAGTCTTTTCTCCTGCCGTCTAGCAGCAGGGGTGAGGCGCTGATTCTGCAGGTTGGCAGGTATCGACGAAGGGTCCCGGGTGGCAATTACTTCAGCTAGCTAACGTTTGTCCCAGAGCTGCAGGAGCCGGAGATCAAGCTTTGGGCTAGTTTCCTCTACCCAAGTCTGCTGGGAGGCGTCTGCAAGAATAAGGCGAAGCAGATCGGTGGGGTGTGGGGGGATCACTGAGATAGAAGCGTTAAGGGTAGATCGGAAGGCATCCAAGTTAACCACTGTGCACCGGAGACTAACGCGACCTGTTGATTCCGGAATGATACAGACGCGAATTGGCTGGTGAATGCTCCCCAACAGTCCCCTCGGGTTGCTAAGAGTCCATTTGTGTATTCAGCCACCACGACACGTTAGGTGAATAGGGGGGCATCCGTACGTGGGTAAGCCCGCGTGTTGGGCTTGTAATGTCATTCAAATTTATAAAGGTGGCATCGGTGAAGTGCTCTTAGACCACTCGACAACGCTCACTTGAAGACGGATATCCGCAGTCACAGTGAGGAACGTTGAAGTCTCCCGCCACAAGTACAGGTCACTCAGAGTAAACTCGCCGTAGTTGGGTAAGTCAACCCAGCCACAGGCGGGGAGCACGACCACTATAAGGGCGCACGTAGTACGACACCAGTATTGCCGCACGACGTGGTAGCTGCACTCTTACCACCACCATTTCCTGCTAGTCTACACCACGAGTTTAGAGGGATAGGGTTTCGAGAAAACCGACATAGAACAAAAATGGCCGCCTTGCTCGGAGGAGTAGAACTTGAGCTGCACCACTGATCAGGAATGGACCACAAACTGGACGAGCTCCTTGTGGGTCAGTGTAGAGGAGGCGGGCTTTGAAGGCTGGTCAGTCATAGACGAGGAGTGCTGATGACCCTTGGAGAAAGGACGAGGTGGTCGAGGTGGGTCTTCAGTGGATTGTTGCAAGTTCTGCCGCCGGTTTGTTATTGAGACCTCAGCGTGTTGAGTTTCTTAATTTCAACATGCAGCGAGGCCAGCTGTTGGTCTACTGCCACAAGCTCATCACCCGCGGGAGACAAGGGCCTCTCAGAAACAGCTTTCTGGCGACGGTGTAAACCAAGCAGAGTGTCTCGATATGTTGGCTGCGAGGGAGGCTCCGTAGCTTCCTACTTTTCCACTGCATCCTCATCTTCTTCCATCAAACAGTCCAAACAGTTGAACGCTGAGGTTGGGTATGGCTGGGAACGAGCCTGCAATGCACGGCGCTTCGCACTCGTGGCCTTGCTCTTGGAGGGGCCGCCTTTATTTGTGATCTCATGGTCGTCAGAGCGACAAAGACCACACTTAAACATTGGCTGTTGAGGTTTAGTAGTTTTGACTTGGTTGGAATCCTGTGTTGGGCAAGGACACAAAGAGCTCATCTGGCCACGGCGAAAGCAACGGTAGCAGTGCACTACCCCTGCTTGGAAAGGACGGGGCCTGAGGACACAACCATTAAAAAAAGGCGAATTTTGGGGATCCAGCGGGCCCCGTAGCGTCACGGGGCAGGTGCGGCCAGACCCCATATAGCGGTCGAGAAGCGCTTCATGCGTGTCACACCTCATGTTGTCGGAAAGGTAGTCCCGATCTTCCCCGGGATCGACGCCCGGGACAACATAACGGCAGAGGTCAGTTCCTGATACCAGGTATGCTTGCACTTTAGGAATTGTGTCAGCAGAAATAGCTATGTGCTGCATAGAGCTCAACTTAGCCACTGCATTTAGAGATGTCACCCACACTGACACGTTGTTAGTAGCTCTGTGATAAGTATATCGAGTAAATCCAGTTGTTCAGAAGCAGTCATCAAGCAATTTCTCCAACTTCTTCGAGCGTAGACTTAGGATGTTGAAATGCTGCCGAGGCTTGTTGGCAACTTTCTACCTGGCTTGTGGCAAGGAGCTCCGTAGGGTAGGAGTCGCGGGAGCGTTCGCAAGAATTAGACTCGAAGCAGAATTCTGGGTGTTGCCAGCGGCACAAGCCTGCTTTGCAGCAAGCGGTGCAGTCCCTCCCTCCGTAACACCAGCATGTGGTTAGGCTGCAGATCGCTTCGTGGACGGGTCGGCATCTACCTCCATCAGTGAAGGAAAGTCGTCAGAGGTTCCAGCAGCAACATCAGCCGCAGCAGATGCTCCTGGCAGCTGTGTTGTTTTGTTGGTGGTACCTGGTCTAGTCCGTCTGCCATGGCAGGGTCGTGTCTTGGTCGCAAGTACCTCAGATTCTGCTGGGCTAAGCCTAGCGGCCGTTGGTAAGTATTCCAGCTTGCGCACGACCCCGCGGGGTCATCTTTGAACTTACCCGCCGCGGTGGCTCAGTGGCTAAGGCGTTGCGCTGCTGAGCACGAGGTCGCGGGTTCAATTCCCGGCCGCGGCGGCCGCTTTTCTGATGGAGGCGAAAAGCAAAAACGCCCGTGTGTACGAGATTTCGGCGCACGTTAAAGATCCCCAGGTGGTCAAAATTAATCCGGAGCCCTCCACTACGGCACGCCTCATCGCCTGCGTTGCGTCGGCGCGTTAAAACCCTACAATCAATCAATCAATCATCTTTGAACTTGCCGCTGTTTCGTAAAGGTGCCAGAAAAACTGCAACGACGTCAGGAACAAGAAGGAGTGATGCAACAAGGAACGTAGCCCGTTAAGACGAAAACAACCAGTAGCCGGAGAATGCCAACAAACCGATCCTTCGTCGTCGTCGTCCTTTTAATCCATGGACTTGAATTTAGACACTGATTCGTTGTTATGATCCACACGTGAGCATTTAAAATGAAACTTTTTCTGCTTCATTCTCACATTTTGTATCTGTAGAGGACTCATTTGCCTTTTATATAAAGCTTATATGTCATCGAAATTTAAGCGAAATCGGTGACACTACACTGCGTCGCAGAGAGCCGGGTGAATAGGGATTTTCTTTTGCGCTGTACGCACTGACGAACAAAATGATGCAACAATTCTTTGAAGGCAATGCAAGTACATTAAAAGGCCTACATGTGGGGAGAATTTTCGAAAAATCGAACGTTTTGTTTTTATATTAACTCGTGAAATTTGTTTCCTAGTTTTTTTCTTCAAACCTGCGTGCCCATCTCCAATGTACCCTACAATTTACAACTATAAGATTCGGTCTACTTGTTGGGAATTTCAAGGAGCACACCTCAGTGAAATTTGAAGCTTGTCACTCAAGTACTTTTTGTAATATTTATTCTCAAAGTTCAAACCATTTCGCTCTGGGCCATTTTAATTTTAGCCAACCTAATACACGAAAGCCGCAAAACATTTTTGGATAACTTTACACCAGGCGTAAACTGTGCATAAAATTTACGAAGTGCCCCTCGGTAATATTTTCGTAGCTACACATCACTAAATTTGGCTGAGGCGTGCGGGCATGTAGCGGCAGGGGTCCGCCTTGCCGCGCTCAAAAAGGGTATACAGTGAGATAAAATTTTCCCCAGGAAAAATACTGCTGAGTCCCAACATTGCAATAAACAGGGAATAAGATATCAAAATTTCAAGCAAATTGAAGCGGTAGACTAGCCAAACTTTGTTCGATCTTGTGTGAAATTCCCTCGCACTGCGGGGTTCAGGATGGGTGCTGTCCCGTGTGTTTCACTGTTTTTTTGTTTTTTTTTTTTAATTTGCACGCGGTGTTCCAATGGTGTTGGATGGAGATGGTGTAATTATTTTAGGTTTCCGAGCGACTAGCGGGTGGTTGGGGCCATTTACAGGTGCATGGTTTGACCGTGTATAAATCGGTGATGTTTTTAGTCCTGGGAGGGGGGGGCGCATCAGTATTTTGTTCCATGGTCATGATCTGTGTCTTTAGGGGTACCCGCCTGTATGGTCGGAAGCGTTTGGGAAATTAACAGACGGCTTAGAAACGGTACAGGCCACGCCTTGACTGTACCGATTAGATCTGAATCATATTGAAAGAGTACAGCCTTCTGATGTAGTTTAATATATTCCACTGTTAGGGAAAAGGCTGTTCATGGTATATTCTGGATTATCATGCTCGAGCATATTGAAGGTTGCACCGACAACGGTGTTCGCTTGAGCCCAGACACGCGCTGCAATTTCTCATTGTCCCACACACAGCGTCCGGGATCTAACGTTGCCGTTCATTCTGTTCAGCCCATAGATAACATTCCAAACAACGCATAAGGGACCCACTCAATTCTTGCTTCGCCACCCCCGTTGGGAGCAGAATAGTGCTTGAGCCTGAATAGCATCTCTTGAGGAGGCCGACGTTATCGCTAGTCCGCCACATGTGTGCAGGATAATTTTCCCGTCGGAGGTTAGAAGTGAGCAAACCGGCGTTTTAGCGTCCTGTAGGTCACCGGCAGCTTTGTTGCTGCGTGCGCATGGTGCTTTGGGTATTCGCCACTCCTGTTGATGTTTGTTGTGCGGCGTGCATGTTTTGCTGGCCGTGCCAAATGGTTGTCAACCCGTTTCTTTTTACAATTAGTGTCCATCTCGTCGCCTTGGAGGACATTTTTATGCAGGGGAATCGCGCCCGCGTCGGTGGGCCGTAACGGGTGGAGTCGGACGCAGCCGCTGCTGCCATACGACCGAGATGGAATTGCGACTCAGAACTAGGCCTATTCCGTCGGGCCCTGTGGTCGCAGCTTCCGATGGCTGTGACCGGTTTGATCCCAGGAACGTTTTCGACATAGTCACACCCATGGCGCCAATCGCGCAATGGGGGCAAAAACACACCAAACAAGCGATCAAGCACGGAGCAGATGTGAAGTGCGTCCGCTTAGAACAACTGAAGCGCATGAGCCCCCCCCCCCCCTTCCCCGCATTGCAGATATTACAGGCCTTACTTATGTGAGATGCTGAAGGTTCTAATCTGAGTGCAAAGGAATTAATAGCACCTTTTGTTGCAAAGGGAAACACGGGGTGCTGTTGTTATTCGGTCGGTGTTCTATTATCAGTAGACAATTTTTCTTATTTTTGTCCGCTCAAGTTAGGTGTGTAAGAATCTTCACATCAACATGATCAATCTCCAACTCTAACGTTATCGTTTTCCTTCGTTTCGTCTTGGAAGCAGAGCCTTTGTATAAGAAGATCCATCTAATTGTTAGACGTAAAAAATTCTGCTGTCATTTCTTTTTCACATGAATATCAAAATAGCGCGTTCGAGTCAGACAAAAACAGCGTCATTTCGTTGGCACCTGTTTCATGGCTGTTAGACTAATTGGGATGTATAAAACGTTCCTAGAAGAGGCGTTCCCGCTAATGAAAAGAAACGAAGTGCAATGCCATTCAAAGGGCAAGTGCTACGAGCGATTCGGTGGCAAATTGGCGGAATGTTCTTGAGCAGTTTTTAAGACTCAATTTTATCTCGGAAAATTCTTCGTAACAAAAATGCCGCCGCAGCTGAACATTAAAAAAACACCCAATGCCAAAATTTACGCGAAACCTTGTCCCACTCGAAATTCTAAAAAAAACGCCTCTCGCAGCTGTGCTCTCGACAAGAATTTGTGAGGAGAACCAGTTCAAGAAAGGTGCGTATCCCTTATAACTGCCGCTTTTTCAGTATATTGTCGCCCCCTTCTGCTTCCACAGTGAAATTCCTATTACTCCCCCCCCCCCACGACGTACAAATTAAAACTTTGCTAATTCTCAACCCAATTCACTATTAGGCAGAACCTACCAGACACCTCTGACGCACGTCGATGCAGAAACAACCCGTCGCAATGGTTCAATAGCTAAGGCATTCAGCTCCTGAGCCCATGGACGCGGGTTCATCCGGCTTGCGATGTCTGCTTTTCTAATGGGGGCGAAATTCAAGAACTCCCTTGTGTCAACATTTTGGCACGCGTTAAAGATTCCAAGCTGGTTAAAATTAGCTCGGCGCGACTCATAGCCAAGGTGCAGCTTCCGAGCAGTTAACCCCAGAATCAAGCGGAACCGAAAAACTTGGGGAATTGGTGTTGATGACACCTCAGTGCACAAACTTTCGTATAGCAGTTCGTATAGCACGCGTCCTTACCAAACATGAACCGCTTACAAGATTCCCCTAAAAATGCAGTGGGAGTATTACTGCGAAGCAGGATATGTTTAAACACAGCTCCCCCAAGTTTTTGTTCTGGTGAGAAGCAGCTTCAATCGGTCCAGCTCCAGTGCTTCTCTTCCCCATCCCATCCAATTTCACAACTGCTACTGCCCTCGCTACCACCGCTGGCTCTTTCAGATGTCGCCGAATGCGCTGACAACCATGGTATCGCCGTTATAATATTCCTCAAAATTAACAGAAGCGTGAATAGGTGTAAAAAGCCGCCCGCATCTTCCCACGGGGGGAACGCGAGTAAATGCGTCGCATCTACTCGAGTCAAGCAAAGCGTCACGTCAAGCGAAAGCCAAGCAAAGACGCCCTTGACTGAATTCCGAACGCGCGCTCCGCCGCTTATATACGTTGAGGGGACTGCGTAAGCCGGTCCCAGTCGACGACGTTGGCGTACTTGTAAAGCGGCGTGGACTCTAGGTGTTTGAGCCAACCGCGGATGTTGCTTGGCCGGAGAACGGCACACCGGTTATATGCGCAGCGTGCCCGAAGGAGAGGAAACCGCGGAAGAGAGACTACTGCACATGCGCCGGCCCAAGCGCGTCTGCCGCGGCTATGACGCAACACAATCCAACACAATCCACTTTAATCCAATCCAATCCAATCCAAATCCAATCCAAGCCAAGCCAAGCCAAGACAATCCAATCCAATCGAATCCAATCCAATGCCCCTCGCGAGAGAGTGTTCGAATCCAATCCAATGCCCCTCGCGAGAGAGTGTTCGCGTTCGCCTCGACTCGACGCGCATGCGCAGTGAGCGTGCGGACTACGGACGCCAACGCGGGTGACATCGTGAGTTACTAAAATGCTCTGCATTTAAAACGATCGAAAGCCGCCGGTGGCAAACATGTAGCAGTCGCCGTTTCCGCCTCAAATTTCACCTCGACAACTAGCTGCGAATCCCTCTCAGTAGAAGTGCATGATGGGCTTTCCGAGCATCAATTTCCCTGGTGTATTTCACGGCAAAGACTGCGCCTATCACCGGTCGCTGGTTAATTGTGCAAGATGGTCGGGGTGGAAGGAGTGGGGCATGCGCCCACATGTGGGCTTCGGGCTGCAGCCGCTGTCGTGCATGTCTTGCTGGTGGGAGATTAAAATGTGGAAGCCTTGTAGCTCAATGTGACCTATCAGCTGTACTGTGAAAGCCAGCGGTTCAAGTCTGGATTAATTGGTGTGCTACACTGGCAGTCAAAGGGTGAGTCCTTTGTCTAGCAGTGGACCTGGTGGAATTTGATGATGACCTACTTTTCGCGAGCAAACTTTCAGCGAAAGGTACTTATCGAAACGACACAACGGTAGGCCTTCTAGATTTTGATCAGCTATGGGACGGACGCGCGTCGTTCGCTGGGAGGAAAAAAACGGGGAAGTGACGAATCGTCGGCACAACAGAAGCGTCAATGGGCGCGACAACAGCAGAAACCACTGGTGCTGCTGTTGCCGCCTCCACATCCAGCTCGTCCATTAGTTGCGAATCCCTACGAGATTAAAAGCACAGGAAAGTTCGACATCCACCTAAATGCAGCCATACGGCTACAACGGAAAGCTATACAGCTTTCTCGGAAACTCCGCAGTTGAAGAACAATTCGTCCTGGTCCAGGATTCGAGCCCGGAACCACTGCTTAACCGGAGCAGTCGCTCTACCAACTGAGCTAACCAGGAGGCTAGTCGTTAGTAGCGCGAAAGCGAAAAGCGAATTGATCAACAACTCGAAGTGAAGGACAGGTGTTAATCGACCAGATTTTAGGGGAAATCCCCAAGGTGGAGTAAGTTTCTGTAAAGGAAAGTTCGACATCCACCTGAATGCAGCCTTCGGCAGCTTCGAACACCGGCGTCGGCCAATATTGCTTGTTCAACTTCAATTAAAGGGCTTTCAGAGCACGATTTTCGACGGTCCCTTCACCGCCTAAACAAACGCACGTTATAAGTACCGCTTTATGCGCGCATAGGTTGGGAGTGGAGGGAGGGGGCCGTACACGTCATGCTATTGGTTTATGCCTTTACTGATGACATCTTCTCTGTTACGCTGGCACGAGGGTTTAACGTGCACACCAAACGGCCCAATGAGATCTTTGGTGGCCCAGCGGGTTGGGTTGGTGCGTTAGAAAGATAGTAAGACGGGTACGTCGCGTGAGGGAAATAGACAGCTCCAGGTTGGTCCACTAAAATAAACCTGGGAACCTTACAAGTCTCATTCACCTCGTTTGCTACGAAGTATGCTCAATCGCAGTTATAAACCTACATGTTTTGTTTTGCGCGCTCGGTGTAGTGCGTCCAGCTTCACAGAATGGACGGGAACAATTTCTTATTTCTTATGGTTTGATTTGCTCGTCTTTGGCTTCGTGACAATATTTTTCAGTCTCGTGCTTGCTTCATCAAGATGTTAGCAACCGCTTTCGGTGTTTTCGTACAGAAATATAAACATGTTGCTTTGTGTAAATGGCGTTCAATTATTTTCAAGAACCTTACGGCTTTCGTGGCAGCTATATCACAGAATAAATGTTATTCTGGTCCTTCTGACATTGATCCGAACGTCACACGGAAGTATTTTCATAATGTTTTATTGAGCGTGACGTGCAGAAATGTATTTTCTCTATATCTTATGCTAAATGTTAAAGGTGTTGTGCCACCAAATTTTAAGTCTGTAAAAAGCCTGCTGAAGGCTTTCTCTGTATGCACGGACCCTTAACACGAAGTGCTGGGTACAGCAAGCGCTTAATATATATTTTAATTCGCTTCTAAAGAGTACCCAACTGCTCTTCTGGAGATCGAGACCCATCGCTAGCGCCACTAACCATGACGTCAGTGAATTGCCAGCATAACAAAGTTTATGACGTCATACCACGCTAGCGACTCGAGCGACGTCAACGTGAACTCCAGTTACTACAGTTTGTTTGGTCGCTTGGTTGTATCAGACACACTAGGCCGACACGACGGCGACGCCGACGAGTCGCCAAATCATCACCAAACCGCCGAATTGCCAGTCCGCGTTTTAACACTACGCCGACAGCGACACAAACACGTCGGCCGATGGAAAGTCGCCGTAGTGTGACTGACTCGCCGACCGAAGACGCCAACAAAATCAGTCGCCTGACGCGTCGACTAGAATCGACCGAGAATTCCGAAAACTGCGCCCCGACAACATTGGTGCCGCAATGAATGCGGCTCTATTTTGTTAGTTTCTGGAGTGTAATAAACTTAGTAAGGTCCATGAAGCCCATACAACTAGCGCTAATGCGATCCGTACTTTGGCGTTCGACGCTTCGGCCGTGCTCTTCGGCGACGCCGCTGCCCCTGAGCTGCAAACTGCATATGCGTGTGCGATCGGCTCGCCTGTAGAAAATATAAGGTCAGTCTCGTGCAGAAGAAGAGTTACTTAGGGTAATTTGGGTAATAAGAGATCAATATCGGCCAAGGTTTTTAACGTAAAACGTAAAACCAAAGTACGGCAAGCACTATCCCTACAGTGCGAAATCGCAGTCGCAGCCGGGCACACTTATTTTTGCGAGCGGTTTCGCGACGGAGCAGAGTTGATGGCGATAAGCTATTGCGGGGGCTTCGCGGAACCTTCCTGCGCAAGCGCTATTTAAGAAATTTCAGTTTACCAGCCAGGAATTCTGTAAACTAGCTAGTAAACACCGACGTCGACTCGAAGGATGGGCCTCCATCCAGTACACCGGCTATTTCGCAGCAGGACAACGTTTCTGCGGTGGCGCAGTGGTCTCGTGCGTCGCGCACGCTCGGTAACGTTGCGGGTTCAATTCGCGACGGGGACAGCTTTTTTTTAGCAGTTTTTTAATGGGCATGGTTTTCATGTCCAATTGCATTTTTATGGCAGGCAAAGAGTCCGTGTCGGAGCTGTCGCGGCTTGACATGATGAGTCGGCGTGTTTACTTGCGTGGTGAAGCACGTGTGTGCAGGAGCAGACGCCGCAGCCATAGAGTTTGGCCGCAGTAAAGTCGCAGCCTACCGCAGCGCCGCATGCTATACACACGTGGCAGCGCGTCCTCGCAACACTGTGACGTCAGTGCTTGAATCGGCGCCCTGAAACCGAAACTGAATACTGTGCACATGAATCGTGCGATAATAAATTTTTGACTCAGAATATGTGCATGTGAGAGCCTGAATCATGCTTTCTAAAGAAATATAAAACGTTTGCAACAAAGAATGCGCAAGCAACAAATTTGGTGGCACAACACCTTTAAGCTCCCGAAGTGAAAGAGTCACACAGTGAAAATTGACGTGAGGTGCATGTAGAAATTCACGTTTTTGAACAAAATTGTGTTCCGCAAAAAGCCTAGAAAACAATAAAGCAACGAAAAAGCAATCAAAGAATTGAGGTTCCCGGATGGGTGCTGCCAACTCGAACCCAGCGGCGTTTGTTTGCATGCATGTATCTGTTTTGGACTCATTTCTAGACACTTCAGATAGGTTGACAACCCTCTCTATAAGGCAAGAACAGTCAACAAAGGAATTCTAAAGCCTTCGTCCTTAACCCACAACACTTGCCGATCGGGCATGCAAAAAAAAACAAGGTTACGGGAACTACCACGCGCTGGTAAAAGAAATATATGTAAAAAAGGAATACGAGGAGGGGGCGGCCGTAATATTGTGGCACAAGGGCACGGGCATAAGTGGTTCGAGCACATGTAGTAATGAAGCGCGAGTTTCTCTGTCTAGGGCTGTGGGTCTTGACTCGCGGTAGCCTCCCCGAAATTTTTGGTGCCAAAACCCGTTAAAACGCCCTTCAGAGCATTACCCGCATAGCTTCGTCGACCTACGCCTTCGGAAGGCTCGTGGCGTTGTCAGGAGCGGCTTCAGGCAAGCTCTCACTCAGATGAATGACCTGCTGCAGCAGCCCTCTCCCGACGCGGCGACCCTGAGCTCCCACGTCGACTACATCGTGCAGCAAGACACGGAGCTCACGGCGCTCAATGGGAAGGTCGCCGAAGCAACGGGCGATGACGCGCTGGAGCAAGAGCTCGAGGGAGCAGCACCGTACAACCGCAAGTTTTCGCACGCCGTCTCTCGGGCACGGTTTCTTCTGTGAAGTGACCAGCCGAACGCTCCCGTAGCCAGGGAAAGCGGGGGAGCAACTGCTTCAGCCCATGGTCCAAGGGGTTCAATCCATGGTCAATGGTCCAACGTCATCACGCATCGTGTCTGCATCACAGCATCGGACAGTTGCCCTTCCGAAACTTCAGATTCCGGCGGTTTTGGGAATTCTGCACGAGTGGCAAGCTTTTTGGGATCACTAAACCGTGACCATTCATAACAACGTAGAGCTAAGAAAAATCTAGAAATTCGCTGGCGTACTTGATCGGCGATGCCAGGTGAGCCATCGAGGGTATCGGACTCTCGGAAGCAAACTAGGACGTTGCAGTGAGCG
Organism: Haemaphysalis longicornis; assembly: GCF_048455015.1. Lineage (NCBI taxonomy): Eukaryota > Metazoa > Arthropoda > Arachnida > Ixodida > Ixodidae > Haemaphysalis > Haemaphysalis longicornis. Next base: position 131,969,465 of record NW_027526385.1, on the reverse strand, counting down.
GCCTCTTTCAACGATTTGGCCGTCACGATTTGCTAATTAACGAGCATATCGATCAACTGCTGGCGCTCAAACCGATACATATCGCGACGAATATCGAGAAGCTCCGCGAGTTGTACGACAAGGTACATTTACGCGTCAGCGCCCTGGAAGCCCTGGGAGTTCCGCAAGAGCAGTATGCCGTGGTTCTCAACCGTGTGCTCCTGCGATGCCTGCCCGATGACATAACCTTGATGTACCGGCAGAGGGCTAAGGAACTGGGCCAAGGGTCGACTGCTGGATCCGCGACGGAATCCGCGATGAGTCAACGACAAGCTTTAAGGGTGAAGAAGTTAAGGGAATTCTTGATAATACAAATTGAGATTCGCGAGGAAGGGAAGCAAGGGTAGGTTCTATCAACTGCGACTCGCCGACCTGTCCTGAACGCTGGCTTAAACTCCGCAGTACAATCGGAGACACCCGTTTCCTCATCGTTGGCCTTGACTGCAGAGTCCGAGCTCTCAGCCACACCAGCGTGCCCCTTCTGTGACAGCCGCGGTCATAAGGTGTAGTACTGTAAGGTCAACCTGCCACTGGCCGAGACGAGGACTCGACTCCGCAATGTTCGCTGCTGCGTCCGGTGCGGCAGACGCAACCATGTGGCTCGCCAATGTAGAGCGTCACGCAACCTTACCTTCAGTACCTGCTACGGGCGTCACCTCACCCTGCTGTGTGACGTGCTCCGGCCGGCTCACCGCACCACGTCTTGATCGACGCCACAGGTTCACGCTGGACAAGGTGCACCGCCTACTGTGGTGACGGTGCATGAGTGAAACTTTAGCGCAACCAAACACCGGGACGAGAAAGAGAAACGACACCAGCTGGCACCCCAGTCCGTATTACTGCAGACGGCCCGAGACTGGCAGAGGGTGCTCAGTGACGTTTAGTGCGAGTAGTTCTAAATACCCGAAGCCAGCGGACGTTCATTTGTCAGGATGCGTCTAAAGCTCTCAAATGCAATGCTGTCGGCACTGAGCAGCTGGCGCTGGTCACGTTCGGTAGGGCTAAAGCTCCCATTATTTTACAATACGGACGAGTTAACGGGAAGCTACGTGCGCAAGCTCGCGGACACCCAGTCACTCTGGAAGCCTCAGAAGTCCCTGAGATTTGCTCCGTAACCAGTCCGCAAATACACAGTGTGTCAATAGGGGTCCTGGATGAAAGGCGGTACGATCTCGCCGATGCTTTCCGGTCAGATATTTGGCAAGCGGATAAAATCAGCATACTGGTTGAATGCGATGCCTACTGGAAGGTGACCACGGGCAAGGTACAAAGGTATAATGAGGACTTTACTGCTGTCGAAAGGGCACCAGGGTTGACCGTACAAGAAATGGTCGCGTGTCCATGTTGCCAGTCGGCCATTGCCATCTTCCTGTCATGCATCTCACCGGGACATACCGACTTTGACGCCTCTCCTATGTGGCGGCTCGATACAATCGGCATTTGTAGCCCCAGCACAAAAACTTCGCTACGATGGTACCAAAAGGAAGCATTTGAACACAACATCACCTGTATTGAAGGTTGATACCACATACCGCTTATTATTCAGGCTCTTGGCTTGCCACATGGCAGCGACAATCTCCAGCTTGCGGACAGCGTTTGCGGACGCAACTAAATCGGTTCCGGGGACAGGCTGCTTTGCTTGAACAGTACGGTAAGGCAATTCAAGCCTATTCTCAAGAAAACCATGCCGAACTAGTCACGGAACAGCAGCGCCCAGGTGACAATCTCTATTACATGCCCCACCATGCCATCGTCCGGAAGGATGCAGTAACGGCAAGGCTTCGAGTTGTCTTCAATGCTTCTTGGAACTCAGCCGGAGAGCCATGTGAAATGGCGTTTTATGCAGGGGTTCGAAACGTAGAGTAGACGTCCTTCAGCTACTGGTATTTTTTCGTTGCCACCCTAATGTCATCGTCACAGACATAAAAAAGGATTATCCCCAGTTGCCCATTCAGCCAGTAGACCGGGAAGCATTGAGATTTCTCTGGATGGAAAGACTGCCTACGCGAAATGACCCGGTGCCCCCATGGTCACTTGGAGGATGATGCGCGTACCGTAGGGTGCATCACCGGGCCCCCTTGTGCTGGCTGCCACAATTCATCACCACCGCCACGCCTGTCGGGAGCAGTACCCGGAAAGCGTAGTGTTACTGGAGAAGGCATTATACGTAGACGACCTCATATTTGGGGTACCAAGTGTCCAAAAGGCTCTGGAGGTGAATAAAGAAGCACGCACGATATTCCCCGAGGCAAAATTGGAGCTTCGAAAGTGGGCATCAAACGCAGACGAGCTCGGGCATCGTTTCGCTAACAACGTGGCAATTGAAACTGAAGCCGGAGACGCAGTCAGGATAAAGGTGTTAGAAGCACCGTGGGAGCGGGCAGGAGACTCCATTTGCCCGTCAACGAAGGATGCATCCAAGTTTGCAGCAACCTGCGCGTTAACCAAGCGCACTGCGCCACAGACATTCGCGAGATTGTATGATCTTTTCGGGTACTTGGCACCATTTACATTAACGGCGAATCTCGTGTTCCAGTACCTTTTGAAAAATAACTGCGCATGGGATGAACGCCTTCCTGATGACGAACAAACGTGGTGGAACAGTTGGTGCATTCAATTGGCAGTTCTAGACGAGGTCTAGGTTCCGCGCTTCATGTTCTCACGCTCCTTCAGCATGCAAGGGTCAGTCGAAATTCCCGCGTTTCGCGATGCGAGCCCTAGAGCTTACGGTGTTGCTCTCTACGTCCGTAAACAAAGCGCCAGTAGCACCTATTACACGACGCTGCTGATAAGTAAAAGCTGAGTCGCTCCGCTCAAGCCCATATCTCTTCCCCGGCTAGAGCACGTCTTGCACCTTAGGCCAAGACTACCACAATTCTGGAAGGCACCCCCGTGACTTCGTGAACTGACTCCCCTGTCGCGCTGCATTGAATCACCAGCTCCAACGCAAAACGAGAGGTGTTCGTGGAGCTCCGCGTGGCTGAAATACTACAACTAACAGCATCTACAGAATGGAAGCATTGTTTGCGGGAAAGACAACCGGGCAGATTTAGTCACACGAGGTGTATCAGCAGCGGTTCTTCTTCACTCTCACCAGTGGTGGCATAGGGCGTCGTGACTCCCAGGTTCACATCACGACTTTCCGGACGTGCATACAGGTGATGTTGACACAAGGGAAGTCGAAGAGTCGCAAGAAACATCGGTTTTCCCTTGCGAGGTCGAGCGTCACGAACAGTTATTGTTGGTAGATAACTACGGCACACTCAGGCGCCTTCTGCGGGTCACTGCCTGGATTCGACGTTTCACGCATAACGCACGGTTGAGAGGTTCATCTGTAGACGGCCCACTCACGGTAGCATAAGTAATGGAAGCTGAACGCTACTGATTGCCGCACGTCCAGCTGGAGTCATTTAACACCGACGTACGAGCCCTTTCTGCTGGCCAGCCCGTCCCCGCATCATCACCGGTGCTTCGACTTTCACCATTCGCGGATGTCCAAGGCCTGATCCGCGTAGGAGGCCGGTTTAACAGACCTAATACCAGCATCGACGTTAAGCACCCCAACGTTCTGCCTGCTGGGAATAAGCTTACCTCCTTCGTCATTCTTGCAGCCTATCACTGCACTTTTCACGGTGGAGTTGAAGCCACGCTGACTGACAGTCGAGAGCAATTCTGGGTATTGAAATGACGGCAGGTGGTCACAGGGGTTTTGCAACAAAGCTTGACATGGAGACATCGAAGACTAACCGCACAAACAGCACCTTTGCTTTATTTCCACGAGACAGAATCAGGGAAGCAAACCCGTTCTCTGTGGTCGGGTTGGATTTTTGTCGACCTCTCTACGTTCGTGGAAAGGTCTCTCCGTCAAAGGCCTACATTCTATTGTTTTCATGGGCTGTTACTCGAGCAACACATTTGAAATTGACGTCAGACATGACAGCAGCCACGCACTATTGGCCCTCCACCGGTTCGTGTCACCGCGCGGCAACACAGTCGACTCCTACAACGCACGGTAGTTTCACAGCTGTTCTCGGGCATTTAGAGCGGTCGCATCAGCTCTTCAAGAGTACGCCACTGGTATCAACGTGCAGTGGAAGTTCATCGTTGAGCGAGCACTTTGGTGGGGTGGCTGGTGGGAACGTTTGATTCGCTCCACCAAGGACGTACTCAAGCGGTCTCTAGGGCGAGCCAGCCTCACGGCCGAAGCTCTGACCACTACACCTTGCGAAGTAGAAACCGTTATTAACAGCCGACCTTTAACATAAAGACAACCCCGAAGAAGGAGTACCGCCTACGCCTTCCCACTTCTTCATAGGCAAGTGCGCTTTGTATGCCGCAAGAGTTGATGGTGACCGAGACGCCTACACCCACAGAAGAGCTGCACTGGTGAGCACGCTACCATCAAAGGCTGACGGTAAAGTTGTAGCGAAGGTGGAGAAAGGCGTACTTAGAGTTACTTCGTTGAGCTCAGAGTCGTCCCCCTGCTGCTTTACCGAAAACTTATGGTGGACCACGTCGTGATCGCGCATGACAACAACGCCCTGCCAATGCAGTGGAAACTGGGATGAGATACGGCGTTGCACCACGGCGCTGACGGCGTCGCTAGAGCTTGCGCGGTGCGACTAGCATCACGTCACGTGGTGAGTCGTCCAATACAAAAACTGTACCTGCTGGATGCAGCCGCCTGACGTTAGGGCCGAGGGAATATGTGGAAAAAGAAGACCAGAAGTCGGCGGCCGTAATCACGCGGCACGAGGGCATGGCATAAGTGGTTCGAGCACATCTAATAAAGAAGCGCGAGTTGCTCTGTCTAGGGCTCTTGGTCTTGACTCGCGGTAGCTTCCGCGATAGAAATATATCAGCAAGTTATAAGCCGCGCTTAGAGACACCAGCAATAAATTGCACACACCGCACCTTGACAATGTATGCCCAGGTGCACACAGCCCTCACAATTACATAAACGCGAATTTACATATAAATATTTCAGGAGCACAAAAAATACAACACTACTCATGGGAAGGCGGGATGGAAGAATTCATTTGGAGGGTTTCTGAAAGGTGTTAGCTTCGAACAGCATTCAGGTTTTTTTGTGAACAATGCCACTGGGAGGTTTAAAATACAGTTGTCTCGTTTCGATGACTAGCTTTGTTGAAAGATTCCTTGAGAAAAGTCCACCAGGTCCACTGCAGGACGGAGGCCTCACCTATTGATTTCCAACTGCTCCTGTCCTGCGCTGCTCAAGTCCATTCTATTCCTCCCAGTTTTGTTATAGGGCTCCTGCGCCAAGTGTTTGGCGACATGTAGCGTCCCCTGGTGTCCGACGCCTCTGGGTAGTACAAAAGCAGATTCTCGACGGCATCCATGTGTTTACAATTACATGCCAGGGCGATAGAACGTTTTACTTAAATTATTCGCGTTGTGCGGAGCTTAAATGACTACATACTGAATAAAGTAGCATTTAAAGGGACACAGAAGTGAATTTGTCGAGCTCCTCTTTTTGCTTGCACTGCGTAGACTAGCTCAAATAAACACAGTTTTCATCGTTTATTCCGGTGATAAGGCGGTGTTTAATGTACAATTTTATGTATAAAGCCTGAAAGAACAAAAAGCACAATGCGCGGTTTTCAGTGGCCGCCCCAACTAACCGCAGTGACGTCAATAATGGGGGCTACGTGATTGGACGATATTCAAGATTAGAATTCAAGGCAGTTTCGGTTTCGCTTTTCTTTGAAACAACAGGCTTGGCAACCCACGTTATGCTTGGATGAGCATTCTCGATATTTCAGTAATCAGTATACCGAGCTTCTGCAATGATGTCGGCTGTAAAATGCATCACGTAAGCCTACCAGCATGGCTTGAAATCTTAACGATCACTAGCCGAAGCGTACGCAGTAACTGAATGCCCTCCTCTTCACTGGAGATGCTAAATGCGATGCGCTATTACCCAATATTTAGAGCTTGCCTGGGTCGTGCCTGTATCGAAAGAAGCGTGTTCGCACCAGGCCAAAGGTTGAATGATTCGGGACTTCGCCGCAAGCAGTCGGTGCTTATCGCTACACCACGCCAACGCGAACTCGCCAGTACGTCAGCGTCAGCCTGCACGCGTTCAGTGAACTCGCTCGTGGAGCAATAAACGTTACAGCGCAAAAGTTGTGAATTCACTGTATAAATCATTGCCCAAAAACAAATAAATCAATTTAAAAAAACTGCACTATCAGGGATTCGAACTTGCGACTTGCAAAGTATGAAAGTGCGTTGTGCACACCACTCGGCAACACATTATTTTCGTTCTACCATGAAACACTGGCTCAAAAATCTTTAAAATCACGCCATAACTGTAATACCAATACGTTCGCGGACACAAATTTTAAAGGTCAAGAGGGCAAACCCACGTCTCAAGAAGTGGAACCCGTCCTGCGGCTACGATTGCGCCGCAGAGACACTACACAAGCGCATATCGGCCACGAAAAATTCACTTAGATCCCCGAGGTTCCTCCGCATTGCGGTCATCATGCGACACTTCCATAGGATAAACAATCCGATCAGCAGAAACAAAAACGTCGTAGGCCACGGAACAGTTTCTCATCCCTGGAAAGAATCGTGTACTGTAGGGGGTAATGTCAATGTCCTTTTTAGAGTCCGCTGCAGAACATCCCAAAAAATGCAGCATCCCTACATAAAACAAAGCAGTGATCAATTGTCTCAGGCTGGTTACACAAGCCACATGCCGGAAATGGGAGGGGTGCAAATAAAAGATATGTTATGCATAGCCAGTTTATGTCTTCGTTTACCTTTAGCATTTCAGGCAGCTTAGATGACTATTTCAGTATAGCGCGCTTGCAGTAACCGTCCTCTTTCCCACAATATATCCTGTCTAGCGACTGCACTACTTAGACAGAAAAGCGTTCGCAAAGGTGTGTTCATTCTGCTTACCGCACTGCTTCTTCACCTGGCACAGAAAAGTGCTTTCGCACCCTGGTTTTACGCTGTACCGCGAATGTTCTGCGGGATTTTAATTTCTTAGTACCTTTATTAACTTCGCTGACTCTTCTCCCGCCTTTAATTGACCTCGGATTTTTCTACTAGCGTACCAGTTGCAGCGACTTGGACTTAGGACCTGATACAGTCTACAAACTAACAAAATTAGGGCACATTCGTCCGGTAATAATGGGCTGTGGCTTGGTTACAAAAGAGCAAACGAATTGCGACGACCCGCTTCCCGGCGGCCGACTAAACGCTGGGCCGACTGATTCGGTCGGAGGTTAAGCAAGCCATGCAGTTGCCCAGTCAAGCCAAGCCATCTTTTTCGACGTCATACGAAACGTCAAGATAAATCTTTGAGGGTTCAGAGAGGAGGAGAGCATTTTGGAATTATGCTACTGTATAAAGTCGCCTAAACGCAGCGAGAGGGGTAGAAACACGGCCTAGAGATTCCAGACTACAATTCGCGCAATAAATGTCGCATTGTTGACAAATCACTTCAGTGTCCCCTTGAATTGGTTCAGAGGCTAAACAAAATATTATCCGCTTAAACAAGCCCATTTATAAGCTTCCTTTTAAGCGAGCTGCCGCGACTTTGGCGACGTGGCAGGTTATCGCCAGGTTGGGTGCTCTATCTTTCTGACAATACTTATGGTTCTTTGTTCTTTTCAGTCGGCAAAGGAACAGTTGGCAAGCAGCATAAACACAGAACGCAGCTCATCCTATAACCAGAGGTAACTGTAAATAATTGCATCAGTGGGAGCGTGTAAGCGGACGCGAGAAGCGCAGCAGACTGAGCTGACACTGCTAGTCTGGCACCACTTTGAAAACTAGTGGTAATTTACTCTGGTATTTTCGCATGCCAAATGATACGTCCTGAACATTTTACGCCGAACGATTTACGAACAGCAGGGTACATATATACTAGCGAATAGGTGAGGATAACGCCAAATAAATTAGGCGCAAGTAAAGGACACAAAACAAGCGCCAAATCGCACGTCCGCTGCCTGCAGAGGTATGTATTTCTGTATTTACATGAACAGCCGCATACACCATGCGTGGCCCAAATATTTACATATGCGATCGTCACTGACTGAGTCGGTTATCTTCCACTGCAGGGGTCGTCAGCTTACAGCATCTGAGTTGAATGTGGTCTGCGAAGCTGTAATATGCGGCCACGAGCACACCGTCCGAGTCTCCACCCCTATCCCTGTCACTAACAATATGAACGCCGACACGCTAGTTTCGACATCAAATTTATTTATTTTTATTTTTTGTTTATTTATTTACAAGTACCTTCAGTGGCGAAGCATTATAGAGGGGAGTGGTAAGTACAAGGAATAATAATAATAATAAAAACGGTGAGCAGTGAAAAATACATGTACATGTCAAGTAGGCTCAAAAACAATAACATTCAAAATTGAAGAGGATTTACACAGTGCTAGTCCAAAAAATACAACAGGGGTAATTGGCAAAAAAAACGTTATACAAGGCTAGGGGTTTCAATTTCACTGGTGATAGCAGACCTAAATTTATTAACGTTATCTATAGCAGCTGTGGTGGCGGGAAGACGGTTCCAGTCAGTTGAAGTCCGTGTAAGAAATGAAGCAACGTAAAATCGAGAGTGACACGAGTGGACAGCAACTTAGTGCGCATGGTCAAGTCGCTCAGACACGTGGGGGGGGGGCACGAATGAATTCTGTTTTCAAGAGCGGGTGATGGTAAATTTTGTTGAAGAGACACAGACAAGAAAATTTTCTACGGAGCGCTAAGGTTTGTAAATAAGTGTTGATTTGATAGAACTTATGCTGGCAGCTCTGGTGTGGTTGCAAAGAATGAAACGGGTGGAATTGTTTTGAACCACTTCCAGTTTAAGATTCAGAAAAGCGGGGTCAGGACCCCAGATTGAGGTGGCATATTCAAGTTTTGACCTTATAAGCGTTTTGTACAGAAGACGTTTTATGGAAGATGGGACATGGAAAAAATTACGCCTTATAAAGCCCAAAGTACGATTAGCATTAGCGGTAATGTTATCGATGTGCATATCACACTTCAAATTATTAGTGATATGGACTCCTAGATATTTATATGACGCGATTGGTTCTAATGGTATCTCTTTAACAATGTACATAGGAGTTAGCGTTGAAGTACGAGTTATTCACATTGCCTTGCATTTAGAAATGTTGAGTTCCATTCGCCAGTTATCACACCATGTACCTATATTATCTAGGTCTGCCTGAAGGGTAGTTACATCGGCGCCATTGTTAATTTCACGAAATACAACACACTCATCAGCAAACAGATGAATAGGAGATGAGACACAATTAGGAAGGTCGTTAATATTGTTACGTGGCACAGGACATGAACCATGAGATGCGGATTATGTATTTGACACTATTTACATGGCGGCTATCGCCGAGCTCACACCGGCTGCGCGTCAGCCACTTCCTCGTCTTCGCCTATGGTTCGACATCGGGGATTGTCCTCTTGTTCGTAACATCACCCCCCGGCCAAAGACGACCGTCCCGGTCGTGCTCGGTCACCGTGAATGGATGGGTGCGGATAGGATGAGATGTGATGTGTATTAACACTGAAGTTCTTTCCACGGCAAATGACGACGGCGGTCTCCGATTTCGACTGGTCCCCGAACATCAAAGCCCACAAGGCCACGACGAACCGATGAGGGTGCACAGAACCGTACCGGACGAAAAGGCTGGGGACACGGCTGGGCGACACGTCTTCGCTGGTCACATCTCGTCGCGTCTTGGTTCTTGATCGGCTTCTCACGGGCTGGGGACACGGGGCGGGGGTATCGTCATGTGCTGGTCGCGGAGGAGCTGGGGCTGCCCGACACGGCCCGTGTACCCTCGATGTTTGCGCCGGTGCCGAGACGGAGCGACGCCGGGGCCAGGACGGGGAGAAACCCGCACACTCCACCAAACATGTTACGTGGCACAGGACATGAACCGTGAGATGCGGATGATGTATTTGACACTATTTACATGGCGGCTATCGCCGAGCTCACACCGGCTGCGCGTCAGCCACTTCCTCGTCTTCGCCTATGGTTCGACATCGGGGATTGTCCTCTGGTTCGTAACAATATATATCAAAAATAATAACGGGCCTAAAACTGAACCCTGTGGTACTCGAGATGTTACTATTGCAGGGGAAGAGTTGAAGTTATTAGCTGAAACAAATTGGTGCCGGTTAATTACAAAACATTCAATCCCGTTGAGTAAACTAGTATCGAGGTTTATTCTACGGAGCTTTAACATTAGTAAATGGTGACATACCTTGTCAAATGCCTTCGACAAGTCCAAAAATATGCAATCTGTGGATGAACGCGCGTCAAGAATAACATGAATTTTCTGGGTGAATGATAAGAGTTGCGTTTCATAGGAATGGTGTTTACGAAAGCAATGTTGAGCGGAATGAAAGAAACAATTGGATTCGAGAAATCGGACAAGGTTAGAGTAAACAATGTGTTCGATAATTTTACAGGGGATGCTGGTGAGCGATATCGAACGATAGTTGCTAGGTGATACAATACTGCCGGATTTAAAGGCTGGAACCACCTTAGCAATCTTCCACTCAAAAGGCAATAATCTTGATTCTAAGCATTGTGTAAAGAGCTTAGCAAGGAATATCGAAGAGTACTGGCTTGTGCCTTTTAAAAACTTCAGATTGATTTCGTCAATGCCAGCAGAAGAATACATTTTCAAAGAATTAATTATGTGCACAATGCCTGCTGGGTCTATCAAGAGGGGCAGTGTAGGAGAGTATTCGTAAACGGGAATCTGTGGAAGTTTATAGGCATCAGTAAAAGTGGAGTGAGAGAAATTGTTTATGAAAGTTAAATTTAGGAGTGTAGGAAAATCCTCATCTGCAACCTTGTTGCTGTCACCATCTATTAGCGAGATGGCTTTACTGTCACGCGGATATATACAATTCCAAAACTTTCTAGGGTTTTCTAAAAACATAGTGGGCAACGTTTTTTGTAAGAAGTTAACTTTGGCGGCCTTAGCAGCAGAAATGTATGACTTAGATGCATCATCATACGCCAGCCTTCGCTCATTGGTTGGGGATTTTTTCGTGGAACAGTACAGACGTTTTTTTCGGTTACCTAACCTTTTGATATTCCGGAGGGGGCTTTGGGATTTGAAAATATTTTTCTTAGGGGAATATATTTGTTTGTTAGTTCATGCGCCTTTCCTTTAAACATATCCAAGTTGTCTTGAACGGAGCGTGCCTCAAAGCCAGCGATAAAGATATCAAAAAATGAGCAAAGTCTGGCGTTAATTGCATCAAAGTCAGCTGCGTGGTAGTCCATAAAAAATTTAGTGGTATTCCTGGGGGGCTTAAAATTGGCTCTAACAGTAAACTTCAAGAAACAATGTTCACTCAGGCCAGGAATGTATGTTATGTCTGAAGAAAGGTCAGGGGCAGTGGTCAACACTAAATCCAGAATGTTGCAAGCAGTACGGGATGTCCTGGTAGGCTCAGTGACAATATGAGAGAAATTGAATAGTGAGCAAATATGAAAGAAGTCCTTGGCCTGTGAAGGACACGATGGGGAAATGGCTACATTGCTGGCCCATTAAATCTGGGGAAAATTGAAATCTCCCAGAAAAAAACTGGAGAAGTAGGAAAGCGGGTGATGACCGTAATAATTACGTCATGCAGCTCGTCAGTAAACGTGGCGGGGGCACTGGCAGGGGCCCATAACATACTCCAAATATTGTTTTTCTACTGCCAGTTTCAATGAGTGCCCAATTTGTTTGACAGACGAGTAATTGTGTACCGGTGATGACGTAATGTTACTTTTTACGGCGATAAGTGTTCCCCCTCCATGCCTTTGCGTACGGTCACATCTATATAATTTCTAACTGCTAGGTCGATCGCAGATCTCTGTATCAAGAATGTTACGGTTCAGCGAGGTTTCCGTTAAAACTAAGATATCAGGATCGAATGTGTCAACGATACAATTGAGAGTGATACGCTTGTTTGTTACGCTACGTATGTTAGTGTAAAGAACAGACAAGTTTGACCAGCACGCACCACGACGCTTCGGTGTTTGCTATGAAGATGTCCGCCCTGATTTTGGAGATGTATTTTGTGCCGAGTCGTTAGTAATTGAAAATTGAGGTTTGTCGTCGACTTTTTTGATCGTGGCAGTAGGTGTGTCGTAAGCATATCGCTTTTTGTTCATATGCAACTGTTTGTATTTGAGCTGGAAAGCGGGAGAACCAGGCGATGGTTTAGCGAATTCTATTAGCTTTTTACGGGCCAATCTTGTACCAGCGGGAAAGTCTTCAGATATGGTTATTTCTTGGTGTTTCAGTTGAGTGCGCAGTGAAAAAACTTTTTCTCTTGTCTTGTAGTGATTAAATTTGACAATCACGGGACGGTGTCAAGATTGAGAGTATGAACCAAGCCGGTGCATACGTTCAATGCTGTCCGTGTGAAAACATTCTTATGTGCAGCTGGACAAGATTACCACAACCTTGTTTTCAGTTTCCGCCCATGTTTTTTTACAGTCGGGGATACCATGAAAAATCACATTATTTCTGCGGGAACGGTCTTTAAGGTCGTTTGCGGCGTAGGCGAGAGAATCGTACTGTGTAGCTAGGTTTGAAATCTCAATTCGTGCTTCAGACACTTCAGCGGAAAGGCTGTCGATTTCCAGCCATTTTTTTTTTCAACGTTGGTGAATCTTTCACTGGTGTTGTCTAATTTCCGCCTAATATCATTCTGGCAGTCTTTTATTTCGCGAACATTTTGAGCCAGTTCGTCATGCCTGGCCGCCTGATCAAGCGAACGAGCCTGAATGTCTTTCAGCAGCCGTAAGATTTCGCGGAATTCCGAGGAACTTCCATCATTTTCCGCTACTTCGGTGGTGTCGTCGGTCAGAACTGCCTCTGTTCCAGAGACTGCATCGGAAACTGCATTAGCGCGAGTTTTAGGGCCGGGATTTGACTCTACATCTCCTGAGCGTAACAGAAGAAAACCCATATCTATACACGCGCATACCAAGTTAGAAAGCACTTGTGGGCACGGGAGCAACACTAGACAAATATTATTGTTCTTTTTAGCGTACAAGGAATGCATTTCACTAACTTGCGAAACGTGAAATTGTAGAACCTGAGCCATGCTGAACGCACGGTAGTTGCCGTGCCCACTGACGTGCGGCTGGAAGGGCCATGGATTTATATCCGGAGCTTGCGATGATGGCTGTGTCGATGAGGTAACCGGAAAAACAGCCAAGGGATCCAAGAGGGCGTGGAGGTGACGTTCTGCGTGGGCGGATCAGGGGCGCATGTGCTAATATCAACCAGCGACCGAGTGGAGAGAACGCTAGTTGAACAGGCGTGGACTGGTTGGCACAAAAAAGCAGGCAAGTAGAAATGACCTGCAAAACGTGAACTTGCAGAACCTGAGCCATGCTGAACGCACGGTAGCTCCCGTGCCCACTGACGTGCGGCTGGAAGGGCCATGGCTTTATATCCGGAGCTTGCGATGATGGCTGTGTCGATGAGGTAACGGGGGAACAGCCAAGGGATCCAAGAGGGCGTGGAGGTGACGTTGTGCGTTGGCGGATCAGGGGCGCATGTGCTGATGTCAATCAGCGACGGAGAGGAGGGGACGCTAGTTCAACAGGCGTGGACTGGTGGCGCACAAAAAAGCAGCTAAGTAGAAATGACCTGCAAAACGTGAAATTGCAGAACGTGAGCCGTGCTGAACGCACGGTAGCTCCCATGCCGTGGGGTTAGACGGCGAGACAAAGGCAGGGAACTGATCGCTTCCAGTTGCATTGTCCCCCATTTTCACACTGAGCAGATTATCGCCAAATATTATAGGCCATTGTTTGAATTTTTTCTCGTAGCCTTCAAAGCTCCCTCTCGCTCCCACCCGATTTTGTGCCCAGCCCTCTCCCATGTATACTTCATGCAATTCGGTACTGCACCTGAAACCTGAAACTGGGAATATGTCATGCAAGGGCGTAATATAAAATGTGAGAGCCGACAAGGAAACAGAACGTCCACTGAGTTCACCCGACCACTTTGGCCACTACTTTTGGAATCACAAAAACAGATTTCACGCTTATGACGCTCCCTGCATTTTGGCACTGATACACGCAATAAAACGGCAAGCCAGCGCTCCTGCATATATTCGTAACGAGGACGCAAACTAGCAGTGTTTAATAAAAGTGCACGCAGAGTGCGCAGGCACGCAAAAGCACGGCACACCGCAGCATATGAGCCTGCGGACTCGCTGAGATTTAATCACGATCCTCGCAAATTTTGTGACTCTTTTTGTTTGATCGGCTGTTGTTAAAACGTCCTTGTGACCAAGTGTATTAGTTTAAACAAGATGCTTTCTTTCAAATTTCCCTTCCTACGAGCATCGATCGGTGAATCTGCAAGTGGCAGAGCGCCTTCACCGACCAAGCACTTTTGTCCACGTGTTTAACGTTTTTAGGCACATTTAACGCTGCAAAGCTTTTTTTCTCTAATGCCAAGTTGATCACCGGAAGAGATCGCACACGTCGGGGATCGGCTGGGGCAAAGGTCGCAAAACAATCGGGAGTATTGAGATGATTTTGCTTTTGTCAACCTGGGATCCTGTGGGACCCCTGCAGCTTTGAACTACGCGGAAGTAGTAACCGGAAGTCGGTTGCGCAGTGCCCCCTGGGAAGCGCCCTATTTCGTCCCTACATCGAGTAACTGGCCTTAATATTTTTCTAGACCCGCATCTTGGGGCCACTCTATCACCCTGCTAGTTCACCGATCAGGCTTTCCCCCAACTACGTGCCCAGCCCAACTACTTTTTTACTTCGACTATGATATCGTCTACTCTTTTTGTTCTCTAGTCCAGTAATCTACTTTCCTATCTTTAAGTGTTACTGCGAGCATTATTCATTCTATGACCCGTTGAGCCGTCTTAAGTTTTCTTTAAAATTATTTAGTGAGACCCCAAGTTTCCGTTCCATTCATTGTCAGCGGAAGGAGGCACTGGTTGTGTATTCTCCTTTTCAGTGATAAGAGTGCCTTCCTTTTCATTATATAGGAATGTTTTTCGAGTGCACCCAAGCCAATGGCAATTTTTCGCGGGATATTTTTTGACGTCGGGATCAGCACAGGTAAACTGACCGAGGTAGTTTTAATCTGCTACTTGTTCTAGCGTTTCGTTACATATGCTGACCAGGGCCTTTCGGCATGTTTACTCTTTATTACTTTAAATTCATTCATATGTATTTTTAAGCCCAGGGCCATGCTTTCTGCATTGAGTTACTCGAGCAATTTTTCAGGTGTTTTGGACACTCGCTTTGCAGTACTCTATCGCCTACAAAGTCCAAGTGACATTTTTTTTCCCGTTTATCCGTACTCCCATAGTTTTCTAGTCCTGTTTACTGAATCCCCCCTTTCATACAGTTAATGGGACGTGTGAACCACCTGTCGTAGTTTCTTACGGATCGGGAATTTTTCAGTTGGCTTGTGAATGATTATCCTGCCCGTGTGTCTTTCACAAATGTTATCAAGGTGTCTAATGTAGGTTTCCCCTATCCCCTCGTCTTTCAATGCTTCCAGCACGGCTGCCGTGCTCACTGAATTAACCGCTTTTTTGTAGCCTAGAAACATCATGTAAAGCTTTATGATCCGCTGTAAAATTTCCTATCACTTGATTGACGAGGTGCGTGTGCTACAGTACACCTAAACCAAGCCTGGTTTCTGGGTCGATGGGAATCTAGGCTGTTAGTTATTCGGTTTACGACAATTCTCGGAAACACGTTATATAACACTGAGAGCAATCTAATCGATCTTTACTTCTTATGGTTTTTGGTGTCCCTCTTACTATAGGTGTAAATGGTAAATAAATGTGCGGCATTATGTTTCCTTAGTGTAACGCGTGCTTGTGGAACTTGGTGTCCGTGATTCCTTGTTTCGTTAAGCGCAACGTAATAGCGGACAAATTAGAAAGACGTGACACGCAGGAGTTTATTCATACGGTGTTATCCAATCCGGTGAGAACCGAAAAGGGAGCCCGAACATTATCGTGCACAGCAATCAAAATAAAGTTCTTCGAAATTTGCACACAAAAGGAGAATTCCACAAATATTGTGGGTGCCTCAAAAGAGCACTGAAAATGGCGAAAGTTGACATGCTTTCTGTATAATTTATCACCATTCATGTTAAATGCAGCACAAAGCAATCCCCCTGAACTTTCCATTAACACCTCTTGCGGCAGTTCGTTCTATAGTCCATTCCTAGAACGCTCCACTACGTCGTACGTAGTGGAGCGTCGTAAAGATGCCGTCGTAGTGGCTAGTGTAGTCCGTCGGTAGGCTTGCTGCGGGACGACCAGGGCCTCGTATACGGGATCGAGTTCACCTCGTCATCGCACGTCACCAGGCTGACAAGACTCTGCACCCTGGGCCCCTACAAGCGTAAGCGGCTGCTCGGCGAAGCCGATTCGACTTCGCCATGACATCCTGTCATTGAAATTGCGCTTATCCGTAGCCACGCCTAAGGTTTTCCATAGCTACGCCCGCTTGCTATGTTTTTCTTGTGTTGCCTGTGTATTTGGAGATTTGCGGATGTGTGTGTGTGTGTGTGTTTTCTCGTCGCGTGGGTAGCTCACGCCGTGCGTCAGCCGCCCAGCGCGCACGTGAGCCCATCGTCGAACGTCCCCCGCCTAGTGCCTGCGCACACAAAGCCAATGTCCGCGTAAAGGTTTTGTAGCGTAACCTACAAAGCTACAGTGGGCGAGGTTGAGCAGTTTCGCGTGGGCCGTGAAAGGCCGTTCTGCACAAGCGCGAGGAGCATTGGATGGGCTTGGATCGCATCGGATCGGATTGGATATGATTGGCTTGGATTGGCTTCGATTGGCTTGGATTGTATTAAATTGGATTGTGTTGGATCGAAATCCAATCCAATTGGAGTACGGGTGTGTAGAGAATTGGGTCTGCACATTCGCCGGTCTGCGCATTCCAGAGGAGTGACGTCATAGCCGCGGCAGACACACTGGCGCCGGCGCGTGCCTAGCTGTGCGCCTCTGTTGCGCCGTAGCCAAGTCTGGCGCTGCGCCTGGGCCGCTTGATAGCCGGTTCACGCAGCTCCTGGAGAGCCGTGCTGCGCATGCGCGAGGAGTAGTGGCTAGGCTGGACTGGAATGGACTGGATTGGATTAGATTGGATTGGATCAGACTAGATTGAAAATTGCTTTAGCAGCAGTAAGCATAATAATCAGCTAATCCTAGACAACCAGGGCCCGTTTGCCCGAACGCGATAAGTATAGGAATAAGTTCTCAACTACAACTTCAGCGCTGTATAGGTAATAAGTCGTGTACCCGAAACAGACAAAAATGCTCGGTTAGGGTAGCGCTTTCGTCGGATTTTCCCGCAACCGGCTTATTTGCCTTGGCCGACTTCGACTTATTGCCGTGTTATTCGTAAGCGGGAACTTAATCGGGAACTTATGCGTACGGGCAAACGGGCCCAGGAAACCTAAGAATAGCCAGCTGAACTTTAGCTTACGCTGCGTATATCCTGGCATAGCCGAGCTAAGCAACTGCTAATTTTTTTTCTTGTCGTTTTCCTGTCAAGCGTTGTCTCTCCCTATGTAATCTCGTCTTCATGCAGTAAATATATTTTGTTTAAAACATACCTGTGCAACCTTGTGAGCTCTCAGTCGCTCGAGCAACTTCGGCAAACGTGCACACGCATGGGCCGGCCACCCCGTTAAAATAAATAACGGTTTTCGCGCCTGATTGTTTGCGCAAGCGGGAAAAGGGGACCGTGACAGTACAAAGCTGTGAGGGCTCCCTAGGAACCCGTGTTGGGAGCAGCAAAATCATCTGGTTACTCCTGACTGTTATGCGACACGGTCTCCAGCCCATCCCCGACGCGTCCTACCTCTTCCGGCGATCCACCTGGCATTTGGGGAAAAAGCTTTGCTGTGCTGAATACGTTTACAGCGTGCTGGGGCAGTGACGGCGCTCTGTCAGTCGCAGGTTTGCCGATGGATGGTCGTATGAAGTGAAATTTCACGTGAACGCTTCTTGTTGCAAATAATACACTTGGGGACAAGGACATTTGTACAACAGCCAGTCAAAAAAAGAGTAACGCCAATAGCGCTGATCATGCGTAAAAGCGAGTACGGCGGACCGCAGGCTCTTCTGCTGCGGTGCGCAGCGCTTTTACGTACCTGTGCACTATGCGTGCACTTTGATTAAACACAGCTGGTTTGCGACGCCGCTACCAATACAGGGTGCAGCTCTACCTTGCCTTTTATTGCGTGGCTCAGTGACAAAATGCACAGAGCGTTAGAAGCGTGAAATTTGTTTTCTAATTCCGAAAGTAGTGGCCGTAAAACAAAGTGGTCGGAACAACCCAGGGGCCGTTTTGTTTCTTTGGTCGCTCTCACTTTATTTAATTACGCTGTTGCATAATATATTCCCAGTGCGCACTTAATAGACTACAGTAGCCCTCGGCAACGTGTTGAGGTATAGTGCGGAGTTGCATGAAGTCGACACGGCGGAAGGCTGCACGACAAATTGGGTGGAATGAGGAGGCAAAGAAAAAATATTGAGCGACTTGTCAATAATATCAGACAATGATCTGGCCACGCATGGTGATGGGGGACAATGCAAGTGGATGCGATCAATTCTCTGCCTTTGCCTGGCCGTCTAACCCCATTTGAGGTCAAAACTGCCCTGTAAACCACGTAAACCACGTTACGTCGTACAGATATCATGGAGACGTCAGCAATCGATATTGCAGATATCCAGGAGACGTACCGTTCAGGTCGAAAAAACATTTATTCAACGTTGCTACAACTGCAAAAAAACCATCCAAATCACAAAAAGAATAACGGAGAATAAACCTCTCAGGGTACTTTTATATGCTGTTTACGGGACGTTACGTTAGTGGTACATCTTATGGATATTGTAGTGGTACGCATGCAAGACGTATATAGATGTTTGTTCTACATTGTTTTTCTGTCTTTGGCACACGCATTAGTTTGTTATACTCATGACTAGTGTAGGTTAGTATGATATTGTTGAAATAAACCTGTACGCTTGAAATTTACATTCTTTATACAATATTTTGGAGCTTGGCCAGCCCCCTTTCCAAGGTTGCCTACGTGTTGTGGGCATTTATACTTCAAATACATGTCTTGCTAGCTATTCAGCACTGTTTGCTGATACTTGGATCCTGGTTTCTAGATTATTGTATTTTCATTTTTGAAGTGCTGCATACTGCATGAAGTCGCACATGTGAAGTGCCACGCTGACCACACACTCTTGCAGAAGCACACGAAGCCCAGCTCTAAACAAGAAATGTCGCATCAAAAACAAGCGGCAGTAAGTAACAGCAAAGCAGTCCTGATCAGCACAAGCGCCCTGGACACTAAGGCAACCACAGTAGTGTCATCGAATTGCACCACACAGCATGGCTGTACAGGCCTTGTGCGAATAAACTATCACAGAAACAATTTAAAAATTTAACTAATGAAAACCGGCCTCTTGGCAGCTGGTTGTACCAGCCTGGCAACCGACTTACATTTTACCTTTAGCTGTATCTCAAAGGTATCAGTGATGACCTTCCGTCTGAGGTCAGCAGCGCTCTCGGCAGGATCCTCGGGAATACAAAAATACCTAAACCTACCACGTTGGAACGCCTGCTTCTATCTTTTCGGTCGGTAAGTTGTCCTATTTTAAATTCGATGACATGTGTAGAAATGAGGTTATTAAGGTCATCTAACTTTGCACACTTCAATTTCTGTTCAGAAGCGCTATTTTTAATTTCGATAAACCTTTTCTTAACCTTAGCTACAAGGTTTTCGGTTTTTGCCAGCAGGTCAATCACATTCCTTTGCAAAACAGCTATCCCGTCCAAGAGTTTTTGAAGCAACCCTTGGGGGGGGGGGATTAAGCTCAATATCTCTGGACAATATTATCTTCAGCGCAGCAAAGCAGTTGCAGGCAAATTTAGAACACTGGTGCGGGCACGGCAGGAGTAAAAAACGGTCATCAATCACCACAGAACAGTATGGGGGACTGACCTGCATGAAGCATACGAAGTGGTTGGTAAAGGAAGTGTAAATGCCAGACCAGCCGTGCCTACTGATGCAAACTCTGTGCATGAAGCCTTTTATAGGTACAACAGTGCATGAAATCACAGTCCCAGTGGAGGTTGATGGCAGCAGCGGCTTGATTACGTCAGAAGGCGAAGCGGTGTTTGGAGCTGACTCGTTGATGGACGAAAGTTGACACAAGACAGTCGCGTTGACACCAAGCGGAGACGAGCAGTGCGCAGCCATTCCTGCTGCCCGGAGACGAATACCTTGCATTACGCAGACGAAGTGGTTGGCTAAGGCCGTGTTCGTGCCAGACCCACCGTGCCCACAATACAGCCCCGCTGTGGATTGCCGACCCTTTTAGTAGAAGAGGAAGGAGAGAATAAAAGCCAACGAAAGGCCGAGAGATTATCCAGGCTTAGAGCCCGGACTGCTAATTGACATTGGGAAAGGGGTGTGCAGAGGATGAAAGAGAGGGCAGGCGACAAAGAGGGGATAGGAACGGGGCCGCGCACACACCGTACATATAAGTGTGAGCTGTGCATTTTAGTGCCACTGACTGACTTTTATGCGTTCATTTTGTGATTGGAACGGCAAGACTGCAACTGTGTTCATTGTGCGAGATGTGACCTTCCCATTCTCCCCTCATCCTTGCTCCCCCCAGGGCCCCATGGCCTCCCGTCTAATAAAGTTTTTCACTCACTCACTTTACTTCTATTCTGGGCACTAGAGTCTTTCAGCTAAGCCTGTGTCCTTCATGTAGAAGATAACCAACACACTCAGTAACGATCGCATGTAATTATATGGGCCGCCCACCGTGTATGCAATGGTGCTATGTTATGCAAATATCATCATCAGCCTGTCTACACTCACTGCAGTGAAAAGGCCTCTCCCATGGATCTCCAATTATCCTGGTACTTTGATAACTGCGACCAAATTATCCCCGCAACCTTCTTGATCTCATCTGCCCATCTAACTTTCTGCCGCCCCCTGCAACGCTTGCCTTCTCTAGGGATCCACTCTGTTACCCTTAATGGCCAACGGTTATCTTGTCTTCGCATTACATGCCCTGCCAACACCAATTTCTTCTTAATTTCTACTAATATGTACTTACCACGCGTTTTTCTCTGAACTCCACTCTCTTCTTGTCCCGTAATGTTACACCTATCATCTTCCGTTCGATTGCTCGCTGAGTCGTCCTCAATTTAAGTTGAACCCTCTTAGTGAGCCTCCAAGTTTTTGCCCCGTAGGTGAGTACCGCTAGCTGTCATACACTTTCTCTTTAAGGGACAATGGAAGGCTGCCATTGATTATCTGAGAATGCCTGCCGAATGCACTCCACCCCTTTCTTATCATTGTAGTTATCTCTTCCTCATGGCGGGGATCCGGGGTGACTACTAGGCTCAAGTAGATATATTCGCTTACCACTTGTACTGCCTTGCGACCTATCGCTCTGCAGAGGATATTAAGCATTACTTTAGTTTTCCGCATAATAATTCTCAGGCCCGCGATTCTACTCGGCTTGTCTAGTGCGGTAATCATGCTCTGCAATTGGTCCCCCAAGTTGCTCATCAATGCAACGTCATCAGCAAATGTAAGGTTACTGAGGTATTCTCTAGTAACCCTTCCGCCCACCTGATCCCAATCGAATGTTCTGAATACCTGTTGTAAACATGCTGTGAATAAAATTGGAGAGATTGTGTCTCTTTGTCGGACCGCCTTCCTTATATGTACTTTGCGGCTATGCTTATGTAACACGATGGTGGCTGGGGATCCATTGTAGATATCCTCCCGTATTCTCATGTAATGCTCGTCAACACCCTGATTCCGCAGTGCCTGAATAACTGGTGAGCTTTCGACAGAATCAGATGCTTTCTCATAATGTATGAAGGGTATAGATAGGGGTTGAGTGTACTCCGCGCATTTCTCTATAACCTGATTGATCATGTGAATATCGTCCATTGTTGAATAGCCCTTACGAAACCCTGCTTCTTTATTAGGTTGACGAAAATCAGAGAATGCAGAAATTATGTTAGCGATTACTTTGGAAAGTTCCTTGTAGGGGACTGAGATTAACATAAGCTGATCGCCCAGTAATTTTTAAAGCCCTTCATGTGACCTTTCTTATGGAATTAGAATGATGTTCGCGTTCCTTCCAAGATTCCGGTGCACTCGCGGTCATTAAGCATTGCATATACAGGTTTGCCAGTTTTTTCAGTACAATTTGCACGCCATTTTTCAAGAGGTATGCTGTTATCTGATCCTCACCAGTCGCTTTACCCCCTTGGATTTCTTTCAAACCCTTCTTTACTTCTTCGCTGGTTACTGGTGGGATGTCTATCTCCTCTGAACTACTTCCTGGTCAGGTATTATCCGGGATGTCGCGATAACTGTAAAGATCTCTATAGAACTCATGGGCTGCTATAACTCTTTTATCTCAATTTCTGATGGCATTGCCTTTATCGTCTTTGTGTTCATACATCTCATGTTTCCCCATGCCAAGGCGCCTCTTTACTGCTTTCAGGCTGCTTCCACTCTTTACAGCATGCTCAATCCTGTACCTAATATATTTCCGTGTGTCAGCTTTCTTATGCTTATTGATTAACTTCGAAAGCTCCGCTAGCTGTATTCTGTCAGCGGGGGTAGATATTGTCATGCTTTCCCGTTTCCTTATTAAATCTTCCGTCTCCTGGGAACGTTTACCAGTATCCTGCCTAGAGATTGTATCTCCGACTTCTATTGCATAATCCGTGATAATGCGTGTAAAATTGTCGCTGGCTTCCTGTGTTGTGAACTCTGATTCCTCTGTTAGAACTTAATATTGTTTCTGCAGCGCGATCCTAAATTCTGCAACTTTCCATGTTAGTGTTAGCCCATTGATTGACTTCTTTCGTACTGGTTTGTTAGGGTTTGTTATGTAAATGTAGAAGTAGCATCTCTGCAGGCAGCAGACGTCATATTTGGTGTTTGTTTTGCGTCCTTTAATTGTGTCTAATTTGTTTATTTGGCGCTATTGCCTCACTTTCTCGCTAGTATACTTGTACCCTGTCATTGGTAAATCTTGCGGCGTAAAATTGTAAACAAGGATCATTTATTCTGCGAAAATACAAAACAAAATTTCCACTGATTTTGAAGGCGGTTGCACGCTAGCGGTGTCAGTTGAGTCGGCTCCGCTCCTCGCATCCGCTTGCATGCCACTGCTGAAGCAACCATTTACAGTTACCTCAAGGTATAGGGTGCGCACCGTTCTGCGTTTATGCTACGTGCGAACTCGTTCTTTCTCGACCGTACGGAAGAAGAAACAACGACGACTATCGTCGGGAAGTTTCACCACCGAGCTGGTGATACTGTCCCACGTAGCCACGATCACGACCGCTCGCTGAACAGAACGCCCGTAAATCGGCTTGTAGCCTTAGTTTTTGTCGCCTCTGCAACTACTTTAACGGTTATTTTATTCGATATTCAGTCATTTAAACGAACCACAACGCCATTAAAAAGAGTGCAACCAACTTTCACTCCAGTTTGTAATTGAAAACACATGGAGGGCGGCGATGGTCGTCTGCTTTTGTACTACCCAAAGGGGTCGGACATAAGGGGGTGCTGCATGTCGCCAAACCTCCAGTGCCGGTGCCCTATAACGAGAGGTCCTTTAGGTGTACAAGGACACCCTAAGAAGGAGTACAAAGGGGTATATCCTTAGGTGTACAAAGATCATCTGGTGCACGATTTATGTACTTTTTGAGAAACCTATTGCGCATTGGCTTTCGTGCAGTGCGCTGAAATTTAGCTTTCCTGCAGTGTGCTTTATTCGAAAGTCAAAACATCAACCCCACTGTGTAAATTTCGCGTTCTCCAGACTGTTTTACTCGGACGTTTGCGGTGTGAATGAGGCATAGAAAGGTATTCCATGCGAAAACCAGTGTATACAAGGGCTTATCTTGAGTTTGTTTGAAGTTGAATTTTCTGTGCTGTGTTTTAATGGGACATCAACCCCGTCAGTGAAGCATCAAAAGCTTCACCTGAAAATGCTTAGAATAACTGCGCAACCTCGTAGAGTCTCAGAGTAACAACTCATGACACCCCTACCTTGCGCAAGTGTGCGCGAGCATAATCCACAGATTTATATTTTTGTATGTAGTTAAGGCAGCAAGCCGACTTCAAAAAGTCAGCTCCAAGATAGCAGACGGCTAGAACTGGCTCAAGATTTTTCTCGCGTTTGGCAGATGGTGCAGCGACCTTTCTTCGTCAAGTCGTGTATACACTATAGCCGGTGGACGCCCGATGGAGCTGGCATCGAGAGCTAGTGAGAAGTACTTTTTTAATACGCCATTCAGAGTCGCCACAAAGGTGCTTTCACAAAATAAATTCGGTCACTATCGCAATTGAGATGCGAAGACTCAGGACAAAGCGGAGGTAAGAGTTTCCACTAACTTCAAATTCGCTTTTAGCTTCAGCAGTTCTGGCCCGGAATTCCCGAACATCTCAACGCCGCTTTACACGCCTACGATGGGCTACCCGCTTCCTTCGCCAACGCTCCGTATCTACCTCGGGTGAGAGCACTTTTTTGGTTGGCCCATCTTATCGGCAGCTCGGACGCTGGTGCCGCCGAGCGCACGCTGTCTCTCAACTTCCAGAACTCCTGCACGTGATAGCCTACTTTATAGCTACGTGTCATCAATCTACGATACGCCCCTCCCCACCCGAATACCCGAATATCTGCACCACGACGCGCACTACCCACGAGTGCTCGTCCACTCCTTGCCTGCTCGCAACTTCCCATCACGCTTCACGGACCAACATTTTCCTCATCTCCATTTTTCTGCGCCAAGTTTGAGTTTTGAGCAACGCCCGGCACGGCTCCACACACGACCATTTCCTCTCCAACACCCACTTCCCACACCTTCTCGTCGGCTCCTTGTCTCCCGATGGTTCCCCTCACACTTCATCGCATAGCATATTTTTTACCTCCCCCTTTGAGTGACGCCCGTCATGGTTGGAACTCAAGCTTAAACAGCTGTGCCGATGAAGGTCTTTAAGAGAATTATTTACGATGTGTTGCTTAAGCAATAAACATTCTACAATTATCTACTTTCAAAGATGACGCGTGTTGTGGACATTACGGTATTTCACCTCCTACCTTGGCACACGCAATTGAGCACCCTCGTTTTTGAATGCCTTTTGTTTATCTGTCAGCTCCGCGCGCTTTTCTTCGCATCTTTGTGCGCGTGCAACAAAATGCGCCGAGAAACGGGCTGCAAATGAGCACCATAATTAACCCAAGAGGAAAAAGCTCTTCTTGGGTCACTTCTAAAAAGGCAGCGAGGCAAATTGGAGCGCAACAAGACGGTCGTATTTCCTATCGTAGCAAAGCTGCCCAATAAAAAAAAACTTGTTCCGGAATTTGACTACATCTTTCATGTAACCAAACGCGGTGCTGCACAACTCAGCAATGCCTGAACAACATGAAGCAGAAATACAACTAGGGCGTTTCACGAGAAGAGCGAGAGAAATTCAAGACCGCTTAGTAACGCGCTTGCAGTGTAATTCAGTCCTCAAAACTCAAACCGTTGCATGGTATACCTTTGTCGCGCCTTATGTTCGAAAAGATCAGGTGTTGCTTACTCGTCTTGGGTTCATTCCTTTCGGTGTAAAAAACGTAGCCGCTTCTCTTCAGGTAAGGCTGCGGATATTAAATTACCCCTAATTTTTTGTTTTCTTCGTCTAATAACCTGTTTCAACGTGTTTGATTTGTCTGTTACCTTTAGGTCCTTCCAGATAACAAAAATAAATCTCGCTCCGTAGTTGTATAATTGTGTATATAAAATTGTAAAATGTGTATAACAAAAATAAATCTCGCTCCTACCCTGGTCACCAGGCGTTGCATGCCCGTATACACGCTCAAATGCCGCTCAAAAAGTGAGGTATAGATTTTCTGTATGACAGTGGTGTCACCCTTAATTTGAAAGGAACATTACCGTTCTCCTAACGCGCAATCACTAACAGCATGAAATCTCCCATTGAACTTGTCTTTTTACATTCATTTCCGATAAACCGGCCGACCGAAAGGGTCACCCAGAAGAAAAGGGCTGCCACACCATGAGACGAAATCGTGTTATCAAAGACAATTTCGCGGTCAAATTTGGTGGCGTAAGCTGCAGCTTCTGCACCCAGAAGATGTGGTGGAAGGAATGCAGCAGCAACTGTTGCGATTCCTGCACAGCAACTGAACAGAAGTATGGCTTTCGTCAAGCGAAGCTTCTGACCTTCAACACTTGAGAGAAGAGCACCGGGCCACACTTTGCGAAATACAGCTAGAGGTTGCGCTGATAAACGAGAAAAAAGCTTGATAAAGAGCTACTGAGAATAAACTAAACCGTGAGCAAGCCTTTGTTGAAGATGCTTTGAAGCCAAGAGAAGGCAGTACTGCTGGGTTGAAGGGATGCGGAATTTTATCGTAATGGGAGCGGAAGTGCGTTGTCAGGGGTTTGTCGCTACCTAGAGTGGTGTTTTTGTTAAATTATCTAAGAAACATCGCAATAAAAGACAAAAACACCGGCCAAAAAACTTCTCAGAACCAAAATAAACGAGACATGTCGACTTTTCTCAAAAAAAAAACACCGGCCAAATAACTTCTCAGAACCAAAGTAAACGTGACATGTCGACTTTGTTAGAGAAGCAGTTCTGGGATTCCATTAAAATCAGAATATTTTTTTGTCTTTGTAATGTCGTGTTCTGACAGTTTGATTTGCAAATGTTTGTTCCTTTTATTGTTACCCCCAAGGCAATGAAACAAAGGCAGTAAAGATGTGTTTAAACTCTGTGATTTTAGACTGCTGCATTTCTGTGATAAAAATTCTGATGAAATGAGCTTCAGCAGTGCATGAAGAAAAGCAAGTGCTAAGGTACAAATAATTTGTTGCCGTTTCCCCCCTTTGCATTGAATTCTAAAGTGAAGGCTTTCTGTACTAAATGTAGTAATGACAATGTCTGAAGGCTTTCTGTACTAAATGTAGTAATGACAATGTCAAAGCAACTGAGTCAAAATACAGAAATACTTTGAGATCACCAAATCACTTTTTCCCAACAGAACTGTAACACGTTCGCACAGGCACATTACAGTGATGTTTTCTGCTTTACCAACAGAACCGTCGTACGTATTATGGTCGTGTGGAACGTACCTTTTTGCTTATATGTGCATCCCCAGTTCACGGGCTTAAATCTACGTAGAAGACAATGCCAAGCTTGTGGTATCACTACCCACTGTTATCCTGCGTCAAGCCACCAAACCGCTGACGTAGGCTGTGGCAGGATAAAAAATATCGGAAGAAAATAAAGGATTGGGTAACTTCTACAAGTCACAACATATCAATGGAGGAGTTCGTGGCGGGCCAATCGAGTTGTACAAACATTTTGGGAGCGACAATAAAATAAACATGGACAGCCTGTCTGATCAGGACAATCCGAGAGTAAACACAACTGTTCTAGTACTTCAGATGGAGCGTTCCTGAGTCTCTATCTAAGAGCTGCTGATCCAGCGAAATAAATTGGTACCGGTGTATTCATAATAATTATTTTTCGGCCTGCTTTTAAACGTGACACTTCAGTGTGGGTTCCGGAAATGTGGTGTGTGCAATCAGCACTGGAATATAACTGGTAAAAATTATCACCCATTTATCAAAGCTTTAAAAGAAAAACTGGTCCATTCTGAGAGGCCCCTATGCATTAAAGGGTGCCTATGGTGCTTCTGCCGCGTAGCATACTGTATCACACATCTAGGTTCCCTTTACATCAACCATCTTTGCTTGCTTTGTGCATAAAATCATCCCTGTGCAGAAGGAAGTTCCAAAAAAGGAATCAAATGCCAAAACGAGATCCACATGTGTATTTCAAATGTCTTCCGACATAAGCTGCCAGCCACCCAAAGTTCTTTTTCACATGCTTCTAACAAATTTACATATACAAACCAGAACAAATTAACAATCAACAAAACTTCACCAAAATCTGCTGTGGGGCGACCTTAGAATATAGAGCTCTTGCGACACAACTGAGTTGCAACGTTGATACACTGATTCAACACACGGTATAAGCAATGCATTCACACTTCTTGCAGGTCTAGAACACCACAAAACTTTTAAATATGTTTCTCGTGATAATAACATGACACCACAGGGCGTATCTTTATGGGAATCTTTGAAAGCATGTCATAACTGATAAGTGTGGGTCAGTGGTACCAGACACCCAGGGTCCTTCCTGAAAAAACCGCACGCCTTGATGAGATTCCGTATCGCAAATTGTGATTAAAGAAGGCAAATATGCTTGTTTGACATTACGCCCCTCATTGTTTGTATTATTATGCTTGTACCACATAGTAAATAAAACAAATGCACTGGCTAAACTGTACCTGGAATCACCTGCACGTAATGCCCCTCGAAAGTCGTACGCTTGAGCCATCTTTTTGTTATGCAGATTATATCGAAAGTGAAAGCACAATTACAGAAAACAGCACTTTCGCCCCCGCTGCACGCAGACGGTGCCCCAGTTGCATTTTCCTGTCCTCACGCTAGTTCTTTATTTTTTCCTAACCCTGGATTCCCTAACCCTGTCGTGGAATCTCCTTCCACCCCTATTTTACGTTTCTCCTGGCGGCGAGCGTTAACCCTGCGCTAAGTGTCACCCTTTAGTCCAAGCATAGGGTTACGGTGGCAAAGTATGATTAGCGTGTGCTGCAAAGTCTCGCTGTCTTGTTGGTTTTGGTGGTGGGTGACGGGCCTTGCCGCCGAATTTATTTCATCTTGTATGACTTCATTCTCCATCCCCCCGAAAATACATGAAGGGGGCCTGTAAAAGGAGCCGCAAGAGGTACTACAGAACGACAGACCGGGTACTACTTTAGCAAATTTCTTTTAATTCATTCTGCCAGTGAGACAAAACTAAAGTACAAACAATCAGTGTTTCTCATTGTAAAATGCAATCAAAACATTTTGGGCAGAACATATAACGCCAAGAAGCTGAAATCTGGTAACCTTCTGATTAAGGTGATTAGAAAAATCAAAGCGACAACCTGCCTAAACTAAACTAGAAAACAACCTTGTGCTGCCAGGGGCTAACCTTGCACCGCACGTTGGTCACCTTTCAAGGTGAGAAAATGTTCTCAAAGCGGAGGGACATTATTCTTGAATTTCAATGGTACTGGCTTTACTGAACAGCGTTATAGTAAAATCATAAGACGCTTCGCCGGCTATGCGGGCGGCATCATCAGTAACAAACAGCCACGTGACCTAAAAAAAACTAAGGATTCATGTATGCTGGTTCTGGAACATTTTTTTATGTATCCGTCTTTACTACGGAGACACCCTACTTTGTCGTACACGTGAATTCATGAACCGGTCCTTGAAGGCAAGAATGCCACCTACGTTTGATCTACACGTGCCTTACAAACAACGCTATCCCTAAAAGCCTCTTTAGCAAGGCCCTCGTTAACACGGTGTATTGCAGAAAGGTTGATGGGACTTCAGCCTCAACTGTATACAAGCTCGTGTCAAGGGCAACAGGAGCAAATTCACCAGGCATGACTACGTGTTTCCGTGGAGGAAAGCATCCTAGTTGACTCCAGTGACCTTCGTCACTTCTGTATCACAAGGAAGCAAGGTAAAGTTCAGGACAGGAGAAAGGTTACGGATATACATAGACAGAATGTATCCCGGTTGCTGCCTGGGCCTGCACGTACAATGGCGAGGCCCACTTCACTTGAACTTGACGACATCATGATTTTGTTGAGATTTCATTCAAAGCAAACGTACTTCACATTTTCTTGATGTGTCTATCTTCAGTTGGAAGATTGCCCCATCGGAAGAACTGTACCGGTGACTCTAGCGAGCGTTATGATGCAAGATGTATTTAACTCTGCCCCTCCGTGTAAAGATATACTGCCGCTATGTTGACGACACTTTCCTTGTACAACATAAGAATGCATATGCGTTATACGAGGCAGCACTAAATGCTTCCCGCCCCGTCATCTAGTTTACGTGTCAAAAGGAAAATTATGGCGAGTTGCCGATCTTGGATGAGCTTGTCAGTCGTGGCCGAGGGGTTCCGTCGAGACAACCGTGTATCGGATGCCTGCAAGCGGGGTTGTGCTGCACTTCGATTGGCATCACCCTGCAGAACACAACAGAGCTACTGTGCGTTCTCTCCTGTCACGATGTGAAGCATTGTCACCAAATGAGCGAAAACGTGCACAAGAATTAGCAAACCTTGTCTTTTCTCTGCATAATCGTAGCTACCTTGGCGCATTCATTGACAGTACCCGACTGCACATGCAAATAGGCCGCAGTCAAATGAAAAAAAACAGCCATATTTTTTGCTTCCATACCCCTTGTTCCGAGGTTGTGTGACAGTATTAGAACGACTCTCAAGCTATTTGGTGTTAGAACGGTTTTGAAACTGAAGTCGGCGCATTTAAAGCAGTTCCCTAACCAAAGCACTGCGTCCTGGAGAAGGTTGAATGCTAAGACAGCGACACATCGTACAGCGGGGAGGCTGATGGCGACGAGAAGCACGAATAAAGGAGCATGAGAATAATGATTTTAAGGCTAGAAATGCCACACCTGAAATACAGAATACATTTTAGCACTGATTTAAAAACGGACTTGTGATTATGTCGTAACAAAAGCACTAGCACGTCAACAGCGGGGCAGCCAGCAAAAATTTATGGAGTCGCGGTTTATTCGCCATGACACAAATGCATGAAATTCTAATAGCGGCACCCTACTGGTTGTTTGCGGGGCGATTTATTAATAGGTTATTTTGTGTCTCTTACGGGCAGGTTTAATACTTGTGATGCCACCCGTAAAAGTGGCGACACCCTTATGATTTTTTTTAATGCTGTTGAGTAACGCCAGGGTGTTTGACGCTCACGAACCATGCAAGGTGTCATATCTGAGAAAGAGCTACTCAGTGAAATTGAGGCTTTTCTCCTTGAGGGGATAAAACACCCAGGCGTAGTTGCTGTTCGACGAAAAGTAATAGGACTAGATGGACACAAAATCCCCAGGAAAGACATGATATTCACTTTTCGTAAAACCAACCTGCCTGAGACAGGGAAAACCACTTTTATCAGGTGCCACGTGCCGCCGCAAATTCCGAACTCGAGATAGTATTTCAAGTGCCCAAAGTATGTCCATTTCACTTAAGCGTACCGGTGCAAACTGACATGTGGCTAGTGTAGCGACAAAGACCATCGATCTGAAAACTGCCGAAGTACCACAAACAGGGGTCCCAATTGCAGCGGTTAACACCCTGCATAGTCTAGATTATGACCTATGTTCAAAAAAGACAAAGAAACACTAGATATACAGGTATCAGAGAACGTACGATTGGCACAAAATCAACCGTTTCTGAAGGACTGATTACTGAAACCGAACCGCAATTACTCTGGCAGCGCGCTCAAAAATACGGGCCTCTTCAGCAGAAGTCAAGACCTCTGATGAGTGTAATTCCTTGAGAGAAACCGCCCCATTGCTTGCCATGAACATATAAAGCACTGCTTTATTTTTAGAATTCGAAAGACCATGAGTTTTGCAGTGTGGTCCACTTTAGCTTTACCCACTGTACCTTTGAACACTGCTACCATGTACTTAAGGTTTATCCAATTTACCGGACAGTGATTGTGCAGCAGAGACCACAGAGCTGCTTTTCTAAGACAATAATCTCGGCTACATTCACTATTCCACCATTTAAAAATCTTTGGCTGTGCAAACCAATTGACTGTGAACCCAGTGAATTTTGCTGCTGCTTGCAAAGACTACATCGTTTGCTGAGCGTCTAAACTAGAATCAGTGGCCTGCGTATGTAACGAAATCACGCAATGCCCCCTGAAAAACTCTAGCATTACTATTTTTTAAATGCGGAGCATTTCTTAGTCTTGCCTGGTCCTGCGTCGTTGATGGCGGCGCCGTCCACACGCTCACTGCGCATGCGCAACTCTCCTCCTTACACCCACAGCTCCGCGATACTACACTATAAAAAAAAAGAAATAGTTAGCGGCGCCCGCTTTTGATCCCACGACTCTCTGGCCGCAACGGGAGGTACGCGGTGCTCTTCCCACTACGCTACAAATCCGGGACAGGAGCAAGTGCTACGAACGCGCCTTATGTACTTGACTCATTCAAACTACGTCAAGAAGCTACTGATACAACGAAGGCACGCGAAGCTGAACGTCAACGGAAACGACGAACTGAAAACTTTAGAGGGGGATGCTGAATTTCCTGTGGGAAAGCTGTGGCGGGAAGCGCCACACGCCTTGCAGCAGCTCAACCATCCCCGTCCGCAGCGCCTCTGGTGCTGATTGTGGCAGGATGCCCCTAGGGATTGGCCAACCAAAGAATCCATCACGAGATAGGTTCGCGTTCAACCACCGCCGTCATCTTCCCGTAGGGGAACCGCCGAAGAAGAAGAAGAAGAACGAGAATATAAAGCTGCGAAGAGGAGGGCGTGTACATTGCTCTCAGCCGGTGCACCAATGTCAAAAACCTTTACCTCACCAAAGCTGACGTAGACTACCGATTCTACCACAGAGACAACATCGACAAGAACATGATGAACGAGTTTCGGCGCCTCGAGACCCACCGCCTACTCACCGTAACACAACAGCACTTGCGTGCCTTTGCCACCGGTGTGGACCCGGACACGGAATTCCCTCTGGCGCTAGTGAAAACCAGATCACTCAACATAACGGTAACATAATGGAACCACACGGAACCGCCACGATGCTTCGCATCCTCATCAGGGTTCCCCACGGGAAGATGGTGCAATTTTTTTATTTTGACCTCAATTCTAATTAGGGGGAGAGAAAGAATTAACTTTTATTTGCACCCGTCTGAAATTAAGAGGGAGAGGGCATTAGCCTAAACCCCCCTTCACCCCCTAACCGTCGCCCGGAATTTCTTGGGATTCGACGGCGGTCAGGGCCAGACCGACGAATTTGTATTGCTCTTCTGCTTTATGGTTGAGGAATAAGAGCTCCCAGGATTCCACATTTCTGTTCGGGTTGTTATAGAAAGGGCGTCCAGACCATGTGGACTAGGTCCGCAATGCTATTGCAGTGAGAGCACTTAGGAGTTGAGAATTCCGGATGCCATTTCCTGTACAGTTGAGGGTTCGGAAACACCCCGGTTTGCACTTTCCTCCACATAACTTTCTCTTTTTTGCTGAGCTATTTAGCCGCCGCTGGATAGGTCTTGCGACCGAGCTTATAATGAGAAATTATTTCTTGGAATTTCCTTAGATCGTCACCGGAAGGAAGGGGTTCCTCGCCCGGAGGCGGTAAGTCAGCTGCGATCGACCGCTAAGTGAGACCTCGGGCGTTCGCATGCGCCTTCTCATTCCCCCGCAGACCCTGGTGGGCCGGGCACCATATCAGTAAAATTTGATCTGCTGGTACTTGACCTTCTCTGTGAATTTTGGCGGCTGCAGCAGAGACCCTTCCAATATCATAATTCTTAATGGCTGCCTCAGAGTCACTAACAACCACCCTTGTACCGGTCTGTGCTATTGCTACAGCAATAGCAACTTCTGCTGCCTCAGTTGCATTTGTGTTTTTGACGGTGCAGCACGAGACCGGGTCTCCACTCTCCCGAACTACTACCGCTTACAGTGCGGTCTTGTTACTGTCGTATTCGGCAGCGTCCGTGTACAACACATTAGGCCTCCCTTGAAATTTGCGTGCAAG
Organism: Haemaphysalis longicornis; assembly: GCF_048455015.1. Taxonomy (NCBI): domain Eukaryota; kingdom Metazoa; phylum Arthropoda; class Arachnida; order Ixodida; family Ixodidae; genus Haemaphysalis; species Haemaphysalis longicornis. Next base: position 131,935,637 of record NW_027526385.1, on the reverse strand, counting down.
GCGATAGCCCTATTTTTTTGTCTGCCTTCGATACCTACTGTAAACTTAAGAGGAAAATGATCACTGCTTGAACCGCACGACAATATACCCCAAGATGCGACTATATTCGCTTAAAACTTCCACTGCCTAGCTGCCTATCTCAAACCGCTGTGCTGTCCCGAGGTCATTTTTTATTACTTTAGTTTTCTGCATATTATTTTCAGTCCCACGGTTCTACTCTGTTTGTCCAGTGCCGTAAACATGCTTTGCAATTCGCTCCCGAGTGACTTAGCAAGGCAACGTCATCAGCAAATCTGAGGCTACTGAGGTATTATCCATTAACCCTTATTCCCACCTGTTCAAATCCAATATTCTGAATACTTCTTGTAAACAAGCTGTGAATAACATTGGAAAGATTGTGTCACCTGGTTTGACGCCCTTCCTTATAGGTATATTACTGTTCTCCTTATAGAGGATGGTGGTAGCTTAGGACCCATTGTAAACAATCCCTAGTATTCTTACATAATGCTCGTCTCCACACTGGTTCCTTAATGCCTCAATGAACGCTGGCATTTCGACCAAATCAATTATTGCTTTCTCATAATCTATGAAGACTATATAAGGGGTTCAGTATACTGGGCGCGCTTATCTATGACCTGTCGCATGAGTATGGTCCATTGTTGAATAGGCTTTGCAAAACCCTGCTTGTTCTTTAGGTTAACGGAAATCTAAGTTTACAGAAATTCTGTTAGCGATTACCTTCGCAAGTACCTTCTATACGACTGACAGTAAGCTGATCGGCCTATAATTTTTCAAACCGTTCATCTCCTCAGTCTGATGGATTAGGATGATCTTCGCGTTCTTATACAATCCCGGTACACTTGCGGTCGTTTTGCATTGCATGTACAGGTTTGCCAGTTTGGCTAGTACAATTTGCCCGCCATCCTTCAAAAGGTCTGCTGTTTTCTGATCTTCACCAGGTGCTTTGCCCCATTCATTTTTTTTTTGAAACCTTCCTTACTTCTGTCGTTACTGGTGGAATGTCTATCTCCTCTGAACTAATTTCTCGTTCGGCGTTATCCTTGATCTCCCGGCTACTGTGCAGATCTCTGTAGAACTGCTTGGCTACTATGACTGTTGTATCCTTATTTGTGGTGACCTTGGCTAGCTTGCCTTTAAGTGCATACATCTGATTTTCCGCACTCCAAGACGCCTCTTCACTGCTTTCAGGCTGCCTCCGTTCTTTACAGCATTTTCGATCATCTCCATATAATAGTTCCGTGTGTCAGCTGTCTTATGCTTATTAACTTCGAAAGCTCCACTAGTCGTATTCTGTCAGCGGGGCGGATAGTTCCATGGTTTGCCGTTTCCTAATTACATCTTTCCTCTCCTGGGAACGTTTACCAGTTGCCCCCGACCTCTACTGCACACTCCGTGATAATGCGTGTAAGATTTCTCGCTGGCTTCCTGTGTCGTAAACTCTCCATCCTCGGTAAGAGCTGAAGCTCGGTTCTGCAGCGCGATCCTGAATTGTTCAACTTTACGTCTCATTGATCAGCTTCATTCGTACTTGCTTGCTACGGTCCCTCTTCAAATCTAGCCTAGTTAGAGATCTTATCATACGGTGGTCACTACACCTTACCCTTCCGAGCACTTGCACATCCTGTACGACGCCAGGGTAAACGCATAATATGAAATCTATTTCCCTTTTATGCTCCCCATTCGGGCGCTTCCACGTCCATTTCCAGCTCTCCCGTTTGCAGAAGGTATACATGATGCGTAGATTATTCCGTTCTGCAAACTCCACTAGTAGGTCCCCCCCCCACTATTTCTAGAGCCCAGACCATAGTTCCCAACTGCCCTGTCTCCACCCTGATTCTTGCCTACTTCAGCACGGAAGTCTCCCATAACCACGGTATACTGTGTTTTTACTTTGGCCATTGATGATTCCACATCTTCATAGCAGCGTTCAACTAGCTGGTGGTCGTGGCTGCGTGTGGGTGCGTAGCAATGTACCACCTTGACCTTCAGCTTCAGCCTTGAAAAAGAACTTCTGCCCTGGCCAAAACACCCACTCACGATACCGATGTGCACCTGTAGCAGCGTCGAAGACGCAGCGATGAATCGCAGCTGAACAGCAACCCGACTTTTGCTTACCTTGCTTCTTGCTTAAGGTGCACCCAAGCTTCCACTACCTCCCTTGTCTCGATACTCCTTCGGATATTCGCCTTTTATTTCTCTTCACTCAGCCACTCGCGTGCTTGTTGTGTCTTTGCACAGGGATTTGTTCTAATGTTTCCCGCGCTCGGTGCACTTCATGACGTCATCCCCGTACAAGAAAATTGCTGGGTGAAAACACGTACACCTTCACAAGTTCTCGCGGGAAAAAAAAGACGAAGGATACAAAAAAATGCGAACGTACGTGGCGCAAAAAAATATGCTGTAGAGCCTAGAATCGGCTCATAAAATCACCGCCTATATACTCGCACCCCTTGATGAAGTGTACAGAAAGGAATACTCCTGCAAATACAGTCTCCATTTTTTCGCGTGTTTGTTCAAGTGCTTGGCAGTCTGGTGGTCCGTTTGCAGGATGAATTCCTTTCCGTAGAGGTAAATGTTGTATTTCATGATGGTTTAAACGAGCGCGAAGCATTCGCACTCAACCGTTGAGTAACGACTTCCTCGTGTAGAACGCATTCGGTCGACGTAAGAAACTCGGTACAGCTGTCTGTTGTATTTCTGTAGCAATACTGCTCCAAGGCAATTGTCTGAAGCGTCTGACCTAAAAACTAAATTTTTGGAAGTGCCTGGTTGACGCATGATTGTGGCAGACGACAAGTTTTGCTTCAGACTGCAGAAAGCTCTTTCGTTGTCGTCGTTCCGGTCAATTACGTTTTGAGCTCCTTTGCGAGTCAACTCTGCCAGTGGTTTCGCTATGTTAGCGCAGCCCGGAAAGAGGTCTCGGTTGTAGCCTGTGAGGCCTAGGAAGGAGCAAACTTCCCTATTGGTTTGTCGTCTTTTTGAGCCTAATATTTTGTCCAAAGCCTTATGCATTGGTTGCACCGTGCCACCTCCTATCTTGTGACCCAGAAAAATGAGTCTGTGGCAATATATCACACTTTTTAGGTTTTACGGTCAACCTTGCAGCCCAGATCCGCTGGAACACTTCTTTCAGTGCAATGATGTGATCCGGCCACGTTTCAGTTGCGACCAGGATGTTATCAAAGTAGTGATAGACGTTTTGCACGCCTTCGAAAACTCTCCGCATCACTCGAGCGTAGACGATTGGGGCAGTTTTGATGTCGAAAGGCATGTACTTCAATTGGTACAGCCCGGACTTGGTAGAGAAGGCAGTATTTTCCCGATTGTCAGGTGCCACCGGTACCTGCCAGTAACTTTTAGTGAAATTGAATTTGGAGAAAAATGTCCGTGGCACTACGCGAGCTAGGAGGACGTCAATTCAAGGAATCGGTTCTCTCTAGGAATCCATAAGTTTGATCAGCTCCCTGTAGTCCACACAAGAAGAAATGGTATTGCCCGGTTTGTTTACACGAAGGAGTGGTGTGTTGTATGGTATCTGTGATATCTCGATCATTCCCAAGCAAAGCATATATTGAACCTCTGCTTCGATGACTTCCTCTAAGGGAAATGGTAGGGGGTACTGCTGTACATGAACGGGCGTGGTACTTGTCAATTCCAATCAGCATTCTACCAGATCGGTCTTGCCTAGAAATCGCTGAACACCCCTTGATATTCTTCACTTATTTGTTGCGCCTTCTGGGTTTGCAATGGCAATCGGCTGGATGAAGTGCGCATGTCCTTCAATGATTGCTGCTCTTGCAGGTGCAGAAAGGGTATTTCTTCGTCTTCAATGTCCCCTTCTATTGTTCTGACGGCCGCTGCGCTCGAAGATTTCACCTGTCGTTCTTCGTTTTTCTTGACCAAGGCTGGTCTTCTTGCCCAAGCCGACTTCGTATTCGAGGTCGTCGCGCTTTGGAACTATCATGAAAGTACGCTTCCAGTGCATCGTGAGTTTGTTAGCTCCCCTTGAAAGGAGAACGAGGACGCGCTCTCCAGGTTTAAGCTGCCCTGAAACGGCCTTCCGGTTATTTCTGTTTCTTTCACGTCATCTTCGCCTTTTGCAGCTCTTCTTGGGCAGCTTTGTTTGCAGGTCTCTTCGAGTGCGTGTCGTAGCTTGACGAGGTACGTGTAGGTGGTCCGTACGTCTGCCCCCAGGCCTCACCAGTTCATAGTTCTTTCAGGACTGTCATTCCCCAGACATGTCATTCATATATCAGTTCGATTGGATTGGATTTGGAAAACTTCATTGGTGCCTGCGAATAAAGTCCTATTGCTAGGTCTCCATAACTTGGCCGGAGTCGTCACCGCAAATGTAGCCAACCAGGCTAGGGGTCCACCCCTCCCCGTCACCGGGGCGCCGGGGTCCTCCTGCCAGGCCAGTGCCACGATGACTCGCTGGACAGCCTGGAGTTAAAGATTTTGGTCTTCAGTGAGCACCGCCTCCTCGAAGGGAGGAGGCATCGTTCTTGTTTTTGACTCGTCCGGGTATTGAGGCAATCCCAGACGATGTGTTCAAGTCTTGCTGTAGCTTTGCGACACACCGTACTGGTGGAATCAGGGTATGCCTCCGGGTGCATCTTGTGCTTTAGGTAGGAGCTCGGGACCGTCTTTGTTTACAGTTGCCTATAGATGACCACCTGCTCCTTCCTCAATCCTTTGCAGGACGGCGGGAGCTTGCGTCTGGCAAATCGACAGGCCTCAGTAATTTTTTGTAGGTAGCCATTCGGTCTAGTGTGCTGTGCCACAAATGCTCTCTGACACTTTGCTCGGCATGGTTAGTGAGTTCGCACGCACGAGCTCGAAAGGCGAGAATATGAGACTGTTTTGAGGTACTTCTGGGTATGCAAAAAGCAAGGATGACAAGTAACAGACGCAGCATCCTGGTTTTTCTTGGCGCATCCATCTGAGCATCGTCTTCAGGGTACCGTTGCACTTTTCTACCAGGCGTGGCGTGATAAGGCGTCGTATGGAGGGACTTGATGGACAAGATTCGGTTAACTTCTTGCATAAGCCCTGAGCTGAAGCTTTTCCTCCGGTCTGTGACAATTTCTATTGGAAGTCCCACTCTGCAAAACATTTCGAGAAGCCCTTTTGCGACAGGAACACTGTAAATGCTCGGTAGCAGGGTGGCGTCGGCGCAGCGTGTCGCGAAGTCTACCATAGATAGGACAAATTTCTTTTCTTTCTCGGAAGCAGGTCTGATCGGGCCAATAAATCCACTGCTACACTTCGGAAAGGAGTGTCGGTGAGCGGCATGTTTCCTAAGCGTGCAACGCCCACTTCTTTTCAGTGCAGTCCTTTGGTAGATGTAACAGGATTTGTAAGCCACGAGTCAATAATCAGTGCATGCGAAAGTAGACGTTGCTTTATACATGATTGGCAAGCAGAGGCAGTAGAGTGGTTGAGTAAGGGCGCAAGAACACGAAACTAAAGCTAGACACGTTAAAGATGCACCGGCAAATATGAAACTTTCCCGATAGATGGGAAACTTTCTCGACTTGATTGTCACAATGCGTGCGGGGTCGACGGAGACGTCATGGCACGGCTGGCTCTATGAGCGGCTCTACGCCAATTCGGATCCAGGCACGGCACATGGGTCAGGCATTGTCGATCTTACGCATAGGTCACGGCTCGATGGCGTAGCAGCGGGTGCGAACCGATGGTTCCACCTCCAGATGAACACGGACCCACGCTCTCTCACCAAGCGCGTCACCAGCTCCAGGCACAAACAGCCCTCAGGTTGTCAGGATCAGATGCGGTCGGCTCTTGGACACAGCAGTGCTTCCGACCCAGCTTTTCACCTGAACATGATCACAGGGCCGCGCTCTCAGGCCCAGCGCATCACAGGGGTCCACTGATCACGGCCTGATTCCATTTACAGCACGCTCTGTTTGCAGCTGCTCGCTTGGTGTCCTCTTCCTCGTCGTCCACCAGCACCCCATCCCAATGATCCTGGGATTAAGAAACTTGTTTGAGAGCAACAACTATTCTAAGAATTCAAAAGACAGAGTGGAGTTTGAAGAAGTGCGTTTTACAGATGGAAAAGTCCTTGCACACAGTCCACAAGAGCCCAATCAGTCCTACCGGCGCACTTCACCGCAAACTGAAGGACCACAATTACGCGTTAAGAACAACTGAATACCACACACTATGTACCAAAGCGAGGGGTACAGGCGACGATTAAACTCCAGTTTTAATTTTGAATGTGTAGCTCCAAACTGAAATGCTACCTCATCATTGCAAAAGTAAATATGTCACACCCATGCACAAAGCTGGGGACTGGAATCAGGTGTGCAATTATAGACCAGTATCTTTAACGTCAGTCTGCTGTAAGACACTTGAGCATACATTGTACTCGTCTATCATGCAGCATTTTGAAGGAAATCCTTTCTTTTCGCAGCGCAGCATGGTTTCCGCTGTGTTTTATCGTGTGTGACATAACTGAGTTCATTCATGATGTTGCCTTCTCTTTCGACCAGGGCCTGCAAGTAGACGCAGTATTTTTAGATCTTAAAAAGGCGTTTGACGTAGTGCCACACAACCTCTTGTTGCATTAGTTATAACTTTTGGGAATCCCTAGACACCTTCTTCGTTGGGTTAAAACACTATTTCATTGCACGGAAGCAACGGGTAGTCGTAAGTGGCAAGTCATCACCCGTTGAAGTTCTGTCTGGCGTGCCCCAGACATCAGCTCTTGGGCCACTGCAGTTTTTGTTTTTGTCAATGATTTCCTCAATAGTATTCGGTCAAACATCGGATTGTACGCCGAAGAATGCGTCTTGTACTACCCTGTCAAGAGTGTCGGTGATTCACGTGTATTATAAGCAGATTTGATCAAAGTCTCATATTGGTGTGTGCAATGGCAGAGGAGTTTAAACATAGCTATATGCTACCATCTAACATTTATAGGCAAAAAGCGCTGCGATGTAGCTGCCTTTTAAACAATAATGTGTTACAAAGTGTTCAAGAAACGAAATATCTAGGGGTGACACTTAACTCTCAATAAGAGTAGATAGACCATATTCATGCAACAGCTGCACAAGCTTCTCGGCTCTTGTACGTTTTTAAGAAAAATTTCAAACATTCCCCTCAATCATTAAAAGAAACACTTTGTTTCAACAACACAAAGCCTATTTTGGAATACGCGTGCACAGTGTGGGACCCATATACGGAAGTGCTAAAGAACACCTGGAAATGGTACAGAAGCGTGCAGCCAGATTTGTTACAGGTAACTTCAACTTTGATATAAGAAGCTCAGTCATCCGAGGTAACCTAACGTTTCAAACATTATGCTCGCAAAGAAAAATTTGTAAACTAAAGCTTCTCGATAACATTAAGACCGGATCAATCGGAATTAACAAATATTTTTACCTAAAAATAATGAATTGCGTGTGGGCACGAAGAGACAATTTAAAAATAATTAAACCGTGCCAGTGCTGCATCAGTGTATTTAAGTATTGCTTCTTTCCCAATACTATTAACGGTTGGAGCATGCTCCCGAATGAGATTGTGTGCTCAACGGATGTTTTGACTGCCATTGAAAGTATTTCCTCATTGCTAATATTTCATTTTGTGGCTTTCGATTACATATTGTTGTCTTGTAATGTCTGCGCCGTTGATTTCGGGTACCTTTAACAGTGGAGCCATCGCCGGACTTCACTTGGCGGCTGCAGACACTAACCAATCTAAGTGTATCTCTGTTGCACCTGGGGCAAGGGCTGTGTTCGGGATATCACTGTCTTTGAGCTGCGACGCGGGGCTTGGGATGTCAGGTTCCCTCACACATGGAATGTTCTGAGCACGAGGTCATAGATCGCCTGTTCCATGCACACAGAGTTAACCTCGCCAACAAATTACGGGGTTTCGACGTACAGTCATGGACAATTTAGATGCGAACCACGGAGCGCATGGCCGAAGATACCGGTGCCGTCACCTGGCAGCGGCCGTGGGAAACTGACGGACATGCGCAGTTGAGATGAAGGGAGTGAGGCCGCGTGTCCTACTCCGATATGTTGCCCACTGCTCGCTCGTCTGCTTGCTTTGTCACCGCGCCGCAAGAGCGCTGAAAGCTGAGCTATTAGCGAGGCGGCGCACGATAGTAGGCAACTGCGGTTACTCAGCGCTCGGCGCCCACGATCGGCCGCACCCCGCCTTTGCCAGCGTCACATAGCTGCGCGTGCGTGGCGCAGTAATGCTATGTTCAGACTACCGACGTAAAAGCCGTATCGTGCGCTATGGACGTAAAGCAACGGCGTTTCACGCAGTTCGGTTGGCTGAGACGTCAAATGACGTCATTATTTAAAGATATTGCGACAATTGCGGCAACAGTCTGAACCTGGCATAACTCGAACAAACGACGACCATTGGTACTGGCCCAAAGCCATGTTTAGTGCAGTCAGGAGTTGAGGAGTTGAACCAAAAGAAAATAAATTAGCCCATTGACAACGACGTTGTAACTCGGTTTATTTCAGCCAGGTAGCAACCGCCCAGTGCCGAGGCATACAGATCAAAACAAGTGCTTTGTGCGAACAACAACAACAAAAACAAATGAGATGACGTTGAGCGACAACCCGAAAACTGCCAATTAGCCATGGCATTAATCCAAAAAATGGTAAAATGTAAGTGTCATGGCAAACGGTCGCCAGGATAGGCAGCAGCCCCTGGACAACAAAGGCAGTAGCCGGAGCCTTTTTGAGACGCTTCAATACTTTGTGAAGTCCCCCTTGGCAGACACAACAGCCGCCACACGTCGAGGAATGCTCTCGAAAAGGCGCGCCGCAAAGCCGGTAGCCCGGAGGCGCTGCCACTCCTCTTCGACAGCTTGCAACAACGCGTCACCCGAGCCGTCCTGTAGCTGTCGGCTGCTAAGGGACTTCTTCATTGTTCCCCACACGTTTTTAAATATATTCACATCCGCCCCCTGCGGTGGCCACTCGATCACCATCACGCCTGGCTCGTCCAGTAGGTGTTTTACTGACCGAGTCATGTGTATCGGGCTTCGGTCGGGCTGCAAATAATACAGTCCATCCGCGAATCGACCATGGAGGGCGTAGGGCATCACCACGCTGTCAACGATGTCCTCGTAGGGAGCCGCGCTGAAGCGGCCCTCGATACGAACTAACGGCCCGAGGCCGTGGCTTGAAATCGCACGCTACACGCTAACGGCGCACCGGCCGCTACTTGAAATCCGCTGCAGGTTCACGACTCTAATCTGAGGAAGAAAGAAGTCGCAGTAGGTTAGTGCCGAAATCGTTCGGATGTTTGTTTATCTCTGGGCCATTGTCGACAGATGCACCCGAAGCATAATTTCGCTCCGGGAAAGGCAGTGCGGTAGGCAGCTAAATGTCTGCATATGCTCCGCCGTCGTTTTTCGTATTGCGAGTCACAAAAGAAACTTGGCGCCCAAGCTTGGGAGCGCAATAGTTCTGACTGCTGGCGAGGACTACGCCGAACAAAGATATGAAATAACCCGTGGTGAGTGGTAACAGACCTTCACGTAAACGAACATGCAAGCAACACGAAAGCTTGTCGTGGGCTCGTTTGCCTGGTCTATCTTTTAATTATATTCGCCCTATCACTGTGTATTATATTACTATTTGGTTTTAAAAGAAAAGGAAAAACATTTGCATCACACATACCTGGTGTTCACGGCCCTCCAAATGCGTTGGCGCTGGTCCCAACGGCTTGCAAATGTGGATTCGCCCGTGAAGAGAACACAGATCCAGTCTTCCGCTGTCCAGGTGGCGTGGTCTTCTGCGGAAAGCAGTCTCGCAAGCTTGTTCGCTTCGGATAGCTTGGGCTTTCTAGCAGGGACACACTTTCGTAGCCGCACATCATGTCAGCGGCGTCGAACAGTTTTGTAAGCGGCGTCGAACGATAATACATACAGGCTCCTTCCTCAAAAACGAAAACTAGGAATCAAAACATAATACAATACCCTTGTATGGGTCTGATAAAATAATCAGAATGACATTTATGAAGTGATATTAGAATGCAATCGAGATACAGCGTGTCATCAAGAAACTCACCTAACCTGGAAACAAACAAATTTTCTTACGTACTATACTGTTGTTTGTAAAGACACCGGTGGCTGCACCTATTTCTCTAGAGGTGTTGCTATATTTTTGAAGAAATCAAGTCATCAAGTCAGCCTACAGAGTAACCTCAAAGCCGTTGACTTGAGAGCAATTATTTTTCGTGGTTTAACCACAGTATGTTCTCTATATATAACTCAAGATTACAATCTCGGGGCTACTGAGTTTGAAAGTTTAGTAAATCACCTCACAAAACCTTTTAAACGGGAAGGGGATTTCAATGCTCATAATGAGCTTAAGGGTCCTACACGGGCCGATGCCCAGGGAAGGCTTTAAGAAATATTCTCGCTTTTGACAGACACCTGCCTGTCTAACGAAATAAACGCCCGACGTATTATAGCACAACTCACAATACATACTCTGCTATCAGTATGGCTATGGGCTCGCCTACTGTGCTGGCCTTAGTACAGTGTAGCGTTGATCGAACTACCTATGTCAGCGACCATTTCCCTATTACATTAACTTCAACAGAGAGCCCTTCAATTCCAATACACACAAAATGTTGCGGTGCAGAAAGTGCGGAATGTAACAACGTAAAAGAAACAGATAACTGTCGTAGGAATGCATAGACCAAATAGGTATTGACCAAGCTGCGGATAGAAGTACTGCACACCTAATTGACGCTGCACAATTCTCTGTTCCCCAAGCATTACGTACAAACAAAAACAAGGGAAGGCCTTGGTGAACTTAGGAGTGCAAGATAGCCGGAAAATAACAAAACAAAGTCTGGGCATCCGTTAGAAGGTTCCCAACTGCCGAAATCTTGGTTGCGTTTAAACGTGCTTACTCGAAGGATATGGATATTAGACGGGCGGCCAAACCGACAATGGGAAGACTTTTTTTATATTCGTTAACTCACACACTGACGCGGACAAAATTTGTAAGAGAATTTTGGCATTACGAGGACGTTATACAAACACCCTCCCACTTATCAGAACGGCTGGAGACACGCTTGAGGATCACGCCTACGCTCTTGTTAAAGAATTTGAAGGTGTCTCAAGTTCCGCACACTACACGACATAATTCTTTCGACATAAAAACATCATAAAACCACAAAAACCCTGAAAAAAAGCACAACGAAGGGGCTACAATGGCCTGTTCCCTAACCACGAGCTAGATGCTGCGCTTTACACAAGTGGTAAACGTTCCCCAGGGGCCAACAAAATTACACACAAAGTGATGAAACGTGTTCATGGTGATACACATAAAAGAACTATCTTCCTATTAAAAATGAGGCAAGCCTAATGTCTCTTAAATCCTGCGAAAAACACATTGTTGTCGCGATACTGAAAGAAGCGAAGGACACTTTTTTAGCGGGCAGCTATAGGTCGATTTTATTAGCGAGCTGCATGCGTAAGCTTCCAGAACACATGATAAACAGGCGATTCATTAATTTTTCCACACTACAGAATTAAAGATATTTGTCCGTCTGCTTACAATTCCGGATGATCCACAAGACAGTCTCGTACCGTTGGAAGCTTACATCAGAGACACATGTGTACGTAAACTCCACTGTATCGCTATCGTTTTTTGTTTCGAAAAATCATATGAATTCGCATGGCGTTAAGAAATTTTACTTGGCTTCGCCTGATTTGGCATTTGCGGCAAATGGGTGATATCCTAGAGGATTGCCTTATAAAAAGGACATTTTGAGTGTGACTTGGAACTGTTTTATAACGTGTTTGAACACCAGAAAATCGTGTGGCACAGTGATGTGCTACGAGTTGCACACTTTTTATTTTTCTAAATGAAGAGTTTTAAAGATGTTTTCCTTCGCTCACTTTTTATTCTGTCTCTGTGGATGACGTGCAGCTAATTTTTAAGCCTTGACATAGGTTCATTTTCAAGACACGGGTCCAACATGAAGTGAACAACAATTTTAAATTCAATGGGGACAAAACTTGTTGCGTCCGCTTTTTAAACCTACGAGACGCGCGACCAGATCCATTTACGACTCTGTACAGAAAACAAATTTCAGTGAAAAAGCGCAGAAGTTATTGTTCGTTCTGCCGGGTGAGATTTGAAGCATCCTACCCCACTTCAAAAGATAGAATAAAAAGTATGAAAGCACTTAGCATTTTAAAGGTTTTCTCACGCCAGTCATTTGAGCTTGGCAATTTGCTTATTAAAAGTTTGAAGTAGCCTTGAAGTTTGAATGTCGACTACGGTAGTGTTCTCTACCAGTCAACCCCAACGACCTATGTTAAACTCAGAGACCCAGCTACTACCTATCCCTTCGAATGGCGATGGTTGCTTTCCAAAGAAGCTCTATAGGAAGCCTGTATGCAGAACCTAGCATGTGGTCACTGGAAAGTCGGATAGAATACAAGGTCATGTTGTACGCAGTCAGAACAACTTCAATCGTAAAATACCCGTAAGACATCTTAATACATGATGCATCTACGGCACGTATGGTCCTATAACGACCTTTTCTGCCGCTGCCCTATTCACCGTAAACATCTTGTCCTCCAACATAAAATTTTCGTTTAAAGACACATACTGCCACCATTACGGACGTGATTGCAACGTCGCAACTGTTACCAGTTGCATGTGACATTTTATTTCCATACATAAACATAAAAACACTCCTGATGTCTTAACACACCAGAACTTTGTAAGCCTTCAACTTTGTAAGCCTTTGTAAGCCTTCAACCAATGCACAAAAACAGGCCTTTCACCGTATCTTTTTGTGCTTTTGTATCTTTTGGGAATGGACGAGGTGAAGATTCACCAATTTCAGCTAACGCTGACAAATTGCCAGTTCATAAAAAACATTCAACTCTTTATAAACGCCATTTTTAGTTTCGGAACACAATGTCTCCAAATTTGAGAGGACAGTCTGTGCAGCGACATTTCTGGCTGCAAAGGTTTGGTTCAAAATTTTCTAGAAGCATTTCAAACATTTCTCCTCCACATTCCTCAAAAAACATACAGGGATAGAAACTTCATTTTACCAGCAACCGTGGCTTACCTGTTCGTGTAGAAGCCACTATGCAGCTTGAAGCCGCACACCACACTTGGCACACGTGGTATTGCGCCAAATGCTTAGATTTTAGCGAACGCGTGACCTCCTGCACGTGGCACCTATACTCTATTCCTCAACATCCAGTAAGTGCTTTCCAAGTAAGTCCGTCCCACAAGCTGAGCCAACTGGAAGATAGGGATGACAACCGTGATCCTAGCGGCACCGGCTCGAGCAGAATTCGTGTCCGGGTAGGCTTACTGGTCTGGAATAACAGGAGCATACTTTCATCCGCCCATTGATATGAGTGACCATAAACGGTAACCTTCATGGTAACATAAGACCTACACCTTCCCGAGTTCCAGCAGCGCTATTTAAAAAGAAGCCCCGTGTGTCCTCGGTCCGCATATTGTACAATTATCACAGTTTTATCCTGCATCAGAATTGCGTCAATCCAGTTATAATCGCCACGCGTTACGGTATCCTCCCTTTTGTTACAGCATGGTTCCTTTGTACACCTTACTGCGAACTATGCGCTGACAACCTCGTGTAGTAGTAGTATAGTAACGACGAGCCCTCTGCCAACCTAGAAACATTTCCCCGCCTCACAAGGTGCTATATAACACCGTCTATGTCGTAGTCCTCTTCTCGAAGTCGACTCGAAATCCTTAGACCTTGCTGTCGACTCGGACATCCCTCCTGCTGACTTGCAAAGAGAACGTTTCGTTGTAACGACGAATGACTTGGTTTGGTCCAAGATAAGGTGGTTGAACAGGCTTTCGTACAGTCTCGTCGAGGAGAAAGGCATGCGTGCATGTCACCAGTCTTTAAACACAAGCAGATTCAGCTTGGTGTATTTTGCTGCTGGCAACGAACGCAGGGCGCATATATAGTGCGCCGGGGCCGGGTAACGAAGACGGTAGCGTTCGCAAACATTGCGTGAACTACACCTCAGATGATTCTGCCCAAACGGCGGCAGTTTGACGGCGACGCAACGGTGGTGGTGCGGCGAGTGTGCCTTGGACGAAAACACCCACGGGGACCAGTTTTTTTTTTTTTTTTTTTCAAACGTGCCTTCCTTGAGCTCCTCCCTTTGGCGCCTCCAAAGGGAGGCGCCAAAGGCGGTGCTGGAGGCATCAGTGAGCAGTCGGAAGGGAACATCTGGCTTGGGATGAGAGAGTGGGGTGGCGTTCCAGAGGGCAGCTTTACAGCTTTACGCCTGTATTGGACTTGGTGTCGAAGAGAAAGATTGCTTCCCCGTACACCGGCAAACCCGTCGTGGAGACGGGGCGAATGTGTAATCAACGTGAGAGTTTGGACAAGTTCGTACTCCATTGAATTAATGCTTACAGCGCTAACAAGACGAAAGACGAAGGACAGAGGCGCTTTAGGCACGAGGCGCCGATGCGGTGGAGTGCCTGTATGTTCTTCTGCGAACAGTGCAATACCCGTAGAACATAGCATATATTAGTCATGAAAAACAAAGTGCATACTGAGGCTGAAATAGCAGTGCCTTTCATTTAAATTAAAATAACCAGTGCATTTCGATTTTCCCGCCTTTACGTGCAGTTCCGCAGCCTGCCTGTGCCAATAAGGGTCACAATCGGTATAATTTTCTAAGGTATTCGGAACCGTCAGTAACTCACCAAGGCAAAGTCCCATCTCCGACCCCACCATTATTCGTGGAACAAGCGGCTGTTTTAGTGCTGTCAGACCTTGGTTGCTGCAAGGTGTCCGTCCCGGGCCAATGCTCCAAAGATCACGAAGTGCAGGTGCGCCTACCTGATGGGAAACCATTACTCGCAGCGTCTGTGTACTACCGCCCAGTCACCGGCTCTCAGAAATCTATTAACTATAATTGGTTACGCCACCTTTCCTTGCGTATCCCCACACTCCAAATATCATCGGCGGGGACTTTAATGCTAAAAGCACTTCGTGGGGATATGACTCTACGGATTGTCGAGGCTCGTGCCTTGAGGTGGCGATTGACGATTGTGGTCCCTCTCTTAATGACCCTACGTTATTCACCCGCGTGGGTCTTCATCGACGGCAGAAAAACACTTCGTCTGACCTAAGCATTGCTCCTACAGGAGTGATTCGCATGTGGAGCCCCTATACCACCACTTGGGGTAGTGAATATTATCCTATTTTTCTCACTGTTCGAGGCAAGCGCCTCCGCACTCGCCAATACCTTTCGCACATTGATTGGTAAACTTTTCGAACCGCCCTCTGTACCCAGAGAATGCAACCCCCCCGCAGTTGACTGCTGCGATACACACGCTGCGAAAGCACACGCTACAGAGGAAATCTTATGCGACTCTTCAACACCCACACTTTTCGCTCATCTTACCAACCTCTGGAAGTGCGGGCAAGCCCTCATGACTCGCTATGTAACCAGTGGCAAACGTCACCGACACCTGATTCGAATTCGTCGTCAGTACCAAATCATTCGACAACACCAGCGCTCACTGTTCAATAAGCATTGGCATAGTCTCTGTGCTAAGCTCGGTAAAGAAAGAGGCATTTCCAAGCTTTGGAGCACGTTTCGGAGCTTGTCAAACAAGCACAAGGGAACACCTACGCCATTCGCATCCTTCACTCTCCGGGACCCCCCAGCGGCCGCACAACATCGGCTGATAACGACTTTTTTCCCTCATGCCGCTCGCAGCCCCCACTCTCCGCTGCCGGTCGTCAGGATCCCGGACATAGATAACGACCCCGACGGCCTTGATGGTGACCCCTCTATGGGCTCAAATAGACTTCAACCAACCGACCATCCCATTCACCATGGGTGAGTTTACGACAGCTCTTCACCAGTGCAAACCTCGCTCTGCCCCTGGTCATGATGGCGTGGCATGGGTGCAGCTGCGTAACTTGGATGAGTCTGCACACTTAGTACTGCTAAACATTATTAACAAATACTGGGCCTCTGGTGACGTTCCAGACGACCTCAAACTGACACTGGTTCACCCAATACCAAAGCCAAACAAAGACCTTTCTGTGCTGACTAACCTCCGGCCTATTTCTCTTGCACCCACCATCTGTAAACTTATTGAACGCCTGAACAACAACCGCCTTCAGTATTATTGGAATATGTCGCCTGTGGTTCCATCCGTCCCAGACTGGCTTCCGTCCTCACCTCGGTACTCACGATTGCCTTTGGCTACAATGACGCATTCTGAAGCGTACGTCACAAGCTGGTAATACAGATTATGTCCTCACTTTCGACGTGCGGAAAGCATTTGGCAGTGTTAGTCAGGCAGCGATCCTTGAAGAGCTCGCTATAGCCTTTCCAAGACAAAGGACCCAAAACTGGATTCGGAATTCTTTATAAAATCGACCAATTCGGCTCCACAGCACGCATCCAGGATGGCGCCCCCAGGACCTTTTATCTAGATAGGGGTGTTTCACAGGGTTCTGTCCTTGGACCCGTACTTTTCAATTTGGCCATGGCACGCATCGCCCGCAACCTAGAACGGCACACTGAAGCTCGTTTTGCTATCTATGCTGACGACCTCACAGTATGAGTTGAGGCCGCCGACTACGACTGCACGTTGGACATGGCAACAGAATTGCAGGCGGCGGTAAACAGCCTTTCCACTACTCTTCCAACTCTCGGCCTTGAGTTAGCACCCGATAAGACCGAATTTCTCCTGGTCCGCGGTCAGCACCAACCACACACTAGTATGCATCATACGAAATACATCGGCGACACACCCATTTCCCCGCACTGTGGTCGTATTCGCTTGCTCGGAACCCCCTCACCAGCCACAACAGCGATCGACAGTGGAGAAGTCAACTGCAAAAAAATTGGAGGCCAATGCTCCACTTAATATCTCGCTTCTCACACAAATTTGGCGGTGATCACAAATCAGCGTGCCTCACGCTCTGCCGGGCGTTAGCGGTCGGTCGTCTCGCTTATGGCGCTCCGGCGTTACGCCTAATCTCGACTCATAAGAAACATTTTGCGGTCCTTTATCGGGCCATGCTCCGCACAATCGCTGAACTTGCCAGGCATACCCGCATCGATGCTCTTGAACGGGCTGCTCTTATGCCTCCTATGGAAGAGCTCCTCGCGGAAACTCTCGAACAACATGACTTTAGGCGGACACTAACGCCACAGCGGGATGTACTCTCCGCCTGGGACTTGCACAATCTTCCGACACTTCCCTTGGCCTCACCCCCGCCACCACCTTGGTCACTCCCGCCTGTCACAGAGGCCCATCAGCGAACTGGTATCCACCATACCAGACCAGTTGCCCGAAAGAAAGCCCTTCAGCGCGTCCTTGCGGCACAATTGCCGGATGAAGTGGACATTTACACGGACGCCAGCCTTCCCATATGGGTCTGGCCTGGCGCTGCCCAGCTCGATCGGACCCGGACGGCTGTATCATTCGACCAGGACCCCACTTGTCTCCCTTACAAGCAGAACTTCAGAGCATCCTCAGCGCTTTGCATCATCTGACCTACCGTATTGCAGCTCCGCCCACTCCACGTTTTCGGATCCTCACGGACTCCCATCAGGCACGTAAAGAACTCCGCAAGCCCTTCAGTGACCACCCAGCTGTGCACGAAATACAACACGTGATCGCCATTCTGGCTCGCAATGGAACCACTGCCCGATTGGCATGGGTGCCGGGTCACACGGACTCGGACGGCGGACATCAGGCTGCACACGATGCAACAAGGGAGTGTCTCGCTAATACCCCTCCCCTGGGCGACGGCGCGTCGTGCACCTCTCCTGACCCTCGCCTTCAACCTGACCTCGCACGCCGTGCTCGGAAGGTACACCTTGCGTCCGTTACTCCCGCTGGCTACCTGGCTCTGGCTCCTCCGATGCCTCGCTCTGCGGAAATCTTCGTCAACAAAACTATTGCTCACGCAGCCCTCACACCTTACTTCATAGGAAAATGAATTCAACCGGCAAGATCTTCCCCTCTTTACTGCCCCTACTGTCAAACGTAAGTATTCGCCAGCCTCAATCACTTAATCTGGCACTGCGCCGCATTTTTCTTCTACCGCCCAATACTCGTCAACGCTTTGCCACGTGATTCCTTTCAAGACGACCCCTCCCCCGTTCGAAGACGCTAATTTTATAACAGCCCTCGGGGTGTTTGGTCATGAGAGTGGTCTCTCGAGATTAGTGAAAACTGGGGCCTACTCCGGTCGTAACAGTTGACTTTACTGCACTGACATGATCCCAACCCTAGTCTGGCTCTGCTGATGGCAGTGATCTCTTCTATGGCGTTCTGGGACACACCATTTCTGCTACTCGGCTACTCCACCTTGCCTCTTCACCTCTTCCCTTATTATGGTCACATGGTCTTCCCTTTGAAATAAAAGATTACAACAACAACAACAACAACAAAGGCACTCCTAGGTACTTCGCTGGCGTCTTCTGCCATCTGACACACTCGAACACATCCGGAGCCTTGTCCCAGTGGCTATATCAAAAACAAAATAGTTTTGTCCAGTCAACGCCACTAGAACTATATTTGAAAAAAACTTGAGGTCACGTGAAGCAACGCTTATGCTGCTCCTATCAACGCAAAAAAAGCTGCATGTGACATCTACGTTTACGGCTGCATGGGTATCATGCGATACCGTTACTTCGGCGTGGAGGGAGCGTATTGGACTGGAGTTCGTGCATTTACCGTTTATGCTTCCGAAGAATTGCTGTTCAGCGACGAGAGCTAGAGTAGCCGCAATAATCTTTATTACTGCGGCACAGGAAAGGCAGAGGCCATTTACACATTTGCGGCTGGAGATATGGGGGTGAAAGGTTGCGGCTCTGGTGTGTTGGTCAGTTTGAGCAAGAAGGTGACAGTGCCAGTGTTTCAAAGCGTTTATTCTCTAGCGCTGTTGCCTGCCTGGACATATTGGTTTTTTATAACACACAGACGCAGAAAGGAACCGCTAGACAAAGTCCGTTATTCAGTAAGATTTTTAAGGAAAGCGGGTAAAGAGAAGGTAGACCCCAAAATGGAACCCCATGTCTCGAGCCTCAGCATTAGCTGACGCTGATCTTGAGGTGACAAGCTTGTCAAGTCTACGGGAAACGTACAGTACCACTATGTTTGTTCCGACCTGGAGGGATATTTCGGTACATTTCCCACAGCCATATCGTCCCAATATTTATGTGCGTTATAGGAAAAGTGCACTCATGCGGAGGGGGAGCGGCAGGAGGAGGAGGAGAAAACATTAATAGTAAAATACAGCCTCATAGTGGGCCAGGTCCTCAGTCCAGGCCAAGAGAGTAAGGAGCAGGAATAAACGTTGATTGTTTCCTATAAATTCCTTTGATTCCTACTCGTTGTCGAGATGACCTACGAAAATTTGGGCGGAAAACTGAGACTCTGCTGGCACTCGATAGGCATGGCTGGAAATCTTTGGGAGAGGCTTTCTTCCTGCATTGGACGCAAACAGATTCATATTGATGATGGTGATGATTTCTATAAAAGGAAAATTGAGCGCTGGTTTATCTTCACTGTAGTAGCGTTGATCATCCAGGGTGTGTGGCGTCCCTAGTCCAGGATGTCACGACCCTCAGCTCTCTGTCTGGCCCGCATCACCACGCCCTCTGGTCATCCAGGACCTCGTTGGTCAGCAGGGCCTCCCAATGCTCCGTCAATGGCGTCAGGACCTCTGGGAGCTCCTTCACACCCTTGCACTCCCCCACCATGTGGTAGAGTGTGTTGGGGGTCCCCAGAAATGGCAGTCGTAATTGTACAGACTGGGATGAATCATGTGCAACTTCGAGGCGTGCGGGAAAGAGTTCGTTCGCAGTCTTCTTAGCTGCGTTGCTTCTTCTTTGGTGAGTTATGAATTAGGTGGTGGATATTTCCATCTGCCCAATCTGGTAATGTCCCAATATGTCCCTGGTGCGTCGTGGGACAGGTGGAAACATCGACGGGGGAGTAGCTTGAGCTTCTGTGACGGTGGTGAGGGTAGCGGTGGTTCCCCGATTGCAATGATCTCGGGCAGCGGCATCAGCCGCCATTTTACCTTCCAGAAACTCGGGCCCGGTGTCCACACGATGAATATGTTCGGTACATCATCTTCTTTTTCATCGTTTAGCATCAGGAGTACGTTGAGCGCCACTGTGGAGATAAGAGCCCTCTGAAAATTTCTGCAGGCTATTTGGGAGTCCTTCATTATGATCATGCGAGCTTGACTTTTCCTGATCGTTGTAGTAGCGAGAACAATCGCTGCCTTTCCTTCGGAGTCAACGTCTTCAGTCGTGATAGTTGCCCAGCCTAGCTCCTTTACTTTCCTTTGCTCTTTTCCTTTGCAGATACGCGGGAATTTCCTTCAAATGTTCCTGAGTTGAAAAAAAAACGCTCAACAGTGCTGTATGCCGCTGATGAAAACTGTGCATAATCAAATGCTTATAATTATAGCACTGTTTTTCTGCAACGCGAATTGTTGAGCGCTAATTTGAGGACAGCAATAAAAAAGTATCTTGTTTACAACACGAAACAGTAAGACATACGAATGGTCCGGCAATACAAAGTACATCTTAGAATTAGACTCGCAACATCAAATGATAACATAGAAGTCATAAATTTCTCATTTCATGGAAAACGATAACAATTTCTATTTCTAGGGCCCATTTACACTCGCAACTCTGAATACTTCACTGCCCACAGCTGATTTGCATGACTCAATTTATCCTTGAGGCAAAACAAACTGCATAGTTAGTACATGAGAATTGTTCAAAAGTTACGTGTGTTCAATGGTTGTTATTTATTTCTAAGAATTTTCTGGCAGCCCCGAAGTCTCTATTCTTCCCTAAACTTTTTCGTTTTTTTTTTTCATGATCGTTGGGTCCTAGAAAAACTGTGTGATTAGGCCTCCCAACTAGTTACAATCCCTCGTGGTGTACTGTCTTTGGCTGGCCCACTTCTAGAGTGACACCCTCAGTATCAGAAAACAAGGCGAGTGCTAAATTACACCGAAACGTTTTATAGTCAGAAATACCTTCGCGTACAAAAAAGGTGCTTTTGTTTCTCAGTCTTATGACGCTTTCAGATATTTGCTTTTTTGACGACATTGTGTTCTAGGTAACGTTTACTTGTTACATGGCCAGGTCTTCCGCCAAGAAAGTGTGCTGCCTTTTTAAGCGGTTTCGTATTTCATTTCACATAGTATTTACAAGTTTTGTATTACGAAACGAATGTGGCGTGCTTCTACGTGCCGCGGTGTCCAGGCCGAAGAAGGCGACAGAGCCGTTTTGCATGCGAGCTGTGTGCGTGCAGTTTTTGGAATCAGCGTAGCGGACAATAAATCCCAATAATGCACCGTCCAACCTTACCTATCAGAGCATGTCCTGTAAAAATCAAGGTGTCGAACCGAAAAAAATTCCGGTTTCGTTACAGTTCGGGTTCGGGTGAATTTATTTCGTTCTCGTTCATTGCCGTTTCGACTAAATCGCGTTCCGACACGAACCGGTTCGGGAGCTTTGAACCGGTTTGTGAACCGTTTCGACCAGTTTTGAGTTATCAGCGAAGTTGTCGTCCATCCCTATTCTTAGGGAGAGAAAGATAAAAAAAGATTTATTTGGGAAAGAGCGATTGAGGTTTGGCTACAGGCGGGTACCTCCGTCCAGGGCCTTGTTCTCTTCCGCTCCTCTCCGGGATCGAAGAACCAAGTCTTTCCGAACCCCAAAATCGTAGCTGGTAAGAGCTGTCTCCCATAGCTCGAGAGTACTTCTGGTGTTGGGTGCTGAGGGCCACACGCTGCGGCCGCCCCTGGTAGCGTGTAATATTTACGCTGGTTTTCTGCACTTTTAGATGCGACGCTGAGAGCATCTCTTGTCGGTGGCCCTGTCCTTGCTGCGTGCGACCGTTGTTGTTGTCCGCGTGCGTCCGTCGTTGTTGTCCGCAGCTACTCTCACCCTCTTCTCTCCGATAGCGAACACTCTCTCGCGAGGGGCATTGGATTGGATTCGATTGGCTTGGCTTGGCTTGGATTGGATTGGATTGGATTTGGATTGGATTGGATTGGATTAAAGTGGATTGTGTTGGATTGTGTTGCGTCATAGCCGCGGCCCTCTCTCTCTCCGCGGTCTCCTCTCCTTCGGGCGCGCTGCGCATATAACCGGTGTGCCGCTCTCCGGCGGCCTTTCGGTCGACGGTTGCTCTCCGCTTGCGCTTGAACCCCCCTCAGCGTCGCATCACACCAGGGTTCCCACCAGGGGGGGTGGGCTTAATTTTTGCATTTCCTGTCTTAATTTTGTGGAAACGTGGGCTAGCGTTTTTTTACAAGAGAAGGCATTGGTTTGTAACTGCCGAAGTACGTGAGCTTCTGTGGCTGGCAGACGTTTGTCAGGCTTGGAGAGAGGGGCTCGAGCTTCTCTTCGGATCATAATTACTACAAGCCTTAGGGACTAGCAGGACTAGTTAGGGGTGTTTCACGAAACATTGGAAAGGTGTACGACGTCGGCATTTTTATTATCTACGAAAAAGTTACATGTGGCTCATAGCGACAGAGAATATGATATCTGACGCTAGTTTGGAGGAGCAAAATTTCTCTTTAAAAAATTCTAAAGCCTGCCAACTGAAATTTGTGCGAATTTCAATACCTTTACCTCTGTAAAGCACAAACTCTTCCAGCTACCGCCACAAATGTTTTTTTTTTTTCTGTCCAGGCTTTGCATACTTTTAAGTGAATGATGGAGTTTAGTTTCGGCTTGCAGGGAGAACTCTTTCCTTCAAAATTACAAGCCTGACTCATTTTTGAAAATTACCAGAACGTCGGTGTGTACTTCGCTATCTAAACAAGTCGGTGTGCTCAATAGTTGTTTTTTTTTTTTGTATTTTCCGTCTATCATTAATTCTGTGTACCACTTTTAGTTTACATCAAAAAACGTTAATCCGAACAGTGCGCGGGAGTGAGGTAAATCGGTAATTTCTCTCGAATTTGGTAGCCAATATACAAAGGCCCTCCTCGATTTTTTTGGAGCTTTCACGTGTCGAAGCCCGAGTTGTTCTTTCTTACAATTATTAAACATGTTGTATTATTTTTGCAGTTTTATACCTACAAAGCACCAAATATGACACTGCCGGCTCTATTGTGGTGACATACTGAAGTGGCTTGTAACAAACTTCTGACGTGAACGCAAGACGAGAAATGGCCGGTACCAACTCTTCCCCTCAACGCCTCCTTGAAAGATAACGATTATATCAGGCATGATGACGCTCCAAGTCCAATATCGGACATAGCAAAGAACTTCTAGGGAAAAAAAAGTTCGCACAGCTTGCAATAGGGGTACAGGGCTGAAAAACAGCGCACCTTGAGTACCCTGTGCCTTCGTCGGAAACCCGGCTGTTGCTGCACCGCACATTTATTTTCCAACTTGCCGCTGAAAGTGTCCCTTGACTGGCAGGTCAGGGTCGTGTGTCGGTAGGCTTCAGGATCTTTGTCCATAGGCTTTCATGTCTCTCCCAAAGTGGGCCGTGTTAGCACGCGAAAACACAGGCGGCCAAGTCCAAAGCGAGCGCCCTCGCTACGATCGCAAAGGAAATGCTGTGCGCCGGGAATGCGATGATAGCTCGATGGACAGACGCCGGTTTCATAAGGTGAGGTACCAAGGTTCGACTCAGACCACGGGAAGCGTAGTTTTTCCACTCAATTAGCTACACATATTATTCTTCCCAGCAGGTTCTATTGATTGATTGTGGGGTTTAACGCGCCGATGCAACGCAGGCGATGAGGCGCGCCGTGGTGGAGGGCTCCGGATTAATTTGGCCACCTGGGGATCTTTATCGTGCGCCGAAATCTCGTACGCACGGGCGTTTTTGCCTTTCGCCTCCATCAGAAAAGCGGCCGCCGCGGCCGGGAATCGAACCCGCGACCTTGTGCTCCCCAGCAGGTTCTAACCCCGTACGTCTCGGTCCTTTGGTGTCGTCCAGTGTCAGGTTGCCGGTTGCATGGCGGAAAGGTCCCGGATTCGATTCTCAGAACCTCCTTAACCAAAATTTTTGTAGAGGTTTCGATGTGTTTGGGTGTGACCGACAGACAAGCTCGAACTAGACAGCTCGGCTGTTAAAATCTACCGCTCAGTTATGTGCTTATTTACTAGGTGAAGGCAGCAAAAAAAGAGCCGATATTATTTGTGTATGAGCCCTGCGCAGAATAATGTTTAAAAAAGTGATTTGCCGTTTTTCCTTTTGTTCTAGCGGAAACACACATTCGGGAAAATATTGGTGCGGTAATAGCCAAAGCTATGCCTGTGCTCTGAGGCGCAATCTGTATCACATAGCAGCAAAAAATACAGCCAGAATGAAAGAAGGGCAAAGACGATATTTTGTATCACCTGCAAGACGAAAAAAGTGTGCTGTTTCTTTCGCTCAGTTTCGCATTCTGCACGCGTGGCCAGCTGCAACACAGCAATGCAATGGTGCTGCGTATACGTGTCCTTATAGGTTGCGATCACACATAGAGGGTTGACAGTGTTGTGATTGCTCTGAAGCAAAAATGAGGGTGGGAAGTTACGCAGCTGATCTTAAATGACGAAAAAAATCCTGAATGACATTGACAGAGCAGTATCAACCCCGTGTGGTCGAACCATTTCCTTGTGAACTGCTAACCGTTATATATTTCTTCGGTTCTCTGCGGGTTAATATTCAGCCGGCTCAAAAAATAACGGTTCGCGTACCAGTTAAGTATCGTCCCAAATATCGGTTCCGTTCAAGTTTTAGGTTCCGTTCCGGTTCGACACCCTGGTAAAAATGCAGTAAGGGATATCGGCCTCCGACGTCTGTTTCGTTCTTCAACGCCACAGGAATACAAGTAAATAGTGAGTGAAGCTAGTACCGAAATCATGCTTCCATCAGGCCAAAACTCAGCAATAAGATATAACGCGTGATAATCGCGTTGGCAATAATTAGTGTATCCATTTGCAGACTTTTAATATGCGTGAAGGGATCATGCTTATCCATTGTGAACTTAAGGCTCCACCCTATGCCCGCGCCTTGATCAGCTTTTAAAACTCCCCAGTACGACATTTCTGCCACGCCGATCCCACAACACGCCAGTCGTTCCCTGCGCTTTATTAACTGCAGTAATCATGGTAGCCCTGCTATTCGTGTCCCTCACTTCCCTCGTCCACCAGTATTGACATCTCATACACGTGAAAATCTTCTCTTCCCCTTAGCCGCCCTGAACCGGCTGCAGACTCTGTTCTAGAACGCGGAAAAGCAGTCACTGTCGTCACGGAAATCGCAGACACAGCTTATGACGCGCGCTTCGCAGTGGCAGGGGCGACCGATGCTTCCACTTCACGTCTCCATGGCAACGTCCTGAGCGGTGCAAAGGCAACGCCACTGTAGCCATATGCTCTCTAATTTACTGTTATTTTTTCGCTCGTATGATAAATAGGCACCGATAATTTTTGTCGCACCGCCGCAACTCTTGGTCACGCCAAAATAACCACATTTGCTCACCCCCGTACCCTTAATATTCTCGAGCACAGTGCCATCCGAGTGGTGCCTCGCAACCAATACACGGTTCGTCACCAGGGTCAAATACGCAGTAAAATAATTAGTTTTATCACTTAACACTTCCCAAACTGGTTGACCAATACAGGAAAACAATGTATTTTGTTCTATCACTCAACACTTGTTAAAGTAGTTTTGATATTCCCTAAAACGACCGCCTAACACGTTTTTGTGCGAACATTTCCAGCTGAACAGCCATTCTGGTTCGCGATATCAAGGTGGCCGTTTTTCATGAAAAAATATTCTAATCTAGTAGTCATTGACTGCAGCCGCGTCCTGCAGCCATGTATGCCACTTCGCCTCAACATCGTGGGCAAGTCCATCCTTGACCACGGATAGGACACATCGGTACTAAAATCGACTACGACGAGGAACCCGTGCTCATCAATTAGCTTGGTCAAGAGTCAGCTCCATCATATCGCGGATTTTACGCCGACGTGAGGATTAATGAAACTTAGCTTTCCCTACTGCTAAATACAGGATCAGCTGTTTAAATGTTGTCCGAAGACCTATTTTAACGGTACTTTGCTGCAAAAATAGGAATTAAAGCTTTATCAAGAATTTTACAGAACTACTCCGGCCGTATCATACCAGTGTGTGGGTGTTTCGCAGAAAGTGTCATATTTCAAAATCGCCAAGAATTTCCACTACTTTATGTTGTACAGAAGGTGGATCTCTCGTTGGCATTGATGCTATTTCTGCTCACCAATTAGCTCTCGCAAACGACCAGCTCCGACAACTACAGAGAGCCAGTCGGAAATTGATCAACTTGGCGTACTGGTTGAACAAACTCTGCCTTGAACTCGGGGTCTTGTATCTGATATGGAAGAAAGCAGACGGAGAGAATTGTAGCTGGCGGAAGAAATACGGCTGCTAAAATCGCAACTGTAAGATATTCGGGAGAAACTATATTCGAGCGAACTCGTCTGAAGTGGATAGCAAAAGTGAATCTCGGAAGGTTATCGTTAAGATTTAAGATGGCTGACCAAGGTGCGGTGGCGACACAATGCAACGTCGTGAAGACGGACGCAGAACACAACATGAGGCTCACAGAATAAGGAAAATGACAGATCAAGACGGCAAAATTCTCTTGGAACGCTGCAAGACTACAAAACGACGCGGAAATGAGTCCGCTGGCACAAATAACGCAGGTGGAAGGGACTCAGCTGACATCTGAGGTTGACCAACTTCGCAAGGAACTTCAAACCAACTTATTTAAGCTGGAGGACAGCCGACAAACAAAATTGATTGATGGATTGTAGGGTTTAACGCGCCGACACAACGCAGGCGATGAGGTGCGCCGTAGTGGAGGGCTCTGGATTAATTTTGACCACTTGGGGATCTTTAACGTGCGCCGAAATCTCGTACAAACGGACGTTTTTGCTTTTCGCCTCCATGAGAAAAGCGGGCGCCGCGGCCGGGAATCGAACCCGCGACCTCGCCGACAAACAAAATCACAAATCATACACGATGCACGTTCCCAAAGGACAAGACGCCCCTCACACTGGGTAGACTACGTACGGTCATCGTCTAACACCAAAACCCACAACAAGGATAAGAAACGTGGAATAGGTGTTAACCGGAACCAAGGTGCGTGTTTGCAGTTATTGTAACGGTGGGGTGAAGTGCTCAATCCAGTGAAGTAAAATACAAGTGAAGATAAGTGCAAATGAAGTGAAAAAAGTATCTCTTAGGGACTTACAAACTCTTCAACGGGAAGCTAATGTCCGTCTGTGGCCTCAACCAAAGCACGGAGACTAAAAGAATTTTCTTGACCATGTTGTTCGCATCATCTTCATCTGAAGTAATGATCTTTCCTTAGCGAAGATGAGCAGAGGTATCAGGGTGAAACGAAGCTTGTATCTTAAATAACTGGACGCACACATGCGCAAATCTTGATGAGTGCATTAACTTGCGAAGGCAGAACTTCAAGCAGGAATGAAATTTTCCAGTCCAACAGTCAAGCTGAGCTCCGTTGTAGCGTAGGACGTTTATACCAAAGGTAGCCTAATAGTTGAGGTGTGCCAGCACCGTAAATTCCATCCAGAGGGTGTTTTCACCCTGCACAACTGTCGCGCACCGAATGCTGACAGCACGCAAGATCCTCCCACCCCACGGGACAAAAAAAATAAACTTTTGATCCCACGTGAACACAGCTTTGAGTCCAACGCATGTTTTGAAAGAAAGAAAGAAAGAAAGAAAGAAAGAAAGAAAGAAAGAAAGAAAGAAAGAAAGAAAGAAAGAAAGGCTGGCCAAAACAGGGGCACCAGTGTACATAACGCTGTTTCAACGCTGTTTACACTAACATTCATTTTGTTCTTCGGCATTATTACCGGTGGAAGAAAAGGTGAAAGCAATCGTCCCCACCCTACCGTAAAGCCCACAGCAGATACTTTTGCAATGGCAGCGAGGTTGGTATGGCTTGTTGCGTACGTGGGACAGAGAAGATCTGGTCGAACACTTGCGAATCGTTTGGCGTGTTGCTTGATTGGTTTAACCAATAGTAAGCAGAAGTTGTCATAGTTGTGTCGTAAGGCAGATTGCTGTGTATTGCCGTGGATGATCCTCCAAAGTGCCGTTGAAGCTGCTGTGGGCATTGGTAACAAAATGAGGATATATGTTCTCTGAGACTGCAGGTGAAACAAAGAGACCGCGTTCGGGGCGAAAACAACGCGAGGTAGGTCATTCGTACTCAGCACGTGTTGGGCGGAAATGTTTATTGTTGTGCAATGCCAACCTCCGTGACTCGTTCGTACCGGTACGCGGCGCTCCTAGAGCGCTTTTCTTATCGGTTGGCGCCCCAAACTTTCTTACGCCAAGACCTTCAAAACTCATCTGGTGACCATTGCAATGCCCACTGATGGTAGATGGAATAGACTGACGCGATGCAGTGGCGGCACAGCAGGTCGCATCAGGCCCCCACCTAGCTGGCCAAGCTGTTTCTTGTACTGCAAATCTACGGCGCAATCTCTCCGGAAGGGCCCGAATTGAAGTCTACGCTCGCTAAGGTGAGGACATTTGCAAGACGGCAAAACATGGGTGAAGGGCACCGCATTTTTAGTGCATCAAAACAGTGGTCCACTGCGTCTCGTGAGGACGCAAGGTCCCCCTTCGTTATTAGAAAATTATAGGTGAGCACAGCAATTCTCTTAAAGGAGCCATGAAGAGAAAATGCAAGTTGGTTTTATTCGAAAGATTTCGTGTTTTATAGTGCCCCCAGCGCTTGTCCGGATACAAACGGTGCTTTATTCACAGAGAAATTAAACAATTTAGGTTAAAATTTTGATTTTCCCGCTAAATCGTGCGTTTTCGTGGTCCCAAGTGACATCACGGGAACCGACCGCTCTGCAGCCTAGAGTACCTGCATTCACGCATCCGCCGTACAGGGTAGAGACACGTATACGCTGGAGCCGCCATTTTCGGTTGCTCGCTCGCCGCCGAAGCATGTCATTGTGTCAAAACCGCGCTAAAATTATCGCCGCAACGTGGTTTACTGAAGAAGTTTGAATCATATTGGCTGTTTCGCGTTGCTAGGTCTCGTGGGAAACGAAAACAATAACGCGTTGAGCCCGTTGGCCCAATTGCGGCGGCACGGGACCGTTCAAAGGTTGTCTCCACCCTGTACAGCGGTGTTGGTCTGTTCCCGCGTTTCTTTACGTTCCGTAAACTAGATGGCGCCACCATACCGTGGCAAGCGTTTGGTTTGTTTTTGCCCGCATTTAAACCTGGCTTGTTTTTGTTCTGGGAGAAAATATTCGTTCCATGAAACAGTGCTCGCTCGACAAATGGGGTCACGTAAGACACCGTTGCTTGCGTCAATCGGCCAGTGTCGTCTGAGACAACCCCAAGCCCCGTAGTGCTGTGCAGCAGCTAAACCAAGCATGCTGTGCGCAGTACGAACAGCAGAACGCATCAGTACTTCTATGTTTACATGTGCTTTCGTAACTTCCACTGTTTGTCCCATCATTCTTATTGGTTTGTAAAGAATGTGCCCTAAATTTAAGCGCAAATCGCTCGTTCGTCTAGTTTGTAAGCTCTACCTAATTTTCTTCTGCTTCTGCCAGCCTCCGCCAATCGCAGAGCTTAGCTCATGTGACATCATAGGTTCAGTTGCGGGAAATGAGCTGGTGGGTCGCATGACCATTCCCGTTTTTCCTAATTATGTAGCTTATTTGAGCGAAGTTTACGTTAAAAGTGGTGTCAGTATGATTCTAACGAGACAATCTTTTGAATGAACCAAACTTGTGTTTTCTCTTCATGGCTCCTTTAAGCAGGTTACGTACCTTGTGCTCTGCGCTCATGCCACTGTTAACCAAGATGCCGGTCTTAGGGACTTCCTCATGTACGTACGTTACGCTGGCACCTCTAGAATCTTGGGCTCATTGCGCGGGGGTTTGTTCAGGCTTTTTCTTTCTAGTGAGTGAATATCCAAAGCAGTTCTTCGTCTCGGCGACCATGATATTCCACGCTGCAAACGTTTCCTTGTGGTTTTCAAATATACAGAGGGCAGTTCCAGCGGACAAGAAAACCACGTTGGCGAGCTGCGTCTCCGGGTCTCAGCGGTCGTATTTGCATACCGTTTCCTAATGGTTGATTTAATCTTGTAAGTGCTCTTCCGGAGTACCCGAAAATATTCGCGGTTCCCTCTGGTGTGAGCAGGCACTGGCCCCTCCTGGAAAAGTGGCACCAGACGCTTGATTATCACGGATTTTGATCTCTTTGCTTGAATGCCCGTCCAAACGCTTGCTCTGTGGAAACTCATCGGGTATTTCAAGGGGAACGGTACCCACGTCCTCAACCAAATGACGCGGCTGTAAGGGTGAGAAGGTCATTATTGAAGTAAAACGAGAATGTGCAGGGCAGCAGGGGGGGGAGGGGGGCAGCACATAGCATGTCGCACGTACATCCTGCCTCTTTGCTTCTTTTTCACCCTGCTGGTTGGTTCTCTCCCGCTGTCATCTAACATAGAATTTCGAGTGGCCACTTTCTATTGTACCAGTATACCAAAGCACGAACAGCCGAACAATGCAGACAGTAGGGAAATGTAGAGTAATCAGATTGGGTGAAAATTGAAACTATTGATATAAATGTCAGGACATTCGGTTTTGTTTGACTTTGTCGGCGAAATTTTCAGGCCATTTTGTGTGGGAGCTTGCAGGGGCCTTGCAACAGCTTCGTTAAACGCTTTCACTCTTTCCTTCGCATCTGGAAGCACGGCGAAAGCTATTGTTATCGCCAGAATGGAGCGGCACTGCGGGATTTGCTCGTCGCACTAAACACGTCTTCCATTCCTGGTTTGTTTTTGTGGCTCTATTTTTAAAGTTGCTATCGAAAAGCATTCATTGCTGGAACTCAAGAAAAACCCACCAATAGCCGCTACATGGCCACAGTGACGTGATTCGGGCCGTCAAAGAAAGGCAAGACCGAGAAAAAGAGAAAAATCTTTTGAGCGAGTTTACAAGATATTTAAGGGGCATAAATCAGTAATTTTGGCTGAGGTACTTCGCGACCCCCTAATCTAAGTACTGGGTGTGTTGGGTGACTACGTTCTGCAAGCATTTAATATATAAAAAAAAGCGAAAAAAGTGTTGCACGGTACCTTTAAACAAATATTGAAATTCAAAACCTTGAAAACTATTATCATAAGACAGAATATCAAGACAAAAAGACATAATATCAAGTAATATAAAAAATACTTAGTACACTTCTCCAACAAGCCTCCAACAAAAAACAGGAAATAGAATTTACAAAATGAAAAACTGAGCGAACTACCGAAATCACCAACCAAATCTGTGCCAACTGCAGCGGCATTCCCCAGTTATACTCAAATAAAAACAAAAATTTCAGAACTTAAAAATACCCCCAGTAACAAAAGCCTACTTTATCCGCCATCGTGAGGTCTTAACCAAAACAAAAAAACTCGAGTAAATATAGCGTGATTCATGGATATCTCCCTGCAAGTGCTACTTTGGAAAAGTAAGGTTGGTGAAGCGAGGAAAACGTGTAAAAGCGCTGATGCATTGATGGGCACTTCTCAAAATCTTTGAGTCTTCATTTTCTCTCGAGATGTAACAAGTGGCCCCCATTGTTTTGCAGTGCATTAAGCATCTTTGATGTACTAAACCAAGGGTCGGCAACCTGCTGTCCGCGGGCAGCATGCGGCCCGCGAGGAAGTAATATGCGGCCCCCGACACGACCCCACACCCCCCTCCCCTTGTCCCTTGATGTCTGAGGACTGACATGGCAGTTTTGACATAAAATGGGGTTAGGCAAGAACAAAGATCGTTTCCACTCGGCATTGTCCCCCATCTTCCAGTTTTGTATAGTATTATCAATTTCCCTAATTTTTCTCTTTGCCTACAAAGCACCCCCTTCCCTCCCCCCATTAACCAGCTGGCCTTCGCGACGACTTCATGCAACTCGGCCTTCCGCCTGAAAAGGCTTCCGATCCCTCTTCTAAGAAATTAAACAGCCTGACTGCTTTACAAAGCTCCGCTTTCGGAAACTAACCGCATTAAAGTATAGTTCGCTGCGTAAAAGTTCGAAGTGTATTTTTCCAATGAGGGCAGCCACTTCTCTCTAGTGCGCGTATTCTTTATCAAAAGCCCTAATTGGTATCTCGTACGGACGAGGCTAGCGCAGGAACCAAATTAAAGCAATGCCAAATAAGATGCTCAAAGCTTTTAAGAAAGCTCACTGAGGTACTCGCCTCTGGTGAGGTGGCAGATATACTTGTGCTAAGAACGCTGTTATTCTTCGTATTGCACACACAGGAGCCATGCTTAAATACTAATAAGTTCTTGTATTCTGCTAATAGAAGACAACCAATTTAAATTATGTATAATAACAATATCTATTGTTCAAAACCCGATCACACCTTTCAGATTCAGAGCTGCTACCACACAAAACGCAGGGGGTAAGGTATTTGTATCCTGCAAGGACAGCGCTTCACATCATTTTGCTAGAAAACACCTCTTGAGACAAATTCTTGATCACTTGGTGCTCCGACATCGCAATACACACTTGAGAAAGTAGGCAATACGCGTGATTTCAAACTCATATGGGTGTTCAAGAACTTGGCATTTTTATTGAACATCCAAAATAGGGCGAGACACTTACTTCGGTAGAATAACAAAAAAACGTTATTTAAATTATTTCTTCGCTGTTTTAGTGGCACCAAACATTGCGCCACGGCAAAGTTACCTAGGAAACGATACACAGACGAACATTCCGGAAGATAGGCGCCTCTCAGTTTTCGCAGTATGGTTCACGTGCATACGTTCGAAGATATTGAACTCCTCTTCCGGGCGCAGTCACACTGAAATATCCCATCCGACCAGTTTTCCAAGGATCGCTTCTTCGGGGGCAGTCTTGGGCGAGAGCCTGCTGGTAGCCACGCGGGCAAGGCCACGATGTGAATCGACATCTGGGATACTTTAGGGACGCCACAAACAGCCTGGTGGCTCTTCGGTGGCTGCAGGGGTACACTGCTAAAAGAGTAAGGAGAAAATTTTATTCATTGAGCGGAGTGCGCACACACCTACAATATTTCTGCTGTCATGTAGTTTACGGTTTTATTATACAATTACGTAATCATTCATTTACATAAAATGTCCTGACAATTAATTAACCTTCATCCAGAAAAATGTTTGACACGTTGACTATCGTCACACTGATTGCTCAAACAAAGTAAAGAAGTGTTATTATCGACGTAATTAACGTGTACTATTCAGGTTTTTTATGTTTTCCTCTTCAAACAACGCACTTGAGGTATTAAAACAGCGGGTAACTCAAAAGTCATAGTACCCAAATTTTTTTCTGAAAATACCATTCTAGCTAAGTGTAATGATATGGGTTCAAAGTAATCACTTTTATTAAGTACCTAGGCTTTCAGCCTTGGCATCAAAAAGTCGGTAGACAGTGCTTCGCATTAAGTCGCTGCGTTACGAACAGTTTGCGTAGAAATCAGCTACTGATTGGCAAATCATATTTAAAAAAAACATCCTGGAAGGGAGCGTTTTTAAAAATAAATCCTTTAAACGAGAGCCTGAACATATTTTACCCATACCATTTTACCATTTCCTATGTCCCATTTTACCATTTTGCCATGTCCCATTGTACCGGCAATACCTGGAAACAGATATTGTGTAGGTTCGTGTGAAAACAAAGCTAAAATTGGCGCATATGGCTTTCAAAACTCCTCCGGGAATATACGACATACTTGCACAAAACGAACGTGGGCTGTCACGCACATTACGGTCGGAGCGGCACCGCAGCTCGGTGCACACGACCCGTAAAGAAAATCGGTAAAGATGACCTCCCTCTGCAGGCTCCATAACCCCGCAGAATTCCGGTAAAGTGATTCGCGACACTGCTGCGATCAACTGACAGATTGTTGAATACTGTCTCTATAGAGACAGTATTCAACAATCTGCAAATAGAGACAGTATTGAACACGTGCAAATGTTTTCGAATTAGCCGAACTGTTATTGGTTCGTCATGATCTCATAAAACACGAACGCTTCGAGGCCACCACGTAACCAATACGGGAACAGCCTGGCACCCCAGTATGGCGTCATTTCCGGAAGGCAAACCACGACGAGTAGAAACGGGAGACAGGAGTGCAGCTTTGCATCCCCCCTACCCTCCCCGGCCGGCTTGCTCCACCTTCCGTCCACTCAAGTCGGATACAATGGCTCATATATTTTTAAGTGCGAATGCACTTTATAAGCGACCCCAAACCATCCACCGCCGGCGGCGGCGGCGTCCGCAGTGCTCCTCTATATTTAAAAAAGAAACAGCATCCGGCGCCAGGTTTCGATCCGAGGACTTTGCGGCCGCAGCGCGACGCTCTACCGACCAAGCCACGGACGCGACGGTGATATCAGTGTTAGTGACGCGCCTTATATCTTTAACGCATTCAAACTACGTCGTCAGCGGCGTGCGTTGGCGACTCAGCGGCGTTATAGCGGCTTGATAACTGCGTGGTTTACACGTGATACTACAAACCCGATGGAAGAGATGGAAGAGAAGGCGGCGAGGCGGTGGGCTGCGGGGGCCGAGCGCAAGCGCCGCAAGCGGGCCGACAACCGTGCATTCGCAGTTTCACATTCTCCCCCTCGGGGAAATGCGAGGGAATTTTTTTGCGTCATTGTGTTGAGTAGTGTTTCCAAGCCTTGCCTCAAGTCTCCGCCCTGCAGGGTTGAACAGAATGCTGAGAACACGTGCCCCTCTATCTACTAGTTATTTTTGTTACATGTTAGCACCCAAGGTGAGCTGCAATTGATTTAGTTTTACGGAGCCACCTCTCTTTCTGTTGTATAGCCCTTTGCACGCGGTACTTAGCCAATAAAAGCACAAGCACTTGGCTTAGGAGAAAACGGAGCACAAGAGCATCTCGTCTAACGTGGCTTCTGCTTCGGTTGTGTTGGAAGTGCTATCTTCGCATTTTTTCGTGAAACATAGCTCAGCGCTACTGGACATAAATAAAAAAATCCACGTGCCACCATACCACTCATTAATCAGCCAATACAAAGTGGCCGTAAAATGTCATTTTTAAGGCGATATACATAACTGCCCCATTTTGCGAAAAAGTGCCGTTGTGGTTGCTTGCGGGTCAAGAAAATGACGGCCACTCGAAAAAGTAAATAAAAAACACGTGTTATCCAATTATTCTTAAACAAGACTCTTCAAAGTAGCACCCGATGCTCTACCGACTCCGTTCTCCCAGGGCGTTGCAAGTGGTCGAACAAAGTTGTTGTTTGTTCCTTTCTTTCCAGCACATGCTCACGCGGGAAATTCTCGGAATCGGCAGCTTTCTGGGGCTGATATGCCCGCTTGACGAAATTTATAAAACTGAATCTCAAGCGTAAAACTTGTAGAATCGCGCATCCCGCGTGACACCTCGACGTGATAGCGCGTGAGTTTCCAACATAGGTGCACATCAGCCACGCAGAACCCTGACTCCAAGGTGGCCGTGGCGTGTGCCAGCGTGCTTGCTGACGTAAATTCCGGCGTAAGACCACGAAATGAAAGCAAAGAAACAGACGTATGGACGGTGAAGCCTCACAGAAGCCGGTCGAAGTAATTTGTATCAAGCCACCATAAACGAAAGCAAACAATTGACGCAAATACGATTTAGCCATAAAGAAGTTGTTAATAAGTATCACCATGCCTTCAACTTCAAAATACATGAGCCTACGTAAGGGTCCCGAGTAATTTTGTATCAGTAAACGCCAGTTGTATGATCACCAGCACGTGTAACTGTGCGCGTGTTTTTATTTTATACTGCCAAGGAGTACTCATAATCGAGATCTCCCCAACACCGTGAAAAAAACTGCGTGCACGGTGCACATCGCGCACTTAAACAGCAAACGTTAGGGATCGCTGTCCATTGTTAGTCATAATCTTGCACACTGTTCGAGAAGAAGCCAGCGCCAAGCGTTTTCTGTTGACCGAGGTTTTCAAAACGAGAACCTTTGATTATTACGATTCAAGTCTGTCCATATACCCTCAAGTACAGCTATACGTACAGTTATTATTTACTGTATATTTACTGAATACCGAACCCACCACTCATAGTTCTGTTTCAGGGCTTCTTTTCTTTCAGAGCGCTCAAATCATTTTTTTTACTTACGGCTCCATCTGCACCCTGGCTGCCAGCTTCCTCCGTTTGGATAAAAATCGACGTGTCCCAGTGGTTTCGCAAATCCAAGCTTCAGTCTGGCGAGGCTGTGTCCCGCAGATGTGTGGATGACATCAACAAAAAGAGCATCATTCTTGGTTAAGTGCCCAATTTTTCCTTCGAAATATACCGATGCCGGGTCCAGTCCTACAAGCAAAAAAAAAGAAGTGAGGGCGACTGGAAGCAATAAATTCTAAATCGGACGTGAAACCTTGTACTTTTTTTCGTACGAGCAGGCTGATTTATTTATTTATTTATTTATTTATTTATTTATTTATTTATTTATTTATTTATTTATTTATTTATTTATTTATTTATTTATTTATTTATTTATTTATTTGCTTCTGGCGATACGTCCAAATATTTGTTGTATTGGTTTCCAGGTGCGCTCAATGATGTTGCTTAATGAAAAAAATATTCCAGGCCATAGACGGCCCAAGAGTGACTGGCACGTTAGGACGTTGAAGTGAACCTGTTAAGAGACTCAAAGCAGGACTATAGCTTCATGGGCGTATTGCTTCTACGGCTGTAGTAAAATACTGAAAACAAGACCGCTTGCTCGTGGACGTGTTTGTAAATGTTTCGAATTTCGCATTAGCATTCGGCATTGCAACACAGTTTTAGCACGGCTGGTAAGAAGAAACGGCAGTACAGCGGAGAAGAAATAGGGCGCGTGTTTTCAGCCCATGACGTCTCTCCGCAGTAGGGTAACAGGGTGTTGCGACGTTGTCATCCCACCGTTGACAACCCGTTGCTGCGTACGGGAAGGCCGTTGCAGCCGTGAAGAAATCCAGAAGCCGTAGCCAAAACGTAACTTGCTTACTTCATAGCGAGAGATGAGTCGAAGCCAAAGAACAATGCCCCGACGGGCGAGGTTACAGTACAGGACTCGAGCAGCGAGCAGAGTGATGACAGCATTGAATCACTGCTCAAACAGGAATGATCTATAGCGCTTGGGGGGGGGGTCGCATTTATACCAAAAGCGCCAACGGTCGAAACAAGCGTTCCCTCTAGATTGTCCACCCGATACTAACGACACAGACGCACACACCACTCTTTCCAGAGTTTGTGAGCAGTCTGCAGTAGTGGCGCGCGCTAAGTCCGAGAGAGGGGAGAGAGGAGGTCTCCTCAGCGGACGCAGGGCTTCTGCGTGCGTCCTTGGGGGCAAGTATCGGCCTGTTGCGTCGGCACGCCACTGAAGTTTGATCGCGCCGATAGATAGGCGCCAGAGATCCAGGCTTGTCGGAGCTTGCTGCAAGCGTGAGCCATCGACAATGGGGGCGTGCTTGAACTGCGTACGTAGTCGTGGCTTCGCCGCACAGACGAGGAGTATTGAAACGAAGTCCAGCGGCGGGCTGATTCGTAACAGTTTCTCCGCCGGGGGCCCGAGATTCTGATGGATAAAGGTCTTCAATTGTTGTCCTGAGGGATGCTTTCGGAGAGAAGTGCTCGCCATATGCTCGACTCCAGGCCTGGGCTGTACGACACCATGCTAGAGCTTCACTGGGGCCGGTCACTGGATGAATAGTGGCCTGCTAACAACGTCTCTGGCTTGGTCAGGCAAGCAACCGAACAACACAGGAAGACACAACCGCAGCGCCGGCAAGTGCGAAGACAAATCCACACTGAAGATCTACCATGATTTTAGTTGCGATAAAATACGCTAATAACTAACTACACTAGTTATATTTTTGCCCAGCAGTACATTAGACAAGCCCACAAACTTGAAAGATGACATTTCGTGTGATTGGAAATGTCCCACAAAAGAAACGTAATCGTAAGGGCGAAACCTACTTCAGGAAAAACAATGAAATGGGAAAGGCAGGCGTCCACAGGTTCGCGCTGAGAGCTTGAAGTGAGCTCTCGTCATTTCCCCGAGCTTTCCCCCTTTTGATTCGCACCTTAGGTGCGCCCATCCTCTGAACACTGCTGCGACCGGTCGAGAGGACATCGGCCTTCTTCCGAGATGTGCCTCGAGCGCGCGGAGAAAACTGCTCTACTTTCCACCGCTCGAGCAAGGAACCCGCTTTCGTTCTCGGCCGCTCCGAGGTCCACTGAGACCCGGCGCAAAGCGTGCGTGCGGCGCTGCCACTCGGCAGGCCCGCATAGGAGCGCTTGTCGCATTTTTGCTATACTGTCGCTGAGCGAGCACTAGAGGGTGTTTTCGCTCTTTTTTCCGGCTGTCAACGCCAAGCTAGGTACAGGCGGCCCGGTCTTAGAAGACGGCTCAACCCCAGGCGACACCGGAATCGCTACGTGCTCGGCTGGCCGTGGCTCAACATCGAGAATGTGAGTTGCGCTAGCGACTCGCTCAGTTGCGGCGGCGTCGTCAAGCTTACCTGCACCGTGAAAATCATTCAGTGTCTCGACTTCCGGCTCTGCCCCAGCGTAGCTCGGTTCAACGGACCCGTGTTGCCTCCTTTCGCTAACGTCACGGTTTCGGCTTTCCCGCGGAACGTCGTTCGCCTGCGAACTGCGTGCGTTTGGGTCGGTAGCTGTTTTCAAGGCCTCCCGTTAACCTGAGCACTGCGAACACGACGACGCTTATACATCTGCGCTCACAGTACGGGCCTTACACACAGTGTTCTAACGCTGCCCTCTGTCGTGAGCCTCCGGAAATGCCCCATCCTCGCTATCTGTCTGAGTCTCCCCATTCCTCTCCGAGGTGGCGACACTATCGTTACTTGAGCCCCTTGCAGCGACCCCAGCTGATTCTTTCCACGGCAGTTTCTCGAAATTGTACCCTTTTCCGTAACAGCTGATCCGACCTGTTCGAGAATAGGTACCTGTATTCCGGAAGAAGTTGTGGGGATACTGCTGCCTGCGTGACAAGTTCACCAAACGGACCTCCGATGCTGATCTTAGCAATCGGCAGGCGCACGTTTCGTGCTGCCACGGCCTGCTTCACCCAAACACTCTGTCCCGTCAGCTGATCCGGTTCAACGTACGAAGGGTGGATCATGTCTACCGTCGCCGCGGAGCCGCGAAGAACTCAGCATGGTTTACCGCGGACCACGAGCTTAATACCCCGACGGGCGAGGTTACAGTACAGGACTCGAGCAGAGTGACAGCACTGATTCACTGCTCAAACAGGAATGAACTATAGCGCTTGGGGAGGTCGTATTTATACCCAAAGCGCAAACGGTATAAACAAGCGTTCCCTCTAGATTGTGCACCCGACACTAACGGCACAGACAAACACACCACTCTTTCCAGAGTTCACGAGCAGTCAATAGTAGCGGCGCACGCTGAGTCCGATAGAGGGGAGGTCTCCTCATCGGACGCAGGGCTTCTGCGTGCGTCCTTGGGGCAAGTCTCGGCCTGTTGCGTCGGCACGCCACTGAAGTTTGATCGCGCCGACAGATAGGCACCAGAGATCCAGGCTTGTCGGAGCTTGCTGCAAGCGTGAGTCAACTGCAAAGGGGGCCTGCTTGAACGGCGCACGTAGTGGAGGCTTCGCCGCACAGCCGAGGAGCATTAAAATGAAGCCCAGCCGCGGGCTCATTCGTAACAAGGGCGATGGTCAGGTTAGTGGGATGGGACGCGGTTGTTGACGTGTATGTGTGCCTCCGCAACCATCAGAGACGTGAAAGAAGGAAGAGGGTAAGAGGCTACAGGCGCATATAATAAACAGTTCGGTGCAGAGACTTGTAGACAGCATGGATGATTTACTTGGGCCCGCCCAATGACAAAAATGAGGAAAGTGAGGTGTGCATACACACATGAAATGAATCTTCAATACAACGTCCCATGATTTTGTGTGGCTTGGGAACCATGCGGCTTCACAATGCTCCCTGTATCAGCTGAAATGCTGTTAGCACAGACAAAATGCGTCTTTTGTGTGTGTAAAATACGCGGATCAAATCAGTTCTATTGAACCCACTACAACTCACAGTCATTTACTCGTGCACTGATTGCGTGCTTGCACTTTTTTTATTGTGGCCGGGATAATTTTTCACTAACTATTCCAAAGCCAATCTAAAGAAACTGTCATTCTGATCTTGTAATTTTAGCATCGCTTTATTGTCCTATGTTAAAAAGATTTTACAATTGTCCGTAAGCTGATGGACTTATTTTTCACTAATTTGTTCTATGTATTTCGTGGTTGATTTATTTCTAAAAAATTTGTTATCTTCTTCGGGTTAGGTACATGTCCGATCAGAGTGTAATATAAAACAAAATATATAACAACAAAAGGCACAGAGCTAACACTACAGGAGAAAGTAAGCAGTAAATCATACCCACAATGCTGACCTAGACCTGTTTAGCGAAATAAAACTGCGATATTTTCTGTATGTTGCTCCTCTTGACAGTATTAGAAAGTAAAGTAACAGTAGGC
This sequence comes from Haemaphysalis longicornis, assembly GCF_048455015.1. Taxonomy (NCBI): domain Eukaryota; kingdom Metazoa; phylum Arthropoda; class Arachnida; order Ixodida; family Ixodidae; genus Haemaphysalis; species Haemaphysalis longicornis. The sequence goes on along the minus strand of NW_027526385.1, from coordinate 131,894,998 downwards.
GCTTTAAAAGCGCCCGCTACTACTTGTAATTATTGGACAGTGCAAATAATTGTGTTGTTGGGCAAGCAATCTACAAAACCGTGCAAAAAACAAAGATCCCATAAACGCTATTCTGCTTGCCATCATCAGCTGGAAGCTGAAGAACACCTCTAAACTTTGAGAAAACATACCCTGTAATTTAGGTATGGCATTTATTTGTCACTCAATCAAGGTTATGACATCCCTCTAGGTCTTGAGCGCTGCAATCTCGTTTGCATTGATAACAGCCCACCTAGTTTGCCTAAAACTGCAAACTGTTGGTCTCTCGTACACCTCTCTCGCCTGTTTACATGGAGTCACAACACGGCAGAATACTATGCATTCCAGCACCAACAAACTTCGGACAGCTTAGCTGATATGCTCTAAACACTTCCCGGCAAAATCTTCTCAAAACAGTCAGTCAAAGGTTTTTCTTTTCCTCCGGCCCAATTTTAAAATCAGCCTACCTGTTATCCTTCCGATCTTTTGTCCCGTCATTGCTGCGAAATGTCGACCGAAGAATCCGGCAGCGTGAGCTCCCATGCTGAATCCGATTGCGTGTATCTGATATGCATGAATCCACCCTGGGTAACTGTGCATGAGCAAACGCACCACCGCCGATGCTTGCCGACCAACCATCGCCGTGTCCTTAGCGCTTTCCGAGGGTTTTAGCGCGCTTTGTCCGGACTCCCAATCGACCACTATGACAGTGTAGCCCTGCAGGAAATTCAAATCGAATATATTCTCCCTTGTTCCTAAAGTCAATCTAACGATACAGAATATTATTCGATTTAAATAAATTTAGGCAAGCTCATTGCTCCACGTACAAAATCAGTATACCCTGTGGCGTCCCTCTCAACTTCAAGCTCACCCAAGGTCAATCAAGTGCCTCGTGTGGTTTGGCGGATCTGACGAGAGCACCACCGACCACCGTTAGGCCATCGACCGAACCATCAACTGAACTACCAAATAGTCTTGTGGCCGTGCGATAGCAGCACGTTTTGTGGCGATTCGAAGAAATACTTCACACAAATTTGTGAGGGAAGAATTCAAAACAGCATGCAATTTAACCTTCGCTTCCAGTCGATCCCCACCCATGGGTAGGATTCGTCATTTTTTTTTTGAGGAAAGAAGGGTACAGAGTGCAACGTATAACTGTACTCTGTCGGTGCTTCCGAGGTTACGATGGAATGCAACCCTAGTGCTTCGCAGAAGATGTGCTCCTATTACGGGGTGCGTGGTGAATTTGTAGACCACAAATAATGCCTTACAATCTACGGTAAGAGAAACTCAGTCCAGTTTCGACGGAATACAATCTCGTTAGGCAAAAACTTGCAGGCAATAAAAACTACAGTGAGCAAGTAAAACCTTAACTGACGACGCTTCGAAACCCCTACGGGTACCACGTTTGCCATCATCAAAGACTGGGAATTATCTAATACAGTCGAACCCGTTTATAGCGAACTGCAATATGCACCGCGATTACTTCGATAAATCCAATAGTTCGATATAACCGAACCGTCCTATAACGAGCCTATTGTTACGAGTTCGCAATCCGCGCGAGCCCCCCGCGCCCTACCCAACTCCGCCATCAGCGTGCGCAGAAACGAACACAGTACCGTAGCCATTACCAGACCAAAATTCATTTATTGCAAATATCAAATCTACTTTCCGCCTTAACTGCCCACGTTGCAAAAAAAAACGGTGATTTTTGTTTTCACTTTCGTTTTGGCGGCTTCAACTAGCATAGCATTCTCTACACGAAACATTGTTTGCACCAGTTCGAGTCCAAGTCCTCAAAAATCCAAGAAGCATTGGCGGAGCACATCGACTGCCGAAAGCGCTTCATTATAAGCGTCGGACGGATTTCACTGTCGACATCATCGGGAACGTTGGCGAGCTCTTCCCACAGTTCACCGATGCTGCTGTCTTGGTCCGCCCTCACTGAATGGGTGAGTTCCGTCGCGAGTCCCGCGCATCGGAAACAGTTCCGGAAAGTATTGGGCGTCACGTCGCTCCGTGCGAGGCGCAACGTCTCAGTCGCGGTTCTTGCTCCGAGGTCGCGGCCAATCCACATCTCAATCGCCGCTCCGAGATCATGCATTTCGTTGGCCATTCTAGGCGCCCAGAGTTCGATATATCGGATGTGAACTTCGTTATAAGAAATATGTTTCCCATTGTTTAACTGAATTATTTTAGTTCGATATATAGCGTAATTCGCTCTATCCGGGTTCGTTATAGCCGGGTTTGACTTTATATGAATCATGTGGAGTAGTCACGGCATACCTGTGGGGCCGACTGCCCTCCATTCTGTTGTAATTTTTGGAGTTATCGGAATGAGGGCGAGTTAAGCAGCAAAGTGTAAAGGTGACTACGCTCAGTAGTCAAGACACTCAACTCATCCCAGTCAACGACCAGTCCAGTCTTTTGGAAATGCTCCGTAATCGGGTTTGTTTTCGCGTAGTCCTCGATAAAATCATTCCGATGCTTTGTCTGCCTTCTGTGCATGTAGCCTGCAGAGAATTACACTCTCCGCGGCAGGCTTAGAAGGTGTCCTCGTCGACATCGTTGAAGGTGTCCCTGATTTCTGGTCATAACTTTGTTAGCTTCTTTGGGTATAAAATGCATAGGGTACCCATTTAGTTGCAGGTCCCTTTAAATCGCTGAAAATTTTCCTTACGAGCGATTTTGTATGTGCGGAGATTTGTGAACTTGAAAAATCAGCGCATTGTTCCAATCTACTCGCCTCAAATACATAAAGAATTCGCTATTACAAGCCTCGCAGGAGTGTTGCCGACAAATATTTAGCCTTTAGACATTTATTTTACGCACCTATATACATCAATTGATAAGCAACTGAATTTGAAATTTTTAAATAGTTTTTATACTAAACTTAATCGAATATCGCTCTATTCGCTTCAGTATTCGAGAGTTTCGAATATTCCCGCAGCCGTATTGCAATAATTTTTCTACGATGTAGAAACTGTCGTGCGAAACGCTTTGAATGCTACCAGCGTTCGCTGATTCGCCTTCTGCGGTGGAAACCATATTTCCCCAAGCTGTGGTTTTCCGTCTCCCAAGTAAGAAGAGGCAAACCCAGGCACCAGGCATCCATTTCAGTGAGCGTCTTGTTGTTTGAAATTTACAAAGAAAAAAGAACAAAACGCTTACTGACATGCGTGCCTGGTTTTGCTTCTCCTTCCTTGGGCGCCACAGGAAGCCGAGGAGCGGTTTTCCAACATCGATTTTCCAGCAAAAACCCGGGAATCGTCCTTCCCCCTAGTTCGCGCTGAGATTCCGCTCCTTTCTATGGATACTGTTTCAGGAACAGACACCGACCGCTTGTTATGGGGCGTCAAAAGTGACAGGAGAACGAGTGGATCTTGACGCCTCTCGTAGGACCTCAAAATGACGCATATAGAGGGCATGATCTGGACAAAACGTACGCTTCAATTCTTCTATGCGGACATCCTTCTGGTATTGCTTCTCCTCATTGTCAGACGCCCTTATCGCATCTTCGTTTGCAGAAAGTCGTGGAGAGAACCTATGATATATGAAAAAGGTATTCTTGCTTTTGTCAGCCATAGAGACCGGTGCAGACTTCTGTGGGAGTTGTGCCTCAAGCCCCCATTTTCAGGCCCAATTCAATCGGTGGATTTGCGTAAGACACTTTCACTGGAATGCAAGGCCGGAGTGTTGATGAGGCCAACAGTGTCTACCTCCCGAAACTGCCGAAAAGAGCTACAGAAGTCCTCAATCCCACGTGCGCTCATGCGTAAAACGCAAGCCCGGCAACCGCTTTTGGTTCTATTGCTCTCTTCTCGAGATAAGAATACTTGCAAAGTCGATCCCAGGCTCGTATTGGCGGCGAATAAAGCTTAATTCTTCTCTTTCCCTGGTACTTCACTCGATTTCGGGACGAAGTTTTAGATATGGAGCGATACAACGAGAGGGCTTTAAACTCCGTGCTTCGAAAAGCGGCGGTGTCGGCCCGTCACTTCCTTTCTAATGCAGGTGGAACTATAAAAGGGTCTTTGTGTATGCATGTGCGGGTGTTTTTTCTGTGTGCGTGCGCGCGCGTGTGTGTGCCTGTACGAGTGAACGTTTGCGTGCGTGCGTGCGTTCGTGCGTGTGTGTGTGTTTGTGTGTGTGTGTGTTGTGTATGTGTGTGTGCGTGTGTTGTGTTTTTTTTTTGTGTGCGCATGATGATTATCCTCATTTCGTCCTGCGTGATGAACGAAGAAGCGCTGTAGAGAAGTAATTGATCTGAGCGGTCTTAGTTTGAAATAGGGTTTGTTAAAAAGCTACTTCTGGGCACTGTTTTGTTTGCTTCTTTGTTAAACAATAAATTACCTATGTTTGTGTCCATTCTTGCTATGTTATATGTGCGCTTCTTTCGTACACTGACAACATCAACCTGTAATCTCTGTTTACTAAATTCACATAGTTCATTGTTCTTTCTTCTGGGTTACTGTGAAAAGCCTAAAACATTGCATATTTAAAAACAAAACAAAATGTATATTTAAAACAAAAGCCATATTTAAAACCTTTTAAATATGGATTTTGTCAAAGAAGTATTCATTACTGGAACAGTTTATCTGAACCTATTGTCGTCGCCCCACCTACATCTTTTTTTTTACTAATTTACAGCGTTTCATGCTTAATATTTGAATTTGGTCCCTTGTACCATTTCTGTCCTATCCAAATGAACCTTTCGCGGTTTGTGATTGTTTCGTGTATATTTATACTTTTCTATATAGGGTCATTTCTATCAATAAAAGTATAAAATACCGCTGCTTCTCTGGCGGCATTGATAATTGCGATGATTATCTGGTACCGCTGGTTCTTTTGCTATCTTCATGTACTCGCACATGCTTTGCGCGCATGTGCGGTGTCTCTGAGTGCATGCCTACGTTGTCTGCTTTTATCACACCGCGTTAACTCTTGGCAGTCATTATATCCATTTGTGTGCGCCGTCTCCCTAAACTAATGATAGGTAAGAGCGATGTAGGTATATGAAAAAATAAGAAATGAATACGCAGCAACATTGCCAGAAATTAATGCACGATTTTCGTGTCCCGCAACTTACCGCTTTCATAAATATTGCGGTGATTTCTTTTATCCACATGTTACTTCCGTCTTGTTTGAATCCATGAAAGACAACCTTGAGGCCTTTGGTCGCATCCAATCCTTCTAAACTATAAAATGAATTTTTATCCGTGTAGCTAAGAACACGAGGAGCCGATCTGCCTGAATTCGTGAAAATGGTTGTCACAGTCTGTACTTGGTGTGGCGACCTTGGGAGTCCATCGCCATGAGTGAGATCATTTCCAACTTTAAAACATCCCAGACCGTCACCATAGCATTCTTGTAACTGCGAAAATAAAACAGCAATTTTAATACCTCATAATCTATACTGTATGGTAGGTTTCATGCAACACTGTTTATTACTTTAGGACAGAAAAAAGTAATTGGCCAGAAATACGTATTTTCAAGTGACAGTACTAGAAATAGACGCGTTAAACTCACAGGAGGTAGACCACATAAAAGAAATCAATAAAATATAAAGCACTGAAGCTTGACTTTTGGATTGCTAAAATAGTACAAAAGCCATGCCAATCGATCCTCAAAAATGGCTACACAATCAGCCTTATGCAGCCAACTTATGCAACCGAGAAATTAACGTAAAAATACTGCTTATAAAATCACCAATTCTGCACGAACTATTAAAAGAAACACAAAACGGGGAAAACAATTTGGCCTTATTGATAGATTACTGTGTCCAGAATCTAAATCCAGAATCTAACTAGCAGTTTAATAAAACAGAAAAATTCAGAAACATTAAAACAGGGATGACGCCCTGCATGCCTTAGGGTGCTATGGTTTATGACGTCACAAAGTTGTGAACGGCGAGAGCTCATGTTGTTGAGCATGCGAAATAAAGGTTGATCGAAGCTTTCTGTGAGCTCATCGCATTTAAAAAACAGACTACAGCTTTTATACACTGTGATGCAGGCCCCTTCTCTCACTATTCAGTCAGCCATCATTCTTTCAGTTTCGTTTTCAAAAAGTAGTGGCGCGAAATTAGCGAATAACCTACGACGGTGAACACCCGAGTTTCTGCAAACGCAAAACCTGGCACCAAGTGGCTGAAGACCCTTCATTAGAAGCAACAAAAGGAACGAGATGAAATGCAGGCGGTTAAGCGACCCGCGTGACTTTCCAATCTCCTGTTCTCAACACGCGGATATTGCTACCGGTAAAGCATGCCCGCGCGCCCCTTTTGAACATTATCTTCCGTGAAATGAACTTACTTCGGGTGGTTAGCTGACCGATTCGCTCATGTTCTAATCTATTCGCCTCGAGACGTCGTCGATGCTCCGTGAAGCATGCGTCTCTCTTCACTTTTTCTAGGTGGGGGGGAGGGGAGGGGCGCAGAGGGAGCGTGGGCACTGACGACTACCCGACACAGCTGCCATGAAGAGACTGTTTATTTAACACTAGGTTCATGCCTCGCGAAAGAAGATAATATGAGATGGCAGTGATTGCCAGACGAGATGAAGCGAACGCGCCAGCACGGGACGCCATGCTTGATATCTGAAACGGCGCTGGTCGCATCACAAGGGGCTTCGCTCCAGTGATGCCAATTTAGCGGATTTTCCGCTAAATCTGGCGGATTTCATTTTGTCCTGACGGGGAAAAAATTAGTCTAGCGGCTAGTGGATTTTTTGGCGGGCCATTTTCATACATAGCGGATTTCTGGCGGATACCTCACGCAGTGCACCGATTCAAAATCGCCCTGCAAGAAAGACCTTATGACTTTGCTTTCAAGCTTGTTTTAAAAAGTCGTAATTCCGACAGAGCAGATTGACGTTCTGACGTGCAGACTTGAGGACCACTTGAACCCCAAGCCATATCTGGCCATACCACTTGAACCCTGTAAAATAAGGAGAGACCAATAGCCGCGACGTCCCGGCGATACGATGGTGCTTCTATTTAGAAATATGGCGGATGAGAGGAAGACGAAGCAGCTCGAGCCTGAGCTGCTCCCGCGAGATGACAGGCACCGATGATGATAATCTATCTCATCGGTGCAGCAATGATGACCCCTATAAAGTTTCTACACCCCAAGCCATATCTGTTTGAGACGTACGTTAACAACGTGAAAGCTCAGAAGACCGACGGGTTCTCTCTCGAAGATGAAGCTATGATGCGAGAAACTGCATAAGGTTTATTACCACACTAGTAGATCAAATCAGACAACGACTTCCCTACAAGATCACAGTTCTCCCGGAAACATCACTCTTATCGATCGAAAACGCTTTGTGCGTCGTGAAGGAGCCATTGATTCCTCTGCTGGAAGCAATGGCAGTGCCCTCTGAGACAATAGAAAAAATTTAAAACCAGTGGAGCAAAATCACCCTCCTGAACTGGAGGCAAATATCATCCACGCAGTCGTTCTGGTGTGAAGTTCACTCCTGTAAGGACGCCTGCGGCTAAAACCTGTTCGCTGAGCTGGCCAGATTTGCCATGTCGATGCTCGTGCTGCCGTATTCAAATGCCGAAGTAGAGAGGACGTTTAGTCAGCTTAAAATACTAAAATCCAAGCTGCGGAACAAGATGAAGCCTGAAACTAGAAACGCCATCTTCGTCGTAAGAGCGGGGCTGAAGCGACACCAGAAACGTTGTTTTGATTACGAACTTCCCGCGGCAGTTCTTAGTGCCATCGGGACATCTGCAACGTATGTGCAACCAAGTCTCCTTTCTGGTCCCTGAACAAGTACCAGCGTTCCTGTAGAGATGATATCAGACGACGACAGCGGCGACGAAGACCTCGATGTGTTTTTTGTTGACCTGTGAGTTCTTTTTTTCAATAGTGTGAACATTTATAACTTTTAGCCTCATCTGTGATGAGGTTGACAAATGACGACCACCGCCGCACTGAAGCTTCAAGTGTTCTAGTTAGACTCTTTGGAAGACTCTTTTATATGTTATTTCAGCTCTCGCAGTTTTGGGGAGATTCTAAGAATGATAAAGGTATTTATCATACGAAATGGCACTGTTTTTCTAATAAAATAGGCCCTAGCGGAAAATTTAGCGGGTATGTTTTAGAATCTAGCGGAATCTGGCGGATTTCTTATGACTTTTAGTGGATATCTGACGCCCAGCGGTGGCAACACTGCTTCGCTCGCAGCCGGCTTGTTGGGGTCTGGGACGCCGGTGTAGGCTGGCAGACAGCCGCTCGAGCGTCTAGAATCGCTCCTCATTCGTTGGAGAAAATTATAAATGTCGAATCCAGTCTCCTTTGCCAGGGAAACGTTTCCGTAGAAGGTCATGACTTGAACACGTAAAACCTACCGTTGCTAGCGTTTACGCTCTGGACCTCACCGGTGCTGAAGTCGAACTTTGTGACGCAATGACTACGTCACAGAGAAATAAAATGGAAGCGGGAGAGACAAATGCCAGCTTTATTTACTTATTTCTCAGCAAATACCCATTGCTGCTCGTTGAGCAAAATTTCAGAGAGCTACGAATCCTATGGCCTCTAAGTTAAAACAGCATTTCATTAATCTTTTACTGTCCCTTTTTCATGTTATGTCCTCACGTCAAACTTTTTCTGCGTACGACTTGAAATAACCTTGGGGACTGTGGAATAAGCATTAAAGGCATTCACGCTTGTGGGTCATATCTATTGTTTTCAAGCTCTCTAACTATGGGTATTTCGAAATATTCGGAACATTATTTGCATCACTAACAAAGCCACGTTTTGCAAGCAATATTTTTTTCCTGCTTGTCACCGCGGTTTAAAGCACACAACGCAAAATATCTCTAGAAATTAAGAGAGTTAGTTGCCTACTAATGCATAGGATTCTTGTCTAGATTGTGAGTTCTTACAGACAGATTTGGCTCTGAGTAGTTAAATACGCTTGGCCTATCGTTGTAAGATTTCTTGTGTTTCGTTTCGACAATGATGTATATTTACACCAAAATAGCGATTAAGGCCCTTTCCCAAACGTTCAACTAATAATCTCCGTTTATGCCATTATAACGACAAATGTGTGAATTACCGCCAATTATGCCTTTTTTGTGGAAATGCTTCGCGCTGCACTGTTGACTACGTCCGCTATTTTTATTCCGATTTCCAGCGGTATTTTTCTTTCGGGCATGTTTAGTTTACTCTTCGTTTTTGGAGTAGATGCATAACATACACATTTTTATTTCGTCAGTTTATTTTGGGGCAATTTTGTTTTTTGTATTTTTTTATTTATCCAAATTCTGTTCGGGCAATTATCCGCAGTTACGTTATTATTGTATGGTTAAATTTGTTACTTTCGGAAATAATTTATTTTGTGCTAATGCAGGGCGTTGCACCATCCTCGCCGCAGGGGTACTCGGCAAAGAATGCTGTGAAATAAATATTGGTTCCCGAAAAAGGCGGCTTCTGCCCCGCATAAATCGATCAGCGTGAACACATTGCGGCATTCTGATCAACCTTACAAAAAACATACCATCACGTTCATTTGGCTGCGCAATATTTCTTTTCGCATGAATGAGCAATCCTATAAATACTATTGAATGATTAGATAGCCTCTGTTGGTCCCCATCAATAACCAAGGTAATTTTGGATGAACCGTACCTGCAGCAATGCAAATAATTTATCCTACATTTGAGCGGCTGCTTTGACGCACCAATCAAACCGAAAATGTAATTCTTGCGCTACGCAGAGAAGGTCTCAACCCAACCCACCGCTAGAACATGCATGTCGTAAAAAGTGTAGTGCCGAAGTGTAAGCAAACACAGATGACAAATGTTTGAGTCGGCCGTCATACGGAAATTTTACTTGCGCAACGTCACTCTCACAGCCCTCAAACAAAAGCCAACACATAAATGTCTGCACAGGGACACGCGGTATAGCAAAACACAGGGCTATGCCCTCATTATAGAATACGGCACATATTCAGAATAAACACGGTTGCTTGTGCTTCACCTTATATCTCTTAATAAAGCCAGTAGCTGCTTCAGTCATGCTACTTCGGCGCCATTGATAACTATGGGGCGTACAAAGTAGTGGCACAAAATGTCGAGTGTGAATTGCTCTTCCGAACAATTTTCCCAACAGCTGAAATATTTTAGGGTTCACAAAAAGCACAGCACACTGCATTTCGAGGTTACAGGACCTGTAAAACTAAAAAAAGGTGTAATATTTCTCTCAGCGTTATACACCCGATATGTTTGTTCCCCAGACCCAGCTTAAGTACCAAGCAAGCCTGAAATTCCATCTTGTCCTCGGGGTATTCCACTAAACTCCACCTTTGTATTATGTGGCCCTTCATTTTGTGTAAAATAGCTACCACCGCCTCAAACAGCATGTTTATATATGCATCCAATCCTTCCCTCTCATATAACATCTCGCATAACGTTCTTTTACACATAGACTAAGAAAGTGGCCCATGCACCCTTGCTGCTTGGTACTCTTTCATGAGCTCCTTATTTGACTACTACCAGTGCTGGTCAGTCTCAAACCACAACAGATTTATGTAGGTCATCCAATTAAAACATGTAAGCTCCACGCCGTACAAACTCGCACCGAGATCCCCCAATATACATGAAGACCACAACTTTCTCTCTTGCTTTCGCCCTTTGCACTCAAAAGTGAACTAGCCGAATGTACTAGCCGTCGCGTAAATCTCTAGCTGTGAATTCAAGAACTCATTTTTCTTCCCAGGATCGCAATTAAATACCCTTTCTTGAACACCTCTCTCTTCCCTTTTCGCCGCATCTCCCCCTTCCGACCCTGTCCCTCGTTGTGGTAATAAAGGACTTTCACTCACTCAGTCACACTTTGATTTTGTTATTACTTTCCTCACAGTCGCTTTCTCGTCCGACGGCACGTAATTTACGACAAATGGAGCGTGTTAGCGCATGCTTCTTAATTTTTGTTAGACTCGGAGACTCACTGGAACAATTGCGAGAATGTAAGTGTTCTAAAATGAATTATCGTCGTATGTGAACATAATGTCTCAGCATTTTTCCACCTTTCACAACGACCACAGCTATATTAAACATTTCAAAATGGCCAGCCAACAACTCGGCGTTGACTCTGTGCCTTACCTGAACGACACTCCGTTGCAACAATCGAAAAAACAGGTTTGTTATATTCAAGTTTCTTTTTACACACTAAATATCGCAACGCCTGTAACCCTTAAATCTACACGCAATAATAGCAAGACCTGGGGTCTCTAACAAAGAGGGTGCCTTAACACAGATTGCCTAGGCACAACCAGTCGTGCGTCCAGTTCATTCACTGTACCGGATAATATTTTTGCAGTTTAAGTACGCCGCTTCGCTGGACAGAAGCTAGACATTCTTTTGCAGAATGCTTACAAGTCGCTATTTACGTAAATTTTACTGGGCTCTTGCACGTGTTTTCAACGAGTCGCGCGTCCAGTGCATCCAGTATGTGTCCAGTGTGCATCCAGTACATCCAGTGTAAACCACCAGTCGTGCACTTGAGCCGCGATTCCCGCTTTCTGTAAACCAATTACTAACCGATGCGACAGCATCGGTGAACCACTTTTGTAGAGTAATTTCTGCACGCTTTCATGAGCCGGGGCCAAACCCTTGTGACTATGAATGCCGGCATCATGGTCTCGATAGCCCTCTTTCTACCCCGAGATTGCCAAAGGCTTTGTCACGAAAAAATCTCTGGGTGGTTTTAGAGCAATTACTCTCCATTTTCTTAACCATACTAATGTTCATCCCTTTCAAAAAACGTCATTTGATTGCTCTCCCGGTACCCTCAAAAATTTTTACAGGTTTTTGACACTCTCTAGCCCACTACATCGGATCAACGTTTAGGTTGTAATGCTCACACACGTTTAAATAAAATAGGCTTAAATAGTTCCAACAAGCTTGAAAGACCGTGCAAGACCCCAGTAAAATTTACGTCAATAGCGATATATCAGAAGTTCTGCTGCAACTGCGACATCTGTCTAGCAAACTTCCCCCCCCCCCTCTGGGCCTCTCCCAGCGGGTGCTTATGTTACCAAATACTTTCACTCGGTTACATAACTGCTCCTTTCAAAGTTTTTGGTGCAATGAAGATAAAGGTAACAGAAACAAACTCACACCAGTGCCACCGTGTGTCTCCCTTCGTTTAGCTTCTTCATTCAACTGAAATGACGCCTCCGGAAGCTTACGCTGGGCTTCACACCATGGGTCTTCCCTTGGGTCAAGGGCTAAGGATACCGTGAAGTGCAACACCACCAGTGCCAAAGCTGTTATAACTGCTACACTTTGAAACCGAAGCACCATAATTGCTTCTGGAAATGCTTGGCAGCTGCAAAATAGGCTCGGTTTATGTAAACTTGCGCAACACATTAACTTTCCGTATAATCGCCAGCGTCAAATGTGTAAGGTAACATTGCCCCTCTAAAGTTAATTTTTTCATAGCTGAGAATATATTACGCCTTATTGCTGAATCTGCTTTGAGCAAGATAGTGTTTAGTGTCCCGCTAGTAAAACATACCTCTCTAGAAACGTGCGTTTGAATGTTTTACGCGACGATATAAAACAAGAAAGTACGCGCACTCCCCAACTTTTGTAAGTTTCTAATTGGTGCTGTGTATTTTCTGATGCAACTGTAAACCCTTCTTTGTCCCATCGGGTGCACGCGATTCATCCAAATTGCAACTTCCTCCTTTTTGTTTCTTCTAGAATTCAAGTTAAGCAACGTCAGGCCGTTTAAAACGCAACACTGAATTTGTTGTCACGGCTCCGAAGCCTTTCAGCCATTCTATTATAGTGGACGCTAGCAAGTGGCAAGCACCTGATGAGAAACAACAGTACTCAAACTGCCTCAGATGTAACTAGCAACTAAGTATACATACTTAGCACCGCTATAAATGCGTCCAGCACAATTGCAGAGGTTATGGATCGCACTTACCGGCTAGACCAATGTCACAGCCCCTCAAAAAGATTATGGCAACAGGTTGTGTAGCACCCCTAACTACGATGGTCACTTGTAAATCAACCATGCATTTGCCGTATCCTGTAACGCAGACATACGGCGATTCAGAAAAAAGTTAGAAAAGGCATTTTAGTGAACTTTGCTCAAGCAGCTGTTCTAAAGGTAGATGGCTATTCAGCCGAAATGAAATCAAAGTTCTGTCGCGCGAACTTGTGCTCGCATCTTAAAGTTACAGAAAGAACCTGGAGATGAAGCGCTCAAACAAATTGACAAACGTGGACGCAGCCGGGGAAATGTATTCCGGAGCGTCCTGTCAGCCGTGTTTTTTAACACAATGGAGTGGTTTTTAGAACGACCTCAAACTGTCAGTTACAGGTAACAATTATTCAAGTGTCATCCGTGCAGGCTAGGCCAACAAAAAGAAGCGAGCATGCTGGGTTTCATAAAACCGTAACAGTGCCACATCTCCCCCGACACAGCATAAAATATGACCCACTTTTTTTAGGCTTTATTTGGAGCAAGCGACCGTTGTGAGTACCTTATTTGCATTGAATGTAACCACCCAGGAGCCCTCTTTATGGAAATACGGGTGAAGTTTTTTTGTCTTGCTTTATTATACGCCCTGGAACGTCCCTTACATCTCCTATAATTTTACAAGACTTCAAACCATTATTGCTTGGGTTCCATGAGCGTCAAACAATAGCAATTTCGGTCTGTGCACAGGATAGCAAATATCAGCCAAAATATAAAACGTAAAAGGTACTATAAGAATTTTTATGGTCTCAACATGCTAGCTTTCACTGTCCCAGTCCGACTGCCACCCAACTAGTTTTACAATTGCAGCCTGCTCACCTAGAGATAGTCGAAGATTAAGATAAGGGATACATGATTTGTGACGATAACCTCGAACCGGGGTAAAGTTTTTAAATGACGTATTAGGTTAGGCATAACTATATTGATGCCTGATATTCGGCGGTTTTTAGGCGCCGTGACGCGGGCCTGACGTAAACCTAGGGCTTGCTGCTTCTCTGCACAGCGTCAGCGGATCCCGTTACCGGGTCGCCCGGTCTGTGTTTTTCGAGCGCACCCCGGGCATACGGACGGCCCAAAGCTGAACGTCCTTGTCGCTACTCCGCACAGCTTCTTGGAGTTTCGGCGGATATGGATATGGATACGGCTTCTTGGAGTTTCGGCACCTTGACTTTGCTTCGTCTGGAAACCAGACCCAGTCTCAGAAGATGTGCGTTTGCCAGACCCACTTCCCACACTTCGCAAACACCACTCAAATAAAGTCCTGGATGTAACATGTGCATCGTTACCGGTGCTAGGATGGATCCGGTTTAGAGCTACAGTAGTAACAAGGCCTCCTCCCGGCTGAGTCCGTGGTGTTGGGGGGGGGGGGGGAGGACGGGGGGCGACATTATTTGTCGAGCCAGGCCGTAAGCCTCGTTAATCTCGCTGTAGCTTGCTAGGCGGTCTTTGCTCTCGGAACCCCACGGACGGTTGGTCTCGGGGGAGTTACAGGAAAGTGCCCGCGCCTCCGAGTGAGCCATCTCGTTGTGGTTGGAGGTAGTTGAGCACTCGCCCATGTGCGCCGGGAACCACTTGATGCGGACTTGTCTGCCTTGTAGCTTGGTGTTGCCGATGATGGCGGCCGCCTGGGCGCGCACTCAACCCTTGGCGAAGTTGCGCACGGTAGTTCTTGAGTCGCTGAGCACGGTGCGACACTCGGCCTCGGAGATTGCCACAGCGATGGTGGCCTCCTCTGCGTCCGCGGCACCCGTGCACAGCACGCTCTCTGCCGCTGTCGTGACACCCGTGGTAGCCTGAACAGCCACCGCGACAAAACTTTTCAGGTGGTGCTCCGCCGCGTCGTCGTACCGCGCGTGCTCGTCCTTGGCGTGCTGCTCGACGAGGTTCTTGGCCCGCGCTGCTCGCCGCTCTTTGCTGTACTCCGGGTGGACGTTCTTGGGAATCGGGTCCACTCGTATGCGAACCCGCGCATCGTCGCCGATGTCGCGCGACTGTCGGTCCGCTGCTGGGGGGTTGTAACCCAGGGCCTTGAGAATCTGGCATCCCGTCTTGGTTGCTGAGAGGCGCTCTAGCTGTGCAGTCAGGTGCGCCTCCTCAATCTCTTCGAGGGTGTTGTACATGGCGAGTTGAAGTAACCGTGCCGTGCTCGTGGGTTCCGTCAAGCCTAGCGCCATCTTGTAGGACTTGCGTATTAGCGCGTTTATCCTGTTGAGTTTGGTGACCCACCAGTGGTGGTCATGCCTGCTCTACGCGTGGAGAATCGGTGTATGAGGAGGGTTGCTCCCGCTGCATTGCCGCTGAGCTTGGCCAGGGCTTCGCTGTTGCAGCTGTTCCTGCTGATGAGAATACCCAGGACCCGGATTCTTGCTACCTCGGGAATTTGCTGCCTCAACGCGGTGAGGATCTTGATGTGGTCGCAGTCTCCTTGGGGGATCTTGCCCTTGCATCTCAGTGATATCACCAAGAGCTCGGGCTTACTTGGCGAGCAGACCAAGCCCGTGCCTTCGAGCTGCTCCTCGATGACGGTGACCGCCACCTGCAGCTGGTTCTCGATGTAGCCGTCGCTACCGCCGGCAACCCACAGGATGGTGTCGTCAGCGTAGATTGTGTGACGGACGTTCGTCTCTACCAGTGCATCCGCTACCCCCATCATGACTAGGTTGAAGAGCAGTGGCGAGATGACCGACTCTTGCGGTGTTCCCGTGCTACCGAGCTTCTTCTCTTTGAGTTGGAGGTATTCAGCTTTAAAACACATTGCTTATTCCCGATGTCTCCTTTCTTTAATTAATGTATCTCTATGCAAATGATACACTGGTTTCGAAAATATGTTTTATGAAGCAATAAAATTAAGTGCATAAAACTGAATCTGGTTAATAAGTCTCAACCGCAATTGTCTAAACTCAATCTAAATTTCGTCATTTGTTCCGACCTTAAAATGCCCCACCGGCGCACCTGCTTTATTCACATGCTAACGAACAGCTCCGGGAAAGGTGGAATAATCAACGTGATTACTCAACGCTCTTCAAATACGGGGTGCCACTCATCGCCGTCCATTTTGAAGGAAAAACTCAGCTCCTCGCCTTTAGCTCCAGTGGCTGTAGGGCACGTGACAAAGGCGGGGCAGGTTAGTGATACAGCAGGTTGTGATGAGAATCTCTACGTCAGGAAAGGGTGCTCAGAAATTTCAAGCCAGCCGCGTTCCACACTACAGCTCAGTGAGTAAAATCAACTGTTCTGCATCAACGCGGAAGCCTTGAGGCTTCAAATTGCATGATGCATGGTAGTCCGAGATTACAAAAGAGGCGAGAGCTTCAAGGAATTGATTAGTGACTATGATGTGTGGTGTTGAGGGCCCGGAGAAAGGAAAAAGGTTTCGGTTTGCTTCGTGATGCAGCAATAGCAAGTAATCTGGAAAAATTGTGCATCAGTAGCATCGCTGCTGTTGGGATAAAACGTAGTAAATACATGCCAAATGTAGTACAAGCCTTTATACAAACGTTAGCTACGGATAGATTCCTACCTAGTACTTGATAAGGATGTTGAATTTCAACCCAGTGGTCGAAAAGAACCAGATAAGCGAACATGCAAACTGGAACGTCTTAACAGGAGTGGGAAGCGCCGAAGTGATACACTACTCGAATTTGCAGAAAGACATCAAGGAAAGGTAAGAAGTATAATGCTATGCGAACGACGGCATACAGAATTCGAGTAAGAAAAGCGCCAACTGGGCAACAAATAATGCTGTCGACATCTTTTCAAGTTTAAATCCCGAGTTTGTTCATGTTGTTGATTTGCGAGGCACCCTTAAACGCGCAGTCATTCCGGACCGAAGTTTAATGTTATTTTTGTGGTAGGTTTTAACCACCAGTGTACAAGATCGTTGCTTGTGATAGATAGTTTGATGCAATACCTCCCGTGCAGTGAATAAATTGCGAAATATTAACTTCCAATGTTCAAACCGTGTGGCGCCCTAATCATTTTTGACAACCCATCAAAATCATTCTATAAAATTAGTATACTACAGGAAACATTCTTGGTCCCCGTGCGTTGTCCTGCAGCTCTTGGTCAATAAATCCTGTTTCAGAATAATAGCGACGCATATGGTGTACTTACTGACCTTGCCCGAAAGGTTAACATCGCATCTTTTTTAATTCATTCTCTCTCAACGCTATTTCCTAATGATCACTAATCACCCTGAAGTTTCGGCAACACTTATTAGGACAGTGTCCACAATGTGACCACAATAATTTTATATTGAGTAACGTGACGCATTGGTTTCTGTGCTGTTTTACCCTACGTATTCACACATCTAGGTTGATACCCTGTGTAGGATTTGCATATTATTGCTGACTTTAAAAGGCAGGTCCAATTGCGTCTGTTATGAAGGCGTCACCTCCCGGCCTTTCGCCATGATATCAGGGGTACCTCAAGGGTCTACACTGGGCCCTCTCCTCTTCAACATTTTTGTTAATGACATCCACTCTGTCATTAGACACTGTTCGCTCTCTCAGTATGCCGATGATATGAAGCTGTATCGCGTGGTCTCCTCACCGGATGATCGCGTCCTGCTGCAACATGACATCAATGCAGTTTCGGCATGGTGCGACAGCAACTACTTAAAGCTTAATCTCTCCAAAACAATTGTGCTATCTTACACTCGCAACACTGCCCCGCTCACTTTCCCGTACTCTTTGCTCGGTTTTGCCATAAAACGCGCCACTGTAGCGCACGATTTGGGTGTATTGATGGACGCAAAACTACTCTTCAACTCGCACGTGAACCATCTGATGAACTCCTGTCTCCGAACACTTGGCATGATTTCCCGACCCACCAGTGAATTCACGAACCCATCATGCTTCGCATCCCTTTACCGCGCCCTAATTTTGCCGAAGCTAGACTTTGCAAGCGCAATCTGGAATTGTTTAAGTGCTTCGTCGTCTCTTCGACAAGAAAGGATTCAGAAGCGCTTCACCAGAACCGTATTTTATCGATACTCACCAGTGAGCAACTATCTGCACGTTGAGGTTCTCAAGCTCCTGAACCTTGATGAGCTATGTATCAGGCGTTCCAGGCGTGACCTGATTTTTCTTTTCAAGTGCATTCATTCTAAGTTTGACTGCCCTTGCCTTGTGAGCTCTGTTCTCCTGCGAGTGCCAAGCAGGCCACTGCGGCCGCATGGCTGCTTTCATGTTGACAAAATTCTGAGCTTGGTACCAGCTAACCGATGCCAACATGCCTTTAACTGTCTTTTTTTATCTGCCATTTGACATTTTTTGCAACGCCATGGTTCTTTTTAAACGCTCTTTGAAAAATTTTCCATCTTGAATGCACATGTTCTATAGCGCGGTCGCACATGCACTTCTCCCTCTGTTCTTGTGTGTCGGAGCGAAGAGAATCGTCACGATTGTGCTTGTATTTGTCGTTTAGTGTACACACAATCTCCGTGCTCTTGATGCTTAGAAAATGTCTCTGTCTCTTTGATAACTCTCCTTCTTTGTGTATATATACCCATATAATTGTACTGTTACTTCCCTTTTCATATTCTGTCTTTTGTATGCCTTATATGTCTGTATTTTATGCATCACCCGGGAAGGCCATTGCGCTGTTGGTGAGCATTTCAAATAAATAAATAAATAAATAAATAAATAAATAAGTGCAGTCGTTACATCAAACCCGTTGATTTCTGGTGTGGGCAACACCATAACTCTCTTCTCCTGTAAACTCAGCCAGTAAATTAGTGCGAAGGCTAATGACCCTATGAGGCGGACGATCCAGCGTTGTCGGTCATTTTATGGTTGAATGAATCTACGTGACAGGTACATTCCTCTCACTAAAAATTAAACCCTAAAGCCGGCGCGAGGCCCTTCTGGCTCTAATGCGGCCAGGGTAAGCCTTAAGTCTTTCTGCTCTTCATCCGGCTGTCGTAAGGATTGGCCTTGTGCTGAGCAGTGCTTCGACGTACGCTGTACGGCCAGTGTTTGTATGGACTAAGCAAGGTAAGCCACACAAGTGCGCCAAAAAAGTTCAGAAAGCACGAGCCCTACAGTAGCTTTTTTTTTAAAGAGTCAAACACTTAAAACGTGGCCGCGTTTCTTCTAACTCCGTTGTAAAGTCGTCAAATACAGATACTCATCTGCCGCCCCTGACAAGTAAGTGACTGTTCCCGTTCTCACCCACCTGTCACACTTTTCCCTCTCGTCTTGCTCCTTCCCCTAAACACAGGGCGGAGGTTCGCTAACGTGAATTCAATTTTCCCTCATTTGCACTGCTCGCGCCGCATCTATTGAAATATTTCGCCTCTGTTGGATTTGACATACTTCCTGGAGGCCTACTCTTAGTCGCGAGAATTTTGAAAAGTCATCAAAATCATTGTTTTTAATGTCTTTTGTTTTTCGTTTGCTATCGCAAAGACTAGGTATTTCTCAATTTTTAATTCGCGGAACAGTGCTACCCCACCCTTGAGCTCAAATATGTTGACAAGTATAAATTGTGGTGGCAGGATTAGTATGCGGTAGTATGCGAAATGGCTTTGTGCATATACACTAGTGACTCCGATATTCTATTACGTTGTCGCTGTATCAAGGAACAAAGAGACAGCCGAACGGACATACCTACAGGCCAACCGAAATGGTAGAGTATAAGTAAGGTGGTTACTTGGGCAAGTTGGTACGGCTTCATAACTTCAACGGGGCGGACATGATACCAAAGAAAGGTAAACAAGAGGAGCGCTGGCTCTCAACTGAAAATTTATTCAACAATTTGTTCTATTTATACAATGAGCAACCATCAGTATGCGCCTATGAAAGTGAAGACAGAAACACACAAAAAAAACAGTCAAAAAATCTACACTAAAAACAAGAACCTAAATAGAATACTACCGCATAGAAGGCTTGATCTAACGGGCATTAGCAATTTTTGTAGTTGCAGTGATATTTCAAAGACGACAATTTATTCTTGTCTCGGGGCTAAAGAGGGCTTAGAAGCGTCTTTCCTATGGATAATATGATGAACCTAAAATCTTCCGGTATCTTTGGGATTGATGGCGTGATAGCACGTTCGTGCCGTGCGGTACTGGCTCGCAGCCATGCTCCTGGCAGTGCGAAGCCAGAAGAGAAGGCGTGACTTTGCCTAACAAGACCATATGCTCTATGATCCTTGTTTTGAGGTACCTCACCATCTGGTCCACGTATGAGGCCCCACAGTTAGGAAGAATTTTCTAAATGATACCTTCCCAACATCACTGAAACTGCGAGTCATGTTTAGGCCGCAGAATTTCACACAGAAGCCTCCGCGACTACAGCGGTGGAAAGGAAAGCTGTGGCCATTGGGGCTCGAGAAATTTCGACTTTTGCAGCACAGCGTCAGGTAGCCATTCCTATGAGTTCGAGCTATAAAGTACTGTGTATGCTACACAAATTTTCCATGCCGTTTATTGCGATCAATCCAACCAAGTTTGCTCAAATTTCAAATACTACTTTTACTACAAATACTACAAGAATATAAAACTGCATAAAGCAGATGTGGAGTAGATGCAGCTTCCCACAATTACTGTAACGTCGGCCTGGCCAGAACATGGAGGAGCTGCGGACGCGAGCGACCGCCAAGCTGCTGATTCGCGTTCCATCTCCCCCTGAGGCGCGTGGCCAAGTCTGACGCGCCCCTCCTGGCACCGGTG
Organism: Haemaphysalis longicornis; assembly: GCF_048455015.1. Taxonomy (NCBI): domain Eukaryota; kingdom Metazoa; phylum Arthropoda; class Arachnida; order Ixodida; family Ixodidae; genus Haemaphysalis; species Haemaphysalis longicornis. The sequence continues at coordinate 131,874,302 of NW_027526385.1, read as the reverse complement.
ATGATGATGCTGGTGATGAATACATTGACGATGGAGTCGCTACACGGCTTCCCTTTTGCGCAGCGGGTCAAGATGAAAAATGGATGATGTATGTTACGCGAAACAAAAAGCGATGTACAGGTATGTACAACAGCAGTTACCTGTAACATTTGCTGTCAATGCCATTACACTGTCTTAGTCGGTCGAGCGAGGGCGTCCGATGAGTGAATTTTTCTTGAGTGGCCTTGCCTGGGAGTGTCGGGAAGCGAGACGTCTTGCCCAGAGGGGAGAGTTATGTCCACCAAAGCACGAGTACATTCTCCGAGCAACAAAACCAGCGACGGGACTGGAAGGAAATAGCGTACGAACGTTGGGCGGCTCCGCCTTGTCGACAGCTTTGTTGTTGCGCGGAGCATGACCATGTGTGCGGCTTAAGTGGCGCCGAAGCCGCGGCATTCGTCTAAAGATGGGCGACTGATAGGATATTGACCGTCATTGTGGCTTGAAGTGCTTATATTTTGTGAAGGCAAGCAACAGATGTACAAGAGTGATGAATTACCTCCGAACTCGAACAAATCGTCGATGAGGACAGGCGAAAAGTCGCCTCCGCAGAGCTTGTTATGTGCGCACTGTCTTGGAAGGGTTGGGTTGATGTGGAGCGACGAGTCGGACGCAAGGGGCACGGCGTTTGTGCGCTTGCGTGTAGCTACCCTTACTCGGACCAGAAGACACGGCGTCGTTTGGCGAAGGACCAGGCGAAAGTGCATGAGGTGGATAGGAAGGAGGAGGACGAATGACATCTTCAAGGTTCTGAATTACCGTACTCGTTAAACTTTTTGGCGCAAGTAGAGTTCAGGAATGTCCATCTTCGCTCTTTCAGAGGCAACCCCGCTGGTGTCCTGGTTATCAAGCAGATCGCTCCAAGGCATGCACAGCAGTTGTGTACACAATGTTGTTGCAGCTGAGGATCTCTTTCTGGGAAGACTCATGCTGCTGCTTTGTTTTCACTGAGACGGAACACCCAATGTCCCGACGACAGATGGTGGGTGCGTCGATGCGTGTCTCATCGGTGGACCACAGTGCCTGCTATGCAAGCTGACATTGCGAAGCCAGCGTTGTGGTGGACAGGTCGTGGGGCGATGTCGGGGAATGGAGGAGGAAGTGAGGTCGTCGCTTCAGTATTGCTTGGTCTCACCGGCGCCTTCCCATGGCGTAAAAGAAGCGGGCGAGGCAGGAGGTGGTCGCTGAGCCCGCGCAATGTCGTCGAGTTCAAAGCCTGCCGGGGAGGTGCTGCTCCCACGCTAAAGATGGAGACCAGCGTGTCGGAATCGGTGATAGAAGACTCCTCCGCGCTGGGTGGCACGGAGGATACCGTATGCGGCGGCGTAGCGTGCGGAAGCCGTGAGGGTACCTCGTGTGCTCCAGGCGGTGCCGGGTCGTCCCCATAACCGTAGTGTGCGAGCACGGCAGCCCGAAGGTCACCGTAAGGGGTGGCGCTGGGTGGTGGTATGGCGAGGACGCAGCTGAGTTTGAGCGGAAGCGTCTCCCAATAGATTAAGTGCTTGATCGGCTGTATCGTGACGCAGTGCAGCTAGAAGGTAGCCTATAGATTGAAAAACCAACCTCTACGGTCGCGTGGCTCAAATTCCGGTATTGTCGGGTCCCCCTACGTCGCCATGTCGGTGTGCCTCTGGCAGGATTACAGGCCCGGAACCTCCGGGTCACCAATTTGTAGGAAGCGGGCGTGGAACGTATCCGGCTACCCACATTTAGAGGAGCCATGAAGACAAAACACAAGTTTGATTCATTCAAAAGATTGCCTCCTTAGAATCATACTGACACCTCTATTATTGTACACTGCGTTCAAATAAGCTATATAATTAGGAAAAAAAGGGAATGGCCATGCGACCCACCAGGTCATTTCCCGCAACAGAACCTATGATGTCATATGAGCCTCCTCTGCGATTTGAGGGGGCCGGCAAAAGCAAACGCCAATTAGGCAGAGCTTATACGCTTCCTGAATGAGCTATTTGCGCCTAAATGTAATGCATATCCATTTTACAGCAGTAAGACTTGTGCGGGAAACCGCAAAAGTTACGAAAATACACGTAAACATGGAAGTACCGATGCACCTGCTGTTGGTACTGGGCGCACTATGCTTGTTTTTGGCTGCACAGCCGTTCTACGCTTCGGAGTTGTCTTATACGACGCCAGCCGATTGGCGTAAGCGTTGTTGCCTTATGTGACCCTGTTTTTCAACCATACCCCAGGTTTCACGAAACGACTACTTTCTACAGTAACAAAAACAAGCCAGGTGTAAATACGGTCAAAAACAAAGCAACGGCGGAGGGCTGCGTATGCTAGCGCCATCTGGGAGATTTGATGGCAGCAAGGCTGCAGAGCCGAATGGCACAGTGGAAGTGTTTGTATATACGCGCCGTTATAACTTCATTGCAGACGTCACCAAAACACACGATTTGGCGGGAGAATCAATATTTCAACCTAAATTGATTATTTCTCAGTGAATACGGCATCATTTTCTGCGGCGCAAGCGCTGGGGACGCTAGAAAACACAATATCTTTCGAACAAAACAAACTTGTACTTTGTCTTCATGGCTCCTTTAAGCGTCGGCCTAGTTAAACATTGGAGGGCCTGCGGACACAGGCGACCGCCCAGCTACTGAATAGCGTTTCATCTCTCCCTGAGGCATATGGCCAAAACTAACGCGGCCCTCCTTGCACCGCTGATGCTGATGATGGCGCTGATGAATACGATGACGAGAGGGTCGCTTCAACACAATGGTGCTCATCCGCAGCTGCGCGCTGCGCCTTGTGACAATGACAAGCGATCATAACCGAACCCACGCTCAGTCTGCTCTCAGTTAAAATCTGAGGATATGTGGAGGAGGACGTCTCAGTTCCCATGGACAACAAAAGTGTCGGTGACCAAAGCATGGCCGCGAGAAATTTAGTACCCACTTTTCCCACACTTCAAAACACAACAGGAGGAGTGACGCGCCGAACACCTACTGCATCTGGCGTCCAAGTAAGAACTGTCGATATCCAACTCCTGGGCCCGTTTGCCCGTACGCATAAGTTCCCACCTACAATAAGACGGCGACCGCCGACTACGATAAGTCGAAGACAGCCGCGGCAAATAAGTTGGTTGCCGGAATCGCCGCACGTGACCACGCGCTGTCTGCGCAAGGACAGCCCCTGCAGCAAAGCTGGTAGCCGATGTGGGCGAGCGGGAGCAACGGCAGCCATCCATTAATTGTAAGTTCGCAACTTATCCGCGTACGCTCGCCGGGTCCTTCCTATGTAAACGAGGCTTATCCGCGCGTTTGTTTCGGTTCCGGGCAAAGGACGTATTTCCTAGGGAGCGCATAAACTTGCGACTTCGCTGCGTAGGCTGGCCGGGACCTGCCTACCACTATAAGGTGGGGAATAAGTCGGCCACCTTATTGGCGCGCTTGTTTCGGCTTCCGGCAAACGACTTAAGCGCATAAGTCGTACTTGAGAACTTATTCTCCAACTTATCACGTTCGGGCAAACGGGCCCTGGTATGGAGGTTTACGCCGTACACGCAATGTCAGGGATGTGCCTCTTAACCGCCAAAATAAAGCTAGACATACTTATTACGCTTCATAGCCCACTATTCTCAAATTAACCTCTGGCTGTAAAAACAAAAAAGCATGAATACCCACGGTGGCATATCACTAACGCCTGACGGATGATAAGGGTAAAGCTCCCGTTAAAGTCATGGCCGACGGCCTTAACACCGCATTAGTGAGGGCTCGTTGGTTGCCTGAACTATGAAACATGTTTAAAACAGCGTAGGAAGGATTCTGCTTATGGCAGAGGGCGCACAGGACGAGCAATGGTTCAGCACTAGTAAGGTGTTTCCTCTACCTCTAGTCCAGTACTTACTGTGCTTTTATATGTTTTGCACTGCCACTGCCTTACGTTTCCGCACTGAAATTTTTCATTCAAACCCACGTTTCAAATGAACACTTTCTACAAGTCTGTATATAAAGTTGGGCTGCGTTTAATTACGATACTTTCTGGTTCCCCTCGTACGTGTGATCCCCGGGTGACATGTACGTATCTGCGCCTTCACAAAACGGCTAATTTTTAAGTTTTTCTCAATTTCGAAAGACTTATCCAGGTAAAAAATGCTTACTAACCATTGAAATCCTCAACCACCAGTTACTTTTAAGTTCACACACACGTATGAAAATGTACTTCTAATTTTCCCATGTCAGTGTATCGCCCATTGCACGGTTGCTAATTTGTGCTTCTTACATCAAGGACCATTACTCTATAGTTAAAGGAGAACTCAAATATGCTGCAGACAACTCAAATAAACTTATTTTCGTCTTTATAACTGAGGTAACAGCTAGTATATGAGGCACGCGGGTTTCTAATTATGTGATGTCAGCTTCCCTTTTCTCCTCTACCCCGTCCCTGTTGTTTCAATAAACATCTCTCTCTCTCTCTCTCTCTCTCTCTCTCTCTCTCTCTCTCTCTCTCTCTCTCTCTCTCTCTCTCTCTCTCTCTCTCTCTCTCTCTCTCTCTATCTATCTATCTATCTATCTATCTATCTATCTATCTATCTATCTATCTATCTCTCTCTCTCGCTCTCTGTAGCTGTGTTTTTTTCTCCACACCAAAACCTGTTAAAACATAAAACCGTGAGCAAAAAAGCATGAAAACACGGCACGCTAAAGCCCAGCTATAGCCGGGACAAATAACACATCGTTTGTTTATGTTTACCGATACGTCTTAAGAATTCGTTTAGAAATGTTACATTAGTTGGGACGACGTGGGCCTATTAGCCCGACTCTTTCGGCCAATTTTAAATCGCGGCGTGAAATTTGAACAGGCCTCTCTCGCTAAACACATTTTGCTTCCACCAAATACTCTTAGCCTGTCAGCCGCAGTTCCTAACACGGCACAGCAGCATCTCCAGCAATGAACCAATAAAATCCATTTATTCTGAAACTGCTGATAATTGTTCATCTTTAGTGGCACATCTTGAGTTAAAAACCATTAGTTCAAGTTTCTAAACAAATAGTTTAAAAGCATGCCTGAACCAAAACTGTGCTTACATCTTCCACGCGCATCCTCACAACAAACACCGGACTGGTACTCTGCCACGCAGTATAGCACAATTCCATATCATACACCTAAAAAGCAACCACGTAAAAATTATCCTGTTTTAGGTAAACGTACAATACAAAATAATGCTAGCTGCGAAGCGACCATGTAGAAACATGTGATCAAATTGTGCAGAACAACGTAATGAAGTTATTCAGGCCCCAAATTACAAAGCTGACGTTCATTTTTATTTGTATTGATACAGCAGTCATTCCACTCAATGTGTATTTGGCGTTTGACCGTGGAACAGCCAATCTTCCAGGAACTAACGTGGCGTTCAAACTTTACCCCCACCAATGCGGCACCTGTAATCAGCAGGCTATGCAGAGTCGTCACCCGGCATCCCAAATTACCAGCCTTTGCCGTGTGACTTGGGTCCATGGTGTCCCCGTTTTTTTCCTTTGGGACGCGCTTTGAAGTCGATAAGGCCAGTGTAGTGCCCTCTTCCGGTAGTAAGCTGCGCGAAAAGGACAGATCAAAAGTTAGCGACATAGGAGTGCTGACTAACACACATCTTTAGGCTACTTTTATTCCGTCGGGTTGACAAAATTTTGAGACAAGAAAAGTCTCTCTGAACAGGTAGCGGCTACCTAATTTAGACGGAAGGAGATGATGTTATTTATTTTATTTATATTTAAGTCAAAAACCCTTGAGGGCCAACAAGAAAGCGCTTAAAAACAAACGCTTCCTCACATTGCCTTACGCACCTCGCCAGCAGGTTATGGGGGTGGTGATCGTAAAAGGCCAGAACACTTGTTTGCTGCACGTGGAGGTCAATGGTGTACGCTGAACTCTGCTTTGCGTGAGCTATTTTGGACTCGCCGCGGTTGCCATTAATCACTGTCATGTCTGACAAAACACCGCACCCATCCAGAATGCTCGGATTTGTGACATCGTGAGCCGCCCCACAAGCACACACCACAATCAATTCTGCGCGAGAGAACGGTGAGTACCGAATTTCTCCGATCGATCGCAGCCCCTATGAGCAACCCACCTACCTAAGCTGTTACCCATCTCCCATCACCCACATAACTCATAAAATTACCTTGCAAGAAACCACTACTTCTGGTGGTAATTCCAGCACAGTGGCAAATATCTCTTCGCCATTGGTATCCTAATCAAATATTCGGTATACTGAACAAAACAGCTGTCGAGAAAATACGATAACGACTTAAATATGTGACCAATAGTGGGTTTCTCAAGTATAAATATAATGTAATTCCTAAAGGAAGAGAGTAATAACCAAATGCTTTGAGCAGGCTCTATTAACCTTATATATAGAGTAGACTCTCGGTAAACGGAACTTGAAGAGACCAAAAAAGTTAGTTCCATCTAAAGGGAGTTCCATTTCCTGAGCGAGATGTGAAAATGTGCAAATTCATGTGCGTACACACTCTTAATACCATTTCATGGAACTCTAAGCACTGGAAGGTGGATCTGGGTGATAGTTTTTTCAGCAAGCAACAAAGCTAAACACAGCGCTCTCAAAGTTGATTTTGCAACAGTTAGTCATTGTGCACAACAAAATGCATCAATTTTTTTTGGTCGTGGCAACTGCCTCTTCACGATTGTTTTTCTCATACCACTTAAGCTTTCGACAAACGTTTCAGATCCTGGTTCCTTTTGAAAATAATTCCCTAGATACTGCACAGCTGATTGTGCTCCTTGAAGTGCGGTATGTGGCACGGTAGCTGTCTTGAGATTCATATTCTGGCTCATCCTCATCGTCCTCCACATAATCGCGGCCGGCCGGGCACGACGCCACGGGCTCCGCCCGCTACCTAGCGCAGGTAGTTAGACGAGGTGCGGCGAAGCCCTGCGTGGCCTGATCCGCACCTTTCTCGCAGGACGAATCAATACAAGTCATTTCTCTCTCTCTCTCTCTCTCGCACACCTCCGCAATAATGCTCTCCGCCGTGTTCTCATGGCAAGTCGGAACATCGCTGTCGATGTGCTCATACTCATCAGTCCAATGGGATTTCTTTTCAAGAACACTGCTCTATTACCCCCTGCTCTATTACACTGCTCTATTACTGCTTTATTACTGTTCTATTACGGCTCTAACAGTGCTCTATGACCCCCTGCCCCTCGATGGCATCTTCACTGTCAGATTCAGGCAAATCCTGCATTCCTGAAGCATTTTGCTATAGTGTTAGCAGTCAGTGGCCTCCAGGGGCCCAATTCTCCAAAAAAGGGGCGTCGCTTTGAAACGACGCGGTAGCGCCGTGCAAATGCATGTGTTCTGGGGTCGGGGCCGTCGCTTTGAGTAAGGGTGAAGCACCACATAGGCCGCTAAAAGCACTGTAGCAAGAGGCGCAAAGCGACGGGCACTGTCCCCCGTCATTTTGCGTGTCGCTTTGTGCCCTTGAACAGTGCCTTTCTTGGCTTATGTGGCGCTTCACCCTTACTCAAAGCGACGGCCCCGACCCCAGAACACATGCATTTGCATGGCACTACCGCGTCGTTTCAAAGCGACGCCCCGTCATTTTAGAGAATTGGGCCCCAGGTATCGGCCATAGGCTAAATGGCACCAAGAATCTCTTTGTCGTGCAGAATCCTCGTTACGCTGTTTTTCGGGACACCGTGCTTCGTCGCGAGCACCATTTTTGTCTAAGAGCAGCTTTCGAAGTCAAGTATAATATTCATCTTCTTTTCTAACGTAAGCGCATGGTGAGCCCGCTTCTTTGCCGCCATTGAAACAGCGGAGGCCAGAGGTCTCAACTTCGCCAGTGCTTACTATGCACCGAATTTTGAAGGTGGTGACGCAATAATGAAGCCCGAATAGCAAAACGATGGTCCGAACTAGGCGCCAGGAGCTAAGCCCTGTAACCTCGGTGACTTAAAGGGACACTGAAGTGAATTTGTCAAGCTCCCGTTTTTGCTCGCACTGTGTAGACTGGCTCAAATTAGCACACTTTTCATCGTTTTTACGATTGACAAATCGGTAATTATTTTACAAAGCGCGAAAGAAGAAAAACTACCATGCGCGGTTTGCGGCGGCCGCACCAACTAAAGCTGTGACGTTAGGAGGAGCGAGCACCGTGATTGGACGATGCCCAAGGTGAGCAACCAAACAAGTTTCGGTTTCGGTTCTGTAAAACACAACCGTTGGCGTTGTTGGATGGGCATTCTCATTAACTCAGTAATCATCGTACCGCGCTTCTGCCATGTTGTCAGCTGTAAAAATGCATAAAGATAAGCCTCCTAGGACGGCTTGGAATCGTAGCATTCACTAGCCGAAACCTACGCAGTGCATGAACGCCCTCCGCGTACCCGCAGACGCCCAAATGTCATGCGCTTTTCCCCCATATTTGGAGCTTGCCTCCCTCATGCCTGTATCGTAAAAAGCGTGTTCGCACCAGGCCAAGGGTCTGTTCATTCTGGCCTGTGCCCACTGCCTGCAAGCAGTCGGTGCTTATGGCAACAGCACGCCAACGAGAACTCGCTAGCGCGCCAGTGCCAGCCTGCGCGCGTTTTGTGAACTACTTCGTGGAGCCATGAACGTTGCGGCCCAAAAAAAGGTGAACTCAATGTAGAAAACATCGCGGAAAACGAAAAAGTTAACTTACAGAAAAAAAAGCACGTACCCGCGGGGATTCAAACTCCTGACTTGCAGAATACTTGCGGTGGCATATCTAGCGCCCCAAACAACTCGGCCACGGAGCGGGCTCCGCTGGCCTTGGTAATATTGGGTATATATTGTACAACTAGTTTACACTTTTATTTAGTTTTGGCATTTCAAGCAGCTTAGGTGACTATTTGTTGTATTGCGCTCGTGCAGTAAGCGTCGCCCGAGTTTCCACAATAGCTCACGTCTAGCAATTGCATTTCGTAGACGGAAAAGCGTTCGCAGATGCGTAGTCGTGCTGCTGACCGCTGTGCTTGTTCGCCCAGCGCAAAAAAGTGCTTCCCGCACCCTAGTTTTACGCTGTACGGTAAAAATATCATTTGATTTTATTTCCTTAGTACCTATATTGACTTCGCTGACTCTTCTGCCGCCTTCAAGAGGCCTTATATTTTCCTACTGGCGTACCAGTCAGCGAAGCGTTGCATGTGCGCTTGTGTGAAGCGACCTTGACTTGGAGCTAGATACAGTGTACAAACTAACCAAGTAAAGAAAGGCAGATTCTACCATTCACAAACGTGTCCTGGCTTCGTTTCAACTAAGCGAACGAATTGCAACGACCCGTCGGCGGCCGGCGGACGAAACGCTGGGCCGACTGACTGTCTGAAGGCAGGGGAGCTGTGCAGTAGCGCAGCCAATTGCGAGCTCGGCTCCTCTCGACGTCACACGAAAACGCCGCAGAAAATGGGCGAGCGTAAAGAGAGGAGGACAGCATTTTCGAATTAATTTTTCTACTAAATAAAATCGCGTAAACGCGCCCAGGGTGGTCGAAACGTGGTCTGGGGACTCCGGACTACAATTTGCGCAAGTAATCCCGCAATGTTTACATATCACTACAGTGTCCCTTTAAATCGAGACCGAACAACTAGAACTACAACTGCGTTGTTGCATTCGTCGCTCTAACGCGGCTGGCTACGAACTAGGCGAGGCTTGCGAGGGAAGCGAGTTTTAAAAAATCAGAAACGAAACAGCCACAACCGTAAAAAGCTGTTGCTGATGGCAATGGGTCTGACCAGGAGTTTCATTTTCGATTGCGTTTACACGGTGATGCGGAAATTTTGGTTCCGAATAACGAAAGTTTTTTTACGTTATCTGAATACAAAACCAATCAACCTCTTGGCGAATTCCGTTTTAAGCGATTTAAACAAATTAAGCGAATTAAGTTTAAGCGACCGTTTATCGAGATTCTACTGTAGACACAACTGCAAAGGACAGTAAAAGAGAGCAGCGCTATCGTCGAAGTTCGGAGTCATTAGAGAGTTATAGCAGATCGGAAAAACGGTTCCGGTACGGTACGCGGTAGCCGTTACCGTACCGTACCGGGAAGGCTCGTTTTAAGAATTATAGCAGACCGTAACTGCCGGACATGCTACCGCGACTGGGAGCGACTTGGGTTGTACGTCGTTTGGCAATTATTCGTGAGTCTGTGGCGTTTCCTGTGCTGAAATAGTTTTCAGTTCTCAAAAGCGCTAAAGGCAGTATTAAAAAAATATCCAACGCCCCTACGGAGAATCGAAACTGCGTGAAGGTGAAGCGGGCATTTTACCTCTACGCCGCCTCAAGACATGGCGCCAGCAGGTCAAGCTGGGCTCTCAGTACGTATACGGCTGGCTGATTCTAGTTTTTCCTTGTATTTGAGAGTCCCTCGCACTGATTCCGCCTGTTCCTCACTCGCCGATTTGTAGACGGGCCCCATGTTGCTGTTAATACTAGTTACGTAGCCGGATCGCCTTTGTTTCCCGTAAAGAAGCTATCGTAAATGCGTCGCTCGACGACACAAGCCACGGCAGTTGGGTCGGGACCGGGTTTCGCTTGCTGCTTGTTGCAACCTAATTTTTCTTAAACGATCTCCTATTTACAATCCGTTCGACTAGGCCTCAGCCAAGCGTACGTCTGCCAAACTGCTCCAAAGCGGCCGTCCGCTTTGGAACGACGGACACGGTACGTCTCGGTACCATCCGGCAAAGTCGTTCCGGTTTACGGTAGGGTTCTGCGCATGCGCGGTGGTGTCCGGACGGTAGACGTTACCGTACCGGAACTGGTTTTCCGATTTGATATAACTCTCTATTGATTACATACCAGCAAAACTTGTGACGCGGACATCCCTCCTTCACTTTTACCGATAATTTAAATTCAGTCCAACTAAAGAAAGTAGCAGATAAAGGTTTTCCTTCGTTCTCCGCCCGACTTTGCAAACGAGCACATGGTACTCTCTGGGTAACTGATAAATTTATGACGTACACTTGTGCTGCCCGTGTACGATCTTAGAGGAAACGCCCTAGTCCATAAGATGACCACCTACCCAAACGTTAGATTCACTGTTCGTCACGATAGCATACTAGGTTAAGGCTAGGAAATACCACCTTGCGAATTTTTGGAACTTGGGCGTTCCTCTTATAGAGACCGACCCTACCGAGTTTGGGCGTAACTGGCGAGCTTCAACTCTACTTAGACTTCACTTTGTCGTTGGGCTCAGCAGACAGCTGCAGCTGATGGAACGGGCGAAGACGGCGGGTTGCTCCAATGGCCCCCTAGACTGAATGCTCCACCCACAAGACTTTTCGAATCACAATAAAAGTTGTACTCCTCCTGCTCCTTCTCCTCCATCTCCTCCTCCTCCTCCTCCTCCTCCTCCTCCCTGCCCTCCTTGAGCTCAGCAGCAGAGCTCTGAATGCCACTGAGCCACTGCGGAGGGTACTAAAAAGACAACTCACTACAGAGTTGCATCGGCGAGGCTTGTCGCACTTGACGTATCTCAACATTCTCTTTCACGAGTAAGCATCGTGCCATTCCATTCAATACATTAATGTACTACTCCACGTCTTGGCTGTCACAATTTTTCCATTAAAATGTTTCGCAGTAAGTTTTGTAATGCGCTTGTTTCAGTGTAGACAAAAGTCCCTTCATTTAAAAATCAAATACGCGCAATACGCCACGCTGCAAGCCAACAGTCTATAATAGGTTACGTTCCCTTCAACGAAAAGGTTACGAATCATTCATTCCTACAGGCCATGTCGCATGACAACCATCTCAAACATTGCCTCATTCAACAAAGGCATCTCCTCTGCCACGAAAATTCTGCTGCATGCTCTAGTTTGATAACTCACACAAAAAACAGCGCTCAAGACGGGACAGAAGGAAGAAGGCTACACACACAGCGCTGACCAACAGGCCCAAACACTTCCATTGCTAGTTTGATAATACCGAAATTCTTTTAGGCATTCCCAAAAAGGTTTGGGAGGACTTTTTTTTTTATTTACGACCAATCAGAATGGCGCGTGTGTCAGTGCACCAGCTGTGACTCCAAAAGAACGAAAAATTTCCCAGCTTTAAAGAAACATCACGTGGCACCTTTGTTATATCACATCTTGTCTGGAATGATTGTTTACCGCTTTTATATACGCATAAAAATTCGCGCAGGTTGTAATTTTGTAGACCGGAACCATCGCGCCTTCCATGCAAGCTTTCTTTTTCTTCCCTGTAGGCGTTTCGAGGGAGGGGGAGAGAGAAAAGTCTTTTTTGGGGACGAGTCTGGCTCCAGTGCTGTTGGGCGAAAGCGGTTATAGGATTGGCTAAGATTATCTCAAAAAACAAACTGCGCGCCAATTAACGGGGACAGGAACACATGAGGACAACTCCAGCGCAGTTTTTGTGTGTGTGTGTGTTGTCATTAGGACAACAAGGCGCTTGTGTTATCCTTATGTGCTCCTGTCCCCGTTAATTTGCGCACAGTTTCTTTTTGAGGTGCATCATTACCAACTCGCCCAACTTTCAACCCTTTTACGGATACGATTATGGGACATCTATGCACAACGTTGACGTTTCTGCTCAAGAAAGCAAGAAAATGTACAGAAGAACAGGCAAGCGTGGCTAATATTCGAGTATGGTGACAGCATCTGCATCGCCCTGCCACCACTCGGACCTTCTCAGTACTTTGATGAGGCAGTATCACATGTAGTTTCGTTGAGCACCTGTCCCAATGAATTGTCACGCGGAGAGAACGACTGCCTTTATAGACGCAAATCTGCAACTTCACATGAAAGCGCTAAAAGGGAACCTATCAATGAAGAACGCCAACAGAGATGCACTTGTCACCGCTCTTTTCTTGAAGAAGAAGAACGCTCTAAAATAAATCCTACTTACACCCATACACACAAACAAAACAGCCTAATATTCGATGAAAGATACACGTCACTGATCAAAGTAAACACGTTCCCGGCTGCCGCGAATTAAAAACCGATACTTACTTAAAAATAGCCGTAGCGAAGCACCGCTGACACAGCCTGTGCGGTACTTTAGAAATAAATATGCTACACTCAATTCACCCGCCCGTGTGTCACGACTTCTCCTGCGAAAGGTTCTTTCGTTCAGGCGCGGAGGCAACTACATTCGCGGCAGTAAAAGGCAATTATGACGTGGTGCCGTTCCTGGGTGGTCATCTATATATTGACCAATCGGTCCTATGAGAACAACCGTACTGGAGCGGTACTCGGTAAGTGACTCCAAGTGGCACCAACTAGCGCAACATCATGTTTTATTGGTTTTAGGTGCGCTGCGTTGCACTGCAACCTTCCGTCGTAAATTCTTCATGGGCACTGTTTCCCGTTCCGAATCCTAAAGGCCATTTACAAGCCACGTCATATAAGGATGAATATGGTGAAGATGTCTACGGTGATGATGAGAGTAATGTCTGAAAGCTTCGTTTTCAATTGAGATGCTGACCGATGCCATCTCGCACAAGTGAGTACGTGTAACATGTGTTTTCTTTTTCTTGTTTCAGCTAATATTCTGTTTTCGATTGTGCAGAGAAGATATGTACGTGATTCTCCTCCTCCCCACTCCCGTCCGTCCTCTCCCGCAAGAATAATCACTTTTTCTATTTTCCACAGAAGACCAGTAACGCTTCTCTCAACTCTGAATCCCTCTGAATCATAAAGGAGAAATTTTCTTGTTGCTTTGTTTGTTATCCGTAACTTTTGTATTTACTTGAGTATTTCTTCAACGCACACACAAGTCTCAATCCTGCTGCAAGTATTTTATATTGGCCTTTGCCGCCATTGTAGTCCCACTATGACTTTATTTTCTTCTCCAGCTCTTCTGTCTAGCAAACTGTCTCCACTTCGCTTACTTTTTTAACCATCCCTGATTCCCTAATACGTTTTCAATTTTTGTTGTTTTGTTCTCAGTTTTAGTTCTCCGCCAACGCAGTTGTACAATTCTAAGGGCGAAATTGCGCACCCTCTGCTTTCCCGTTCTTGAGTAATTCAAATTCCAGGTAACTTCTCAAACAGGCATACTTTTGCGCAACACTGGCTCAGAAGGTTCCCTGCTCGTATCCCCTTTTACTGCCTCATTAGAGCTCTACCTCCAAGCTCCTAGTGGCAGTCGGACGACTACCCTCTGGTTTACTTTAAGCTCCAACGAGATCTCCAACTTGAAAATTTTTAGCTTCGGCCCAATTAACCCTTTCCCAATTTCGCAAACTATCTTGTATTGTACCGCCACCTAGTGCTCTATGCTTTCGTGTAGCCCCATTTCATGTCGCTTTCATCTTGCAGGGTTCTTTATGTAAACTTATATACCCTACTGCCAAAACTTGTTTCAATCCCATTCCAGTGCTGTATACTTCAATGCTGCTCCGTCTCACTGCTCTTTCAGCTTGCAGTGTACCTCGAAGGTTTTCATGTAGCAATTTTTCCTACCACCAAGTATTCATGCTTTACAAGTGGCATGGCTTCTTGTGGAACTTTTTGTGCCATGGATTAGCTTCATCATTGAACACCAAGAGTCCTGATTTCTGTGCGCTGGAATTTTGTCAGGAGAATATTGCTTCTTCGCCCCACGTGCTGCCACGTTAACGCAGTTCTTTCGCAGTGTCCGCGGCTAGCAATTGTAAGTACTTTGGTATTCCATGATGACTTTCAAGCGCCAAATATTTCCACACCGGTCATACAAGACTCACAAGCGCATGTATCTGTCTTGTATGTCTTTTGTGTAAATATTTGATGCTTGAAAGTCATAATAGGCGTATTCTGGCCCGTCAGACGAACCAATCATCTCAAATTATCGTGGCGTTCGGCGAAATAGAGGAAACAGAGGAACCTGCAAGCCTCTTATTTTAACGTTCTCAGCCGGGATGAATGCCTTATGCGGGTTTCAATCGACGAAATGCCCTTTAATCAAAGGCCTACGAACCGTATAGGCGCGAAGCAGAAAAATTCAAAAACGGAAGCATTTGATGCACAATAAAAACTTTCCGAACAAGAAGCGATAAATACACCAGAGAAACAAGCCGGCGACTCTGCTTTATAGAGGTGCGGAAATGGTGGCGCTGAAAAATGAAGTTCATCTAGCACCTGACCGTTCCACATTCACTACGTACTCGCTGCCAGCATGAAAGGAAAGCCTCCAACGTATATACTGAGCCGCAGAAGTTTATACGCGAGGCCCGTTGACAACTACAACCATAGCTTACCTTGTCATTATAAGGTCTGCGCCCGATGCAAATGCTTCAGAAAATAGAACTTTTCAAAGAACTTCAATCATTCAGCAGAGAGAAGGAAACCCTGTTTCAGTACTTTGCTGACAGGTTTTCCCACAATATGCCCACCTCCGTGTATCATGTACGGCACTTTCACTAGGAACGACGCAATAGCTGAGAAATTAGGCAAATATTTTGTGTCACTTCACGCTGTAAAGTAGTTGGACTCTGTAAGCGTCGCGTACTGCCTGCAACAATGAAAGTAAGTGATATGACCGCAACGTTGTGCGAGTGGTCCGACTCGCACTGAAAATTGAATCCGTCCGAAAGCGTGGGCTAGGACTCCTCTGCGAGTACATTCGGATCTGTGAGTGTGCAACAATGGGCGATTATTGGGGCTCCAGCAAAAAGAAAAATCCCGGTGGTTAAGGGTCTGCCAATACACAATTGCGGCTGTAATCTACAGTCCTCAATTACGATTAGGAGGCTCTGAACGTGAGCATAACGACGCGCCAAAGCCACATTCCGGTTCCGAGTCAGTGCAGAACAGGCGCTTCCTGCTACACCTACCACCGTCTAGAGTTCAGTTTTTAACGCGGCCGCCCTCTTCGTTGCCGATTGCTAACACGAGCTGGCATCTAGCGGTCAGCGACACGGCTATTAATGCTGACACCTTGAGTACGAGCCCCAGAAATTTTACAATTTTTCTATATCCGGGACTTTTTCATCCAAAAATGCTCCCTTAGATCACTTCTACGCATCCTTTTCGTAAACAATGATGGTTCAGCACGTTTAGGCCTGTTTAGGTGCAGAGAGGAGCCTATCAGCCACCTTCAATAAACTTCTCGATCACCCTAAACTGCCTGGCCAGCCTTGGAAAAAATATATCCCCGTTCTGATCAGCTTCAAACTCATTGTTCATCAAGCTGGATGTGCTGGTTAACCTAGCTATACATCAAAACGCAACATAAGGCCTGGGGTATCACCGAAGCGTTCCTTTGTTCCTCTTCCCCCTCTGCCGTGAGCATGAAACATAAAATATCGTTTTAAGCGTTCACCAATACGTCTTTGCGATGTCGCGTCGTTACACGTAAGCGTGTAACGCTAGGGGAAGAGCACGAGTGTGCAGTGCCACGCGTTTTTGCCTGTTCGATTTCATCGACTCCCCCCCTGCGACGCTGTCGGCTTGTCGGGACAGCCAAGGCCCGGTTCCTCCCGATGACTATGGACGCCGTCACAGTGCAAGGTGAGGACATCTCGCCTACGGACATTGCTCCCGAAAAGGGCTGGTTGGAATGCTACCGGCGCCGCGGCAATCGGGCCCTGGAATCCTTTCGTGAATCTACCCCTTCTAACAACCAGGTCAACACGCCTGCTGGTCGCGCTCTCTCACGCACGCTCCCACGCCTGCCTCCTCTCCCCCGAGAGCACATCAAGATTATTTTTCGGCCCCACGGTGGCATGAACGTTGCCCGAACGGGTTCCGCCAACCTTCGAGACGCCATTCTTACCGCTGCTAATATCTCTGCGGCCGAAGCATCGACAGACATCTTCCGCCTCAACTCCGAAAAGAACATTCTCGTGCTGAGTACGCCCAGTATAACCAGGGCAGGCCAGTACAATGCTATCACGGCAATTCACATCGACTCGCAGGACTTCCAGCTGTCTCCTTATGTCGCCACCCCCGAAGGTACCTCTAAAGGAGTCATACACGGCATACCCGCCTACGATACTCCGGAAGCAATCACAGCCAGTATCGTCACACCAGCCAACCCCAAAGCCCTCCAGGCGCGCCGCATGGGCACAACCAGCACCGCCATAATCGTCTTCGACGGCT
Organism: Haemaphysalis longicornis; assembly: GCF_048455015.1. Classification (NCBI taxonomy): domain Eukaryota; kingdom Metazoa; phylum Arthropoda; class Arachnida; order Ixodida; family Ixodidae; genus Haemaphysalis; species Haemaphysalis longicornis. The sequence goes on along the minus strand of NW_027526385.1, from coordinate 131,857,220 downwards.
ACAAGGTACCTCCATACATTTATTACCGTGGTGCCGAATACAGGTGCTACATCCATCGTCAGAAGATGGAGGCATGCCTCGCCTGTGGTGACAAGGGACACCGCGCCGACGTTTGCCCACGTCCCAACCCCACGCGCTGCAGGAGGTGTGGGGACCATCTCGTCGACTCCTCCCACACGTGTGAACCAAAATGCTCCCTGTGCGGCGGCGCACATCCTCTGGGAGATCGTTCGTGCAAGCAACGCTTCAAGGCGACACCTCCCCGTGGAAAGACCACCAGCCTCCACAAACAATGGCGAGAAGATAGCGCTGCACTGTCATCACCGCCAGAAGTCACTACCAAGTATCCACCTACTTCCCATGAACAGCACCCAACTGCCTCCCAAGAGCGACGTGCCTCTTCAGCTTCTGCAGCAGCCACACCACGAGACACCACCCAAGAGAAGAAAAAGGCATCGTCCCGACCTTCCAAGTGGGTAAACTGGGCAGCAGCGGCGGCCTCCAACTCATCTTCCCCATCGAATGAATTAGTTGAGTTAAAGCAGTTACTCAATCAGGTTCTCGAAGAAAATGAGAAACTCAGAGCCGAGATCAAACAGCTCAAAACATCTCCCCCACCATCCAGCGAATCCGATGACTCAGCAGTCATGGACAGTGATAACCCGCCTTCTTTTCACTCAACCCCTCCTAACCCTCCCCAAATTGGTTCTTCTACACCCTACATCACCAAGCAAGATTTAGCGAATTCTATTCAAAAAATCACAGAAACTATCACCTCCAAGCTCGCTACAGAATATGAACCGTTCTTCAACCTTGTGACGAAACTGACCTCCCAGGTAACTGCATTGGAAGAGCGGTTATTGACAGTAGAGTCACGCCCTAGCACCAAAAAAGCTTCCAAGCCTTACGACAGGCCGTCCACCTCCCAAATAACTGATCATGGCAACTGCTAGTTATACCATTTGGCAGTGGAATTGTCGTGGGTACCGACGTAAGCGCGGCAACTTGCAACAAACCATTGATAATCGAATTCTAGGTCCACCCCCAGATGTATTGTGCCTTCAGGAGACGGGTGTCGTGGCCAAACTATCGGGATATAAATCCTTCCCCGACTCACATCCCATTCCTACAGAAACAACTATTTTGGTTCATCGCAATATCCCTGCTGTACAACACACTCTCGAAAGCGAGATAGACCACGTTTTTGTGGAAATCATCCCCCAGAAAAGACGCCCTCAGTCTCTTTATTCTCAACGTTTACAGCAGCCCTCGCTTTCATAGACATCGTTTTCATTCTCTCTTCAAAAAGGCTGCTCTTGTTTCACGGAAAAACCCAATCGTCATAACAGGTGACTTTAATGCACACCATCCAGCGTGGGGCTACAGAAAGAGCACTATCAAAGGCCGATCATTATGGGAAGCAGCACAAGAACAACTTACCCTCCTCACAGATCCCGCATACCCAACCAGGCTGGGCAACAGTGTTAGCGTAGACACTACCCCAGACCTAACCTTCAGCAGATATGTCAACCCCCAAGCCCAGTGGGTAAACACGCAACAGGATCTAGGCAGTGACCACAAAATACTGCACATCAAAATCCCCCTTAAGCACATGTCCCGGCAGGTGAAATCTGCCACCATCGTTGATTTGGACGCCTTTAGACATGCCGAACAATCTCCTCGTCTCACTAAGGACACTCTTTCCGAGTGGGAGGACGGTCTGCTCAATCGCGTTAAATCGGCAACACGTGAATTATAAATCGATGCGGACCTTCCCCAGCCAGATTCACGCCTCGCTCATATGTGGCAAGCTAAAAACTAGCATGCAAAAACGCCTCTCCCAACAGAAACACAACCGGAACCTCCGAAGAAGGATCGCTCGACTCAATCAAGAAATAGAAAATTACTCTTTTAAACTTGTGGCTCAAAACTGGGAGGCCACATGCGAGTTTATTGACGCCAATTTCAATTCGAAAAAAACTTGGAACATCCTCCGTCATCTAATTGATCCCAGTACCACTAAAACAGCTCAATCCCAATCCATACAATACCTAATTCACAATTTTGAAGGATCAGAGCAGGACCTTCTGAACTACATCACTAAGAAATATGTCCAACAGAGTCCACCCATTCAACACCCCTCATACAGAGGCAACTCGAACGACGAATTGGATGCCCCCATAACTGAGGCCGAGGTAAATGCGGCCATACAGCGGCTGAACTCCAGATCGGCCCCCGGACCAGATCTGATAACAAATAAAATGTTGCGTAACCTAGACGATTTATCAGTGGAGGATGTCACACGACTCTTCAACGAATGCTGGGAGTCTGGTTCTATCCCGGAACGGTGGCGTACTGCCAAAACGATCCTAATTCCTAAACCCGGCAAACCACCACACGTAGATCACCTTCGCCCCATATCATTGACATCGTGTTTGGGTAAACTCTTCGAACATGTTATCCTTTCCAGATTAACTAGTTTTGCCGAACGGACACATCTCTTTCCGCCCTCCATGTTTGGCTTTCGCCCTAACTTGTCCACCCAGGATGTTATGCTCCAACTCCAGCACCATATTATTGACCCGGCTTTTGCCCCTGTGCGGACAACCAAGGCTATCCTCGGCTTGGACCTTACACGAGCATTCGACACCATCTCCCATTCGGCGATTCTCGCGGGTATAATGAACTCACATTTGGGAGAGCGGACGTACAACTATATTCGTTCTTTTCTATCGGACAGAACGCTCACTCTGCACCTGGGTCCCATTAAAACGTCCTCAATCAGTTTGGGAAGCACTGGCACTCCCCAGGGCTCGGTCCTGTCACCCTTTCTTTTCAATATCGCTATGAAAGACCTTCCTCCTTTACTATCGACCCTACCCGACCTCCACCATTCCCTTTATGCAGATGACATCACTCTTTGGATCTCCAAGGGTTCGGACGGACACATTCAGGACACCCTTCAAACAGCTACCCAAATGATCGAAACATACACATCTAGCCGCGGCCTCTCCTGTTCTCCACAAAAGTCCGAGTTTTTCCTCTTTCGGCCCAACTCACATGACCCCCCCAACATCTCGATTACCACCCAATCTGGCAACATCATACCTACCGTCGACGCCATCAGGGTCCTTGGTTTGCGCCTCCATAGCAAGGGACACAACCTAGACACTATCCGAGAACTTGAACGTGGGGTATACCAAACTACGAGACTAATATCTCGAATAGCTTCAAAGCACAAGGGTGTCAAGGAGGGCAACCTCATTCGACTCATACAAGCCTTTGTCCTGTCCCGAATAGCGTACTCGACCCCCTTCCTAACCATGAAGCTAAGTGAACGAATAAAAATTGACGGCTTGATACGCAAATGTTTTAGGGTAGCCCTAGGACTCCCTCCAAAAACCTCCAACGACCGCCTCCTTGCACTGGGTGTCCACAACTCCCTTGACGAGATTGTTGAGGCGCAACGCACCGCCCAATTAGAAAGACTCACTAAGAGTCACACCGGTCGGCACTTGCTAGCTTCCTTAGGCCTTTCACCACCCCCCTCCAACCATCAGCAATTGGTAGACATTCCCCCTTCCATCCGCCAGAGGCTCCGAATCAAACCTCTTCCGCGAAATATGCATCCCGTACACAATGAGGATCGCAGACTGGCTCGCGCGAGAGCCCTTGAAAAAGCGTACCCTCCAGGCTCCCCCACGCTATACACAGATGCAGCAACCTATCCTACCAGAGCGGCTGCTGTAGCCACAGTGGTTGACTCGAAACAAGTCCAGCTCGCTTCCGCCTCCTTATCTACGACATCCCCCACAGCGGGAGAAGAGATCGCCATCGCGTTGGCTATGACCCACAGTCCCCACCTTCAAACAACTATAATCAGTGACTCTAAATCAGCCATCCTAAATTTCCTTTACGCAAGAGTTTCCCCAGCAACTTTATCAGTCCTGCTGAAGGCACAGAACATTCGATCGCGTTCTTTCACTCTCGTCTGGGCTCCCGCCCATACCGCGCTACCTGGAAACTCAGCGGCCCACGAAGCTGCTCGAGCTTTGGTCTACCGAGGGCTCGATGGCGCCGCCAATGATAGTGAGATATTCACTCTACGGGACAGGCTGCACACATACGGGGACATCCTCGCCCATTACCGCTTGGAGCGTGCCATTTTTCCACCTCCTCACCCATCTCTATCCCGATCCTTGGCGGTCATTTATCGGCAGCTCCAGACCCGCTCCTTCCCCACCCCTGCCATCATGTCAGCGATCTTTCCCGACACCTACATAGACGAATGTCCATATTATTCGGTCCATCACGCATCGTTATCCCATATCATATGGGCCTGTGATAGCATCCCACTATCTAGGCACCGATCCCATCCCATTCTCCTTACTATCACCAGCGAGGCGCGCTGGGAGGCCGCCCTGCGTGACCCAAACCCCCAAATTCAAGAAGACCTGGCCCGCTTGGCCGAAGGCACCGGACCCCTGCCGAAAAGGGGCCCTGCTGCCCGACGGACGACGGAGAAGACGTCGCCGGCCTAATCGCCCCAGCTGTGGCCAAATAAAGTTCAGTCTGTCTGTCTGTCTGCACGTGTTTTCTCTCGGCGCAAACCGGTCAGGCAGCGGTCAGGACTACGCGTGAAGGCTACAGGACCGGTATGGAGAGCGTGGAAGGCCGCGCATTCATTCAATGCACGGTAATGACGCGTAGCCTGCAGTGTCACGTGCCCAGCGGTACGCATGTGTCCTCTAATTATTATTATTATCCTCCCTCTCGCTACGCTTTCTTCCTTGGTCAGTTTCTATGACTTGGGGTTTGGACAATCGCACTTATTAGAACAGCATATACGCTACTAGCGGGAACTTGCTTTGCTGCTCACCTAATAACCACTTGTGCATTTACTATGCTTACGTTTTTTTCCTGTAGAACTGAGTACATGTTTATAACCCATATGTGCAAGTCAAAGGCCATAGCCCATGCACAGCGTTCACCTTAAGCCGGCTAGAAAAATGGTGGTGCTGTGATTCTGTTCCGTGCTTGTGCCAGATTTCGGAGCACCCTGGTTCGACTACCACCCGGCGCAAAATATACCATATTTATTTCACAACTGCACTGGTTACCTCCTGTACACGAACTTCCTTCGGAGATGTAGCGACAATCTGAGCATCCAATTTCCTGCTTTTACCCTTTCAACTGTGGGCCGTTTTGTTTGCCGTTTGTCGGCCTTATTGTATACCATCCATTGACTATATTGTGTGTCAGGGATGTTGGATTTTATGCCGACATAGGTAGCAAATTATTTGCCATAAAAGCGCTCGGCATCTACTGCATCCCTTCTGTGTATCGAATATGTTTCAGCTTCTCCCAGAGAAGGCGGTCCTTAGAATCTCATTTAACCTGCGATGACTTTTTCTACAAAAATGTCATGGTGCTTTCTTCAAGCTTACGAATGAGATTGCGGAACGAGCTTATGGAAAGCTTGAATTCTCGTGTGAGAATGGCGGTGATGCGTTTCAGCATGTGTACAGAAATAAGAAACAAAGCCCGAGGAAATGGTAAAGGTGCATGAGGAAACAAAACGCGAAGGAAACGGCAAAAACGGAGAAAGGAGAAGGAAATATGAGCGCGGTGTCCTGTCGCATTTGTTTCTCTCCCTTTTCGTGGTTTCTTTCGCGCTGTGTTTCAGCATTCGTAAAGGGCGGGTCTAATCACTTTCAGCCATCACCCTAGGTAGTGCCGTCCCTTGCGTTGGCCTTACTACACTCTGGCCTTTCAAACTGAGTTCTTCCAATTCATTGTGGCCTCGAAAAATTACCTCTGCATTACTGGTTGTTGTTGTTTTTTTTTATTATTCCGACATTTCCAAAGATTGTGAAGATTCTCGTTTCCAACCGTTTGTGTTACCTGTTAGCGGCGTTTTCGCCTTGCCAAAACACTATTTCCTTACCGTACTTAAGGCTCTCCCGTCCATCCACACTCGCTCGAAATCCGCCAAACTCAAACATGGTTTTAAGGTTCTAACACCTTCCTTATTGTCTGGAATGGCTACTTTCATTTTTCACAAAGTGCTTCATACACCCATAAATAACTTTTATTGCATTACAATAATCGCACTATTATTAGCCACCTAACATTAAGGGCGCTCTTCGCCTTTTGTGCCATTGGGTAACAAAAAACAACGGATCGACACGCCTCATTCGAGCAACCAGGTGACAAAAAAGCTTTATGGCTCACGAAACGGCTGATTTTTCAACAAGACCGTCGAAAGGTGGCCTCTTGACAAACTTTTACGCTGTTGTAGCTCTACTCTTGTAGCAAGCTCCAGAAGGTATCAACGTCTTGCATTCCTGGGGGGCACCCTCACCTCCTTCCAGAACTGTGCCTATTTAACTCGTGCTTGAAGCACGTAGTTCTGTAAATGTCTTCAATGTAATGCAATGCAATTATTGTAATGCAATTAAAAGTTATTTATGGGTGTACAAAGCACCTTGTTAAAAATGAAGACACCACTCGTCGTCACCACTCGAACTCACTCGTGCTCACGCTCACCACTCATCATCACCGAACGCGAGCGGAAACAAACTTCCTTCAGCCTAACATTTATATGAAATGCTCTGGTCTGCCCTCTTCGTGTTCCTGTGTTCGCTTTAGCGAACGCCAAACAATGCACCCTTTTCCTTGTTCTGACCTTGGTTCTGGTTTATGGGGCATTACCGGGCCGCTTCCGTTTCAATGACCTCTCCTTTTTCTAGCATTGCCTACTTTGTTTTCATTATGTGTCAAACCTTTGGGTTTTAGCAGCAGAAGCGCGGTATCAGTCATTTGCGACTACGATTTTTAGACCAACCGCATCCCGATGAGCTGCCCTGCTTGTTTCGTTTGAGTCCACAGACATAAAAATTGAATCGGAAATCAGGTAGCATATTTCCATCGCGAAAGCACTAGATCCGACATTTGCGAGACAGGACAATCTGCCGCAAGTTTGAGGCGTGTCAGCAGGAATATGCCCTTTGTCCAACACGCCGACTCAGACTACGGCATGTAACGCCACGCGGGTCATGCGGCGTCATACAGACGTTCATACCACGGCTTGTTGTTGTTGTGGTTGAACAAATTAATTTCACATTTTTATGCCCATTTTTATGCATTTTTATGTTTATTTTATCTATGGCTGCTGTCAAAGAGTGAAAAAACACAATAAAAAATTCACGCATCTCCCCGTAGAAAACTATGACGTGTGGGCGAAGCACTGGGGATCGCCCTTACCGCAAATCACCCGTGAGAGTGCTTACTGCCGCTAAAACTATTTCCAATCCAGTCTAATACAATACAATCCAATACAATAAGTTCAATTAATTCTAATCCAATTCATTTCAATCCAATCCAGCCAAAATCTAATTCGATCCACTTTCATCCAATCCCATGCTCCTCGCGCGTGCGTAGCACGGCTCTCCAGGAGCACTCTCTCTCTCGCTCTCTCTCTCTCGCTCTCTCTCTCTATCTCTATCTCTCTCTCTCTATCTCTGTCTTACCTTTCGTGAAGCTTTTGTTCACAGATGTTTCGATTTACACAGTGCTGTACACGCCTCTCTCTCTCTCTCTCTCTCTCTAACCTTTTGTGAACCTTTATTTTGTTCTTGTTAACCTTTTGTGAACCTTTTTTCCACGGATGTTTCGATTTACACGGTGCTGTGCCGTGAGCAGAGACGCCAGACGCCGGGCGGACAAGCCTCGGTTTTAAGGTGCTTCGCCTCTAAAATAAATATACAAAAAAGCTAGCGCCCTGTCAGTTGATCACTGCAGAGTCCTTCAATGCTTCGGACTCTGCTCACTGGCTTCAGCCGTGACAGGCTCTCGAGCTCCTCAGCCTCGCCACAAACACCCGCTCACTGAGGAACGCGGCGTCGCCGAATTTTGTAAAACGGCTCCATCATTTTGAAACGACATGGAATTCACGCGTAAAATGCCTGTTCGCGAGTCGTGTGGGCTTGCGTGAGCCGAGAGAAAAGGCAAAACACAGCTCCTCGTGGAGACCAAAACGACAGATTGCAGCAAAACACTGTAAAGAAATTTGCACCCGTAAAACGCCAGAAAAGCTAATTTAAATAGCCTTATAAATAAGAAACCGCCATGTAAAACCTGTTTTTGGTTTCTTTTTAGGTTTACATATTCTTAAACCATGCGACTTATCATTTTAGGCGTAGGGAGCAGCTCCCCTTAGCCTTTTCTGTGCATCCTCGGCGAAACAGAACTATGGGCTGTGTTTTCCCAAAGCCTCAACTATGAAATGATATACGCCCTTAAGAGAAATTCCAATGTCTATACTTGAAACCCTTCAACCCTAAGAAAACACAAGAAAACACCCGTTTAAAAGGTGTTATAATATACCCCCTTACACCTTATAAAATACACAAAAAAAAACTTTATAAAACGTGTTTTGCCCTTCGTAACACCCTCTAAAAGCGTGTTTTTTTTTTTCTTGGCAGAGTGTCACGGGGTCATTTATAGCAGGTGGAAATCCTCTTTAATGGTGTAAATCATTTTACAGTGTACTGATTACTAAATAAAACTTTCGGTCAGCAACCCACAAACTCATCTAAAATTTTCTAATAGTGAGTATTGACGCTCAATGTGCGTTAAGAAACATCCACGTACTTCGACAGAACCAGCAGCAGATGCATGTGTGTGAAGAAAAGGGGAATGAGGTCATGCTACATAGCAGCGATCTTACCCCGTCCGATACGGAGTCGACGTTCATTTTCCAGGAAACCAGGCCCTTGTCATACATCTCGTTGAACTTGGTAACCCAGATGTAATTACTCTTGAAGACATTGTACCTAAGTCCTTCTTCAGCGGGCGATTTGTACTTCCTATCTGCAAAAGTTAAAAGTTCTTGTGATGCGAATTGGGTCCAAGGACAATGCCGTAACTGTGTAACTGTGTTCGCCTCTAACTGCTCTTTATATTAGTGCTTCGCATCTTATATTTCTACGGAGAATTTGTTCCCGCCGTTTCCGCCTAAAACTTTGCTACTGCATCACCATCCGTCATCAAGACTAAACGTCCCGCAATTCCAACATACCCTACTATAAAAGATGACGGAGCACTTATTGGCTGAACTGACACAGTTCCATGCCGATTCACACCTATCAACTTATGTTGCCGTTTGAAGAGCATTGAACTTATTTCGAGACAACATAAATTACGTCAGTGAAGAGCGGGGTAGTGTTCACTGTTTCTTATGATTTTCCAATGTGCGGCATCGCCAAAGATTCCTGCGTGGTACTACAGTATTGCGGCGAAAGCGGCAGTTTTCCGTTTAACCCGCCGCGGTGGCTCAGTGGCTAAGGTGTTGCGCTGCTGAGCACAAGGTCGCGGGTTCGATTCCCGGCCGCGGCGGCCGCTTCTCTGATGGAGGCGAAAAGCAAAAACGCCCGTGCGTACGAGATTTCGGCGCATGTTAAAGATCCCCAGGTGGTCGACGTTTATATGGAGCCCTCCACTACAGCGCGCCTCATCGCCTGTGTTGCGTCGGCGCGTTAAACCCTATAATCAGTGAGTCAAGTTTTCAGTTTATTTCATGGCAAACGTTCACGGCCGACGCACATGCGCCCCGATCTTTTCTTACCAACTCAGAAATATAAATCAATGAGAGTGACCACTGTCATAAGTGGCCTAAGCAATAGACAATGGCTCTTTCCATCGCAGACGCTCGCCCATGGTAGCGGTTTTAAAGGGGGCATCGATTCATCTACTCCAACATTGAAAGCGGGTGGACCCACGGTCACCCACTCCGGACCACGTAATGGTGAGCTTCGCCACACCTTCATTTCATCGGCCAGTAATGTCACTCAGTTGTTGCGGCACTTATTCACGCACACACAGAACTATTAAGCTTTTATTTCCTAAGGACAATGTTTAACACGATGTTCAACTAAAACTACTTGCTTTAGTGCTATGTGGCTATTCACAAACTGGAAGCTGTATATGCATAATGTCATGATCTGCTAATTTTTGATTTGCACTCGTAATTCAGAAAGACGTAAAACAGCCCCTAAATGCATCAAGGTTTTGCTATTCAAGACTTCCCGAAAATGCGACAGCGCTCTATAAATACTGCTGCGTTTCTCGAAACTTCAGCACTTACTGCATTAATTATATAACACTTAATTGCTGAACAAGAAATCACATTCTCTCAGACCGTGTTGCTGGCATTCCACTTGTGTTTACATAAAACCTGGAGTATTGTTTTTCTGCAAGTTCTAGCTTTAAACCAAGGTGTACACTGGCCTCAGAATTCTTGCCGCGCTTCCTGGTTCAATGATGTTAAACAGCCAAATAAAACGTGATTGGTTTTACCGAAATATCGGGCGCAAGTAGGGGCAACGGCTACATTAAGAGCCACCAAGACATTCATAAAAGTTATTATCAAAGCAATACGTAGCCGATACGGAGTTCGCTGTTTTCCGCAAAATGACTAACGAACGTACAGGTGACTGTCCCGTCTGGCAGGGTACCTATCTTATCGTCGCTCCCTAAAGGCTGAAGTGTTATCGAAAAAATTAACTTCTATTGTTAGACGACTTCAACTCATAAATCAGCGTGCATAATAATGAACGGTGCGCAGATATTCTTATACATTCGCACAAGATGTGACTTAGTATCTCGTCAAAGTCGTTGCGCTATTCCATCGTAAAAATACCCAACTAATGTACAAGAAGATTCTGGTCACGCCACGTTTTTTGCGTACACTTTTATTATGACAGACGATGGCGTGAATACGTTCAACTCACTCTACAATAATTCAAAATCAAAATACTGGAAAGGGTTGGCGCGCATGCAAAACTTACAAGACATGATGCAGTCGTTCTGCGCGGTATAAATCCCATTTTTCTCTTCTCAGCCTATCAATGGTATTTCTTGCACTGAGCAAAGATATCGCGCAGAATTCAACTGATAGCATAACTATAACTTTGAAAGGGACCGCTCAGGCCCAGTTACCAGCCACAGATTATTAAAACCCGTTCGAGAGTTTCAACGTTATGATGGCCGATGAAAATTCACCTCGCACGTTTTCGACAGCTTAAGCGTACTTTTTCCCAAAAGTGTCATTTTGCTGCCCACCCTGTCATTCTAGAACAGCGAAAAATTTTAGTGTCCTTAGGTGTTGTCGACAAGCGTTAAACGCCGTAGCCTTATTAGGTCCCGTTCGTATCCAATTATCATTCGCTTCCCATGCTCTTGAGTAACACATGGCGCCTACGAGGATGGAAACTCCCCGATTCTGATCGCATGTCATCGTATGAGACGGCACATTATGATTCCGGATGTTGCAGTGAGTGCGGCAAGGTAACGCTACGGGATTTTTCTCTCAGAGTAGATGCCGTAGACGATTCAAGCTTTTCTCCGACACGGATCCCTAAACTCTTGGCATTAAAAATATAATTTTACCTGTGAAAACGACACGCAGCGTTACTAAAGCTGCAGAGTTATTAAAAATAATAAGTGAGAGAGGGCTTAAAGAACGAGAATTGAACTTCAGTGGAAGACCAATTTGGCTCAGTTGCAGTTGGAGTTAATTCATATTTAAAGCGCGAAAGGACGCAACACCACAAGCAGAGAACACAGGACATAGAGCTCGTGTTGTTTACTTCTCGTAATACGACCTTTTTGCGATTAAACTATAGCCGCAATCCAGTGTGATCTTTTTCACACTTCATGACGTGGCTGCAGCAAATTCTGCAATAGAGAGGAATTGTTTTTCCTTCCATGAACCCTTCACAAAACATTTCCTTTCACTCCGGCATATGGCCAGTTAGTCTAAGCACGTGCATGTCTAGAATGTGTAATGTTACCGGGATATGCCCATCATGCGTCCCTATTTGTGTCCTTACTCCAGCCCATTCCTAATATAACATTCCACTCTTGAGTAATTTATGCCCCCAACTCACTTCTGTATCGTACGGCATGAACGACACGGCGTTTCCTCTGTTTTATTATCTGAAATACTTCACGCGTTCTCATCCATGATGTAAGACGCGATGTCCTACACTTGCGACTAATTCACCTCCTGTACCCGCAAAAGATATTCACTTACGGTACTTTGCTTTGAAGGCCTCGAACTTTGCTTTCAGTATCTTTTCAGGAATCCCAGCAGCGGCTGCCACAACAAGGAAACATAGTAGTCCGACTCGAAGCATGATCATGACTGTGAGGCTACCGATGAAAAAAATACTTGAGATTATAACATGCTCATTTGCCTTTTTAATTTGTGTGTTTTTGTGTGTGTTTTACTTATGTGTTTTGTGAGCTTCCTTTGCGTTTATGGTTGCGTTTTTGGGACAAATTTTAACCATTGGCGGAATAAACGTTCACGCTATTGCCAAGACAATACCACCTATTTGCCGACTTGAAAATTACGGACATTTTGGCGGAAAGAAACTATCCATACCAAAAAAGACACGCTTGGGCGCCACTACTTTACGAGCAGCCAAGATGCCTAGGTTGTAGGAGCCATCACATTAACACTGAGTAATTAAAATTAGTTTTGCTACATTAAAAAAATGGTTTTCTGAAAACCGTGGGGACATGGTTGTCACGGGGTAGAGGGTATCTTGTGCACTTTGCGTGTACATTTCAAAACTTTTCAAAGTACCAAAATAAGTCTTAAATTTTAAGGCCACTTATTTTTAGTACCTTATTCCGCCCTCGTGGTTGCGTTATTTTGTCACTAAAAGCTGCGCCAACTTAGAAGAAACTGATTACACATCTAGATACGAAACAAGAAAGCGTACATCACGAACATGAACAATACATACAAGAACCCAGTAGGAACACATAACTCCCGTAGAAGGACAGCGTGGGAAAGAATTTAGTGAAAATGTGTAATCAAAAGGAAAGCCGACATCATGTCACAAGCACATCAGCAGTCTAAAGTGTCCCCAGATCAAAGGAAAGCTTAATAGTCGCACTTAAATCAACCAGAGAGCTTCAGAGCAAAGAAACAATAGTACAAACAGAAAAAGAGACGCCGTGTTGGTACGAATGGGAATTCATCTTTGTCCAAAATACGATGTAGCAGGTGCCGAAGCAAATTACGACACAATTAGAGCTGAAATTTTCTCTACTAGGGGAACACTCAGCTTTTAAAAAACTCCTAGTACAAAATGAAATGCCAGACAACAAATATCGGATACCACCAATAATATCATTTTGGGTATCTGATTTTCCTTGTCGTTGCCCTCATTCCTGCTAGTAACCATGTGTAATCCCAGACACGCAGTTGGCATGTCACGTTTTTAAGAAGGTGCGAGGCACTGGACATGCAGCATGCGAAAAGGGCAAGTTTAGGTTGAATGCTGACAAGTACTACAAAAGAGCAGCTGAAACTTCATACGAGGACGTTGCAGTGAAAATGAATGTGACAGCGAGAATCAGAGTATCGCACATAGGGTAAGTCATGTTTTATTTAACAAAGCGAATATAAGGCCCGCGGACCCACAAAGCTGCACACGAAGCTTTTTTTTTCTCCGTCCTACACACTCAAACTGGGCAAAATAAAATATTCAAATCTTGAAATGTTGATGTAGGTGCTGGATGACGAGTAAGCATAAGTTTACAGAACGTCAAGAAGTAAAACGTTCTCATCCTGTAAAACGAAACGCTCTAAATAAATACCGCCCACCAGGTTTAACCTGAGCTGCTGCCTCAACAGCGAGATTAAATTCAATAAAAGAGCACGCAAATAGTTCACCTCGTTCCCTCCCGACAGTCAGCACAAGGGTTTGGGCTTTTGACAACAATCTGTCTCCGTTTCAGACGTCGGTTCACAGGTGTGAAAGACGGGTCGTTTTTCTTCGCAGAGGCCTCGGGGATCCCGGATTAGAAATCTCTAATGGTAATACGTTCTGGTCATCTTGGGAACTAAATTGTTACAACTAAAGGGATTACGAACGACACCAACTTGCTGCAGCTGTTTACTTATCAGAAAGAACCAAGTACGTACCGCGCGAGCGCACCTGGTTTTCGTTCTCCGGGAACCGAAGAAATAACTTGTCAGCTGCACCTGGTTGCGACACGAGGGCAGCAGAAAAAGCACTCGAGGTAAATTTCAGTTTTGACATGTAAAGAGATTTTGCCGGGCGTGTAAAGACCACCGTGTGTTTATTTATGTCCCCATCTTTTTTATTCGGGAGTTACCGATCTTTCTACCCCGCTTAAATGACATGAAAAGCTTGAATTTCATTACTTCGCTGTCTTTGCGCAGCTGAAATTCCGGCGGCCGAAGACATGGCAACGTTTTGGTTCGGTTTGATTTGCCGCGTAGATTTTTCTTTCCAATGAAGCGTGCGCTATTGAAAGGTTCTGTTGATATGCGTGAAAGGAAATTCTGGAAACCTGAGTAGCTGGAAGCGCAATATGTTTCTTCAGGGTGTTGAAGTTAATTGCCATGTCTGCACTTGTTATGTCAATGGGGGACAACAAAGTAGTGCAATTACTTCACGTCAGGCTGGTAATGAGACGTGGCATATGCCTCAATACTTTTGAAAGCATGTCTTTTATTACAGGCGTTTTAGACAGAGTATAAAGATGGTGGCTTTTAGAAACTGGCAAAGAAGCAGCTCAGTGTAACTTGTTCCCATCGGGCAAGACAAGAATACTTTGGTCACCCCATCAATTTTTCGGTGTGGATCCCGGAATATGCTCACATGCGTGTATTTTGATAGCTTCGTGTTTCTGAGAGAAATATCTGGGTTGTCTGAGTTGTCTAGAAATCTCTGGTTATCTAGAACAGCCAAAATGTAGTTATCTTTCAGTGCAATTACCACTTGTTCAAGCTTCCAGAGATAAAGTACCAGGACATGAGACCAGTTATACGAAGACGTCTCCGCGAACACTGGCAACAACACTGCGATGAACCAGCACACAACAAACTACACACAAAACCACAAATGGGCAAATACGTGACAGACAAGCAGAATAGATCCAAGAAAATATCCATGTGCAGGCTCCCAATAGGCCATACACATGGCACACATTCGTATCTCCTAACTGGTTCATTACCCCCGTTTGCAGCAGATGGGCAGAAGGGCTTCAGTACTACATGCCCTAATGGAATGCAAATCCTTCAACGATGTGAGAAAGCGACACTTCACTGATTTATACACGTACATAATGCCACTTCATCTCTCTTTATTTTTAGGAAACCAACCAGCGGTCACGCACAAGCGTCTTTTAGTATAGCTCGCCGAAGTCAATTTTTAGATGCGAACGCATCTCATTCACTCGCCTTGTCCCTGCATCTATCCGGCGTTGTCGGCGTCCACCCCTCCCCCATTCTCCTCGCCACGCCAGCTGCACTCCCCGCCGCTCACCCCCTCTCCTCTACGATAGCGAACACTCTCTCGCGAGGGGCATTGGATTAGATTCAATCGGATTGGCTTGGCTTATCTTGGATTGGATTGGCTTGGATTTGGATTGGATTAAAGTGGGTTGTGTTGCGGCATAGCCGCGGCAGACGCACTGGCGCCGGCGCGTCCCCTCACCGTTATGCGCGCTATAAAACGCGGTGCCTGCGCCGCTCCGCTCCATCGTTCCAGCGCCGTTCCTCCGCTGTCCAAGGCTGCAACGTGAACCCCTATGCGTCGCATCTACACAGGGGTTCCCGCGAGGGGAGGTGGGAGTTTTTTAACCTCATCTCGTACCGCATGTAACTTTCGGATCTCTCAGCATTGAGGTAGGTACCGGGGGTTATGCACCCATCATGGTCACCTTCACCCACCATTATGACCCCTTTCATATTTCTGAATCAGAGCCATTTACACCCATACATTAGGCTCTATTAGCAATAGTATCATACTCATACCATACGTATTTTAGAAGCTAAAATGACAGTGAAGGACCACTGAATACGATCTGGGGCTCTTTGGCCTTGGCTACCCTGGCGCCATAAACAGCCACATACTGCTACTACCTCGGACAACCCCCATGTCGGAACACCGAAGACAATGGGAAGCGGTTTTGTCCGTCCTAAGATTTTCATGTCAGAACCGGTGTTTGGCGGACATCTGCGAATCTGAAGAACTTCAGAAGGGATGCAAAAGCTGTTCCGCCCGACATAATAGCTTTTTCCCAACCTAGCGGAAGTATAGGCGGAGCTTCCGACATTACTCTTTAATTAAGACCTGAAAAGTGTTCGTTAAGTTCTCGTAGCTTCGTATCAGAAAGCCCAAAGACTTGTACTTCAAGACGTTGACGCCGCTGGCAACTGACGGGTAGAAAATGCGTGCCCAGCGGCAGCCCACACAGCAGCGAGCCATGACGTCACCCTTTCTTCGTTTTTTGCCAAATATAACTAGGGAACATCCTTTAACCCTACCAGTTTGGATGTCTGTATGCACTAACGCACAGGTAAACCAAATGGCAATGCCGAGGGACGATGAGGGAGCTATTCTCTCATCTTATGTTCAGCCTTGAAAGTACAGTGATTTGCATAACTGGCATATTTTTATAAATATCATCGACGTTGTATGTTCATGTATGCACTTATTTTAAAACTCTAAATCAAGGTTTTGCCTCTTTCAGCTGCAACTTTTTTGAGCCTTTTATATTGCCTCTTGAAAAGCTGCTGGACGGCTATAGCCCATCCAAAGATTCCCAGCCTCAGTGAATTAAAATTTTTGTGCCAGTGTTACAGAAAAAATTAAAACGTAATATAGAGCAAAAAATTACTCATTGTTTCCTTGAAATGTAAAATCGTAAATCTTTCATTACGATATCTTTATTATATGAGAATATTACGCCACGAAACTCACACTAATCGACTAATATTATCACATAGCAAATAGTGACTCAAGCTTCTGGTCAATACTTTTCCGAGTCGTTCGGGAAGGTTCAAAAAGGAAAACGAAGCCAGAATAAAAGCTATGCACAGGGAAGGCCGCGGAGGTTTCTGCCGACGCAATGGTGGTCATGCTTCGGGCGCTTGCGGGAAACGACGAACACGACGCAGGACTGGGGCAGGTGCCTAGAAGTTGAGTAAGACAAGTTGGGCCATGCTATACATCTCAAGCCCGCTACAACCATGATTTCCCTTTGTGGAGAGTAATTATTCTGTATACACATGTTCATACCCTATCCAGCACCTCCACGTTACGAGGTTGGCGAAAGTGAGGTATTGTAGTCTCACGTATTTACAGATTATTAACGGTCCTCGAAGGGAAGTCACTGATTCAAATTCAAAACCTATTAAGAACGGACTGATTAAAAACGGCTTCAAATTATCGGATTCAACCCGCTGAAGCTTCATGTGGGCTGTAAGGCGCGCCGCAGTGGGTGCTCCGGATTAATTTTGACCACCTGGGGACCCTTAACGTGCTTCCGAATTCCGAAACACGGGCGTTTTCACTTTTGGCCTGCATCAGAAAATCACCCACCCTCGTCCGGTATTCAGCCAATGTCCTTGGGCTCAGCAGCACGACGCCCTAGCCTCTGCGCACAGCGGCGGGTGCAACAAAATAAATCCAAAGACATAGTTTAAGCAAGAACCTTCCTTTAACAGTGCGTCGTTGTGCTAAATAAAAGAGGCTGCAAAAAACGAATCTTTTTGAGAGAGAGAGAAAAGCTTTAATGAAGACCAGCGAGGTTAGCCGAGTCGTTACGCTGGCTTTCTACGTTAGATCATAGAAGGAAGACAAAACTTTGTATCGAATCTCGCACGGGTTGAAACGATCTATGGCATTGCGCTCCATCGCCATGTCGGGAAATCCACGTTGGAGACGACTCGATACTTGATATGGCCAAGGTGTCGTGGATTAAATATGGTCCCTTATACCGTCTTAGAAGCCACCCGCTAAAACCACGTCATCGATTTGGGGTCAAAACCCTTGCAATATCACCGGGGCACCCCTAAGCGTCTGTGCGTCGGCGGAGGTATTTAGCGTCTAAGTTCGAAAGCTGCTGGTCCGCTGTACGAACGCGAGCAATCTGGCGACCTCTTCCGCCCTTTGAGGTGCTCTTGAACATCGACGTTGATGTCCCTGTCTAGTACGTACCGTACTCGTGGCGTGGATGGTTTTTGTCGGCGGTTGTTCGTAGAGAAGTTCAAACGGAGTCCTCTGAGAAGTTTCCTGGATAGCTGTATAGTACCCGAAGTGACATAAAGGAGAATTCTGTTCAACGTGTTGTGTTCAAAGTTGAAGTACTAACACAGCATGCCCGCGATCCTCTTGCTCGGGCGTTCGGTTAGTCCGTTCGTTGGGAGGTGGTACGCCGCCGTTCTTTGATGATCCGTGTTGGTGTAGCGTAAGACTTCTTGCATTAGCTCCGCAGTGAGGACCATTCCGCGGTCCGCGATCAGGACTTCAGGGGCTCCATGCCGCAGCACAACGAATGTAATGCAAAGTTTAGTGACTTCTTCGGCAACAGTATAAATAGTGTTGTCTCCTGGCGGCCATTGGAGCAGTCATAGTTGATTTTACCCAATTGCAAGAACTGCTTCATCTCGCTGACTAGCTTGAGGTACAGTTAAATATTGATCGTGACTCTGGCTATTTCAGCACAAGCGATTGCGCGTGTTGGGTAAAAGTCAAGACACACTGTTGTCATCCAGTAACGAAATCCTCGCTGGTGTCGGTCCGCATCTGGAAGTGATCAGTCTGTCGTGATTTTAACCAACCGGCGCAATCGCTTCCGCTCAGTGACTAGCCAGAGTCGCTATCAAAAATTAACAGTATCTCAGGCTAGTCAGTGAGTAGAAGCGGTTCTTTCGATTGGGTAACATGAACTATGACTGCTCCCGAGGCCGCCACAATGCAACACTATTTAGACCGTTGCAAATTTCTTCTGCATTCCTCTTGCAATGAGTAGCGGTGCCTGTGATGCGCATCAGATAGTTCGAAGCTACGACAGTTCACCTATTCTCGACTGGCGATGCAGGCAACCAGCCTAGTACTTCCTTTCTAATCCATTGGAATGGTTTTGACAGAAAGCTGATGGGCCGAAGGCAGTGTTCTCTGTCGCTGGTAGTCACGGCCACTCGGGACGCAGTGACTGACGTTGTATGTCAAACGGGACCAGTAGCACTTGGCCTTGATTTTTTTCAAGTTTACGAGCTGTGCCAAGGTGTTCCGTGGACGTGTTGCCATGGCATGCTCCAGAATTGTGCCATGAAGGTCGGAGGGGAGGTAGAGCAGAGAATTTGTTTTGTTTTATTTTTGAGGCAGAAAGCTGGTATGTACCCCTTAAATGTTCTTGTTATAGTGCGAAGGGTAAAACTCAACAACTCAAGGTCAACATGCTGCTGGGCTGCCAAGTCGTTCTCAGTCACTATGCTCAAAAACATGCCGTTCCCATAAGAGTTTTGTGGCTGTGAGTGTGCGGTTCCGCACAACAGACAGTCCATGTGCGAATGCTCCCTGCTGGTATTGTAGGCGATTGTGACGTCGTCTTTTTGCAGGCACAAGCTCCATCGCCAAAACAGCCATAGGTGTACTTCAAATTGTCAAGCCAGCCTAGCACATAATGGATTTCAACGAAGACATCCCGCTAAAAAGCTGGCAGTGGTCGAACTCTGCAATAGCGTCTGTGTGAGCAGCAACATCTTGAACATAGACAGGAATGATCAGGGGTGCACAGAAATGCAAGGTGGCGTTGTAATCGGCTATCTTTAGAGCACCACGTTATTGAGGTATTGGTTCCGGCTTCAAAGCGTGATCGGCGCGAAAATCTATCGGGTTGCAATACGGCTTGCAGGTGGCCAGTTGGTACATAACTGAGCACGAACGATACGAAAAACACGAAGACCGAAAGGTCCATGGACTAAGTGTTGAGTAACAACTCAGCTGTTAACGGTATGTCCGTGTGCTTTTTTGTCGTCATGTTTATCGAGAAGTTTTTTGCTCAATTACCGAATTGCCCCATCAATATATTTCTGTAGGGCTGTCACTGAAAACGTTTATTCCTAGGATTATGTCATGGAAGTACCTAGGGATTATGGCGAGCACAGCCGCATACATGCTGCTGTTCAGCGTGATGCGGGTCGTGCAGGTTCCCGTCAGCGTGACGAGATGGCCTCTTGCTGTGCGGATGTCTAGGCCGTTCCAACGTTTCGTACTTTGTTCATGTTTTACCAGAAAGACCCGCTCATCACAGTCCCGGTGTCTATCAGTCCAACTACGTTATGGCCATCGATGATTACCTATACGTCGGACGTGGTCGTCTTTGACTTTCGGAGGCGTCGTACGTAGTCTCAGATTCAGTGGCGTTAACGAAGGATTGTCCTGCATCGTCATTTTGGCAATTTTCTTCTAAACCAAAATCTTGTTCTAAACCAAAACCACGTCTTGTTCGTTCGAAGTAAGAAGTTTTTTTGCGAAATGAGGCACATCTTGTGGCAGGACCTAAACGCTACGCTCGCAAAGCATTTCTGTCTTATATTTTACATGTCAGCTAAGAAAAATTTACGGCAACATGTAAAACTTAAAACAAACAAATAAATACTACTAATTTTCCAATTAGTGGTTTACTAATATTCCAATTAAAAATCGCGTACCCCTCTGTAAAACGACGGCGATGGTTGAGCGCGCAGCTTTCTAGTGAGAGATTGTTTGGTTGTCGTATAAGCTTTCCAAACTCCTTCGACCACGTCGGAATGGGGCAGTCAGATAGACGCCGGCTTCTTAACGCGAGAGACCCAGGTTCGATTCTCGCCACCACAAGCATTTTTTGTTGATTACTTCGGCGTTTTCGCGTTACAGACGCCATCACTCAGAACACTAAAGCTCCGCATTACTAATTAATCCCGCTTGTCAGTCCGAGGTGTCGAGCGGGAACGGACAAGGAGGCTGTCACGTTGGTGATATTTTGTCAAACCAAATGCACAGTCGTATTGGGGAAATAGATTTGGCTTATTTTGATCCATGCCTCAACAGGATCTTGGTTATTTTCGATACGAAATACCACCTGCGTACACGTTCGCCCGCATTGTTCTGACCTGCTTCGTTGCAACCTCCTTTGATGGTGGGAAAACATTTATTTCAAGAAAAAGAGGCTCGCGCTTAAAAGCGGGAGAAGCCCTTAGTCCAAGGCTCCTGTGGTGTCTCTAGAGGAAAGCTGTTGAGTTTCTATTTGTTAGTACAGTTTTATCTGACATAATTCTAGTTGGTCCATTTGACTAATTTCGAAAAAAGGCAACGCAAATATTGGTATCTGAAATAAAATCTCGGAAAGAGACTCGTAATTTCAACGCCCACACTGAGCTTTAAACCTTGAATGAGAAGGAACAGAGAAGGCGCAGTGGTGGTCGAGGAGAACGCCGTCACCTTCAGCAAACATGCCCCAGAAAAAATAAAACGGATTAGCCTATGATTAAGGATAGAAACTAGACTTGTTGTTACGCACTTAGGCACCTTCGCGAGGATTCATAAAGCGAAAAAAATGACAAAGCCTCAAAGAAATTTATTGAATATCAAGACATTTAGTGTTTTTCAAGCCTGCGATTTTTTTGTTTTCTGTGCTGGCATTTTGCTAACAATAGTGTCGGAGCCCAGTGAAGTAGTTGCCCTTTTGCAGAACTCAAAGACTCCGAGTACAGAATATGGACAACCTGAGGAATTATTGCAAGCTTACGTCGTCTTGCTAGCGAGTACCAGAAAAGAGTGTAGCAGCCTCCCGTTATTGTATGTTCCATGGAAGCAAGCTGTGAAGCCGTAAAATGGAGCAAGCGTAGGACGGCGCCGGTGCTGTTTTTTTCTTTCGCAAAGAACATAAAAGCACACATGTGGCACGCCGCACCAGACCAGCGAGTAACAGAGGCTCTGACTGGCGAAAGTCGTTAGGTTACAGGAACGTGACAGGGTAAAACAAGTCTCTTTTTTTAGAAAAAGCCGGTGATTACACACAAAACCGAAGATTGTTACAAGATGGCGCCGGCATCAATGATGAAATATCGAGAATATGGGTAAACATACTCTTCCACCAATACAATTCATTCTCTCACCCTGCCCCCGCCCCCCCCCCCCCCCCCCCAAAAAAAAAAAGGTTATAAAATGCTTCCAGCGAGCATCCCATCTTGTTCGAAGACGTAGTTTTCAAGAATTCCTAGACCACCGCCTTCCCTGGACAGAAATCAAAAGAATGTGACCGTAGTGAAAATGCTCTGCAGTGAGTGCGCAAGAAATATAATCTACGAAGCAAGAAACGCAGGTACTTTCTGCGGGTGTTTCCCCATACACCGAAGGCTGCCGACGTACGCGCATGAAGTACTGGTTTTCGTTCAACAATAGCCGAAAAATGAACTTTTGTCAGCTGCGCCACTTATACAACAGAGGTGCGGCTGAAAAACACGCTAGTTGTTTTTCGCTTTGAGCAAATAAAACATTTTTTTTTGTCTACAACACAAGAAAGCGTTGGCGTCTTTTCAATTTCTCGTCACTTTTTTTGTTTTGTTTTGGGGTTGCAAGTTTCCAACTATGAAAAAATGCTTTGAAAACTTTCCGTTTCCTTGTCGATTTCTCTTTATGTGGCAGAAACCCAGGGTGAAGCGAACGCTGTAAGCCTTTTCTTTTGTGTAATCTGGCGCGTATTTATTTTTCTGAGGAGCAGTGGTGAATGAAAGTTTTCGTTTATGAGACATAAAATAAACGTGAAGGCGCAAAGGCGGCAATGCGAAAAGTTTACACTCTACAGTTCATGACGCTAACTTCGTGCGTACTGAACGGGGACAGAGCAAAAAAAGACACAAAGACCAGCGCGCACTAACAAGTAATTTTTAAATAGAAGCTCGTTATGGCGCATGTCGTGTCAAAAACGCACTGCAGGAAAGCCAACTTTCTTTGACGATGATGTCAATCGTGGAAGTGAAACGTTTCCCTTGATCCCAATCGATCCTGGGTCCCTCGCGTTATGAAAGTGAATTCTATCCTATTGCGCCATTAGTACACGGTCGAAGCATTTGGATTTTGAGTGGAGTACATAAACCTGAAAAATTAGAAAACTTATTCCCC
Organism: Haemaphysalis longicornis; assembly: GCF_048455015.1. NCBI lineage: Eukaryota > Metazoa > Arthropoda > Arachnida > Ixodida > Ixodidae > Haemaphysalis > Haemaphysalis longicornis. The sequence continues at coordinate 131,834,217 of NW_027526385.1, read as the reverse complement.
CCTTCCCCAACTACCAACGAGGGCACTTAACGCCAAGCTTTCTTCATGTGAAATGAAATGGTGAAGGGTCAAAGTTAAAGCCGTTGCGATCAAAAGTACCAACTTCGTGCGAGTCAAAGTCAAAGTTCAGCGAGTCAGAATCAAACCCCTCTGTGAGTCAAAGTCCCGACTCAAAAGACAACCAAGAAATCCCTCCCAAGAAGGCCTCGCGTTCAATCATGCTAGTCATCAGACGGAGGGGTGCAAGCTTTTATTCTTAACATCCCACATTTGTACCCTCAGTGACAAACACTCGATCACATCGCAGCACCAGATACGTACATATTTCGTTACAACAAACACACACAAGACCCAAAACAGAATACACTATCTCAGATTGTTTAGCATCTGAATTTCTTTTACGGATAAGGTGACACATGGATGGCTCGCGCCAGCTCCTTTTGTTTTAGACATGTGCCATGCTTCTACTATCTATCTACTTAGTTGACCCCGGTGATTGAATACTACCGCCCTTTGGGCAAATATTGGCTCGCACTTCCTTGTTGTACAGCCTCCCAAATTTTTAATAATATAGCGGGAGCGACGACCGACCGGCATGTCAGCGCCTTATCACGGTGCTCAGCAGCGAAGTAAGCGAGAGTACGCGCACGCGCATAGGGCTATCTGTTGTATGAGTGTCGTCTGCTACGCTGTTTCCTTGAGAATGGTACACCCCCTGCAACTACATCTGAAGGACTTTGTGCCCACGCTGCTTAGATACATTTGGAGGCAGCGAAGCGGCTTTGCAAGATAAGAAAAACAGGAGCTATGTTGCCCTGAGAAGAGAAGCGGAGCAGACGACGCTCCCACAACAGATAGTTCTATGCGTGTGCGCGTACCCTCGCCAATTTTGCCGGTGAACACCGTGATAAGGCGCGTACATGCCGATCGGTCGTCGCTGCCGCTATATTATTAAAATTTTGGGAGGCTACAGTGTATGCGCCGAATGTGCTTTCAGATGTGTGCACGGCCGTCCTTTCAAGCTGGGCATGTGCTATCTCAGCTTTTTATTCGTTTACCTGCTAGTTTCACCTAAATATTTGTGCCTGCAAGCGAAAGGGATTCTGTACACGACGTTAATTTTATATTCCGCCAGTTTGTGTGTGACCCATAGAACACTTGTTTGTCGTACTGCTTGCACTTTCCTCATACGGTCTGTTAACCGTGGGATAAACGCTTCGCACTTTTTTTTTTCTCTGTGGTTATGCTACTGAAACTCTTATGGCGTGTTTTATCAAACGACAGATATTGTTTTATTAGACCACAGATACTGTTGTTAGTGTTCATTGCGTTTATCTGACACATGAGTTAGAAATTGTAGCTCCTAGAAACTTACGGAGCAGTGGTTTAATTTTGACAGCGTCTAAAGGAGTTGGAACGTCTTAAGGCAATCGATTCATTTTTGCTCGCTCAAATCTGGTAGATCTCGTACTAGTTGTGTTCTTGCCTTTAGGTGGTGACATGGCTCCAGTATAGACATCCAGGCATGCCTTATTCTTCATACTGGCTGTCTGAATTAAAAACCCTTATTTGCGAAACTTTCGTTCAAGCCCGACATCTTCAGCGGTCCCGATTACGTGATCGCCGTCCCGATGGGGCTCTGCTTTCCTCCTACACCATTCCTAACATTTAAGCATCAGAACCACTATCTTTGTAATCCTGCACAACGCTGAGGATTGCTCAAAATCACCGAATTACATGCTGGCTTGTTTCTCCCGAAATGGTGTCTTCCCAGCAACAATCAATCAGAATCACTGGCAGAACAGCCCATTTTATACGAAACGCAAGCGTCAGTTAAAAGCTCACCACTGAGCATAATGTCCCAAAGCGACCACTACTAACATTAGATGAAGTCGACCTCCCTTCCGAATGAACGGGATAAAATGCGTGCCCTTAGTCAAGACGCCCTGTATTAAGTAACAGCGCCTCCCTGCCTTTCCCTCCATCGAAATATGAGCAGGGTGAATGCCCGAAATCTTGTAATATAGAGTTTCAAAAAGTTTAAATCGTAGAAGCAACGCTTAAATACCATAAGGTGGTATTCCTCTTCGTCTCTAGAGGTGTGCAACTATGGTCGTTCTCGCTACTTTAATAAATATCTTCAAAGCCGCAACTGTACAACTTGCTATTCTTGTCTCACATAAACTACTGCCAGCCTGTAAAGGGCGCTACCGCGTACTCGCTCCTACAAAACTTCACCTACTGCAAAAAGTTTCTTCGTTATGTTTTATTGTAACCAACTTTGCGCCGAATAAATTTCTGCTTCTTGAAACACGTATAGATTGAATAAATATCGGCGTAGAGATCACTGTGAAACAGAAATTGAAACGAATAGAAAGATATACAGAATCGAGGCAACCCTCCACAAAAGCAAACAAGTTACCATTTCATCATGTCCGATAACTAGTTTGTACCAACAGAGCCACAAAATACCGCAATAGAGTGCTTAAAATATGTACTCTCCTCTATATCGAACATGTGCTCCATAGTCCTTTTATTAATATTAGTTAAACTTTATTCACCGAAACCTGCATTGCAGGGACAAACAATTTCCTGCGCATAGCAGCAAGAAGGTGTTGATCGAAGGAGCAATGGCCGGCATATAACGCAAGGCTAGATCCACCCGTTAATAAACATCATCGCCACCACCATAATGAACTATGGGGTAATTTTGTATGAAACATTACGCTGGAAAGGCGTGTGTTCGCTTTTAATGGCGAATCTGTTGAGAAAACCGTAAGTTTCATGTCCGAAGTTAAGAATACAAAGAAATTGCCGAGCGTGCGCACGTCAGCGTGGGCCTCGCGGCGATCACAAGGCAGAGGTAACAAAACCAAGAAAATTCCTACCGCTCATGTGTGCGTGCCTCGCGACGACCACCCAGCGTCCCCTGCGCACGTTTTTCAAGCCAAGAATACCCACTTAGGGAGATTGGACAAGATTGCACCGACCGCCCGATAGTTTAAAAACCCAAAAAAATGCCGAGCACTCGTGTGTGCGTGCCTCTCGACGACCGCCGAGCGTCCTCGGGCTACAGTGTACCCTTCTAGTACACTGTACCCGGGCACGTCTTTCAAGGCAAGCGTATCCGTTTAGGAAGATTGGACAAGATTGGGGCGGCCACCTGGCAGTTAAAAAAACAAGAAAATGCCGAGCGGTCGTGTGTACCTGCCCAGCATACCTACCCAGGGATATTGCCCACTATTGGGCAAAAAAACTCCAGCGTTAGCCGTAATCGAGCCAAAACTTGCTCGGAACGAGAAAGACTCCAGCGTTCGCCGTAATCGTGGCAACACTTGCTCGGAACGAGAAAAACACGTAATCGCGTAAGCCCCTCCAAGGTGATGTTTAAGGATTACCCCTTCCCAAAAAATGAAGAAAGCTCACACTTTAAGCAACAATGATGGAGTAAATGTCGTTGCGAAGCAAGACGGCTGGAACCGTGGACTTAAACCTTCGTGATGGTCGTGAAGGTTGCATACAACTTCGTTTACCTTCAAGTGTTATGCGTTAGTGTGAGCTTCTATCATTTTTTATTTATTTGTTGAGGGGTGTTTTTTATGTAATCTTTTTTGTAACACACGGAGTGATTCTGCGTGTGTAAATTTTTTTGCTGGCGTCATTGACGCTATCGTTGTTTGCTGTTGCTGCTGCTGGTTTAAAGGGGCTTCGTCTTAGTCGAACTCTTCATGTCAGCTTTTCTGCAGATTCTGTGTCACTGTATCTTTTTGATAATATTACTCATTTTTATGTAAAACGACCAAATAGAATAGTTAACGTTCGAAATCCAAGCACCTTCAATTTTTTTAAACATTATATTTATCATCTGACACAAAAAAAACTTACGAGGAAACAATCAGAAGCCTTCGATTTTGTAAATGCCTTAACGGTTCTCCAAAGAAAATCAGTGCCCCTTTTGCAAAATTGGATTAAGAAGGAGACGCACCAAGAATTATTTATTCAGACTGACGAACTCTTTACAAATCAATGCATAGCATGCTTATTTAAACTGTAGGGGGGAAAATCTCAAGGTATTGGAGAAGAAACGGAATCAATACAGACAAAGCTCGCGCCTTGAAGGGCAAAAAAGAACGGACTAAATAAACTGTGTTTACCGGATAGTTAGAAGATGGCCTAGTGTAGACGTGTGTGGAAGTTTGAGTGGTGTCCTTGGAGACCTTGTCGTTCTAGGAGGCCCCTGGTGTTCTTGAAAAGTTCTTGATCCATGGAACTGGACGCTGCTCATAAACAAATGTCCCTGCTGTCCCCCACGCCAATAGAAACCTCTGCTACAACCGCATGGCAGTGTCTCCTTTCCCCCCGGAAAAACACGGACAAGAACGTTTTGATGTCACCTGTCGGCTGTAAAGTATTTGAATGACAACCCCCGCTCATTGATCGACAAAATATAAAGCCTAGTCGTCCTGCTGACAAACTGGGCACGGTCCCGCAGACAAATTCTGCAGCTGCCTGCGCGGTTCTCACTCCGTATTATGCACATGTAAATCTGATTTTTCAGAGGAGTTTCACCGGAACGATCAAAGCGTTTCCTCGTCGTTTATACGATTTTCATAGGCAGGGCGCACTTCTTCGCGATGGGCTCTTGTCGGCATGTTCCATTCTCAAAAAGCTCCCAATAACATGATCAAAGTGACATGAGCAGCTTGCAGCTTTCCGACACGCTTGAGCCTCTTTTGAAATGTGAGACGGAATGTATTCTGGGATTACCTCATCGAAAAAGGTTTTTTTCACTACAAATAAGAACCGCATTATAGCTAAACGTGCATCGTCGACTGAAAGATCCTGTCTCCCCCATATACCGCTAGCATAATTCCCTGTGGCAAAAAGGAAAGGCGAGCCACCTGGGTCTAGAAGCAGGTCAGGCACGAGTGCGTTCCCGTGCCTTACAGCGTAACAGTATAGACAGGGCACACACTTAATTGGTCCTTAATTCAAATTATTTCCTTACCAAATCATTATTTTATTAGGTGAAAGTTGTATTAGTACCAGCAGAGTCCTTCAATGAAAAGCATTGGAGGACTCTGGTACCAGCAGAGTCCTTCAATTGAAGGACTCTGGTACCAGTATGACTCAGGTTTGAAACACTAGTGGTTTTGGGCCTTACTATTTGGACTCCTGTGCATTCCTGTGCACTCCTCGCATCCAGGAAAAGCATCGCCAACGCGCGTCGCTACTTTCTATCTTCGGCCCACCCCCTGTCCTGTCAACCCGAAAGCTCCGAGAGAAAGCAGGGAAATTAGAAAACGATGCGCATGCGCGGTTAAAGTAATCCCTAAACTGTTCAGATTTGTCGTGTATATGGTTAGTCAAACAAGCCCACAAGCACCCACATGCATGCACACACAACCAGGGCAAACCAACCCAGCCGAAGGTAACCTGGCACAGAGTAGTGAGCTGGGCAAGTTGGTATGGCGCCATTCTGGGATACAGCGCGAAAAAAGTCGTGGACGAAAGAAACGGACAGGACGAGCGCTGTCTTTTTTGGCGCTGTCGCCTATAGTAACCTGGAAGCATGACATGGCTTTAGGCCCCCTGCTGCATCTCATACAGCCACGCAAATGTTACGTTGCTGTTGCTTTAAACCCCTAACCAAAAAGGGCAATGATTCCGAATGACTTTGGAATTCATGTAAGGGTTTTTAACACACTACCTGACGTGAAGCCGCAAATACGGTGGCACAGAAAAATATCACAGCAGTTCGCCATGGTCACAAAAAATGTGTTCCGACTTGCACGTTTTTTGCTACGCCACCTTGTGATCTGTGCCCGCTGGAGCCCTCTGATATTTCTTCTATCTTGGAGTGAATCACTTAAAAGTAGTTATAAACAGGCTTCCCTTCGTTATCTGATTTTACTTTATCTTACAATTATTACCGTATTATTTTATTGGTGCTACATTTTTTGAGCGAATTCCAGTGAACCCTCCATATCCAGTGACAATGAGTGACCCCATTTTTGTTCGCTGGAGAACTTAGGCTTTTTCCATTTACATCTTACCATTCCTATTCTGGGATGCCAGAATTCATTCCTTGCCCCAAAACTTCCTTATGTTACCCCTCTTGCCAGTAAATTCTTTTAGGTTTTTCTCTAAGTAATGACTCTATTTCTCCTACAGTTATTCTCTTTACAGTTGTCTGCTTTACTTGCCTGGGTTTAATTCGCTTCTTTCGGTTACTTGAGCTATGATGTCTCCATCTCAAGTTTTCTCCCAAATCAAGGATGCTCGCATTGTATTCCTGAGAGATTCGCTCAACGTCCTTTCCGTGGATCATTGGGTTACTAAAGCTTCGTTTCAGAATGTTTTTACGAAGACGCGAAATTCCGTTCCCATAAGTGATCAGCATAAGCACGCATTGACTGTAAATGATTCCTTTAATGACAGACATCGCGTAAAGTTCAATAAATCGAAGCTTTCTAAGCCTCACCATTGGAGTTGTTCGTACGAGTAAAGCGCACTGCAGGAAGGCATACGTTACGCGAAGGGTGTCACAAAACGACGATGATGATAAGCGAAGGCACATCAAGCGCCTGAAAAAGAAAAACTCTTCCCGTTATCGGAATACAACCTAGGCCCTTCGCGTTTTGATGCTGACGTCTATCGATTGCGTATTCCGGCAGATCGAAGCAACTTCGCATTTTAAACATCTTTCTCTTAATTAAGGAGCCTGGGTCAAATTTAACGCTTGCCCAGTTCACCGAAGCACGTGCGTTCTTTCTTGTGGTCTACATCAGCACGCACAACTTCTTGGGGTACTTATAGTCATCCGTCTATTTAAGCGCTTCATACCTACGTTAAATATGAAGTTTCCTGCATGCCGTACTAACAGTGATACCGTTTTCTTCATGTTTATCTTTAACCCCATGGCGGTACATTGCGACTGCAATTCTTGGCCGCCCATTGAAGGTGTTCCCCTGACTCATGGCAGAAGAAACTGTCCACAAATCTCAATTGGATCGCCGGTTCTCTCTTTTCTAGTATCCCTGACTTTTCCATCTCAAGTTCACAAACGCCCTTTTAGAGATTGACTTCGCTGTCACCCTGTCGCAGCCCTAATGGCACAGACGACACGGTAATACCGACTGAATAGTTGCGTTGTTTTGAGTTTTCCTTTTAAAGATGGAGACTTGCTCGATTGCATTCCGTGACGAGTAGCGTTGCACTGCCACCCCTCAGTCTACCCATACTTTCTTCAGGAACCGGTATGACCTGTGTTCATCTTTGAGTAACCTCATAGAGTTTTCATCTCGGGTAGGTAACCTCAATCTCAAATGAACTCGAAAGTCACAACGGCAAGATCGGTTTAGTGAGGTCAAGATCTGCACTAATATAGTGAGGTCAAGATCTGTCCCACTAATACAATTGTTGAATGCAATATTTCCTTACCCAATATTCCTGGGTTCATTGACCCATCTAATTGAGATATAAATGTTGCAAAACGAACATACCTAAGCATAACAGTGCCGCTGAAATTACTGCGAAAATTCGCAGTAAAATTAGATTAACGCTACAGAGGGCCTGTTCGAATATGCCATCTTGTGGACAGAACCGCAACGCTACACTCAGTCAATAGAGCAACAACTTTCGCACAAAATAAACTGCTGTATTCTGGAGCCCGTACCGCGCCTTCTGGCTCTCCGCCCCCCCCCTCCCCCCCCCCCCCCCCCCCCCGCCCCTTGCTACTTTAAGTATGTTGTTGCCAGAGTAAATAAGTGTCCGCAGATTACCCTGATTTGTTTGAGTAATTCTAGCTCTCTGAGAACAGCCTCGAAGCCAATACTAACTCTTTATATTGCAGATACTGAAGGAAACATTCTTCCGTCGCCAGTTGGATTGGCTTGCCTGCGTATTTTGTTGCATTTTTCTTTAAAATATGAGAACCGTATTACGTGCCGCCCTCTACCGTGGATTTCTTTGCTGACGTAGCATATCCCTAAAATAACGTTATTCCAGGAATTGTTTCTTTGGCTAGTAAGCGGTTCTAAATGAAGACAGTGCATTGAAGCTATATTGTTGTTCTACGGTTTGTTTCTTGGGCACGTTTGCAGACCGAAAAAAAGTCAGTGCATTGACGCTTCCACCAGTGTTTTTGCCCTCGGGCGGCCTCGTCAATTTTGTTCGTTGAGCATATCGGATGACACGGTTCTTAGCGCCCTTTCTGCTGGAACTCCGCCAGTGCGAGTTCCTTCGACTGTCTGATGCCCTCGCTGAGCAATCAGTCTTGGAAGAGAGTCAGACAAAAGGATTGGAGCAAAATTGCTTCCCTCATTCCTACCGTTTTTCCCATAACCCATCCCGATGCCCAAGTTCCCGTTCCCAGCTACCCACCCTATCCGGCGTTTTCCTAGGGGGGACAAGAGGGGTCCCCCCGGGCTCTTCCCCCTGGCGGTGGGTCGCAAGAAAGTCTTTCCCGTTAATTTCTCTCCACCTTCGAGTGGACAAAATTCTCTTTGCCGGTTGGCCTGTTTTTGTACTGTTGCAATTGGGTATAACCGGTTGTACTTCGTGTGGTACCGGGGAGCTATTGAAAGCTCCATTTACTCGATGTAGTGTCCCCCCTTCCCAAATCCCTCAATATCAATTTTAAGGACAGGCGGGAGACTGCCTTGCGCCGCCCAGCGCCTGATCTCCAGCAGAAGATCCTGGACTGCGCCGGGAGGGTAGCGGAGCTCTGCCCCGCATTGTGCCTCTCTTCCTTTTCCCTTTGGTGCTAAACCGAGTTATTACTCTCCCGTTTTCATGGCTGTGTAAAACACACAAACGGGTTCATTTTACCTCCTGCCAAAAAACTGCCATGCCTACGACAGCCACTGTGAGTAGTGGAAAAACGGCATAGATTACAACTCCGTAGTGTTGCTTCTGCTATTTACAAGCCCCGCAGCCGGCCCCAAAAAAACGATCAAGAAACGAACAGTCAAAAAACAAACTCAGTAAGACCTCTTTTGAAGAAGCTGGATTCACCGCAAATAAATGATAACGGCAACGCTAAAATGCGGCATCGTCGAAGTGGATTCATTTGCATCGGTGACCTCATGCATTTTCTCTGGCGCTGCAATAATGTTTGGTGAACTGGAGAGTCCCATTACGTGCCGCCTGGTTTAAAGTTGGAGTCGTCTGTGTGTTGACTGCGATGCATTAAGAAAGGCCAGCGAATCGTGCCTTCAGCAATTTTTTTTTACTTTTGCGCTCTGCTATGGTGCTTCTAATCTTGGCGAATTCCTGTCTAATCGCTATGCTTTGTCCCTGCTTGAGTTGCAGCAGTCTCCGTCTCAGGCTGAGAAAGGTGGAGATGGAACGGTCGCCCCCGTTCCCGTTGCTTTCTAGTCTCGGGTAACCACCGATACTTGGGTAAGACAGATGGAGAAACTGAGAAAGCAACAAAAGTCTAAAAAATATTTCATTAGGTCCCACAGCGCCTAATATAAACAATTTATTGCAATGTAGGTGCGGAAAACAACTACCAGTTTCCCTGGCTAAACAACAGTGACATGGTGCGCCACGGCCCTTGTGGTTGCGTGATACAAAGCAACACCACATCAGCATAGGAAAAGATACATTAACTCGGCTACCCTGAGTTGACCTTATCGCACTAGACAATATGGTTCAAGGGACCGCAGACCCGTTCAGAAAGGCCATAATCGCAGGTTTTATTTCCTATTTATTTAGTTTTATTTCCTTTAAATAAGGGAAGTATGCATTTTATATGTTGATGGTTGGGTGTCACCATCCGCGGGTACATGGTGGCGACAGAAGCGCATCGCACTTAGGTAGTGCAACGGCTAGGGAGAACAACACACACCCATGCGTACTGGTGCAGTGAGTTGAGTTTTTTCAAATTTTTTTTCAAATTCAAATTCAAATTTATTCATTTATGTAGTTACATATTCATTTATGTAGTTACGTCGGAGTGAATCCTGCCATTATCATAACTTCAACGCAGCAGAAACTCGAATCGCTGGACTTTTACGACGTTAAACCTTGGCCATAGTTACGAGTCTATAGCCAGATATTGAAATTACTTTAAAACTGAGCTTTAGTGCTCTCACTGATGGCTTCTGTGACGCAAAAACGGGTGAGGTGAAAGAAAAAAAAACAGTTCCCGTGGCGGAATCGAACCCGAGTCCCTCTCAGTATGAAGGCGTCGTCTACCCGATAGCTTTATTTCGATACGATCGAAGCGGTTTGTATTTGGAGACGGGTGCATGGACGCGCAAAATTAGACAGAAAAATCCTGCACCCCACCGTGTAAAGACGGCGATGATCAGTCATGAGAAATCTTCGCGTCCAACAATCGTCGTCGTTGGACGGAGGGGTGCCTGATTTTTTCCGGTCAACATTTTGATTTTTTGAGATTTACAGGAACATAGTTGACTCATGACGGTGAGATTGCGCATTACCTGCTGTAAGCCACGTTTCCATGACTGCGACAGAAGCGCAGTGTGCACTGTTTCTGCCGCGTCGCCGTTCAGTAAACGGGAGGATTCACTCCTTCACTTGTCACAAACTGGTCCGGCCTAAGGCATCCGACGGCGTGCTCCCGACATTTCGGCCCTGTATATAGGCGAGGGATAGTCGCCTTCCATTATCTCGTAACCTACGTTTGTCAGCGACCCCTCAACTGCACCCGAGTCCGCCGCCACGCCGTTAGAAGGAGCAGAGCGCGTACGGCTCGCACCCCTGAAAGAGGGCGAAGGTTCCTGCCTCAACGGTGCAGCAAGAGCCACCCACGTACTGCGCTCCTACCGAGCCATGCCAACTTTACGAGTCAGCGCATCCGCACCAGCGTAAATTGACTCGTAAAAAACATTTATATGAGGCTGCCTTGGTTATTTTTCCCTCAACATTTTGTAGACCCGCCTATACAATACAGCAATTTTATCTCCATTTTGGGCGCTTCACATTTTAATCTTATTCTAGACATTGGCATATTTTCAGAGAAATTCAAAGTTTCCAAAATCTCAGTAACAGACACGGGAGGAAGTAAAAACGACCTAAATACTAAGGGGGGCCTTTCGGCTGTACCAGTTTGCTTTTTTTCTCATATAGTGCTCTACTAAAGCGACATCTGCCGTCATTTCCCACAAAAAAGTGCCGTGCCTGGCTCTACTTAGCTCTTCCTAACATAAAAAAACGTAACCCCACCTAACGCAGCCTAACGAACAGAAAAAGCAGACATTTAAAACACCAGAAACCGTCCTAAGCCAAAAGACGTATAGTGAAACTTAAGATGAAAGAAAAAAAAAGGAGGCACAAGCCGGGTTGGAAGAGCGCGTAAGTGGAAGAGCGCAGGTACGCTTGTTTTGTGGGGCGAGATACAAATACAAAAAGGAGGTCGTGGAGGTGCTGGGTATCGATCCCAGTACCTCTCGCATGCTAAGCGAGCGCTCTACCATCTGAGCTACACCCCCGACACGAAGAGGCGCCAGAACAACGTGGTTTTACCCAATCGCTCTCGTTTTCTTGTCCTTGCTTTCGACAGAGATCGAATCCGGTTTCGCCCCTCACAAAGGTGCGCAATGATGCGCACTGGCCTTGGCGGATCGCCTCGCTTCTTTTTTGTTGCCTTCTCTATGCGCGCTGTTCGTGTCGGGGGTGTAGCTCAGATGGTAGAGCGCTCGCTTAGCATGCGAGAGGTACTGGGATCGATATCCAGCACCTCCACGACGTGTTCTTTTTGATTTTGTTTGGAAGGTGCGATAATTTTGCTTCAAATTTGTTTTCTAATTTTACGACCAGAAGCTAAAGTGGGCTGTAAGAAGCGCCGTGTTTTTTTGTTTTTTTGTTTTTTTGTAATGGTGAGCCAAAATCGCGATGTGTGGCCCCTTTCGTATTTTCCTCTCCATCAAAAAACGCAGCCCCGGCAGGAATCGAACCTATGTCCTTGTGCTCAGCAGCCGCAGCAGGACGGTTACGTTACTGAGCAACCAAAGTGGGTTCATAAGCGGGAAGTCCACCTTACCATTAGGTAGATATTTCTTTTCTTGTTTCGTAATAATTAAAAAAAGAGTTCCCAACCCCCCAGTTGAACGCAACACTTCGGAAAGCTGACCATAAAGCTACCCACTCTTGAAAGGATCAACAACGTTGAAAACGTCCAGCGATCCAGGCGGTATGATCTCACTCCATTTGTTCCGTTCAAACGACGGCCTCTTTTATTAAAAAAGGAAAGATCCAACGACCACCTAAAAATGGCACCATATTCGTCATTCCAATTGCACGTTTGTGGAGGTCGATTTAAACTGGAGAGCGAAGTTCATTTGTACGAGTAATGCTGAATGTTAATATTGACGTGCCGCTTAACGCAAACACTTTTGGGCAACACACATTTTAGCGTAAGTTTCGGTTGGAAACATGAAGCCAGCAGTGTCCGCTGATGCAAATGATGAAGTACTATCGTTCATCCGTGAACGCCAATAACCGGTCCAACCAATGACACAATTGTATCTACGCGACCTCGTCTCGTCTTATCATTAACGCTGTCTCTCTAGTCCGAGAAACTCCGATGTTTCGAGAAGTTTTCGATTATAGAATACGGCCTCACATGCACACTCATTAGCATGCGTAAGAATTATTGAAATAAAGTTGTCTCCGTGTGACACTCCAGTGAGCCGCCGTGGTGTGCGGAAGTTAAGGATTATGTGACTGACGAGCGCCTGAAACAAGCAAAAAAAGCACTCAAAAACACCATGCTTGCAGTGAAAGTGTCGTGGGGTACGATTGCTTTTGACAGGAGAACGCGGCGTTCGTTTTTGTGGAACGATACAAAATGCGCAGGAACAATTCTCCGAAGAACCCTATCACCGGGTAGACCGCTGCACGATGCATTAACATAGTGCAAACAAATACCAAAAAGGGGGCTCGTCTACAGACTACGCTCAAAACCTAAACGGCATTTCGCTGTTTCTCAGCCTATGTAAAGCTCCCAAACAATAGCAATGCAGGCGGTAGTGGGAGGTGGACACTTCGCGAACTATTGAAAAGATCGGTTTTGTGGTCCTTAGTACGAAAAAACCGGAGTGCTGAGGCGGTTCGCAACTCAGCTAGCAGAGCGAGGGAAATCTTTGAAGCTCTTTTAATTAAAACACAAAAGGACGCCTTAATAAGCACACCATCTCTGGCACTTTCGGCAAGAGCTTGATTATCCGCGCAGGAGTTGTTTAACACCCGGGGTGTAATTTTTACAGTGTAGCTGCATTAGAGCAGGCTTTTATACATTTTCAGATGTCCTCACATCAAAACTTCTGAGGCTCCATTCGTCTTTGAAGCACGAGAACGAGGAGTTGCATGGCGCGGGGTGTACATGGTACAGTCTTAATCTCGCCGGTAGCAAATCAAAGATCAGCGGCGCAACGCGAGGGAGACAGATCGAACCCGTTTGAAACCGTAAGGTGGAAGTGTATCTCGAAGCAAATCATATCAAGTGGCAACCGAACGAAGCTCTTCATTGATCCGCAGCGAAGGCAAAGCGTCTCAGGCGTTAAACTGCACATTATTACTTTTGCATTCAGGAACCTTATGAATTGCTTAAGTATACTAATGCTGTCCTTGGACCGTGGCTTAGTTGCGGTGACAGTACCCCTGAGGTCACTGCGGTGATTTTAATGTCTACGTGTCGGCATTTAAATGGGAATGGCTTTCATGTTGGAGACATTTTCACGTCGGAGACATCTGGCTGGCGATATCCGACCCATCCTGCCCAACGGACCACACTGGGACGTTCGTACATCTATAGACATTGCCTAAGAAGGTGAGTGAAGTTACGAGTACGCCCATCATAGTGACAACGAAGTCTTTGTGACAGTCGTCGCTAACGGGTTCTCTTTATAGCTCTGGTCATCCACATTCACAAGGCGGTATAGCAATCAATTTTCGTGTGCATGTTTGCATACTCGTGCAATAAAATTCAGCTAAGGTCTAACATCATCCAGTCTCTCGTCTTTTTGTCTTTGTTGCAGAAATCGTTTTATGTTAATGTTTTCTCTTCTTTTGCTGCCGGCTATGCGTAAAAAGTTCTGCTTCTAATCACAAGTTTCTATTGCATTCTTTTAACTGTGCTTGTATGCACCTGCATAGGACGACACATAAATCTTATTGAACCCAATATAAAAGTAAAAATAAGGAATTGACCATTTGTAATTCGCAGCTTTTTCTTCTAGCCAAATTTCCTTTCCTTTAATCCAAAAATTTCTCATTAAAATCCGCGCGTGCAGCCGAATCCCAGACAGACCTCACCTGTCGGTTGAGCGCAGCATTTGCTTAACGTGAACTGATACGAGTACCTCTGTGTTTTTATTACCGGCTATGTTTGACAAGCAAAATAAAGTCACGTGTACGCCAGCTCATTAGGCACCGCCAAGTGCAGAAATTAAACACGCAATAATACGAATGAAAACACCCTATTTAGAGTAGTAAAACAAACAGTACAGCTATAAAAATGTCACTTACACACTAGCCCTGTGCTCGGTGCCACTTTAAATTCATGGGCACGCGCCGCACGCTCTGTCTAATTAGGATAATCCCATCACTCTCACCAATGGCCGATAATAATTTACTGAGCCAGTCACCGAATGTCAGCGCAAGAATGATATCCGACTTCGGCGGGAGAGCGCGCAGGTTACGAAATTTTGAAAACGAACGGCTCTTTTTCACGGATTTGAGTGAGTGAGTGAGTGAGTGAGTGAGTGAGTGAGTGAGTGAGTGAGTGAGTGAGTGAGTGAGTGAGTGAGTGAGTGAGTGAGTGAGTGAGTGAGTGAGTGAGTGAGTGAGTGAGTGAGTGAGTGAGTGAGTGAGTGAGTGAGTGAGTGAGTGAGTGAGTGAGTGAGTGAGTGAGTGAGTGAGTGAGTGAAACAACACTTATTCAATTTTGGTGTGTCAGGAGCGCTCCAGACACACTCGAGCCTTCTCCTACGATCAAAGCGGGTCGTAGGAGATGGCGAAGGTGAAATCTTAAGCTCGTAGTTCCATTTTGCCATGTAAACAGCATTACCGAGAGTGCCGTGCTGCCGTGAACTCGTGGTATGCGTGGTGCCGTGCGCGCACTGCTTTTAATCGCCTGTAATCTGACATGTGGTCGAGGTCTGAACAGCAAGAGCGCAAGAGAACGCGACCAGCTGGAAGCGTATTCATGCTGCCAGTCATGCGCCCGAGCGGGATGAAGGAGAGACGTGGGCTTTTTTAAGAACAAATTTTCTAACCACCGGGCACGCTAGAGTTCAGTGCAATAGGTTAAGCCGTAGATTTTGAGTGAGGGCGCTGTTGCTAATGCTGCGCTGTTGAAGTAAAATTTAACTGTGCACTGCAAGAAACATCACGGGAAATTTTTCTAGTGGAATAAACCCCAAAAGAAATGATTCCGCGAGAAGCCCTAGAAAACAATCGTTCCTGCCTACGCCGAACCTCTTAAAAAATATAACAGAGACTTTCGCGAGAATTTATAGAAACAAAGTCACTGCAGCATGCCATGCTGCGCAGCACCCGGTGCGTATTATCCCAAATGCTATCGGGTATAATAAAGCGATACATTGATTTACTTATTTATAAATCAGTGTACTTAGGCGTAGTGCAGGACGCAGGCCCCTCCCTATCAGCGATGTTTCAGCCGGATACTACGTCACCGCCGTCGAATCCCCTTGTGCCGATAAAACGCCACCAGCAATATAACACTATAATAAACAAGATAGCTCTAAGTGAAATGACTTTAGCGCAAATGATAACCTTCTTTATTTTTTTCTATATTCCAGAACATGCTGCAGCCGGTGAGTGGGTTCTTCGTGATGTGCGTTTCTGACATATATTGAGGCTAAGTTCCTACTTTATTATTCACGTTCAAAGTGCGTCAACTACTGATTTAATCTTTCTCAACTAACAGGGCTCTTAGGAACAACGTTTCTGATAACCGCGTACGCTTGAGCGCACCACAATAACAAACAATGCGTTTTGCAGAGCCAACATCACGAGCAATTTGCTTTGGATTATTCTCCACCCCAGAAGATCACAACCTTTACACAGAAGGTTGATGTGATGCTACCCTTAACACTTCTTTGACCAAGAAAGACGCCACAGTTGAAGCATCCGTTTTTTTCTTTCTTTTTTGTCACTTGTCATTACGCTGTTAACCCACCGTGGTGGCTCGGGGTCTAAGGCTTTGCGCTGTTGCTCCCAAGGACGCGGGTTCGATTCCCGGCCGCGGCGGCCGCTTTTGCGATGGAGGCAAGAAACGAAAACGCCCGCGTGTTTGTGATTTCGGTGCACATGGTTAAAGATTCCCAGCTGGTTAAAATTATTTCGAAGCGCTCCACTACGGCGTGTCTTATCCCCTGTGTACCGTCGAAACGTTATACCTCATATTGAGAAATCAGAATCAATGATAATGCTGTTACACCCATAGCTTGGAAGTCAGGCATTTTCGCGTTAAAAAACCCCTGAAGACACGTAAGCACTCTTAAGGTGTTGCGAATGGGAAAACATTATTGTCCTACTGGATGCCGCAGGACGTTCTGCGCCGCGTAGAGCCCCATGGAGCGCTGGTGCGCTAAGATGGACGCGAGCATAGCGCCAGCCGAGCAGCGGCCACCACCGCACAAAACACTTGGCTTTACCCCCTGCGCGCAAACGGGCAATGCCCAGCACGGCGGGGGGCTGGGCAGAGATACAAATTCTTCACGAACTCTTCCTTTACTGTTTAGAGAGGCGTTTCGCTCAACCTCCCCACTATAAGACAATGCCGTGAGCGCCACCGACACGGATGGCCAAGAGTTAAAGACCGCTACACTCTCCACTACGTTTATCAAGGCAGTAGAATAATTCCCCGTGGCTTTGCAGCCACCATCTGCAAAGAATACATCATGCTACTGATAGACTCTCAGGCAGCCTGCGGCCACTTCCCGCTGAATCGCATCGCACAAGGGCCCCCAACGCTGCACAAACCGTGCGCCAGATCCCGGAACTTAACATTGTCTGGATGCGTGGACACAACTGCTACGATCCTACGAAGGAAATGAGAGAGCCTGCGCCGCTTCCCGCATTCGTGCACAGTGGTCCGTTTTTAAGCAGACGAAATCAAAGTACGCAGCAAGCACCCCCGAGCGTGCTCCTCCTAAAGCTTACAAAAATATCCCCACCTAGTACCGCCACGAATGAACTCCGTTCTCGCGACCACACTCCTAAGCTATCGAAAACCAAGGCGATTGCCTTCACTGGATAAAGATAAACTGTCGTGCTCAAGGCACTCTGCTAAATGGATGCACGCCACCTTCTACACTGCTGCCGGTATTTCTTCCCTAAGCCTGGCACCCTCTGTAGTACACTATTTGGCAATGTCTGCAAGTACATCTATCGTCCCTAATCTTTAGCCAACCTGGGAGCAATACGTGGGAAAGCTGGCGGTCTCTCAGCTATCGGCACAGCCTAGGCTTGTGGAGAAAGACTGAACGGCCAGCACGTAGTAGGGCAGTTCACTAGGCGGGCGCCCAACATTCGGCGCCTAAACCACGTTGTACTAATTGTATTCGCAGGGAGATCGACATGTAGGTGGCGACAGCTTCGCGCTGCTAGTGTGGATGCTCCGCTGAGCCGCCCGTAAGAACTCACACTGTGGGCGCGATTTGTGCCTTTTTCCCGCCGCATGTGCGCATGAAAGGCGTAAACAAGAGTGGTATGCTCTAGTCCGGTTCCTCAAAATGTATAGCATGGAAGCGGCAGAAAGTTTTCATTACTACGCCAAAAAAGCCACCTCCCATTGGGAATCTCAGACTGGCCGTAATAGTGACAATGAACTTGTACGCCGTGGCTCGTAGCAAGCTCGATCTTTCCAGACTACGGCTTTGAGCCTTCAATAAAAGCATAAGCAGAAACAAATCATGACGCCTCGATCTCTGGAATTAAGTTTACAACGGCTATCTAAATCGCTTTCACTGGTAGCATGACGCATTCTGGCATTTGTGGGATGCCCTGAAATGGTAACACCACCTACCTGCCCCGACATTCTTTCTAAGAAGTTACGATATTTTTTGTGTTGGAAAGGCAACATAAAATTACTGAATTTTGATCAGCGCAGAGATATAAATGTAACCGCTCTAACGGGTCTTTTAAATGAAATTTTAGCGACTCTGGAGGAATGTTTGATGAATAACGGTGTCAGATCACTTATTTACGGCTTTCGTCGCAAGTGAACTTGCGAATTGAATTGTCAACGCACGCCGTACAAGCAACATCTCATGTTTAGCTAGGTTTTCGCAAAGTGACAAGCAGGTTTACAGTGTGCAAACCAAGCTTCTGGGACCTCACAGTGAGCACAAAGTCGGCTGCTCTGTTGACCATTTGCGTTCCTTTTAAAATCTAACAGGTGCCTGGAACAGCGAGATGTGTTTGCATTCTTTCGTATAAGGTCGCTTACGAACCCTAAAGATGGCAAATGAAGTTGCGCTGTCGCAGATGTAGTAAAACGTTTCCTTTTTATTTCTCGTTACGAATCAGCGCAACGGGTTCCCGGTAACTATTTTGTTTTGTAAACTGAACATCGCCTTTGTCTTGGCATTTAATTCTTGAGGATTGGTTAAAAAGATGCAAGGATAAAGCTTTCTGTGCATTTCGTTTTTTTTTCGGGAGGGGGGGGGGGGGGGGGTTCTGCGAACGTTGCAAGAGCAGCGAGAAGAGAACGCATGTAACGCGAAAAGCCAAACGTTGGTTATCAGTATTACTTACAATCGAAAGTACGCTAGGTGTCGTGTTATGTAGCGGTGAAAAAGCATTACTTCAACACGTATTTCCAAAACTGATTAACCCCCTTTGGTCCGAGATTGACCAGGAATTGTGGCTCGCCTTTTTCAAAGTTGTATTGAAAGCAAGCATTGTGGGAAAAAAATTAAAAATAAAACAGCGAGCCATACCACACACCCCTCACACATGTGGGCAACAACGTGCTTTATATTACGCGATTTTTCCTCTTTCTGACCATATTAGGCATTTGGTTATGCTGAGTGAGACACATTTCTGTACAAGGTGATTCATGTCGGTATTTGAAAATGTTATACAGTCTAGTCCACTTATAACGATATCCAAGTGCCAAGAAAATCCCATCGTTATAACCGATAATCGTTATAAGCGGGTCGAGAAAAAAAAGCCACAAGAGAGATCAAAACATTTTATTAGCATGCAAGTGAGGTAGTGCAACTACTCGTTTGCAGAAAAGCCATATTCAGTCAGCTTTGACTGCTTCACGCGAAGCTGAAGCACATCTTTTTCGAGAGCATCTAATTGCTCCAGGCAATTAGATGCTTGCCGCAGCGCCGCAGGCGAATCGGCCATGGCGTCCGAACGTTCAGTCCGACTCCGCAGTGAAACTGGTGAAACGTTGACTGGAGGCAGATGCGGAGAAAAAAAAAGCACTCAGTTCGGCGCGCAGAAAAGGCGAGGGAAACTTCCGAGCTGCGAGCAGTGCGAGCCTAACTGGCCGAACCAGCCGAACGTTGGTTCGGCCGGACGCGCGGAAGAGGCCAAAGCAGCGGCTCCGGGAGGGGAGTCGGGAAGAAAAGCTGCTCCTCCTCTCGCTTGGCGCAGTCGACTCGTTTTCTGAGGGGTGGACGGGATGCAAGGCGCGTCGCGTGCTGTCGGCGCCGCGTGCCGGCGCCAGCGCCGGCGGCAGCTCGCATTTTCGGCGTGCGCGGTAAGCGGATTCAATCGCTATATCCGATATCGCGGCTCGGGAGCATCGTAATAAGCGGGTTATTTTACCATAGAAAGCATACAAAATTGGACGGTGCAATCGTTGTCCATCGTTATATCCGATATATTGTTATAAGCGGTATCGTTATAAGTGGATTCGACTGTATATGAAAATGACACCGAAATGCCACATGACAGACGCAAACTCACAACTGCTTAATTTAACCGAGAACCCCCCCCCCCCCTAAATACTCTTGCGCATCCATAGAAACGTATTTTAAATAATACGCAAAATTAGCAACTCAGTATAAACCACTACTGTCGAAAAATGGTATTTATTTTAGAAAAGGTACGGGAAGAACACGGTCACACAGGCGCTTGCGGGTGTAAAATACGTCCCCGGTAGTGTATGGGCGATAGCGCACGGGTAGTGGGCAGTGTAATTGTTTTTGTTCGTTTCTTCTTTCTATAAGGAAACAGCGTAATTTTATAAGGGTGTGGAAAATGCACGGGAACGCACAGGTCTTATCGCTTCTTACCCGTTTCGCGTACTAAACTTTTATCCTAATCACCACGCCACTTTCAAAAAGCACTTTTCGAAGTTCCCGAAACGGCAGACGGCTGCACTCAACAATACGAAAAGTGCAATGTGTGGGAGGAATGTTTATAACACGTTTCACACTCAAGCGGTGACCCGGGCAAAGATATTTCGTGGAATTAAACCAGCGCTTAACCCGTACCGGCCGCTGATTATTGCGTTTCTAGAGGTAATGCCAAAGCAGAGGTAACTATGTCATTGCTTACTGTCAAACGAGTACACTAATTGGTTGTTTGGTCGTGTGCAGCACGCGTCTTGTGCCGCGCGTTACGTCAACAAGCAGACGACCCGAGAGCGCCATCCACACCAGGAGCGGTTCGTCCCACCGTCGCCAGGGGCCGACTGTGTCGCGCTCGGGGCGAATACACTCACTCCCTCACTCCACAATTGAAGTGGTGGTCCCCACCATTTTTCATGAGAAGATATTTTAGGTTTCACACTAAACCACACTCCGAGTAAAAACGTGGATGAAAAACAGAGGACTTTTTTATGCCAAGAAATCTCTAAAGCAAAAAATCTATTTTCACCAAGTATTCGAACGCTGCTTTTTTTTTTTTTTTTTTTGTGTGTTGTGATTGGAATCCTAAGAATGCGTTGAAAACGAACAATCAAACAAGGCTATCGTTTAATGGGAAACAATATTAACAATTTTCTTTACGGACCATTTTTTCAGCAGTCTCGTAAGTTTGTGTGCGCAACAATCCAGCAACAAGAATCTCCTGCTTACAGAACAAAAGTATATAATAATTATTTTATTTTCCACCCTTCGAGATCAGGAAGCCAAGAAAAAAAGCTGTACAAACCGCTTGACTAGCCTCCCCCCCCCCCCTCCCTAACGTCATGTACAATATGACACGTTCAAATTTTAAGCACCGTACAGGGTAAATATGAAGTAGCATAAGTAACAGAAAAAACATCACAAATAAGAGTAAAACAAACAAGCGACAATTCTGCAATCACAGGAACGTGTGTGTTATTTCCTACGGACGACATCTGTGGCTTGATTGCGCAAGGTGCAGACGGTGTAAATCTTAGTATTGTTACGAGTGACACTGAGAAGGAACTAGTGCACAAAAGTAAGAACCACCTACCTTCCCAATGTTTTTCACTTTTGTAAGCTGACAACAAGTGCAAGGGAACCCGCTTTTACATTGAAAAGTACGGCATGTCAAACGAGAAATCGTTTGAAAAGTACGGCACGTCAAACGAGAAATCTTCATATACAAAAAAAAAGCCATGGAGGTGCTGGGTATCGATCTCAGTACCTCTCGCATGCTAAGCGAGCGCTCTACCATCTGAGCTACACCCCCGACAGGAACAGGCTCCCAACAAAGGCAACAAGTAGGAACCCAGGAAAGTTGCCAGGCAAGTGTGCATCCTTGCACAACCTTCGCTGGGTGGGTAACCGGATTCAATCCAGGTCGAAGGCAGCGGCGACTAGAAGCAATGCGTTAAGACATCTTAGTTCGCCTGTCCCTTCCCGTCGGGGGTGTAGCTCAGATGGTAGAGCGCTCGCTTAGCATGCGAGAGGTACTGGGATCGATACCCAGCACCTCCAAGACGTCTCTTTTTGATTTTGTTGCTTATTATGAAGCTAGAAGCGAGCGTGCAAAGCGCGGTATAGTTTAAGGGTGAGATTTGTAAGCAGGTTATATCCGAAGCACAGAGAACCTGGTTTTTGCGCCTTCAGTGCCTGTCGTGATATTCTCATCCAGGCGTTAATCCAGCGACAAACGTTACGATAAAAAATGTTTCTTTCTGTTTGATGAAAATATTACTTGTTCAATAGGGTGTATCTTAAGTGGTACATAGTACCACGATTTAGCGGCCAATTTCTGGGAAAGTGAACCCGTTCTTGCTTGAGTAATGACACAAAACAAGGAATGAGAAACACCTTGGCTCTGCTGTTGGTAAGGAAGGCCTTGAGATTACGACAACGCAACGGTAGCAAAATATTTTTCTGCGTGTTAAATAATAAAGTTGAAGGCATGCTTTAACTACTGAAATGTATGTGGTTTCTCCCAAATTATTGCACAACATTCTGTTCATTTGGTCGGGTGGAGAAACAACCATTTCCACACGAGCGTTTATCCTCAGGTCGCTAGTGTATGTTGAATCAATGAAAGTACTCCAGGGTTTCCCATCCATGGTTGTAATATTAGTCTGAGAAAGGACAACGCTGGTTTCTAGGCGACTAAAACTTTCGTGTGAACTAAAACTTTTTTCTCATCATGTATATTACGCATTCATGTTTTGTCACACAAAATAACTGAACAGACATGCAGGAATGTGCATCAAATGCACGAATGAAAGAGAAAGCTTTGCCGGTTTTCGAGACCATCAAAAATAAAAATGCAGCTACTCTTCATCAACGAGATGCCAAACGACATGAGACCTTAAAAGAGCCATGCCATTAGCTTCTGTACTCAATGAACGCATGTGCGTCTTGAGAAATCGAATAAATATTTACAGAAGACATATACTTCCCACAAGAGGCTTTAATATTCCCCGAGGCTTCAAACCAAAATACAAAATTACCGGTGGCACTTACGTTTGCTTCTGTGCTGTGAATGTGGTAGCATTAAGGCCGCGGTAGTAAATTAATAGACCATGATCCTCCCACGGCCGTGGTTGTCCTCCCTGCCTAATCCTCAGGAGTGGGTATGCGAGAATTTTGGTTGGTTATGCGGATACTGCAGCCAAATGGGAGGGAATAAACCCTGCACTGATGACAGTTAACTGTACAATAGTCATTGAACACTTCACTTGAGTGACTATTTGGCCGGTCTAATGAACATGTGAAACTCCGTACTGAGAATGGTAAGGTAGTGTGGTATGGTAAGGTAGTGAACGCGTTTTCAGAGCAAGGGCTATTTTCCCAAAATGTATGAAGTGCAATACACTAAGGGATAGTGTGTATTTGGGGCATTTTGGTGCTTCCGCCCACCAGAGACAAAAATGCGTTTAGCATGAGACCGTTCAGCTGTAAATAAACAAAGTGATGCGTAGCTAAGATGTTGGAATACTCAATTGAAAAGCAAGGCAGAGTTGGATACATACCCTTCATGAATTCAAGTATTTAGTATTCCTTTGCAAGCGACGCTCTTTCGAAAGAGCAACACGTCAACCTTACAGAAAACGAATCTCCATCTTTTTCTTTTGTTTTGTTTTTTACCGCCCCGGCCACGCGGGAGCGGTCGAGTCGAAACCGGTTGACGGCGAAGCTTTAAAACAATAAGAAACAATGACTCATGCTCGGAATGGTCAACGACGTTGACACGTCTCCCTAAACGGAACATCGGGTCTACTTTAAATAAATAAAGCCGCACAGCAGCTATTCGCCTGCAGGGGTGCCATCGATGTCTTTGCTAGTCATTCCGGTGGATTATTAGCTGGATGCTGTTATGTACGGAGATGGGCTACAATTCCTTTTCACGCGTAGCGTCGATGGCAAGGGGCGAGTGTGTTTTGCTGAACTTCGCCTTTCCATCTGTAAATAAGCTGGTAACTTACATCCACTAACCATTTAAGATTGCTGAGAGTAACGAATTTTTACGCGACGGCTGCATTTTTTTACATCGATAGGAAAGCCATTCTACCTCTCTACGATCGCAACAATTGCAAAGCGGCTGCTTCGCTTCGCCTTTTACGAGGGATCTAGGTGTCAAAAAGCATCAGCCCACTACACAGTTTTATTCCCGGTCACCAGCGACAGAAACGGCATGTACGTTTCACCCCTTTGCGAACAAGGTATCTTAATTCAAACAATGATCGCCCCATTGACTTTTGTACCCATAGAGTTTTTTAGTAAGTATACTAGAGAGGAAACTGCACCTTGTAAGCCATGTCGTCGTGGGAGTTCATGGGAAGACCCCCCTTTTTGGCTTGGGCTTGTCATGACAATTGGATTCGTAAGCGGTTTTTGGGATTTGCTTTCTTCACTATGCATTACATGTTTACGAGCTACAAGGAAGCCGAAATCCTTCCGTTTCTGTGGTAGCCGTGTTCGGTGAAACAGCAGGCAGTGCGTGATTGCACCTGACGTTGCTCATACCGCAGTCGAAGGACGCATGACTGAGCGGGTAATGTGCCGCCGCGAAATTTGTAGCCGACGAAAAGAAGAAACAAAACGTACTGCGACGAAGACAAGATACGACAGATACGGGGGTTGTATGCGTCCTATCTTGTCGTCGTGCATGACTGTTTAACGCCACGTTTTCTTTTTTCTTGTTAAACTAGTTGGCGGTCGGTGCACCGGTTCCGCACGAAAGCAACGTTTTAATAGGCATGCTCAAAAAACTTTCCAAACTCTTTAAGCAACTTATGATTTGCGATAATGGTAAAATAATAAAATCGGAGTCTCTAATGAGTTTCCGCCCCAAATATTAACCTTGTTCGTGACTACAACCTTGGCCTGCGGAATAGCAGGCCAACCGTTCCAGCAAAAATACGCTTCACTTCCTTTTTCTTCAGTTTTAAAGCAGCCGGTTTTTATTTTCCACTTACATAATTGCACACTATTCTTCGCGTTTTTGTGGCACATTGTTTACATTTGCGGTCACTACAACGTTTAAATCCAAGCCAATTAACAAACTAAGGCGAGCGCGATGTATAATGGCGGTCCATGACGACACAGACGGCCTTGATGTGAGCCGCATAGACGCTAGCGCCAGATTCCTCTCTAGTGTATATTGTAAGAAACTCTGTTTTGTACCAGTGTCTATAGTGTCAGCGCCGTTACGGGCGTCATGGCGCCATTTAACGCAATTATTGACGCATTTATTTTCATTGACGGTGTAAAGTGTACTCTGATCTTCTTTGTCGCGTAAAAATTTCAAAGTTTTCGCAAAATGGGCATGTTTTTATAGGAGGACAACAGATTAGTTATGCCCACGGGGAGTGCTCACGAGTCAGCTTTAAATGGCACATGCGTGGACTTCTTCGGGTTTTTTGCAATATTTCATTGTTTGCAGTCTTACCAATCTTTTGATAAGACCATTTTGAAAATGGCCAATCTTTGGGACTATTCTCTATGCGAACACTTGCCAACAATATTTTAAAGCTGAGCAGTGAAAGATAGCTTCAATGCCGTTACAATGCAATAGCTTCTTTATCGAAAATAGTTTTTTTCCGCAGAGGGGGAAAGACTTGCTGTAAAAAATCGCACGAATTGAGGCTGATTTAGAGCCCCTTAATAACGAGGCTTCGATTCTTGAAGCATATCAACTCCATTATGCGACTATTTTGATTCCCCACTATCTAATCAGTCTCCTGACGCAGTGTCTCACATTGTTCAGTTAGTGCTCTCGCTCGACGACCGAGCAAAGTTCTCGGCTGAATCTTGCATTACTGTACGCTAAATTCTGTAAACAGTAGATTTCTGGAGGCGCACAAAACGCCACGGGGTCCACTGGTTTGCCAACAGAATTCTACAATTGGTTTTAAGACTAGCTTTTTATATTATTTTTGAGGTTCTACAGAATGCCTAGACTGTAAGAACCCTGCCGCCAACTTTTTATTGCAGCAATACTGTTTTTATATACAAAAGCGGCTCCTGTACAGAAAAAAGTTGTATTACCAGAAACCGATTTACATCTTTTTGCAATGTCGATTGTAGGATACCTGCGAAAGTTACGTCCTGGCCAATCGGCGCAAGAGTATTACCGGCGAAATTGTAAGTGCGCGTAAAACTTGCGGAATTTGGGATCACAGTGTTCAATCCAATTTCCCCACTACTCGTACGCGCCGTCAATGCGTGGCAGCTAGCCCTGCTGGAGTTGCCCAAGACCAAGTATCCAAAGCGTTTGACAAAATTAGCCACTCTTTTCTATTTCAGCCACCGCGTCAAGCTAATAATTAAAATGTTATCGTTGAGGACATTCGTATGTGCTGTGATAACATAACAACTTTGCTGGTTGTAAGCGGAAAGCCTTCTGTACCAGTACGTGTTCATTCGTTAATGCCCCAACAGTGCCCTCTCGCCACTGTTGTTCTCTTTATCTCTTAATCATCAGCCTTTCTGACTCACTCTTCTCCTCAGCCCTCACGTACCTGGTTTTAGTTCTGGCTTCAATGTGCTGACTGCCTACACGTTATGTCGCTTGTTGGTTTGGTGACAAAACAGGATAAATCAAGCCTTAGAACTAACCAAACCAGTTTCCTTAACTACGGAGGCTTGCTTAGCTACTCCATTAGAGTTCGCGAGTATTCGCCGACACAAGGTTCTTGTAAGAAAGCATCAAAGTGCCCCTACATGGGCAACAGTTACTTATTTTGCCCGGACTATCACACGGCATCAGCAGAAAGGTAGCACATGGCGGGAAGTGAACTTTCAATTTTTCGCTGAACAAAATGTCTGCAACGTATTCTGGGTGTATGAATTAGCTTACGTGCAATGCATCCTCTATTGTGCACACGCGAGCATTCTACATTCCAAATAAATCTTCGCAGGGTTTATTCGTGGGAGCAGATGACTAACGACAATCCATTCTCACCGCCGCATATAGGTGAAGCTAAACTCAGGTTCCTTTCTCAATTGTTCTCCCAGTTCTCCTACTTACATGATATTACCCATCCCTCCCTACGCGCAGTGGTTCAGCGTCAGCTCAAGTACTTGCAAGTTCTCTGTTTCTTCTCAAGCTCAGTACCACCGTTTGCATGGTTTTCAAATAAAAACAGCGGATGGAATAAATAATACTTGTGCGGGGGGATTTGTTTAATATTTGTCTTACACCTCCCAGAAAAGTTTCACGAGATGTATAAGCGATGCCCGCTTCCATGTCTTAACTAAACGATTTTCGTTCGACAGGAGTCTTCTAGTGTTCGTAGTTGCATCAAAGGCATGCGTGTGTCCCTGGCCACAAACACTTTTCTCTACTTACATCAACGCCAGTGGTGAAAACATGGCCCAATGAACAAACTTTGTTGTTCCCTCAGGCACACACACTGCAGTGGGCGCAATGTGCCTTAGGCCATAAAGCATTGCTTTATTGATGACGGGGATGCTGTTTTTTGGAACACGCCCTAGTGCACACTGCACACAAGGAATACTTTAGGGCCTAGCACTGCTGCCACTAGACTTCTCTTGTGACAAGCAACACAATTCTCCTTTTACCTCCGTTATCTGATGTGCCTACATTGTCTCTGCATAGGTAGTACAATAGACGGCCATTCTGAACCAGCACGCTCAACGCATACCCAGTACAAGACACATTCGCAAGTGGGTCGAGCTCATGACAATCCGAGTGATGCACTTCACTGGTAGAAATTGTTCCATCGCTGCTTGTTGGAGCCCAACTTTGATGTTATATTCTTTTTTTACTTTTTCTGGCACCTTCGGTGTTATTCCAGAACGTGTTTATTGTTCTTTTTCTGAACCGTCTACATACCAGACGCGTCTACCATGCAGTCGCCAACAGATTCTCTATTGGAGACAGCAGGCCCGCATTAAACACGGAACAATTCACCTCGCTGAGGAACTCCGGCAATGTGAAATTCGCTTAAGGGTTACGACGTTAATACTTAACTTTCAGTATACTACAAGTGATTATAATTCCATGCAGAGGCAAAATTTAGCTTAAAATCATCCGACATTTGCATGAACGAGAAAGTCGGTTTGAAGTAACCCGGTGAAGAGAAGGTTTAGTACGCATATTCTGAAACGCGGAAGTAAAAAGGGGCACCGGAACGATAAAAGATCGCTGTTTCTTGTTAATTTCCCATAACAATTTCATTGTGTTTCTCCTTTTAAGAAGCTTGCAACGTTGAAGACAAGTAGGAAACGTAGCGCTGCTAATATGTGTAAGCCTTCGAGCGAACGCGGGGAAAGAAAGTGGAGAGAAAAGGTAAAGAGCAATATATTTTTAAGGGGAGACGAAAAGGAGTAATCTTTATTCAGGTGGAGACTCAACCGAAACTCAAACGGAGAAATAAAGAGTAAAATTTACTTAGGAAGTATTGCAACACTCTGCGCTAGAAGTGAACCGATCAGCTACGTGAATTTTACGAATTGCTCTCGCTTTCAAGTCGTTCGTGCCTTCGATCCCGATTGAATCCGGTTGCGCTCCTTTTGAAAGTTACGCAATGACGCTCATTATAACGGCTTGAATTCCTTCTTGGTGTCTCTGTTGTGGCAATATTTCGTGTCGGGGGTGTAGCTCAGATGGTAGAGCGCTCGCTTAGCATGCGAGAGGTACTGGGATCGATACCCAGCACCTCCACGACCTTCTTTTTTTGAACACGATAGTGTTTCTTTGATTACTCAAACGAGAAAATTTTCGTTTATTCGTCGGTCTCTCTCTCCGCCTGTTCCTCTATTCAGCCGTCCGAGAAGGAATGTAAACAAATTATTTTCTGCAACGTTTATGTAGGCAAAATATTATCCCGTAAATTTCTAATACATGCAAAACTTTTTCAGCAAAGAAAATTATTGGGAAAATTCGAAGCAACACATCAATACGTAACGAGTACTAGCAGTGTCCTTTTATAATAGATGCGTTCTCAGTTTTTGCGACACCGCAATTAAAAAATTTCCCCGCATTTCCCCGAGGGGAAGAATGTGAAAGTGCGAATGCACGAGTTGAATTTGCGCGGTTCGGTAATGTTCGCGAAAGAGAGATCACACACACACACACACACAACTACAAAGAAAGAAAGATGCATTTATTCACAGACACCTATTTGTGTTGTCGTTGTACTTGATTGCTAGAGCGGATCTCAGCTTTGAAATTTCGTGTCAGTACTCCTTTAAGCGGGTGCATTAGCCCTTCTCATGCCCGATTCCTGGCCAATCCCCCACGTGGGTATGTGCCATTCACAGACACCTATTTGTGTTGTCGTTGTACTTGATTGCTAGAGCGGATCTCAGCTTTGAAATTTCGTGTCAGTACTCCTTTAAGCGGGTGCATTAGCCCTTCTCACACCCGATTCCTGGCCAATCCCCCACGTGGGTATGTGTCATGTCAGCGGCCAGGCAGCGCACGCCCATCTCCCCCCGTTGCCAAGGAAGACGAGGAGCGCGCGCACCCGCAGCTGTTGCTATGTGGACGGACGGCGGTCAACGGAATTCAGGGTCGCTTATAAACTGCATTCGCACTTAAAAGAACTCGTTGGGCACATTCTTTTAACCACAAAATGCATGTGTGTGCGTGCCTCGCTGCGGCCGCACAGTATGTTTGCAGGCCAAGCATACCCACTTAGGGAGATTGGCCAAGATTGGCCAAAAAAAAAACTCTAGTGTTCACCGTAATCGTGGCAAACCTTGTTCGGAACCAGAAAGACACTTCATAGCGGCGTGCACCCATCGAAGGTAATGCCCAATGATTACCACTTCAAAAAAGGAAGGAGGCTCACACGTATAGCAACAATGATGGAGTAGTGGTCGTAGCGCAGGGTAGAAGAAGCAAATCGGTGGCAATCGTGGACTTTTAGCTTCGTGATGGTCGTATAGGTTGTGTACAGCTTCGCTAGCTTCAAGTCTTACGTGTTAGTGTGAGCTTCCTTCATTTTTACGTAACGAGACAGCGGGCGAATAAGATTAGCGAATCAAGCAGCCGTCATTGGTAACGGTTGATATCCCCATAACTACCCAGTTCAGTAGAAGGCAATTAAAAGATAAAAGTACGAATAAATGGAAACAAATATGGAATAAATAGAGCAGGGATACCGCAGCGGAGCAGTGGGAATGGGCAGAAAATGTAAACATTATACAGCAAAATTTTCACTGCAATTACTACTCAACACAAGCGATATCCGGTCAAGGTAGGTTTCCATTTTATTTTTAAAATTTCAAGAAGAGCGACAATATTACCTGCAGATGCGGGCTACCGTCCGGAAAATTCTACCATTACCTCACAATGTGCAAAATTACGAAAAAGGAACGCTATGAACTAACAACATTACTTAAAACAAAGTTACCGGAATCCAAACAGGAAATTATCAGAAGCAAAGCAGATATTGACATATTAGATAAACTGGTCAAGAAAATTAGTTATAACATTCGATAACGATAAAATCACCAAACAAAAATTCCGTAGTCTAAAGAGGTTCTGAGCGTAAACGGTAAACAGGTCCATAATACAGCCTTTATATTAGTCCATTGCCAGTGTCCAAGTTGCAACAAAAAACACCAAAAAATTTACGAAGGCAAAAAATTTGTCATTCAAGGAACACCAAAGCAAGTACAACTCTACTCGATTTTAGTTTCACAGACTTTTTTACACATACTTTACATGACTCGATGTGCAATGACTGTGCCACATTTACCCGTTATACAGTAGTAGATACGGATTGTGGCTTCTTTTTTCATTTTTCATTTCTCTACAAGTATTTTTTCCTGGCCCCGAAATAAATATGGTACGTTTCCATGTTATACCTTCCTAGTTAATCACACCAATAGACCTTTCCAGAAACTGCAGCGCCGCTCTTTCCCCTGGCGGGCACGCGCAAGGTGTCATGGGAACTGTGTGCGGCAGCGCGCTCGCTCGCTGTTTCGCCCTCGCGTCTCTACGCTCGTGTGCCCGCGTGCGTTTCATTCACCATGTGCCTACGTTTGACTAATGCATTTTCGCGTGTTTAAAGCTTCGGTCGGTTGCGACGTGCTGTACCGTTCACTGTTTTCGCTTTCGCGATATTGATGTTATGGCGTCGAGGAAGCTAGGAGGCGGATAAACGTGCTGTGTGCCCGGTTGCGATAACAATACGCTACGAGACCGGCATGTTTCCTTTCACAAGTTTCCTAAGGACGAGAAACTCAAGAAGGAATGGATTCGGCGGATAAATCGCCAGGGACATGACGGCCGATTTGCTCTGTGGAAGCCGTCAGAGCATCACAAAATATGTGGAGCCCATTTTAACGCGAGCGGACGCAAAGGTTACATGGACCGCCTGCCTTCCATCTTTCCGCACCGCGTCTACTCCGAGAGGTGTCCTCCGGTAAAGCCAGGTAAGCTCGACAGTATAATGTGAATGGTACTTTTGTAGTTGATGTCTTATTTGCTTTTCTTCGTAGCTGCCGCGAAGCGAACGAAATGCCGCCCAGCTAACACGTCCGTCCCGCTTCCCTGCCTCCAAGACGAGCTGGTGATATGCAGCACGGTGGAAATATCCCTGCCTGATCAACGTAAGCAAACATCGCTTTGGAATCCACTTCAGCACCAAGGGCATACCAGGGTGATAATTCAATCCTTTTAATCTCGCAGGCAACGATCCTGCCTGCCTAACGCCAACGACTAGTTGCAGCCCATTGCCGGAGGCATTGAAGAAACAAGGTTTCTATTGTAAGTTCAGCTTCTGGCGTCTTTTTTGTTTGTTTGTTTGTTTACAGTCGCTCATTGCGGATTTATTTTCCGCTCATAAGCTGTGGTGTACTTTCCGTCCGAGAACAATGGTTCTCACCGCGACGCGCCCTGCTTGTTATTTAAACGTGCGGAACGTAAATATTGACACGGGATTATGCTGCATAATTTAAAAGCCGTATGGCAGGCTCCTTTTTGCATGGAGACCCTTCCTACGGTGATTATTATATTTTGCCGATTTCTGTTGATTAATAAAACCTAACTCTATGCTATTTACCGTAGTATTGCAAGACATTTAGGCTGCTTTTATACAGGCGCCACAGAATTTACATATGTGTACTTTGCTTACGGGAGACCAAATTTTCATTTGATTAGATTTTATTTCATATTATCCACCTGAAACTAGGAAACGCGACCAAGGCGCGCACTCACATTCGCTCTAAAAAACAAAAATAAATGAATGAAAACACTCATGAGCGGGCCGGGCCGCGATCGAAAGGTATGCTGGTTGCGTGTTTGAGGCCCCTGTTATAGGCAAATTTGTGTTCACACTTCAGTGACCCTCTTATATAAACATTCCTTGTGTGTGCTGTTTCTGACGATCTTTTCAGGTGCAGACCACACGTACTCGGTGGGACCACAAGAGAATGCAGCCACTACTATCTGTAAAAAAATGGATATGCTTCTTGAACTCTGCACCAGACTTCAAGAAGAAAACGCTAATCTGAAGGCAGAGAACAGTGCTGTGAAGGCAGAGAACAGTGCTCTGAAGGCAGAAGTGTGCGAGCTAAAAATTGAGAGGTTGAAAAACAAAGCCACCAGCAACAAGGAAAATGTTTCCACGGCAGATTTCGTTGCTGCAGACGAGAAAAGGCTGCAGTTTTACACAGGATTTTGCTCCCATGAACGTTTCATCACATTCCTTGAGCTTGT
Organism: Haemaphysalis longicornis; assembly: GCF_048455015.1. NCBI lineage: Eukaryota > Metazoa > Arthropoda > Arachnida > Ixodida > Ixodidae > Haemaphysalis > Haemaphysalis longicornis. The sequence continues at coordinate 131,801,673 of NW_027526385.1, read as the reverse complement.
AGAGAGTAAGTATAAAACAATGAAGTCAAATGGGGGCCGACCGCCAGCACTTTCGATGCGTGAGCAAATAATCGTCGTACTTTGCCGGCTAAGGGTGGGACTTTTGGAGCAGGACCTTGCTTACCGATTTGGTGTCAGTGTCTCAACGATAAGCGCCATGTGTGTTTACTGGGTGAATTTTTTGCACGAAATGCTTGTCCAAATACCCATTTGGCCAGCCCGCAGAACTATTGATAAGTTCATGCCCGAAAGCTTCCGAACTTGGGACAGTTCAACTCGAGTGGTAGTCGATTGTACGGAAATATTCATTGAAATGCCATCAGACTACAACACCCAAAGTGAAACATACAGCCTGTACAAAGGGCACAACACCGCCAAGGGGCTCATTGGCATTACGCCAAATGGGTTCGTTTCATTCGTGTCTAACCTAGCACCGGGCAGGCTGTCAGACAAAGAGATTACAAAGCACAGCGGCTTGTACAAGCTTCTGGAGCAAGGAGACAGTGTCATGGCAGACAGAGGATTCTTGATAGAAGATGACCTTAGTGAACTTGGTGTCAAATTGAACAGGCCGCCAATGTTAAACGGTCGGCGTCAACTCACAGTAGCGGAGGAAACTCGCACACATCAGATCGCTAACCTGAGAATCCACGTTGAGCGAGTGATTAGAGAGGTGAAGAACTTTAGAATACTGCGATATGTTTTTCCAAACGTGATGGCCGACAAGCTAAATCAAATATGGAAAATTTGCTGTCACCTCAATAACTTTACACACGAACCACTTCTTAACCGATAAGCAAAGTTCCAACTATGCCATGTTTTCTATTAATGTTCTCTGAACAGTTTTATTTCTCTTCCTTGATTAGTTGTTGCTAAATGAATGAACATGTGTTCCATTGTAATTACGACATGCTGGCTGCCTTGTTTTTTTAATGAAATCGCAAAGTTTAAAATATGCATGTTTTGTATTAGTGTTCTCTGAGCAGTTCTAATTTGTCTTTATTGCTTAGTTGTTGCTAAAGGAATAAAAGTGTGTGTGTTATTGTAATCACAATATGCTGATTGCCTTGTCTTAATGAAATCAAAAATTTTATTTTCTGCATGATAAGCCTTGACACTTCTTAAAATCAATCTAATGAAATGCCACATGTTTTTCCAGGACTGCTGCTATCCCTTGCACTTGTGCAACGCATAAAATTGCAGTAGGCAGGGAAGCATTTTGTTTACCCAGAGGTCTCTGTCAAATGGGATCCTTTCGCTAGCACAAGCTGCACCATTGTCTACTATGAAGTCGCACCAAACCAAGCCTGATATCGCCATTTGTCCTTGGACTTGGTAGTAGTACTTGTGGTTGCGCCGCAGCTTGTTGTCCTTGAGGTACACAGCTGACCTCATTGATTCTTCGAGTGGCTCTTGGCGCTCCTTTGCAGCTGCTAGCGTTTTCACTTCAGCTAGCCCAAACTGGTCCCCTTCAGCGACGACTCTGTCTGGCGATGCGGCCAACACTGGCACGCCGGGATTCACACACAGTCCGCAATCATACACTGTAACACTTCCCTTTTTCAAGGCAATGTAGCGTGCCACAGCCGGTTCCTCATTCTCCACTCCAAAAGACATGTGTTTTATCTTTACTGCTGCGTTGCCAAATACCCTGGATAGGAATTTTTCATCCACTTCTTTCTGTCGTGACACAATTTCTCCAAAATGTGACGCTGTGAGCCGCTTCGATCGTTCCGCGTGCCACACTTCACTGCGACTCTGTAGCCGTGTGGTAGCTTCAAGCTCCCACGCCTCCTCAACTGACAATGCACAGTTATTGTTATTGTAGGTGGAATGAACATGTTCCACCCACAGAACTTCCGTAGGAAGCTGAATCGGAAGAGAAGCGGTGCAGGCTTTTTCGGGCAGGCTCACTATTTCTTGTGGCGTGAATGAGGCGTCCTCCAGAACAGAAGCCAGCATAGGATTGATTTTCCGCTTCTTAAGAGCCCTGTGGAGCCCCACCAGGTCATCTTCTGTTACTTTGACGCCAATTTGTTTTGTGGTTGGCACAAACACTTTTTGCTTCCCTGGCTCATGCTTCACGAAGTTGAGTTCAGAAAACTCCAGATGGCTCACATTATACTTTTCGGAGCCAGTCTTCCATGACCTTGCCCTTTCAGTGCAAGATGTTTCACTAACAAAATGAGTGTCCGAGAGCACGGCATCAAGCAGAAGCCACAACAACGCGGCAACATGCTTGCATACGCCTGTGGCCCCTGCGCGGCATTCACACCCAGCCTCGGTAATGCTCGCATCACTCTGGAGTATTACTACCGACGTCTTGTACAACTTATACAGGGCGAAAGACGCCTCCACTGACGCTTTCACCCAAACATGATGGTCCGTCCGACACAGCAGCACTTGGCGCACTTTGTTTGCTTTAAACATCCGGTAGCCCGATTTTTTGTGCTTGTCAGCCCTATGCCTCTTTGCATACGTCGTGATGCAGGCTTCACTGAATTATTTGGGAAAATCCCGCAGTTGCTTTGTCCACGGTCCTTTCGGTATCCTTTCGAAGAAATGCGCATTCTCCAGGGCTACCAGGGCACACCTGAAAAGTGTGATAATCAATTTGTAAACTTCTTATCACACACAGCAGATGAAGGAAATTTTAATGTCTAAAATTAGTATAAGTCACAAATTTTTAAGGCGTCTTTCTTCTTTTTTCCTCTTTCTTTACTTAGACAATGTCTAAGAGGGTACCTGTATCAATAAATAAATAAATAAGAGGGCACCCAGGCAAAAGGCAACAAATACCTTGTCTAAGAGGGTACCTGTATCAAATAAATAAATAAGAGGGCACCCAGGCAAAAGGCAACAAATGCAGCAGGATGGAAAGTTGGGCGAGTTGGTGTTGCGACATGGTGACTAAACAGCGCAGAAGACGAAACACAGAGAAGAGCAAAAACAGGACGAGCGCTGACTATCAACTGGGGTTTATTGGAAAAGAAACATATTTATATACAAGGTCACAAGTAAAAAGCGTGTGCACTCCGTTGGTATCACCTCAGACAATCAGAAAAAGAGTGAACAAGCAGAATCAAAACCTTTATCGGCAATCAAGAAAGGCTACTTCTTTCTCTTGCAAACATACTGAGGCATGACTAATGCAAGCGTCACCGAGCTTTTTTATGTGTGAAGCCTCTATTATTTCACGTTTACGCTGATTAGAATGATTAAAAAGAATGACAGTTTTATCAAGTATGGGCTCGCATGAAGGCGTGGAGCATGACCGACAGTGTTCTGACATGTGGGACGTCGGCGTTCCCTTCAACGCATTGAAGTGTTCTCTTAAACGTACATTAATACAACGGCCCGTCTGGCCGACGTATACCCGTCCACATGATAACGGTATTTGGTAAACAACACAAATACAACAAGTGACATACTTATTATTGTGTTTAACCGAGCAATCTTTGTAGTTATTGGCGCCGGAACCTTGCTTCTTTCGGTTAACTAAAGCACACACTCTACCGAGTTTATTTGGGGCAGATATGGCAACCTGCACCCCATATCTAGACGCTATCTTCTTCAACCTATGGGTGGTCCGGTGAATATACGGAACAACAGCATACTTTTTTCGTTGATCTGGTTCCCTCTGAGTGGCGGGCTTTTCACACCCTTTTACTACTTTGACCAGTTTATTACACGCTGAGGCCAAGGCACAGTTTGGAAAACCCGCCTCCGTAAGTTTTTTTACCTGTTCTTTAAAACTGGCGCCCATTGAGTGCACACAAGATTTAAACAGGGCAGAACGTAGGCTAGAGAACGCTATAGAGTTTTTCACAAGTTTACTATGGCCTGACTTATAGTTTAACAAGGGCTTAACTGATCTGGGGGCGAATTTCCAGCAAACATGTTCTTCGCCGAATTTTAGGGAGAGGTCAAGAAATTGAATGCAATTTTCTTTCATTACTTCAAATGTGTACTTAAGTCCCATACCATTTTCTTTAAATACTTTCAGTATATCCGCAATACTGCGGAGAATGGAACACTTATCAACAAACACAATATAATCGTCGACATACCTGTACACTTTTTTAACCATGCCCGACAATTCTCTCTCTAAGGCACGATCAACCTTACACAGAAAAATGTCACTTAATAATGGAGCCACCTTCGAGCCAATGCACACACCCGACTTCTGTAGAAAAATACCATCATTGAAACCAACAAACGTAGAATTCAAATAAAAAGAGAGCAGTTCTAGAAAGGATTCCACACTTATTCCACTACAGTTTCTGAAGGCCAATTCGTCATTATCGACCTTAATACATTCTTCCACTGCAACCAAAAGGGGGTTCTGAGGCAACGAGTAGTACATGTCTTCAACGTCGATGCTAAAGGCTCCGATATTAGCAAGATGCTCATTTTCTAAATACTCTATTATCGTTTCTGAGTTCTTGACGAGAAAAGGCTGGGCAAGATTCAGAGACATAAGACATTTCTGCAAGTACGCGGACACGTGAATCTGCCAAGTGGCCCTCTCAGACACGACGGCGCGGAAAGGAATGTCGGTTTTATGGGTTTTGGCGGTAAAGAAGACCTCTAGATTTAATTTCGGGGCTTTTTTAACATATTGGGCTACACTCTCGAGGTTCAGATCCTCAAGTAGGGACAAGGCTTGCTGTTTCTTTTCCGCCAGGTTAACGCTCATCTTCTTAAAGTTCTTATCCACGGCAGACATGGCCTTCTCTTGATACTTTCCTTCAGGTAAAACAAAGAAAAAGCCTTCCTTATCAGATACAAGGGCGCGAAGATCGTGAGAAACCAAGTACTCTGCTAACGGTTTTACAGGGTTGCGCTTCCGAGGTTCTCCCGACGAGCGGGCAAAGGCTTCCACACACTCATTTACACACCTGCTTCGTTCATCCTCATCGGCGTGTCTGCTGATTCCTCTGGCCAAGACGACTTTGTCGACGGGCTGAAGCCGAGGTTCAAAGCAGAACTTGGGGCCCAACTCCAGCTCTCGGCGATGGCGGTCGGGCAGTTCAACTTCACCGAGAGTGAGTAGGCGGCCTTGCGTGGGATGCGCTTTTTCCTTTTTCGGTAGGGAGGAACGCACCGCTTGCCACAGGAACTCGGTTGTCTGGTCGATCGTTGTGCACCAACCCCTATATTCACGGTCACGGGATCGCCCGCCGCAGTGAGTCTTAAGGCAATCCCGAAAGAATCGGGCTTGCCTACGCCACTCCTCCGAGAACATTCTGCAGTAACGCCTGGAGCGAGCAGGAGTGGGTTGCAGCCATCCGCACACTCGCTGGACGTCTTCTGGACAGGACCCGATCCTTAAATGCCAAGAGGCGATGCGCGCTTTTACATTGCACGCGGCAATGAGCGAAGCTAGGTTCGCGGGATTAGAGGGATCGAAGGTTAAACACTGAAAAGAGCCCGTTGAAAATGAAATGAACTGCAGCAGGATGGAAAGTTGGGCGAGTTGGTGTTGCGACATGGTGACTAAACAGCGCAGAAGACGAAACACAGAGAAGAGCAAAAACAGGACGAGCGCTGACTATCAACTGGGGTTTATTGGAAAAGAAACATATTTATATACAAGGTCACAAGTAAAAAGCGCGTGCACTCCGTTGGTATCACCTCAGACAATCAGAAAAAGAGTGAACAAGCAGAATCAAAACCTTTATCGGCAATCAAGAAAGGCTACTTCTTTCTCTTGCAAACATACTGAGGCATGACTAATGCAAGCGTCACCGAGCTTTTTTATGTGTGAAGCCTCTATTATTTCACGTTTACGCTGATTAGAATGATTAAAAAGAATGACAGTTTTATCAAGTATGGGCTCGCATGAAGGCGTGGAGCATGACCGACAGTGTTCTGACATGTGGGACGTCGGCGTTCCCTTCAACGCATTGAAGTGTTCTCTTAAACGTACATTAATACAACGGCCCGTCTGGCCGACGTATACCCGTCCACATGATAACGGTATTTGGTAAACAACACAAATACAACAAGTGACATACTTATTATTGTGTTTAACCGAGCAATCTTTGTAGTTATTGGCGCCGGAACCTTGCTTCTTTCGGTTAACTAAAGCACACACTCTACCGAGTTTATTTGGGGCAGATATGGCAACCTGCACCCCATATCTAGACGCTATCTTCTTCAACCTATGGGTGGTCCGGTGAATATACGGAACAACAGCATACTTTTTTCGTTGATCTGGTTCCCTCTGAGTGGCGGGCTTTTCACACCCTTTTACTACTTTGACCAGTTTATTACACGCTGAGGCCAAGGCACAGTTTGGAAAACCCGCCTCCGTAAGTTTTTTTACCTGTTCTTTAAAACTGGCGCCCATTGAGTGCACACAAGATTTAAACAGGGCAGAACGTAGGCTAGAGAACGCTATAGAGTTTTTCACAAGTTTACTATGGCCTGACTTATAGTTTAACAAGGGCTTAACTGATCTGGGGGCGAATTTCCAGCAAACATGTTCTTCGCCGAATTTTAGGGAGAGGTCAAGAAATTGAATGCAATTTTCTTTCATTACTTCAAATGTGTACTTAAGTCCCATACCATTTTCTTTAAATACTTTCAGTATATCCGCAATACTGCGGAGAATGGAACACTTATCAACAAACACAATATAATCGTCGACATACCTGTACACTTTTTTAACCATGCCCGACAATTCTCTCTCTAAGGCACGATCAACCTTACACAGAAAAATGTCACTTAATAATGGAGCCACCTTCGAGCCAATGCACACACCCGACTTCTGTAGAAAAATACCATCATTGAAACCAACAAACGTAGAATTCAAATAAAAAGAGAGCAGTTCTAGAAAGGATTCCACACTTATTCCACTACAGTTTCTGAAGGCCAATTCGTCATTATCAACCTTAATACATTCTTCCACTGCAACCAAAACGGGGTTCTGAGGCAACGCCGCAACAAATACCTGACGCGGCCTCGGTACTTTTACAAGTCACACCAAATTCTTCACCTATTAACAACTGCCAGCTGCAACAGCTTTTAAAGGACTACATGAGCCTTGTTTTATGGCTTGGAAAAAATCATGACAACGCTTCGGATCAAAACTAAAAAAACCTTACAACTGAGTTGAAACATTTACTTTCGGATAACCTTGTGCGACGTAAATACCAACGGAGATAGTTCCGTTTAGACATTAACGAAATGGTAGCTAAATCATAAACGTAGAGCGAAATATACAGCATAACAAATAAGCTGTAGGCTGCAAATGTCCTGTACACGGGTGCCGCATATTCGACGCGAACGAAAACTATCCCATGGCTCGAGCTGCCTGTGTTTTGCTTGCAGAAGACAATCTTTCGCGCTGCACTCTTTAGGAAAAAAAATACCAAAGCGAAAAACGTGCCATAACCATAACGTAAAGCAAGAACTTCATATTCGCGAAAAGGGCGACGTAACACCGGCCAAGACAAATCTCTCGTAAGCGTAGCCGATCTCCCCACCTCAACTCCGTGCCACACTTGTTCACAACTCATGTTGATAGCAGCCTGTCTTTATTTTTACCGACCGCATCCGTTCCCTGATTAGCCAGAGTCACTGTTAATAATTAATATTCCTTGCTTTGGCTGAGGTTTCGTTACGACGTATCCTTCGCTTTTCTTGAAGGTACGCTGTGGCGAATCGCATGCTAACGTCGAGCCAACGCCATAGTATCTATTGTCACGGATGGCTTTGCTTTTGCGCCGCTCCCTTACTGCAGTGACTGATGAATATCAATAACAGAACTAAACCGCAATACGTCTATACACGCTCAGAGCGAACGCATTTTTGCACTTTTTCAACGGAGACAAAGAGCTTGATTGACTCACATGGTTGACGCTCAGCAACAAGGCAACTCCGGCTCTGCTACAGCCAAAGTCTGCAGATTTGTTGTGTCGTCTCTGCAACTTCAGGGGGTAGTGGCTATCATCATATAATGCGAAGCGGCACGGTTCACAGATGCGGCATTCGCAAGTGCAATCGCATACAACAGAGGCGGGAGGTCAGGACGGCGCACTCCTCTACGGGCCGGCGGGGCAGCGGGTCCGGCTGGTCCGGCGGCTGCGGCGCTCATTGTTCCCATGATGCTTTGAGGTCGCTGTTTGGGGGCGCGCGCAACTATCCGGAAAGGTCTATTACCTCGCCCTACTCTCGCTGCCAACAAGTCCGCCTCAGAGAACTTATGACTTGTGTAAACCTTTCCACTGCTAAACGACAAGAGATTTTTCCTTCGTTCGAAGCCCAGGCATATAAATCACCTGAAAAATACCGGAAACTAAAGAACGTATCCTTTATTGTCCGGAACAAGCACAAAGAACATAAAGAACGCTCCATGATATGTACGGAATTATAGAAGCAGCATGCAGCGGCGCGGCCCTACTCGTTCATTCGAGGAGAGAGAGACGAGAGCCTTCCAAGTTACATAGACATATGAAGGAGGCTATAGTACAGCGGACGTGGTTTCGCTAGGCACCGACTTTGCGACACTGGCTGTGGCATGTCCGGTCGTTTCTGTCTTCGCACTCTTTAAAGGCCACCTCAACGTATGTTTCGTTTTCCGTTTACATTTGGCGTTTCTGTTGTGGGTGCTGACAGCGCTTCGTTACGCATGCAGAATCTGCGAGGCACGCACTTTTGTTTGTACGTATGTATGCTGGGCGAAATGCTGCCAGCACAATCCTTGTGAGCTAACGTATCCGTTTGTTTCGCCTTGATTGGAGCGATACCACCTAAATAACGACAGCCCTTGGTAGGGGAAAAAAGATGTATCTTACAACGGTGTACAGGTGACAGCAGATCGGGAAAGAGCAGACATGTTTGTGAGCCGACGGGGAGCGTCCGCCTGCTATAGCCTTATAAATGCAAGGTCATGATCCTCGGTTCCACTTCCGGCAGGCAAGGAGGACCTAGTATAACGGTGAAAACAGAAAGGGTGATTCTCGCGCATTGAAATGTTTTCACTGTGGACGCAATTAACGTCGCTCTCGCGAATTGTTCATACACGTAAAAAGCTTCCCTTGTCCCTGCAAAATGTTTTGTTGTTGCGGCGGGTTGTTAAGACGTGCACTTTATTCCGCTGCAGGAGATAGCACCTATGTGAAGCGCACGTGTAATAAGCAAGGTGCTGTAAAACTTCTTTGCAGTGTGCTTGAAGTTAGCGGTGTGCTCTGAGCTTTGTATGGGCCGATGGAATATGCTAGTGTGCACCGAAGCACCGACGCACCATATATAAAAAACGCAAGTTAATGTTTTCTTTTGCCATCTTCGCGAATGTTTTTGTCTAGTGTGACCTGTCAAACATGACTGCTGCCCTTGCGCATGTCGAATCACCGGTGTTTCAGGGCACGCACTTTCGACATGCGTCGGTCACCAAGCATGTTTCAGTTTAGGCCTATAGGCAACATGTTTACGCAGGCAACAGTAAAGTAAGAAAACCAGGACGATAAAACCACATGGCCGGTAAAACCTAGTTTACAAGTCGTACTCTGTAAGCACGTTATTTTGAAGCACCCAGATTGAGACGTGGAGGCGCAAGGCGGTGCGCTTGCATATTATTCTTATCCTTAATTTTGGACAACTATTTTTCACAAAATCTGAACAAAAAATATCCACCTATGAGGAACGCTTCATTTGAGCGCATTCACGTGGTTTTGGTGCGCACTGACTACTTGCGCGAGGCAGTTTTGCTCTTCTACTTCTTCTTGTGTTGCCTTTCCTGAGCTGAAGAGGGCGGCTTCGACGTGTTTATTTAACTTTATTTTAATTGTATCCTATTTATCTGTTGCCCCAAGGCCGACATTTATGCTTGTAGTTCCTCAACCATTTTACCAGCTGCTCCGCCGACTCACTGAGCAAGCCTGTGCCGTCTGCAAACCACAAATTCCTTAAGTATTCTTCGTACATCCGTAGTTCTGCGTTGTATCATTCAAACTTCCAATGTATCTCCTCTAGAGACGCTGTGAACAGTTTTGGCGAGATGGTATCTGCCTGTCGTACACCCTTTCTGACTGCGACTTTTCGCTTTACTTGTGAAGGATCATCCTGCCCGTACATGCCTTATATATATCATCTAGGAGTTTTATCTAGGTCTCCTCTATATCCCGTGGTCTTACAATGCTTCAAGCAGAACTACGGTGCATACTGAATCATACGCGTTTTCACAGCCTATAAGTGTCATGTAAAGGGCTTACTAAACTGCACAAATTTTTCTAATATTTATTGACGACATGGATGTGGTCCTTTGTTCACGATCCTTTCGTAAACCCAGCCTCCTTTCTGGGTGGTTCGGAATATAGGCCGTCACTTATGCCGTCGACTATTACTTTGGTAAATATTTTGTAAACAACTGAGAGTAGGCTGATGGGTCTGTAAGTCTTACGGTGTTTAGGATCTCCCTTCTTGTGAATCAGCAGAGTGTTTGTGTTTTTCTAGGCTGTGCGCACTTTTAGAGCCCTTAAGCATTCTAAAAACAGACCAGCAAACATTTCAATTACTATATCTCTCCCTCCTTCAAAACATCCACGGTAATACCATCGTCACCTGCAGTTTTTCCACTTGGACGATTCCACAAAAAAATGAAATTTATTTCATTCTAAGTGGCACCCAAGGTATTGCACAGGACGTAAGAGTGCTAGGCAAGATTAGAAGCAGCATTCATAGGACGCTTAGGTGCAAACTAAAGTTGTATCTCAAACAAGAAAGAACGAAAATTGTGAAAAATAAAAATCCAGCATAGAATCAGTCAGAGCCACGACGCAGAAAATTAAAAAAACCTTCGAAACAAAGTCGCGCTCCTAAGAGAGGAGAACGAGAAAAAAGAAAAACAGGAAAAAGGTTGTGTGCTAGAAAAAAACCTACTCCCACTGATTGCCCTACTTCTTTGAGCGATGGCCTGCCAATGTGAGAAATTATGTACACGAGGCACGTCCTGGAAAAAAATGGTAGGTTTTCTCGCGTCGATTGTCCGCCTTCGCTCTTTTGAAACATACAACAGCCCATGCGGGCTATACAATAGTAAAAACAACCTCAGCTAGAACAGTGTGAATGAAGTGTGAGTAAGTAGTACATGTAAATTTCCGGGCCAGCCAGTACTCCAACTTCGGAACAATGGTAGCACTAATAGGCAAGGACGCTAAAGGAGTGGAGCCAATATTTATTAGGTCGCTGCGTGGTCGGCCAGCGTCCCAAGCACTCGTGTACTAGCGTTGTCATGTTCACATTGGGCCTTAGCCAAAAAAGTATCTTCGTACTAGCATCTATGAGCAAGTTCATACACGCCAGTTTTTGTTTTCAACGAATGACCACCTCGGTGGCATGTACGAAAATCAGTCTAAAACAGTAGCAAGCAAATATATGTAACTGAAACTATATCACATTCGTCTAAAGAAATACACCATCTTCCCGCGAGGGGAACCATGGGGTAGATGCAACGCATCGGGCAGGGGGGTAAAGCGAGCTCCGAGACTGTACGAATCGTGGGCGCTGACATGATACAATTTCCATGGTTGCCAGATCAATTGTGTTCAGTCTTCTAAAAAGTTGTTCTGTAATTATTTAACTAAAACAAAGAACTGAAGCAAAATAGTTACAAAGAATTGCTTCAGTAATTAAAACTAGCTTTATAAAAAACTTTTAGTGTAATTAAGCTCTTATTAGCGGAGAAAGAGAAGTGTGTATTTCAGTTTTGGTTTCGATTTTTTTTAAGTGTGCTAGGAAGTGGCGAGGCCCTTGCGCCTGACTTGCGTAGTGTGTGTGTGCAGTCTTCAGCTCAGATCTGCGTGCGTGCAAAACGTGTACAACTAGTACAACTCGGATGCACGCGCTGAGCAAGTGCCTGCCCGGGCGCTTGCGAGGCTGTCATTCTTTCTTCACGTTAAGCGCCCTATCTATTGCCCCTGAACTGACGCCGGAACAGCGATTCTGATCTGACCTTGACTATCGCAAGTTCACTGCAGGCTACGGAGTGGCAGCCAGCGATCGTTCCCGTTGGAAGAGAAATAAAAGGAGCTTTTATAATCGTTCGGTTCCAGTTGTTTTATTCATGGAACTTCTTACAGCTCTTCGTGCTTCGAACTTTCACGCAAACGTTCGTGAAGGTAGAACGAAAAATTAGGTAACGAAATGCGGTTTCTTTTTTAATCAGTCAATGTTCTCTCCTCGCGCGCTGTGTGCGGTAAATTACTGCCCATTCAATACTGCGCATTCAGTCCCGCAAGCTTTCCCTTTGAAGTGGTGGAAAGCAGCTAGAACTTGACGAATACAGACAGGAAGGAAAACGGCACACGCCGCGGACTGTATTTCGCATACTCCCTTGGCATGCATTCTTCCACTCCGTTGGCATGCGATCGACCGCGCTCTTTCGTTCCTGTGCTTCAAAGCGCCGCGACTCACCGGCAATATCAGCGTTGGCCCATGCGATGTCTTTTTTGTGTGTGTCAATAAAGGTTTTACAATGAGCTAAAGCCACAGGCAGTTCACTACACTTCGTTCGAAAAGCATTGGGCGAGTCGCAAAATGTCACAGAATGGCAAATAAAACGGCACAGCGCAAAAATGCACGGAGATCATACGGAGATTCATTATTCTGTGCACCCAGTACGGATCAGCTGACTCCTTGGCGTCCTCGCGCATGCGATCAGTCACATTCGAGCTTGCGAGCAAGTGTTGCGTGAGCGTCGCCACATCTTGCTCAAATAGTCTCAGTACATACAAGTCGCACGTACGCTAAACCGAAAACACGTCGGTTACCTACCCACAGGAGATAAACTACGCAATGCTGTCGACGCCGCCTACACAAAATCCGCCTGGCCAGCGGTCCGCCATGTTACAATTTCTCCCGGCATGCTTCGCTAGCCGGACGCGGAAACACCACCGTAGCACGTTGCCAGATTACAACCCATCGCTTTCGCCGTTTTCAGTAAGCAAAAGCTCAGCTGGCAACCTTCAAATCGTTGTATCATGTCTGCCACCGTGTGTCGTACGGTTCCAATGCATTGGCTCAGCGGCGCGCTTTCCCTCTAGAGTCAGTATATTATCTCTATGGCATCGGGGGTTGCCGTTGCGTTTCCGTTATGTTAGCGATGTCAGCGTGTGGATTGCTGTTGTTGTGTATCCTATTTACGCAGCATGTTCACCCCCGATGCATCGCATCTACCCATGGTTCCCTCGCGGGAAGATGGTGTAAATTTTTAACCGAGCGCAAGTTGCGCGCTAACGCACAGCTGGCGCGGCGACGGGAGCGAGCGCAGCCGAGTGCAAGCTGCGCGCTGACCGCGCTGACGCACAGTTGGCGCTGCGGTGAGAGCGGCGGACCGCGCAGCTGCCGCGGCGAGGAGAAAGGCGGAGGGATGCGGACTACGCCGCGACAACGACGCGGGTCAAGGCAAGTTAAAGAGATGTGTTGCATCTAAAAGCCGGCTTCGCCATGCCCAGCGTTTAAAACTGCACGCCCGGAGACACCAACCATGCGGTTCAGGCATTCATGTCGTCCACTTCACAGCCCTACGGCTCTACTTTTAAAAGTTCCACAATTCGCGAACGTAGGCTCACAGAAAATTTTAACAGCACAGCTGTTAAGGGGCTTGTAATGTGGATTGATGCTAATCGCGCCAGGCGACGCTACATACTAAGCCGACAGGTGCCTCCACCGCCTCGACGGCCGCTCAGTGCTCGCGGCGCACGTCCATTCCCCTAAATATGCCCGAATAAACTACCAGACCTTCCGTGGGTTAGCTTCGACTACGTACACCCTTTGTCAAAATTCCCTAAACTAATCCTAGGCCTTCTGGACCACAAAAATTAAAAAGTAAGATTTACCTTTAAATTCGACAAAATTAGCTTATGGTAGTAAGCAAGAAATGTGTTTTTTCTGGCTTTCCGGCATAATACGTTTCAGCGTCCCTCGGGATGAAAGCTTGTACATTTCTGGGTGGTGGTGGTGGTGGTGGTAAAAACTTTATTTATCCAGAGCTGTTAAGAAAGAGGCACCGGCTGGCAGCACCGGAACACTACAGTCCCCTAGTCGACGGCCACGAGCCCGATGGCCCTAGCGGCGGGTTCGGCCACCTGAATCACACACTCTTGAAAATGTTGGTCGGAGCTGAGCAGAGTAGCCTCCCATTGCTCTACCGTGGTAAGGGGCAGAGACCGAGTAGGATGGAGGGGGGTTTGCAGGGGCACGCGCCCACTATGTGGTGTAGGGAAGCAAAAGGCGCACCGCACCACGCGCACGTGTGGCAGTATCGCGTGGGCCGTTTCAACTTGGCCTAGAAAATTTTGACACAGACTGTACATGTATACGGTGGCGAGTGGCGTTGTGAGTGACCCTCGCTTCGGCGGGAAGTGGAAGCCAGCATGTCGAAGTCAGCTTGCTGTTTCACCAGATTTCACGGGCGTGGAAGTGGCTTTACTTTTTTCAATCGAGGTGTAAAAAGCAAGGCAGGGGTATACATGCGTTTATATTTTCAGATTACCTGCATACTCATGAAGAGTTCTGAATCACTGGGAAGCTTTTCTCGAATAAAAATAGTACTGTTGCTGAACTCGAATGCGGCTACTCTAAAAGAATATTTTCTAATCATCCATTGACTATTTGTTTTTTATGTTCAGAACGACCTCACTAGAACCTTGCAGGGGCTACTTTTGTAATAAAAACATCGTCTTCCGGACATATTTAGAAACCACGCTAGCATTTGGGACGCTCTCGTAAATAAGCGATCTGTAACAGCGGCAAGGTCAGACCCTTGGTGCAGGGGGGATGCGGACGGTGTTGAGGGCAAGGTATGGTAGCCATATAGAATTATTAGGATCGACAGTTGGGCTAGTTGGTTTTGGTACATCGTTAAACAGCGCTTGAAGACGAGGGCGATTGAAGATGAAACACACGACAGTGCTTAATTACTCGCTACTAATTGTTTTAGTAGCGGCGATTATAAGAAGCACAACTGGGGGCTCTTTCGACCACGGTTGCTGGTGGTGGCGTTGTAGTGTACGACTAATCACAGAGCACGCCAAGACGATAGCCTGCGAGGCTCGGTTTGCATGCGTACCACGCTTTACTTCTTGCATGCGCGAAGCTCGCTGCAGTCAAACCCGATTATAACAAACCCGAATAGAGCGAATTATGCTATATATCGAACAAACAAAGATCAGTTACGAAAATACACGCGAACCTTATTCCTTATAATGAAGTCCACATCTGATATATCGAACTCGGTGCGCCTAGAATTGCCGCCAAATGCATCGTCTCAGAGTGGCCATCGAGAAGTTCATTGGCTGCGATAGAGATTTTGAGCCTTCCATGGAGCGACGTGACTCCAGGAACTTTCCGTAATTGTTAACGACGTGACTGATTCACGATTAAACCCTCCCAGTCAGCGAGTCCGGACCAAAATGGAAGCATTGACGAACTGTGGGAAGAGCCCGCCAACGTTCCCGATGTTGTGCTGAAAGGAGTGCCCTTCGAGGATTGCCCGAGTGTCGACGACGACGACGTTGTCCTCACTTTGAGCCCCTCGGACGCCCATACCGTCGCCGATGTCATGGCTACTGGCGCTGCTGGAAGCACCGAAGAGGCGGGGGATGTCGCGAGCGGAAGCCGCCCGATGCCTAATGAAGCGCTTTCGGCAGTCAATGTGCTCCACCAATGTTGCTTCGATATTGAAGGACACGGACTGCAACTGATGCAAATGATGTCTTATGTAGAGAATGCTGTGCTAGTTGACACCGCCAAAACGAAAGTGAAAACAAGAATCACCGCTTTTTGGGAAAGTAGGTAGTTAAAGCGGAAAGTAGCTGTATTGCTTGCAATAAAGATAATTTTCTGTATGGTAATGGGATACTTTATGGTGTTCGTTTCTGCATGCGGGGATGGCAGGAGGAAAAGGGTTGGGGGTGGGGCGGTCCCGCGTACTGCGAACTCGTAACAAAAAACTCGTTATTGGCGGGTTCGGCTATTTCGAATTACTGGATATATCGAACTAATCGTGACGCATATTGCAGTTCCGGGTTTGACTGTATAACCGGGTTTGACTGTATTTGCGTGCGCTGCTGACCAAGTTTTATATGTTTCTCAACGCCGGTGACAGGCCGTCTGATGGATTGGAAATTTCGTAGCGGCCACTGAATATCCGCCGCAATCTATCTGCAGTTGCGCCCTGTGTTCCAACAGCATAAGTCATAAGCGGCGACTCAGATTACATCGAGCCCCTAACAGTCCCAGCGGCACCTCCACGCGCGTGCGCAGAGAAAGTACTTGGAAAAGGTTCACTCCGCGACCCAAACTGGTCGAATTCAAGCGAGCTGCAATCCTCTGTTTGAAAACACGTGTGTTTTGTGGCGGCACAATGAGCAGCTGGCAAGAGAAGTGATGGACGTGTCTCACGTAAAAATAAAAAAAGACAAGTGTGTCGCCCGTGCGCCAGATGAAAAAGAGTGTCTTACTACCGAACGTGATAACCTAGGTTGCTGAGTATTTTTATGTCTGTGACCATCTTTATTTTGCGCGAATCGCACGAAGTCGAGGTTACGCCCTGGGCGTGTGTTTGTTGTGGTAGTATATATTTGTGTTTATGCCTTGAAAGAATGAGTAGGAAGTAAGCGCCATCGTGTGTTTACTCTCCTATTGTACTCGTCTCCAAGTGCTGTCTAACGATGTGATGTGGTAGCCATTTTATATTTTGTAGTTTCAAGTTTAAAGGCCATCAGAGGACGACAGCACTCTGTTTACTTCCCTCCTTAAATCCACCGCCGGCTGCAAGGCACGCCACTTCAGCCAGAACACTGAAACGAAGTGTGTTAGGGACCCACTTTAATCGAATTTGGGCAAATTAGCAATCCTTCAGGGCCCCTAAGCATTACTTTGCGTGACTTGAGCGGTCGCTTGAATGAGTACTTTTGCTGTGAGTTTTCTGCCCATCCTCCTCTCAATTATAGACTTGGGTTGTGTGAGCTATAAGCCCGACCAAGCTTCAACACTGCTCTTTCACTACCATGATTTAGAGTGAAGTGTTGTATTATGTACTCCCAATAGTTACTTCGCCCCGAAACTGAGTGTCGTTAAAAACTTTGACCTCAATGTTATCATTAATACAAGCTTGAAAAGAAAGTTGGTAGGTTGTAATCAAAGAATCAAAGCAGAAGACAGACATTTACGCAAAATGATGCGCTCAGAATTAAGCTCCTCTGTACTGAGAGCGAATTCCCTTTGTCGAGCAAATCTTTGTCGAGTGTCAAATGCGATGGCTTGCCGATATTTTTGCCATGTCCCTTGACACTACTACAAGTGCCGAAAGAATGGAACGCTTATGCTGTCTTGTTTTTAAGCACAATACAAATATTCTTTTTAATTCTTCAGTTTGAAGCACATTTCCATAGTTTTATTCAGACACTTTTTGTGGGTAATTATTGAGGTTCTATCAAGGTGATAGAAAAAAGCCTGAAATTCTGCGTCCGTCGCAGATTTTTCTCCTGAAATGTTTAAACGGCAAATAAAGGATGTCTGAATTTCTTTGAGTTATTTTGCACCCTACAGGGCTAGAAGCAGAGAAACTTGATTCTGTCTAGCGCAGAGGAATGACGTTAGAAATTCATTAATAAGCGGTATATTGTCCTAGTCTGAATAATTAACCCGGAAAGTCCCACTCAAAGGAAAGAACATAATGAGCTCATGTATTTACACCAGTGTACATTATTACTCAATTTTTATATTATTTGCAAAATTCAACCAAACATGATGTGACTGTTGTGTTCTGCAAACGACTAGGCGACAGGACCTCTTAATGCTGTGCTACACGGTCGTGTTAAAGGCGTTACGAAAGCCTTCGAGGCTACTGTATATCGAGCGGAGCATTTATTAAACCTATTAGGCGCACTTATTACGTGCAAACGTTCAACTGCCAACTGCAGGTTGCCGTGTAGTCGAGGTATCAGAAGTACATTAGCCACTGAATTATAGTACCATATAAAGCCCGTTCGCTTTAGGGACCACGTTTTCTGTAACCATATTAGGTTGGTTGTGGTGGTGGTAAAATATTTCTTTCTAGTTAGAGGAAGTTCGCGCTCGACTGCAGGAGAAGCCCCCAGTCCAGGCCTCCGCCGGCGGTTGCTGTCCTGCGTGCCCGGTCCAGCAACTGTCGCTGGTCCTTAGGGTCCGGGCTTCACAGCACCGCCTCCCACTGCTCGAGGAAGGGGGTGTGGATAATGGGGGCTTCTGGTTTGTTCTGGCAAGCCCCGGTGGTTAGGTAGACTGTTGGATGTTCGTAGCACTGTGAGCATATTGGTGGATATATGGTGGGGTGTATGATATGCAGGAAACTAAGAAGTGGGTATGTGTTTTGTCTGCAGTTGCTACCAGGCTACAGCCCCTTCTCGGGTGAACTTCGGGTGCTGGGGTGGGTAGGCACATCTGGCAAGGCGGTGGTGCTGCAGAAGTGCACGGTACTGCGGCTGGACAGGTTAAGCATGCTAGTACAAAGCAGTAATTCTGTCATCAGAGCAGGACCCAAATAAACACTGTTTGTATGTTTCTTTCGTGGACATTTTAAGCGACATGACCGCATGGTTGGGAAAGTATTACCATTACATGACTTAAAAAACAGCGCAAGATGAACCAGGACAAAAGCATAAAATATGGCGGTACAGCGGCAACCGGTACACAGGTAGGTGAGTTAATATTACGGTAGTCATTGACCGGCAGTATCCGGTAGATTGTTTTCGAAAGCCGAAAACAAAAGAGGTGGCCCAGAAATGAAAGAACTTGCCATTTGGTTTTCGCAAAAATTCGGATATAGTTCGGCTCACACATCGTACGGTTGAAACTACTTTTTTTTCTTTATTAACAGTCTTCAAAACGCATATACAACACACAAATAACCACACGCTACATGTGGTGCGACACACAGCGACATAAACTCCCCAGCCGTGACTCCGGCTACGCTTTATCTTTTAAACTACATTTCGCGTTACCACGCGCTACAAGAGCCTACAGAATGCAAAATAGACAAAAAATGGGTCGTCGTGGAGGTGCTGGGTATCGATCCCAGTACCTCTCGCATGCTAAGCGAGCGCTCTACCATCTGAGCTACACCCCCGACGGGGACCGCATGCATAGAGAAGGCAACAAGAAAAAACCGAGGCAATCTGCCAAGGCCTGTGCGCATCATTGCACAACCATTGCGAGCGGCGCAACCGGATTCGATCTCGGTCGAAGGCAAGAACAAGACAACGAGAGCGATTGGGTAAAACCACGTTGTTCTGGCGTCTGTCCCCATAGGGGGTGTAGCTCAGATGGTAGAGCGCTCGCTTAGCATGCGAGAGGTACTGGGATCGATACCCAGCACCTCCACGACTTTTTTGAAATTCTTTTTCTTGTGAGGAAGTAGTTCACGGGTGCCACATGTAGTGTATTTAATGTCAGTTTGATTTGCTACTCCTTCCGTGAACGTCGAAAAGAACAGTTCCACTTTTTCGACCATCTTCTTTGCTGTCTCAGTGAGAATCATCCTGACAATGTCCTAACCAGGACATCTTGCGCCGGCTTCTGATCGTACAATCAACAGACATAGCAGTCCGAACGTGCGTTTGTTCATTGCAGGCTAACCGTCAGGTAGGATGGGGAATGACGCTAGCAAATCTATCCCTTCTTATTCAGCTGAAGCTTAGGTTGCTTTAGGATGTTTTATTGAGATGGTCATGTTTGCTGCACGCGGCGGTCATACCGCAGTTTCCGCATTGCAAATTCTCTTTTCTGAAAAAGACGCCAACCTAACAGTATCCACCATGGGTTAGCGCGTGCAACTACACTAATCGTGGAATCTGTACATTGACAACGCTCCCTTCTGCTCCGTCTACCCGCAGTGTGACCTCTTTGTAAAAATTTTTTAGCCCAAGATAAAAGTGCGTGGGCGAAGAAAATTCAACGTGCAAGGTTACCTCTTGGGCGAGCATGGAAGGCTTCATGCCAGACGGCAGGAGAAAACGCCTTTCCTTCGTAGTGTCATAAAATGATTTGGTCACAGTAAAACGCTTAGCTCTTGTTTTGAATTCTTTGTGGCCCAGACACATTTGGTGCGACCTACAAACTTTTGACAGGCTACGTTCCGCCTGCTGCAAGAGTGAGTGAGTGAGTGAGTGAGTGAGTGAGTGAGTGAGTGAGTGAGTGAGTGAGTGAGTGAGTGAGTGAGTGAGTGAGTGAGTGAGTGAGTGAGTGAGTGAGTGAGTGAGTGAGTGAGTGAGTGAGTGAGTGAGTGAGTGAGTGAGTGAGTGAGTGAGTGAACGTGTGAGTGAGTGAGTGAGTGAGTGAGTGAGTGAGTGAGTGAGTGAGTGAGTGAGTGAGTGAGTGAGTGAGTGAGTGAGTGAGTGAGTGAGTGAGTGAGTGAGTGAGTGAGTGAGTGAGTGAGTGAGTGAGTGAGTGAGTGAGTGAGGTTCTAGCAAACGGGCGCACCTAGCCTTGCGAGGCGTGCCAGTAATGGCCCCACCCGAGTGACACGTTTTAAAACTACTCGCGGCGAATCACCGAAAGTAATAGAGGTTTGCCCTTCAAAAAGTACAAGACAAGGCGTAAAATGTCTCACCAAGCAACCCAGCGTCTTTTTACGAGTGGTATGTCGTCAAAAAAGAAATGTGAGGCGGCTCTTCGAAGTTCTTCAAATAAAGTTGAGCACTCCATCGCATGCATGGGCGGTCCATGAAAAAATGGCTGACGTCACCAAGCACGCCGCACGTTGGACACAAGGCAGGTTTTCAAGTCATGTTTGTGATAACTCCGGGCATCAAAAGTTGCATTGATGTTTTGTAGTTGGTTAGAACGACCGCGCACCGCATACCGAGTGGTTTAATCTTGTTTAACGCTGCCTCAACCACAACTCTCTCCGCCTTTGTGCATGACGCGACGTGGTCGAGACGACGAGCCCAGGAAACATTGAAGGCGGATATCACAAAAACCGACCCGCTTGTTTTCAGTCCTCTGCCTACAGAACTGTCCGTAAATGCATGAACCATGTGACCTGTGTCCATACGCGCGGTTCAAGTATTCAAGTACTAGCGACCTGGTACGCGACGTGGTCGAGACGACGAGCCCACGAAACATTGAAGGCGGGTATCACAAAAACCGACCCGCTTGTTTTCAGTCCTCTGCCTACAGAACTGTCCGTAATTGCATGAACCATGTGACCTGTGTCCATACGCCCGGTTCAAGTATTCAAGTACTAGCGACCTGGTCTCAGCTGCGTGGGAAAATCGCTTCGAGTGGATACGGGGAATGCATTCATGCGCACTCCAAACTCTCAAAAGACCAAGGTGGTTCCGACCTCAGCCGTTTCTTTCGCCAGTGCTGTCAAAGAAATCTCAAAGTACTGAGACCCGCGATATGTGCGAGAATGACTGGAACTCATTGATGAAGTACCCGTTATCTATGCTTGGATTCCACTCGTCGCTCATTCAGAGCCGGGTGCTTTACCAGCTACCTTTGCTTTTTTGCTCCCGCATATCAATATGACCGTTTGGAAGCTCATCACAGAAAGGGGCTTAAGATATTGCTCGGAGTTCACCATGCGGCATCAAATGCCAAAGCCCTCCACGAGTCGCACTCTTCGCCTGTCCTCTTGATGGGCTCACAGAGGCTGCTATTACAACTCGCCGTTTGGGAGAGTCTTATGTGGGAAAGCATTGCTCAGACGCTTGCCGCAAGGCCTACCACAATGCGTTACATATCGTCTGCGCCGCCGTTCTGCCTTCCCCAAAAACTTTCCCTTCAGGATCTGACTGGTGTAATTAACTTCGTGTCCCCTTTATGGAGTTCGAAAGGGCATTTCACACATGTTGTGTGCTTGCCTCCGCTTCTTCCGGCTTAACGCGCAGATCACTTCGGGTGAGGAGCCCTTTTGTAAAAGAGTTCTTAGGCCTATGCAACACGGGTGGCAGTCCGCTGCGGGATTTCAAAGCTGCAGAGGAGCAGTTTACAGCTGCGTGGATTGGCGTATGTCATACATGAAGCGGCTCTAACAGGGGACACAGAAAGAAGTAACCGCAATGGCACGTGACTAACAACTCTTTATTTTCGCGCATTGTGTCCACCAATGTTTGTGCAGGTATTTGTTTTAGCGATTCCTCACCGCATATTCACCGAACTTTTGAAGCAGCGAAACCATCATTCTTCAGAGTTCATCTATTCCGTCGCGTTAAAAAATCCTTTTTTCGCCTTAATCAATTTTAGGATCATCACATCTAAAGTATCGAAATTTTCGTAAGCGTAATAGTAAAAATTAAAGCCGTTCCACTCAATGTGAAAGCTTTCGGAAGTGCAGAGCAGTGATCCGCCATAATGGGCTGTACCGCCGTTATTCGCTCACTCTTACTACCCATGACGCTAATCGCCACCCTTTCTCATTCCTCTCCTGGTGGAATTCTACAGACGTTTGTCCAATGCATTTCAAATGTCCCGCCTTCACAGTGCTCGCGCGCCCCCTGCCTGAAACTGCTCCAATGGGAGTTCTGTTCTTTTGTGCTTGCTTTTCCTTCCGCACGTGCCGGCGTTGCACTGCCACCTGTTTTCGCTTACTATCGTGAAAACCAACGCAACGAGCGTTCCTAACTGAATGAACGCGGGTGCTGCCGGTTAATTACGTATATTTTGCCTCAAATGTACCTGCAGTTTTCTTTGCGCTAAACAACGCGGAGATGTACGACAAGCGCCAACAGTTCACTAATTTCGAACGCTTATGGCTATATTAAAACCGCTTAGCTTCCTAAGCCTCTGTGGGATGCTGTGGGGCTCGACTTGGGTCCAGCGAGCGAGCTACGGCGACAAGGCGAGCCCCTAAAGTGCTCTGCACTTAAAACTAGAACTATATTTTCGGCGCACTTCCTCCGCAGTAACCCTTGCACCATTAAAATAAATTCAAATGCTACAAATGCATTCTCTTAAGAACAAGCAAGAAACACATCTGAGCTACACCCCTACAAGAATAGGCAGAGAGAGAGAAGGCTCTTTATTAGACGAGAAAGCCGAGATGTTTGCCCGAATTTCGACACCAACATGCTACTCGCCGGGGAAAGGGGGAAGGAAAGCCCCGATAGATTACGGAGCAGTAGAAAGAGCAAGAAAAAGAACAAATAAAAGAAGAAAGGAAAATAACACAAAATTGCACTCAGTTTGTCAGGAGTGTGATCAAAAAGTCTGTCTCCTAACTCTAAGTGACTGCAACGACGCCAATCTCGTCCAGATAGCCCAGCAACGCCGCCAGTACTTTGCGTTGAGCTTTTAAAGAGGGCCATGGACCAAGAAGTACTTTCAGTCATTGGTCTTGGGCTGAGGTGCTCTAGTTTCTGCACAAGACTACACCTTGCGTGCATTAATGTGGAGCATTCCAACAGCAAATGCTCCACGGGTTCCCGCGATCCCCAGTTGTCGCAGTATGAATGTGTGGTGGCGCCAAGTCGAAAAGGGTATGACTACGTGAGCGCTACGTTGAGACGTAGTCGGTGATACAACGTCTCTAATCGACACGGAAATACCTCGGGCAGTTTCATCCTGAGCTCAGGGTCTATGTAGCGTAGAAACGCATGGGGCTGCTCTAGAAGGGACCGGAGACGGTTCAGTTCCGTTAAAACAAGTGCCTTAGTCATAGTTGTGGCATCACGCCTTCTAAAAAACGTCTTCCTCACATTACGCATTTCCGGGCCCCTGCGAGCAGCTTGATCCACCTTCTTGTATGCCAGAACCCCCACAGTGACCGGGAAACCAATGAAAGTTGTATGGTGTCCAGCATCGTTGGCAAAGTGGTGCAGGTATGTGATGTCATGAGAGGCGTGTTCACGAAAGGTGAAGCAGTCGCGGCGTTGCAGGCTTTGGAGAACTGCCTTCGAGTCCGTGAAAATGGTCCATTCCCTCGGCCGCTTGCGTAAAAGGTAGCGTATAGCTTCCTTGATGGCTTGAAGCTCTCCGGTCCTAGATGATGTCGTCAGCTCGAGGTGATAAGAGAGCGTCTGGCCAGTAGAGGGAATAAATATTTCGGAGGAACCTCGCTCAGGTGTGCAGGAGCCATCTGTGAAGATGTGGTCGGTTTCAGAGTAGAGCGGGCTGATACATTAAAATGTTAGTTGGAGGAGTTCACTTCGAGGCACGCTCTTTTTAGAGTCAATTCCGGGGATGCTGCATGTGATACGTAAGGGCAAAAAGGTCCATGGCGGGAAATTAGATGGCATTGTTTTTGACAGAAAGATTTTATGCCCTCAGCGTTTGCCCGAAGCTAGATTTACCATTTTCAACCATACGTGTTGGTATATAAATTTTTGCGTTCAGCCGATGTTTTAGATGTATTCATCGTACCTATGCACAACGACCCTTTCGGGACGCAGGGGCAGATGCGGTGGCAGTTTTTTTTTCTGACCGCATCTAGCTGCTTTCTGCTTGTGGGCGAAAGCTTCTGGAGGATATGAAAATCGTTCAAGAGGCTCGCGGAACGCAAAGGCAGGTGAGACGCCACTTAAAAATGTTGAGTAGGCAGTGATGGGGGGACTTGTGCTCAAAACTGGACGTTCGCAAGCCTCTATCGCGAATTTGGCGCATCATTAAGGGAATGCGCAACAATGTTTAGCAGCTATACCCATTCCGAGAGCTATCGTTGCACGACGACATTTCAAT
Source organism: Haemaphysalis longicornis (assembly GCF_048455015.1). NCBI lineage: Eukaryota > Metazoa > Arthropoda > Arachnida > Ixodida > Ixodidae > Haemaphysalis > Haemaphysalis longicornis. The sequence continues at coordinate 131,777,004 of NW_027526385.1, read as the reverse complement.
AAAAGATGCGGCTGAAGAGTATTGTACAATACTGTGCACAAGATCAGTGCCTCGGTCACGCCTCATCAGTGCTCCCTCTGAAGCCCCGCTTGCAGCTTGCCCCGCCATCGACCTTCCTTTTTCCATACACGAACTCAACTCAGCCATTCCTCGTGCCGACAAACATTCTTCACCGGGTCAATACAAAATAACCTGCGAGGCCAGTTCTCGCCTGTCCCATCACGTTCGATTGCATCTCTTAGAAATTGTAATTCAATATGGCTCCGTGGCACAGCACCTTCCCAATGGAAACTAGCTACGCTAGTGGCATTCCAAACCCTGCTAAACCACCAACGACGTAGGATCCTCTCCAATTGCTAGCTGTGCTCAGCTGAGTCGGTAAATTTATGAAGAAAATGATGTTCAGAAGAATGGCGTGATACCTTGAGAGCAAAAAAACACTGTCCGCCTCAAGAGAACGGTTTTCGCGAAAACAGAGCAGCCAGTGGCGTGAATAGCAATAGTTTCCTATCTGAAAAAAGAACGGGCAGTAAAATTGCGTGACTTTACTTCGTCGCTCTCGTTTTCCTCTCGCCCTTGCGCCCGACCCAGATCTAATCCTGTTCGGCGCCTAATGAAGGTGGCGCAATGATACCCACTGAGCCTATATGCTTGTTGGTACTTCTGGTATTAAGGGATGCGCGTGTCGGGGGTGTAGCTCAGATGGTAGAGCGCTCGCTTAGCATGCGGGAGGTACTGGGATCGATACCCAGCACCTCCACGACTTCTGTTTTTGCACGCGCCACTTGTTTTTAATAGTCGTGCGTGCGTATAGCTGTTAAAGGTTCTACAACTTCGTGTAATATTTTATGCCTACTGTAAAACAAGTATAATTTTATGCCTGTGATAATGCAAAAGCGTCACAGGTGAGCCGGTTCTGAAAAAAACACAATTACTCGTACAGAAAAGGTTATACTTGATTCTATTTCTTAACGGGGTTGACACAGACTGCACTTACATAATTACGTATACAGGAAAGGTTATCCTTGCGTATGGGTTGACACAGACTGCACTTACATAATTACTTGCACAGGAAAGGTTATCCTTGCGAATGGTTTGATACAGACTGCACTTACATAATTACTTATACAGGAAAGGTTATCCTTGCGCATGGGTTGACACAGACTGCACTTACATAATGACTTGTACAGGAAAGGTTATCCTTGCGAATGGTTTGATACAGTCTGCACTTACATAATGACTTGTACAGGAAAGGTTATCCTTGCGAATGGTTTGATACAGTCTGCACTTACATAATTACTTGTACAGGAAAGGTTATCCTTGCGCCTATTTTTAACGGGGTTGACACAGACTGCTCTTTTAGTGGTAACCTACCAGAAATGTTTTCTCAAAAAGAAAAAATAAGGAAAGCATCGAATAAACTATTTCATTTTTTTTTTGTGCTTATCGCAAATTGCCGTTTTCTTTTTCCAGGGAAAATGGTATCCTCAAACACCAAACAGTACTACTATAATCACCATTCAACATAGCCCATGGATAAAATTACCATGAGTAATACTAAAATAAACTCAGTATATCAATACCGGTATAGCATTTCGCTTTCATCGTTGTCTTGTCCAATTAAGTTCACGGCGGACCGTTCCTCATGTACATGAGGATGACATATACAAAATAGCACCACTTACGCCGAGCCTCAAACTTGTAGGTTATATTTAGTGCGGTAAGAAGTAAAGTAAAAGTCTCTTCCGATTTATCGTCACAGCCATTTCTTTGTACCACTGAGCATTTTTTCAGAAAAAAATGCACCTCAAATTACCTGGTATTTACTGCTGCTAAAACGATTTCAAATCCGATCCAATACAATGCAATTTAGTCTAGTTCAATTCATTTCAATCTAATCCAATCCAAATCCGATCCAATCCAATCCAATTCACCTCGCGCCTGCGAAGCACGGCTCTGCAGGAGCGCTCTCTCTCTCTCTCTCTCTCTCTCTCTCTCTCTCTCTCTCTCTCTCTCTCTCTCTCTCTCTCTCTCTCTCTCTCTCTCTCTATCTGGCTTTCTAACCTTTTATTTTGTTCTTGTTAAGCTTTTGTGTACCTTTTGTTCACAGATGTTTCGATTTACACGGTGCTGTGCCGTGAGCACGGACGTCGTACGCCGGACGGACAAGCCTCGGCCTTAAGGTGCTTCGCCCCTAAAAGCCTCGTGAAGCTCTTGTGCTTTTCGTCGCGATAGGGCGAGAATTTGTCTCCTCTTTCGTATGCCCTGCCCGTCGCGCTGGTCTCAGCCCTTCGATTGGAGTGAAAATTGCGGATTACGTGTGCCTGCCGCTCCGGGATCAGGGAAGATTTCAGATGAGCGTTTACAACCACCTTCATCAAGCCTTTAGCGTACATGTGGTTCCGCGACCACCTCTTCAGATTGGTCCACCTGGGCGATCAAACTAAGTTTTGCAGGGCTGCTACATCGTTTTTCTTGATGCGAAGCATCTCATGCTCGGGGCTGTGTCCCTCCCTCCCTCGTTGTTGTCGTTGTCCGCCGTCCGCATTCTACTGCGCATGCGCGTCTCTTCAGCCCCGTCACCGTTTGGGCTGACGTCAGCGCAGTCCACTATAAAAAGAAACAGTTAAGTGGCGCCCGGTTTCGATTCCACGTCTCTGGCAACAACGGGAGGTACGTGGCGCTCTTCCCACTGCGCTACAAACCGAGACGGGAGCATGTGCTACGAACGCGGCTTATGTCCTTCATTCATTCAAACTACGTCAAGAAGCTACTGATACAACGAAGGCATGCGAAGCTGAACGTCAACGGAAACGACGAACTGAAAAGTAATGGCAACTTTAGTCGACCCCATTGCTGCTTCGCATACTACTCAGGTACCCCTACGGGAAGATGGTGTAATTTTTTATTTATATGTGCAACAGCACCTGTTGTTGTTGTTGTTGTTTGTGCCCGGTAAGGGTAGCGCCTGTGGCTATTCTGCTACTGCTTTTTGTCTTCTAGGTGAGCGCAGCATACTCACGGAGGGTATTGGCCAGGGCGTGAGGACAGCTACGTTATGAAGTCGAACTTGACGTGAGGATGCAAAAAAATCCCGAGCCATCTCTACTCACGTGAAGCCTTGGGAGGGGCGGACCATGCTTTGTATAAGTGTATTCTTGGCGCCTTGGCGTTTTTGCCAACGGAGATGAAACCATTGTGGGGGTAAAGGTATACAGCTTCGCTGTAAAATTCTCTTGCCTTTGAAGCGCGAGGCGTAAACGAGTGTCCCGGTGTTTTTTTAGTACGCGTTACGTTCTAGCGAGAGGCGTAAATAGTATCTCGTTGTTTTAGTACTGTGACTACATGAAACGATGACGAACGACGACGAACGATGACAGGAGACGCCAACAGCACGAGCCCCTAAGGGGCTTCGCCCCTAAAGGGGACAGATACAAAGATAGACAGGTACAATTTGCAGGGGCGACATGAAACATAGAGAGCACGTAATAACAGAAGTGTCTTTTGGGGGCCGAGATAAAATTGTAAAGTAAGGAGATAATTCTTGTTTTCGTTACGTGCACAAGGATGCTAGCGACTAGTGAAAAAAGAACGGTAGTTTGAGGCGGAAATACTGAGGTGTTCCTAAGGAGCTGTAAGACAGAGCAGTTTAGTGCTAAACGCCTAAACGTAAGCCGGGAGAGCGCAGCATGTTAGCTCTCCGCAGAGCCTTCTGTACATACCTCGTATGCGAAATGTACACGGCAGGCTCTAGCTCAAGCAATTTGCCCGACGTCATGATGGGACGTACTTAATGTGACACCCTATCCCCTTCTGAGCGCCCGTGGTAGAAACATTTAAATTCTTTTACTTCTCTCCCCCTTGGGGCACCTTCACCAGCATAACAGCCTAATCGCGAAGCTCAACGCGCGTCCCGATAACTGTGGTGGCTAAACCAAGGTAATCTAAACATAAGCTAAAAACTAAACTAAACTTGAAAAAGTAACAGAAGGAAAAAATTACGCCCATCTTCCCGCGAGGGAACCCTGATGTGATGCGACGCATCAGGGAGGAGTGTTTGGACTGACGCTGGTATTGATTGCGTCAGTCGACTCCCTGAAGGGACTGTCGCTTCCATCCCGTCTTCATCGGAAGAATCGATTCGAGCACGCAGTCGTCAAGCAAAGTGACACGAAGTCGAACGAGAGCGAGCGCTGACTGAACCGCCGCAGCGCGCTACCCGCTTTATATTCACAGCGCCTGAAGGTGAGGAGACAGCGGAGGAGAGTCACGCATGCGCGCACTTGCGCGACGGGAGCGGAGCGAAGCGAGCGAATCGCGCGCACGCAGCTGTTGTTTATAATAATGAGACGGAGTGAGAGTGTTGCGCGCAGCTGTCGGAGAGAAGAGCGGAGGAGAGTCGCGCATGCGCAGGTGGCGTGCGGACGCCGCCGACGCCGACGCAGGAGGGACATGCCTCAGAGCAAGAGATGCGTCGCATCTAATAAGCTATCAATTTATATTTAATTGAAAAACACGGAATAAAATTTCGAGAACCCTTTCGCTACCGCGAAGATGGTACACCAGCGAAGCTGTGTTGGTGGATAACGTTATTGAGCTATGTGTGGATGCTTACGGTATTGATCGAATAGAGATACACACACGTACCTTTCTTAGAAGTAATTCTAGATTATTACCCATATAACCCGTTTTTAGATAGCTTCGAAAAAACAAGAGTTGCAGCCGTTTTTTCTAGCCGTGCGCCCTCTGCAGACGGGGTTTCTATAACATTCGCACTTCTACTGTAAACTAAATAAAACAAGCAACTGAAACGCGGCGTAATGACACAGCCGTCCTAGCGGCCAATTGCACTATACTTTTTTTCAGTATACCAACATGAACTGGAGAGCTACGGAGAATTTTACGTTCGCTCTGCATCGGGCCGGTGTTATTATTTGTCGACGCAACCCAATGGGCGCACGAAAGTTTGGACGGAACCTTGCGCAAACGAGTCTCTCTGATTAAAAACCAAGCGGCGCTAACCCCCCCCCCCCCCCCCCTTCATCTCTAGCTCTTCTATAGTGACAATTCACTTCGAAAAAGCATTCAAGCTCTTGTTTTCTTCCCACAACTTGCTTCGCCACGAGGAGCTGGCAGGAGTCCAGAACCGGCAGACCAAACGAACCTGCCCTCAAGTATAGAAACCACCGGACCACGCAGAATAGGCCTCTGCCCTCCCATGAGCCATTCAAGGCCGAGAGAACGGTCATCACAGGAGGCAGCGACGGCCGGGACCGACAGCTGCACATCCGGTTTCACGCTCAGCCAGAGACCTGTTGCGCATCATCGTGGTTGAGTAAGTTCAGAGATCGCGGAAATATCTTAGCCAGATTTATACAGAAACGATCCCATCAAGAATGATGTTGACAGACTTCCCACCGATATATTAATGCCGTGTGAACTGCCCCTACTTATAGAACCCGTGGGTACGTCGGGTAAATGAAACATGCGCCGTTCTAGCAAGCATAAATTTCGACTGATTGCTACTCACAAACGAATCGTAGTTCGGAGTACAAATTTGTCTTTCATGCAGCGGGGAGTGCAGAACAAAACTGACCAAAAACTGTGGTTGATGCCTCTTTCATAGGAATCGGTAAAACACGAAAGTGAAATGTGCCTTCACAGGAGCATATATTGTGCATCCATATGAACTTGCACACCGCTCTTTGTATTACGTCGGTATGGCACCGTTAGACGCATCAACGTTAGACGCTGGATTGCACAAGCCGGAACATTGCGCAAATCCGACTGAAATCACAGCCCCTTGAAAACCGCGCTAACGAAACTGAACCGAAACCAAAAGCGGTAGGTGACGGAAGGTGCCTCAATTCACCCGCGTCCGGCGTACCATAGAGTTTTTTAGTAAGTATACTAGAGAGGAAACTGCGCCTCGTAAGCCATGTCGTCGTCGGGGTTCATGGGAACACCCCTTGGGCTTGGCATGAAAATTGGATTCTTAAGCGGTTTTCGGGATTTGCTTTCTTCTCTATGCATTAGCACGTTTACGGGCTACAAGGAAGCCGAAATCCTCCCTGTTCTGTGATAGCCGTGTTCGGTGAAACAGCAGGCAGTGCATTATCGCACCTGACGTTGTTCCTGCGGCAGTCGAAGGACACATGACTGAGCGAGTAATATGCCGCCGCAAAATTTGTAGCCGACGAAAAGAAGGAACAAAACGTACTTCGACGAATACAAGATGCGACCACAGGGATACGACAGATACGGGCGCTTGTATGCGTCCTATCTTATCATCGTGAACGACTGTTTAACGCCACGTTTTATTTTTTCTTGTTAAACTAGTTGGCGGTCGGTGCCCCGGTTCACCATGAAGGCAACGTTGTAATAGGCACGCCCAAGAAACTTTCCAAACTCTTCAAGCAACCTATTATTTGCAATAATGGTAAAATTAATAAAATCAGAGTATCTAATTAGTTTCCACCCCAAATATTAACCTTGGCCTGCGGAATAGGAGGCACAACCGTTCCGGCAAAAATACGCTTTACTTCTTTTTTCCGTAGTTTGAAAGAGCCTGTTTTTATTTCCCACTTAAATAATTGCACACTATAATTCGCGTTTTTTCAGCACTTTGTTTAAATTTGCGGTCCCTAAAACGTTTCAATCCAAGCCAATGATGAAATGAAGGCGAGTGCGATGTATAATGGCGGCCCATGACGACACAGACGGCCTTGATGTGAGCTGCATAGACGCTAGCGCCAGATTCTTCTCTAGTGTATATTGTAAGAAACTCTATTCCGCGTACAGAAAGACGCTGGCATCAAGGCGCCAACTGTCGGCGCTCATTAGTGTCATGATGAACTACTTCGCTCCATTTCTCCTAGACGGCAGCTTCCCCTAAACGGCATCTGAATGAAGAAAATAGTGGGAAAAGTATAAGGCGCGTTCGTAGATCTACTTGCGCTTGAATTCGTAGTGCAGTGGAAAGAACGCTGTGAACCTCCCGTTGCGGCGAGAGAGTTCGTGGCTCGAATCCGGACGCAGCCGCGTCAATGGAACATTTTCTGCCGACGTCATTTCCGTGACGGGTATGACGCCGGTCGGTTCTTGGTGCACCCGGGCATGAAACAGTTTCGTGTTAAAAAGGAATTTATCCGCCATACACCCAGCCCTATATCCGCTTTGTTCAAGATGGCTGCGCCCGTAGGCAATTCTGAAATCGCTGATACAAGAACAAATTGCTGAGCTGGTTGTCCGCGCTTGCCTGTAACATGACCACTTACGCAAGGACTCTTAACGCCACCGAACATAGGCTAGCTTTTATTTGATATACGTCACGCTGCCTTTGTATGAGCGTTATTTGGAGGCATTTGTGCCACTAAAGCTCTATCAGCCTATAAGTCAAACTAAACTCAAAAGAAACGGATAAAGTCAAACTAAACTCTATCCGTTTCTTTTCCATATTACAAATATAAACCTCTCACGAAACGAAGTTCGCGTTTCTTTGTGTAATTTTTGTGCTGTAAGGCACGGGTTCTCGATAACTTGACTTCTTAAGACGGCAATACAACATGAAACTCCTCTGTACAGCAGCTATCTTCCCTACCAGATTAAATGAAGTTTTTAACCGGTAAATTTCTATCAAAGAAAATAGACAACGGTTTCATGATGTCAGTACTTTCCTTTTAACACGTACAAGAGGTGTTCGTAGCGGTGTATTGCCATTACAGCGCTGAGACAATCTTTTTTTTTCGTTACAACTTCGCTGCCAGCTTATTCATGTGAAGCATAACAGCGTAAAACGGACGAGGGACGCAGAAGAGTGCACAAAATGGATGCTGACTCGCATTAACCATTGTATTGCAAAGGAGCACAAATATATAGCCCACTCGTACAATCTAATGTGGTAAAAACAAACTTTGAAGCATCAGATGAAACCCAAATTAAGGCATCATAACCGCTTACATGGCCAGGTAAAATCTAAAACTGTCTTTTCCTCCTCGGACGGAGTCAGAGAATTAAGGTTGGCTTGCACACTTGTCCGGATTCTTGTTGAAATGATAAGCTTCCACAACTTCTCGTGTCAGCTGGCTCTTACGAGTAAACAAAACGTCAAATTCATCAAAGCGTGGCGCACAACCACATTATCGCTCGGCAGTGCGCTGATAGGTGGGAGGATTTCCCCTTCGTTAAATTATTCGGGTGTTCCCTCAGGCACGTGTTCACACATCTGCCCGATTGCCCAATGTATTTCTTTCTTCATCCCTGAATTTTGCGACCATTAAGACAAAACAAACCACAGCAGAAGTGGGTAGATTTACCGTCGACTCCCGCTACTACGAAGTGCAAGTTGAAAGCAAAACTCTTGAAATTAACCCAACTTTCACGTAACAAACCGCACACAAGATCACCATCGTTATTAGTCCGCAACACGCACACGTTCTTCATTTCGTTTAGCATCTCGACTATCGTAGTCAAGTCCAGTGTACCACACTGGTTTCCATGATAGTTGAGATTTATCACTAAATTTCAAGCCTGAAGCGAGACCCACACAAAGTGTTCACACGTCCCTGTGCGTATACCAAAGGAGGTGGAGAGCCTCAAAAGAGAGAAATGCGTACGGTGGCACAAGTTTCAAATGCCGTGCAGCTTTAGCAACTGTGCTCTGCCCTGAGTTGCAATGCGGCCTACATCCGTACAGAACAAAGCGCTGTTTTGGAGCTTGAAAATTTTGAATTTTACCTCCATGCTTCGTATTCAAAATAACTTCCAACTAACCGACATAATGAGTGTTAGCTTCAAATTGTGGAGCAGTTTATTCTATTGGATTGCAGGCAAAATTGTCGGGACCACCTTATCATTTTAATTGGCTGAAAATTTTACTTAAGAGACCTCGAAATACAAATAGTCGACTGTTTGTTCGTCTTTTTGGAGAGAAAAAATACTTTTCTAAAAGATATTGTGACAAGGACAAGCTCCAGAACGACGTGGTGTTATTGCTCCCGTTAAACTGTCACCCTTGGCAGCGACCCAAATAGAATCCGGTCGCTCGCCGAACGAATTAAAGTTGTGCAATGATGCCGGCCTTGGCAACTCGCCGGGGTTCTTGTTACCTCCTTCGCGAGAACGGACCCGTCGGGGGTGTAGCTCAGATGGTAGAGCGCTCGCTTAGCATGCGAGAGGTACTGGGATCGATACCCAGCACCTCCAGAACGATTTTTTGCTTTTCGTGAAGCGGGCAAATTTATACGCCGGCTCATCCGTTTACCATTTCCTGCGTGTGCAATCTTTCCTTTTGTTCTTTCGTTGTGCCCGTGATAATGCGGAATGCCGTAACATGCCCTAGTCATGGTGCAGCGGTTACAAGGAGGAATAATAGGTTTTCTCCTAAATTGAGTGCAGATGGAAGACCTCCTTAGTTACTGCAGCCACGCACTTTCCCTGCTCGGGAGTCCCGCTGGATCAATCCTGCAGGCCCAAGCTAATTAGCACGCATTCCCATTGCCAGATGTAGGTGAGGCAAGTGGACAGAAGAATTCCAGGGGGCAGTGGCTGGGGTGCGGCACTAAGAGAAGTTGTGGGTGAAACCGCTATGTGCAGATGTGGAGCGGGATCGCGCCGTTGCTGTACGTGTTGCTTTGGTACCTCGTAGACTGGGATTCTTTGTTGGTGGTTGTAGGGTGATGAGACCGGGGTATTACTGGCGGGTGTGTCGGTAGTGCGATAAGATCATATGGCTGTTATAATGAGTGTAGTGGGTCTGTCGCGGTGGTCACGCCGTCAGGTGTTAAGTTCAGGCACCTCACGTATTTAAGTAACCCTGCCCCCCGGCAACTAGATGTCCTTAGTTGGGTATAGCGTGTTTACCTATGTTGTGTTTGTTTTCACGCCGGCCGAGCAGCCTTGGGCCCCTAGGGGCATGAGGAGAAACCGCGGAAGCTTTTTTTTGTTCGCCGGGGGCCGGAAGAGCGGGCCCGGAGAGAGGTTATACAAATGCGTCTCTCACCCAAAAATAGTTAAAAGCGATGTAAGCTTTTAAATGAGGATTTCCTTTCGGTCGTTTAGAAAACCGGTGGAGAGGGACCGTTGATATTTTGACGACCACGATTACCGCCATGAGAAAGCCCGAAGCGGACGGGAGCTGAAAGACTGTCAAGGGATCAAACATAGTAGAGGCCACCAGGCGTTCTGTCTACGACAGTTGCACTACTCAATGTTACTGGGCAAGGCTTCCATTCGTCACACGTCTGACCCTGGCAACTCGGCAGCTGGGATGCGTCAATGGCTAGGCGACCAGGCTTTGATGGGCACTCCGCGTGTTTACAAAGGAAATGAATTTTGGAGGCGTGGGATACAATTATAGGTGCGCGCGGTATGTACAATATACACTACACCTTTTTAAACCCTTTTTGGCCACAAAGGGTTTAGCATAAGTGGAAAAAGAATGGTGGGAGGCCATTACACCCTTTTTCTTGAAACTGAACACGCTTTTCCTACCTCTACATTCTTTTTGTGTGGGAAAAGGGTGTTGATCAACATCAACACGAAAGGGTGTGAAAAAGGTGTTCAGTTATTCATTGAATAGGGCCACGCATACATGTATAATTTCACTGTAAGGAACAAGACATCCACTCATAGCCTTCTCTAATCGTAAGAAATGTTCAAAAGCAAAAACAATTGTTCGTCTCTAATGAACGCTCGTTTGCATATACGCTGTGCCTCATGCCCAAAGCCTAGCTTGGGCGCGTGAAACTTCAGTTTGAACCCTAAAAAAAGACTATAGTGTGGCGAAAAGGGTGTTGCCCGAGAGCAACACGCTTCGCTTTCTGTAGGGTGTTGAAACCGTGTGATATAGGTGTTGCGTTACAATAAAAGTACAGTGGAGCTGGAGGTCGACTCAGTTTCTTGCGGTGTTGCTAAGTTTTGCTACATTCGCTAGGCTTTGCGATGTTCTTCCTAAGCTAGGATAACCGCTGAGGAGTGAGGGTAAGTTTAACCGGATTTTACAAAGCTGTTCCACTGTGTCCCCCACACTGACAGCGGATCCAATGGGGATGCAAGCTAGGTCAACCTATGCTATTTCTCCAGCCTTGCACTACTAGTGCAAACTGAGCCAGATTTTTTTGCGTTTTAGGATATCAAAAAGACTAGTACCTTTGAAATGGAATACTAGTAAGAGGTGCGCATACGCTTGCGCCTTCTGTGATCACTCTCGAACAGGCCCCAAAGCCGGCTTCACTGTTATAATAGCTTATCTTCGGTGGTGCACCCTTACAGGGGGCGCAGGTCTTTTTCTGTATTTTTCTGCAAACGCCGCCGAGCCTAGTTTAAGCTTTAACAGCTTCATTTGCAACAAATTATGCCAATTTATATTGTGTTAATCATCGTGAGGTACAAAACATACCCCCCATGTAAAAAATGTTCTGTCCACTCGTTTACACGGGTATAAAATACCTCGAGAGTTTGACGTCTCTTACACCTTTTTTCTCGGTAGGCGGTCTTTTTTTACACCCTTTTCCTTACACCCTTTTTCTTAGTTTCCAACACCCTAATTTGCAGCTTCCCACCCTTTTCGGAAACAGGGTGTTGAAATAATGATGACCCTTCATATTTGGTGTTTAGGGGATGCGGAATAGGTGTTTGGTATTTATTTAAATTTTATGACTTACTGAACATAAAAACTCTCTTAAGAATAAAAGGTTTTTGCAAATCCGCATGCTGATTTTTGCATGCATATATTAAAATACAGATTTCGAAAATTAGCGTCAGAATATCTGGTTTTTGCGCCAAGCCCACCGACTCTACCGGAGGGCTTTCCTCTGCTGGATATAAAAGCAAGAAAAGCCAGTGTATTTCTGAGTAATTATGCACTCGCTGTACCCATGCTTCTCGTTGGTTTTCTTGTTCGATTCATATGAGGGTCAAGTGTGTCTTCTGCGTGTTGAATGTGTCTTTATATCATGCTGTTCTCGGCTCATCCACCCCGTCACGTGAAGCTTCACTGCCCACACCCTTATTTTAGTGTGTTGAACAACCTTACACCGTTTTTTTTTTGTTTACACGAACACCCTTTTTTATCCCTACACCCATTTTTAGCCGGAACACCTTTTAAAGGTGTTCGCCATGGGACAAGATTCTTAACCCCTTTTCGGCCAAAAACGGTGTAAGAAAGCATAGTGTGTACAGCCTGCTACACGTGCATAAAATGTTTTCAATCTACACAGACTGACAGGATGTCAAGTTCAGAGGTAAAAAATAACAGCGAAATTTCCATGTCTATGATCATATTTCTCCTGTTTGTGTTTGTAATTTGCTTATTGCCAGCAGCAATATCATGGGCGCCGGCAAGGGGTGCACAAACGCCACTTGCTCCTATACAGACATCTTGCCGACGCCCATGCGCAGCGTGTAGAAGCTGGTGAATTGCAAGGGAATCGTTACAGGCTTCAGTGTCTTGAAGGATTACTGAGACAAAACGTCCTTTTTATTGTTTTTAACGATGCCTAAATGCCCACCAATCCTGAGACGGTGCTTTAAATACTTAGGCGCGTGATAATTAATTAAATAGAACTACCTGAAAATCGCCACTTTCGGTTTCCATTGCTTCGAGCCTGGAGGGCGTGTACAACAGACCACGCCACGACCACACCGTTTTGTAATACCGTCAGTACACTGTAGGGCCCGACTTTGGAGTTGTTTTGACCGCCTCGCCGCCGAGCCAGAGCAGCCGATGGTGGTTAGGCCTATCATCGCGGTGGATATTTGAAGATCGCTTTCACTAAAATGCGGATGACGACTTCTATTACGTACATAGGCTTTATTACCACCGCCTTTCCCGCATGTGGGACATATCATTTACGGCAAGAATGCCATTCTGCCGAACAGTTACATGTGTAGCTCCGGCTACATTCATCAAATTGTGAACGCTGCCAGCGCCTCGGATTCTGCCAAACGATTAGATGTTCTGCCAAACATCGGATCCACTCGGCTTAGTCCGCGACGTCACCTCTATTCCTTGTCACGGTATGACGTCACGCTGGTGCTTATTTGCTTCGCGCCCCTCCACATGCTGTTCCCTCGGCGCAATAAACGAGATAAAGTGAAAATAGGTTCCACGTGTCACAGACTGTTCATACTTCAGCCGTGGTATCCTGCTGAGTAATGGAAGCGAACTCGTAATAATATTAACCCCGAAAATCTAAGAAGACGTTGTAACCATTGAGCACACTTGCAGCCACACGCAGTAGTGTTAATTTTAGTGGTGACGCATGTTGCACGTACACTTGCAAAAAACGGGGAGAAGGCGAAAGTCGGAGTACGCATGACAGCTAGGCACAGCGAAACTCGCACTTTCATTGCAGAGGGGACAACCGAGGTTTCCGAAATGTGATCTCATTACTCACATCTATCTTTTACTATAGACACATGGGTAAACAATGTCCGTAAAAAGTAAACGAGCTACTTGTTGAACTAATGGCTGAGAAAGTAAGGTAGTGGTAGTGGCGTCTTGTTTAATGAGGGTGAATCACGTCCTGGATAGATTTGACCCACTTCTTTAGTTTAGGAATTGCCTTGTGGGATTGGGGGCAGAGTGGATGTCGGCTCTCAGTAGTTCAATTGCTTGTTTTTACTCATTTTATTCAGCACAAACAATAACTATGACAATTCTCCTGGAAGCTTTCATTTTTAGTTTTTTTTCTCCGAGCAACCACTCACTACATTTACAAACTTCTAAATACGCATTAGCACTAACTTTCTTTTAAAGGCACATGCCCCCGTTACTGTCTTCAACTTTTTCATATATGCGGGACGAAGTGACTTTATTTCGTTAAGGGGCTAAATTGGCTGTATTTATGCTATGCACGAGATTACAGGCCAAAATAGTGGTTAGAGAACAGGCTGGTTGGTTGGGTGGTTGCGCTGACCCGGTGTGATCAGCTCTTTGTCGTCTTCAGCCTCGGCGCCCTTGCGTGCCAATTTAGAGTTGCACTGCAACTATTTATTAATTAGTCTGAAACAACTTAGAGACCCCAGGGGGCATTTAGTGACGGCTCACACAATCAAATGCGTCAAAAAGAGTGACCTGCTTTCTGAAGCATGGTACTTAAGATATATCGAAAAACAGAATCTCCCGCGGTATCAGAAACTTTTATGCAGGAAAATAAAAGAATGGAAGAAAACTTTTTCGGTTGCACATTTCAGGGAGAAAAGGCAGAAAGGAAAGGAATAAGGCAAAGTCAATGAACGAAGGAGTACAGTACGCCAGGGGGCAAACACGAGGAAAGGCATAATCATCAGATAATTGTAAATTTGCCATCGGTGTCGAAACGAGGGTAGAAAATGTTTTCTAAATGCGGACTTTAATTGGCCGAATGCGCACGCACCCGTTCAAAAATTGCGCAGTGGCAAGCAATTAAACAAAAACAGGAAGTCGTGGAGGTGCTGGGTATCGATCCCAGTACCTCTCGCATGCTAAGCGAGCGCTCCACCATCTGAGCTACACCCCCGACACGGAGAGGCGACAACGGTGTCGGCAAGACGGCACTTTGGCAAGTCCCCTGGGCATCATTGCACAACCTTTGTGAGGAGCGCAACCGGATTCAGTCTGAGCCGGAGACAAGGACGACAGTAAAAGCGGAGGGATAAAAACACGTACGCCTGCTGCCTGTCCTGGTCGGGGGTGTAGCTCAGATGGTAGAGCGCTCGCTTAGCATGCGAGAGGTACTGGGATCGATACCCAGCACCTCCACGACGCCCTTTTTGGCATTGTGTCATGCCCCGCCCCTCAAAGCCCACAAAACAAGGACAACTGTGCAATTTCACGTCTGCGACGCTTTCTTTTGATTCGTGGTACACAAACGGTGACTACAGAAATAGAAAAAAAAACAATTTTTTGCTTGTTTTCTGTATAGAAACCCGTAGTAATCGATTACCTTGGTGTGCTGGAACTTCGGTCGCTGTAAAAGTATCCCTTGAGGCAAACCCGCCATTCGTATGCGACTAAAAAAGCTGTTCAAGCAAATGATCCAAACCAAAAGCAAGTTTCAATGCTGTAATAGCCACATACTTGAGGTTCTTGGAAATGTGCGTTTAAGAATGTTTTGACAATATTCAGCTGTTGATGACCTGCAGCTGCTCATTCCTTGCGTTTCATCGGCTAGTGGGCTTTATCGGCCTATTCCGTCTACTCGGGGGAGACTACGTGTTATAGAGGCACTTTTCACACGGCCTTCTCATCTTGCGTATTTATATTACTGGCCGTCTCCTACTACCTGGGAGGGTAGATGTACTCTCAGTTCTTTAGCGGTTTAAAAGATGGTCGTGCTTCTTGGGCTACTTAAACGCAAGAATTTTGGTCTATGTGTCTGTCCGTCTGTCTCACAATTCACCCGCCTGGCGAAAAGTTATCAGAATTCTTGAACGAGACATTTATATAGTCAAAGCACTTCTCATCTACTGAATCTGGTGGCAATGTTCATACTTGTCAACATTTTTGACCAAAAAGAACAAAGTAGGCATATTTCCGGCAAGGAAACCAAAAATAAGTGATATTTGCATCGTTCTTTTAAAACATAAGGCTGCTTGTTTTTAGCCAGAGTTACTCAATACAGACTATATCCAGTAACTCTGGTTTTTAGCTATAGCAAATGGAAAAATACGCCTTGAAAAAAGTGTTTTGACCTTGAAATACAAAAAGTGGTAGCGGCGCCCCCTTGTACAATTATTTCAAGTTCAAAAGTAACAAAAGGTTTCCAACACAGTTACCTTATTTAGATTTTTGCATCTACGTTGTAAAAGAAACGGCTGATATAGCAACTGCATGCAGTTGCTACATCAACCATTTCTTTTGCTATCGTTGGCGATATCAACCGTTCCTATATCAAACTTGACAGAACCATGGTTCTGACAAGGTTATCAATGTAAGTTGGGGTGCTGTTAAAGCGAGGACATACTTTACAGGTGTGGTTTGTGTACTTTCTGTACCACAATACCTGTTGTTCTTAAAGAAAGTAAAAATGCTGCACACTTCGGTGTCAGTAGTATGTTCCAATTAAGAACATAATGTTGTTATTTCTCGTACAATGTTTACATATAATCAAAACTCACTCCAGTATTTACAGTAACGTTCAAAGGTGTACTGATGTCGTCCCAACATCTGCGGCCTGGGTCTGCCCAACCTAGACCAGTGCCAAGCCCTACGGTTGGGCGACAGCAAAAAAACCGCAAATAGGTTTCTTGCATTATATGGTCATCACTGCACTTGCGCCATAAAAATGAAATACTATATTGAAATATAAAAATGAAATACTACAAGTAGCCTCCCTTGCAAGGAAGCAAACAAAAAACGTCGTGGAGGTGCTGGGTATCTATCCCAGTACCTCTCGCATGCTAAGCGAGCGCTCTACCATCTGAGCTACACCCCCTTTTTTTTCTTTCTTTATTGCCAGTCTTCGACAGTGCAACACAATATAAAGGTACTACAGAAAACACACAATCTACAAAAAGGCCGCCATGCCATGGTGGACTGGCGTTGTCATTTAAAATTCCCTAAGCATGGCGAGGGGTGCACCCTTGGCAACCACTCAGGAACAGAAAACTTCGCTCTCAGAATTTCAATGAACTTGGAAACAGTTTCGCGGAAATATTGTCGCGTCGGCCGCGCGTCGACATCACAGTTGAGCCATGCCATGCCATGCACGACCGCCAAATACTGTGCAGGCCCAACAACATGACTAGATCGTACGGCACCCCATCCTCTCTCTCGATACATAAAAACCGTATTCCATGGGGGTTCAGTGGAAAGTCCTTTCGCAGTGTCCTTTGGAGGACATCCCATAGAAACAGTGCTGCCCAACAATGGAGAAAGACATGCTCCACCGTTTCCGGTTGTTTGCAAATGGAGCAGTCAGTTCCCCAGGGCATAGAAATCCCCTTACCCTCCATCCATGTTGCAACTGAAAGCGTACCCGTGTGTAGTTTAAAGAAAAAAGACTTCGCTCCTGGTGATACTTCCATTCGCTTAACCCTTTTTAGAACATCTTGTCCTGGGCCTGCACAGTATAAAACTCTATACATTGGTACAGGTATGACCACATCGCATACATCCTTATATAATTTTTTCCGCGTGACATTAGCCAAATAGTGCATCGAAAATCGAGCAAACAAAAAACGGGATGACGCAACAATATCTTTAAAGTATCCATAGATGCCCCCTGTCATACTACTCGTAGAAACTACGGAGGGACCACAACGCTGTCGACAACAAGGCACTTTGCCAAATCACTTGGGCATCATTGCGCAACCTTTGTGAGGCGCGCAACCGGATTCATTCCGAGTCCAAGACAAGGACGACAGTAAAACGGGTGCGATAAAACCACGTACGTCTGCTGCTTCTCTCTGTCGGGGGTGTAGCTCAGATGGTAGAGCGCTCGCTTAGCATGCGAGAGGTACTGGGATCGATACCCAGCACCTCCAAGACGTCTCTTGTTTTGTCTATTTTGGTCTCCTTTGTGTTTTCACTTCTGCGATTCCTTTTTTACTTGCCAGAAGCAAGGCAACTTCTGTCAGAGACGTACGAAGGGGTCCGCACGGGGAGACCCTATTCTTACCCCGCCCCCCATCCCAGATCCCCCTCCAACGCCATGCACACCCCCTTCCCTCCCTTGCCAACTCTCTCTGCACACACTCCTAAAGCGGCTAGTCTGTATACTCATGGATCTAGCTGCAGCCGGAGATAATGCAAGTAGCGTTTCTATTTTCCTTTTGCTTCATTCTTTCCTCGAGTGACGACCGCCATGATGCATGCGTATCCTCAGAACGGTTGTTATAGTTTTGATAAGGTAGAAAATAAAAATACCCGAAACAGTGTCTATTATAAAACCTTGCAACAACCATGAAACCCGGGAGCAATTTGAATATCACCATATGCCTCGTCTGGTTTTTCCCTAAATGTCATCCCTTTTCATGAAAAATTGCCCACGGGAAACAAGGCTCTCCATGGAGTTGAGAAACTGAGCGATCTACTGAGTAAGTAATCCTCAAATGAGGGTGCACGGGCACCAGGGGTTCCCAAGGGCGTTTCAGGAGTCCGCCAAGCTCTCCCCCGAAGCACTGCTCTCTCTCCCTCCCTCCACGCCTTTCTCTTTTTTGTCAAACCTTGCTGGAATGGCTGCATGACCGGTACTTTCTTTTGTTTGTTTGTTTCTGTTTTATCCGGGGAGAACAAGTTTTAACGTTGGCTTTTTGCACGACACGCCCGCTATGCGGAAAAGCCAGACACGCAATTGGCAGGGTGTGGGTGTTCGGTAACTTTTACCTTCAAGAGCAAATTGGTTGACCGTATTGCACGCATCAACATAAAAGTCATTCACAAAAGGTGAGCATTCAGTAACTATGCCGACGACTCTACGCGTGCAGATTACAATTATGAGGCGAATCGACAAAAACCATCGTTACTCGACGAAAACTCTACAAAATCTCGACATCGACAAATCTCGACAAAACCATCTCGACAAAGAAATCTCGACAAAACCATCGTTACTCGACAAAATTGACAAAAACCAACAAAAACCCCATTACTTCTGCAAGCCCCAAACGGGCCCCGGCACACTGGTGGTATAGAGTCACTGTACGAAGGCACTGAGCTGAGGCAAGAGCCAAACATGATAGGAAAGCAATAAATAATAAATTTATTCGTTATACATAAAATATTTGTGAATTCAAATCGTTTTATACAACAAAAAACGGTCGCGTTTTTCCTTCTCCTTCCTTCCGTTGCAAATGTCCTTCCGTTGCAAATGTCGACAAAAGACGACAGCCTTTCGTAGACATTTGCCAAGTACATGACTCCCTTCGCTTTCCTGCTCACCTCTCATGCTGTTCCTCTCCCGTCGCGCTCCTTCCATGATAAACACGCTGGAGGTTTGATCTAGTCGATTTAAATTTACCGCGTTCCACTGCTCAAGGCCGGCTTCCTTTATGCCAGCGCTGCCGCAGAACGGAGACGCGTGGGAATCGAGGCGCCCTACTTCAAAGTTTTTTCTGAAAACTTTGAATCACCAATAAAGGAACGTCTGAATTTCTTGGAGTTAATTTGCACCACACAGTGCCAGGAGCAGAATAAATTGATTCCGGCTAGCGCCCCCGAATGACCTTTGACATCTGTGTATAACCGCTACAACCTAGTCTACATAATTAACCCAAAAAGTCCCTCTCGAAGCGAAGGACGCAACAAGTCTGTATTTACATAAGTGCACATTGTCAGTCTATTTTTATATCCCTTGCAAAGTGCAGCGAAACGTCATGCGGCTAGTGTGTTTCGCTAACTAGGCAAGAGGTCTTTACTTACGGTTGTACCTGCGCTACGCGGCCGTTTTAGAGGCCTTCCGAAGGCCTTCGAGCAAACTGTATATGGAGTGCCGCGTGCAAGCGCTCAACTGTCAACTGAAGCTTGCCGTGTCGGACTGGCATTAGAAGTACACTAGCCATTGAATTAGTGTAACATAGAATGCCAGTTCGTTTTAGGGAGCCCATTATCTATAACCAAAGTTATTCGTTCCAGTACAAAGGGGCCCGGTGTTATTGTCCTCAGTATGGGACCCTAATAAACGCTTTTCGTATGTTTCTTTCGTGACATGACCACGACCAAGTATAGTTGGTCGTGGACATGACATGGCAGCATGGTTAAGAAGGTATTACCGGTACATGACGTAAAAACAGCTCAAGATGAACGAGGAAAATGGAATAAAATACGGCGCCACATCGGCAACCTGTAGACAGGTACAGTCGTCGACCATTTATTCGGATGCCGAAATTTCGAACACGCTTGTTTATTCGGACACCTTCGCGGCACGGCAACTTGTCCCGTTGAAGTACATGTATATCCACGACCAATATTTCGGACGCCGCACAGCACGCCGTTGGATTTTTTGGATCCCAGCTTCGGCGGCTTCGGTGCTCTTATGGTATTGTCACGGTACCTGTATCGCCACCTAGTAGTAGCGCGGCACAACAGAAATGAGTTGTCGGACAGCCCGAACTCTAAAAATCAAAGAGGCCCGTACGTGTTTCCGAATATCGGCCGTGGTCACGGTCAGACGTTTTCTGTGCTTTGTGCCTGTTGCTTGACGTGTTAAGACTGACATTCTGAAAGGGCTCCGACACCTCCCGTGCACCACGGCCACCTGCGCCATCAGGACTGCACTGTCAGGAGCTATCCGGAGTTACAAAAAAACGATGCAACCATGAGACACTCACGGTGGAGAAAAAAGCCGCCATTATCCGTCAAGTTGACGGCAGCCGACCGCAACACGAAGTTGCTCGCGAATTTTTGGTTTCAAGGCAAACCGTCCTGGATTACTTGAAGAACAGGGATAATATCCTGAAGGCAGTGGAAAACGTGCTTGCGGTAAAGTCGAAGAATCTCCGACACGGCAGCCACCCAAAGCTGAAAGACACTAAACATCTGACTGGCTACCCGCAACTTTGGCTAAAAAGGTGCCGGTTTCGGGAGATATGCCTAGGGAAAAGACAGAGACGCTCGCCCAGCGCATGGATATTACGTACTACAAATTCAGCGATGTCTAGCTACGCAACGTCAAGCAAAGATATGACCTGGCCTTCAAAAGCATACCTGGCGAGAGCGGTGCTCTCGACGTAACCGTTGCGCCAAATTACCGCGCCGACAAACTGTGTTCCCTGCTGGGCCAGTACACCCCGGACGACATACTCAACTGTGATGAGACTGGCTTGTTTTACAAGACGTTGCCTGAGAAGGCGATTGCTTTCTCTGCCGAACCCTGCCGCGGCGGGAAGCACAGTAAGGAGTGATTCACGGTTGTCATGGGAGCCAACATGTCGGGGACGGAAAGGCTTCCCCTCCTCGCCATAGGCAAAACAAGACACCCCAGATGTTTTAAATGACGTAAATTGCTCCCAGTTTCGTACGAAGCGAACTCGAAGGCATGGATTACGCAGGACCTCTTTGAGTAGTACATGCGGAAGCTCGACCGTAAGTACGAGCAACACAAGCGCAAGGTGCTTATTATGTTCGTAGATAACTACGGTGCCCACGGGCACATCAACAACCTGAAAGCGTTCACCTTGGAATTTTTAAATGCGGAGCATTTCTTAGGCTCGCCTGGTCCTGCGTCGTTGATGGCGGCGCCGTCCACACGCTCACTGCGCATGCGCAACTCTCCTCCTTACACCCACAGCTCCGCGATACTATACTATAAAAAAAGAAATAGTTAGCGGCCCCCGGTTTCGATCCCACGACTCTCTGGCCGCAACGGGAGGTACGCGGTGCTCTTCCCACTACGCTACAAATCCGGGACAGGAGCAAGTGCTACGAACGCGCCTTATGTCCTTGACTCATTCAAACTACGTCAAGAAGCTACTGATACAACGAAGGCACGCGAAGCTGAACGTCAACGGAAATGACGAACTGAAAACTTTAGAGGGGGATTCTGAATTTCCCGTGGGAAAGCTGTGGCGGGAAGCGCCACGCGCCTTGCAGCTCAACCAGCCCCGTCCGCAGCGCCTCTGATGCTGATTGTGGCAGGATTCCCCTAGGGATTGGCCAACCAAAGAATCCATCACGAGATAGGTTCGCGTTCAACCACCGTCGTCATCTTCCCGTAGGGGAACCGCCGAAGAAGAAGAAGAACGAGAAGACAAAGCTGCGAAGAGGAGGGCGTGTACATTGCGCTCAGCCGGTGCACCAATGTCAACAACCTTTACCTCACCAAAGCTGACGGAGACTACCGATTCTGCCACAGAGACAACATCGACAAGAACATGACGGACGAGTTTCGGCGACTCGAGAACCACCGCCTACTCACCGTAACACAACAGCACTTGCGTGCCTTTGCCACCGGTGTGGACCCGGACGCGGAATTCCCTCTGGCGCTAGTAAAAACCAGATCACTCAACATAACGGCAACACAATGGAACCACACGGAACCGCCACGATGCTTCGCATCCTCATCAGGGTTCCCCACGGGATGATGGTGTAATTTTTTTTTTCCACCGAATACCACCAGTGCAATGCAGCCCATGGACCAAGGTGTCATCAAGAACTTGAAGCTTAACTTCCAATCGCGCCTTCTGAATCGTGTGCTGCTGTGTGTCGACAATGATAAAAGGTACGTTGTGGATGTGCTGTCGGCTTTCAGCTCCCTGTCCGATGCTTGGAGGGCCGTGATGCAGGCCACGATCCGCTTGCAACTACTTTCTGCATGCGGCATTTGTGGTTGGCAGTGAGAACGAGGATAGTGACACAGTCCAGAACCCCACAGCTGAGATGCCGCCTGCCGCAGCATGCGATATTATCGATGACCTCCTTCCTAGCGGTATCGATGTTGGAGCAGCTATGTGAGTGAGTGAGTGAGTGAGTGAGTGAGTGAGTGAGTGAGTGAGTGAGTGAGTGAGTGAGTGAGTGAGTGAGTGAGTGAGTGAGTGAGTGAGTGAGTGAGTGAGTGAGTGAGTGAGTAGCGCACCTGTCCCTACGAGGCCTGCCAGTAATAGCCCTGTAGCGCCCTCTAGTTCGCGCTCTTAGCCGGCGCCTTGGCGCCGGCTATGAAAGACGAGAATAAAGAGACGAGCGGCGCGTGCTTGGTGCGCCAGCACGGACGGGCAGTTCGATTCTGCAAGCCTGCCACGCTGGTACTTTCTCTCTTGCGCTGCGCTGCGACCCCGCGGTACCCGACAGCCCCATCCGAGTGGCACCTTTTAAAACAATTCGCGATGAATCACCAAAACACATTGAGGGTTGTCTTTCAACAATTTACGACATGGGATAAAACGTCTCGCCTAGCTGTCCAGTTTTTGGGTGGGCATAGTATGTCGTCGCAAAAGGAAATGTGGGGCACGCTTTTGCGTGCTTTAGGTTAATCTAAGCGCTCCATCACAGGCATGCATGCAGTCCATGAAGAAATGAGACAGAAAGAAGTACCCACAACGGAAGCTTACAATTCTTTATTTTCGTGCAGTGTGCGTTCGCCTGCGTTTGCGTGATTGTGAGCTTTAATGACTCCCCACTTCATATTCACCGACATTTTAACAGCAGCGAAGCCAGCATCCTGCAGGGCTTAACTCTTCTTTCGCATTAAAAATATTTTCTTATTCTCTCAATCGATTTAGCCACATCACACCCAAAGTTTCCAAATCGTTACAAGCGTAATAGTAAAAAACACAATTATATTTTTCCGCACTTCTTCAGTAGTAACACTTGCACAATTGAAAATCAAATGCCACAAATGTATTCGCTTTAGAGCAAGCAAAAAACACGACATCGTGGAGGTGCTGGGTATCGATCCCGGTACCCCTCGCATGCTAAGCGAGCGCTCTACCATCTGAGCTCCACCCCCGACGGGAGCGGGCAGTCAAATTGCGTGACTTTACTTCGGTGCTCTCGTTTTCCTGTCGCCCCTGCGTTTGACCCAGATCAAATCCGGTTGCGCGCATAATGAAGGTTGCGCAATGATGCCCGCTGAGCCTGTACTTGTTGGTACTTCTGGTCTTAAGGGATTCGCGTGTCGGGGGTGTAGCTCAGATGGTAGAGCGCTCGCTTAGCATGCGAGAGGTACTGGGATCGATACCCAGCACCTCCACGACTGTTTTTGCTTGCGCCACATATTTTAAATAGTCGCGCGTGTGTTTAGCTGTTAAAGGTTCTACAACTTGCTGTGTATTCTTTAGTGCCTGCAATAAAAATTATTTTTATGCCTGCGATTTGCGCGAGCGCCACAGGTGGGCAGGTTTTAAAAAAAGTATTACCCATACAAGATAAGTTATTTTTGCGTTTAATTTTCAACAGATTTGGCACAGACTGAACCTAATAGGAATGTTTTCGCCCAGCGCGATACCACGCCAGATATGAGTATAGTGAAGAAACACAGCAGCGCGAACAATGGAAAAACACGCTTATCGACGTAGCCAGCGATCATTATGTCGTGGAAACACTCCTCGTGGCAGTACCGCCCAAATCAAGGGAGCGCAAGCACACAGTAATTGACTGGGATCTCTTCCGGAAAATCCGACAAACACAAGACTACCTCAATATCGAAGGTGTCGAGGAATGGGTGGAAATATTCATGACCGTATCGACTTGGCCTCTAAAACTGTTCCTGAAGAAGCAAATCTCGAGCGGGTACACTCGTGCCTGCTTCATAAGTGGGAGTGTCTTGGTTCAGTGAAATTCATCACATTCACTGCTTCATCACCATTGCCTTGACGTGTCCCTCCTACCCTGCCCTAAATCAAAGCTGTGCGTACGAGTCACTCCGTGTACTCCCAAGCCTGCTAGCAGAACTTACTGCCATTAGGGATGGCCTGCAGGCGCTTGCATCGACTTTGACTACTTGGGACAAGCTGGAACTTTAGACGGACTCAACGGCACCGATTCGGGATTTGCGTCGCGTTGCGCGTTGTACAAGCATGGCCGCACGTATTCACGAGATTGTGGACACTTATCCGTGCATTGTCCGCGTTTCATGGATTCGCCGGGACACGCTTCCTGCCCACACTGTGGCAGATCGCCCCTGCCACCGAAGAGACCTCCCACGGCCACTACCACTACTTCGAGTATCTACCCTAGAGGAACTGTTGGTGGTAAAAGAGAACCTCCGCCGCGCCACTCGTGCTTTACTTCCACCGCGTGGAACTGACCTCCCCAGTGGGCTCGCTCGCTGAGAGGAGGTCTTGCTGCGGAGGCTTCCAGTTGGGGTGGCGTTATTCCCAGCAGTTACTCACGCTTCGCCTGCCCGATACCACGCCCCGTTTGCGGACACCTGCCCCTTCTGTGTGACTCCTGCGCCAGAAGCTGACGTTGAACACCTGTTGTGGACTTGTTCAGGTCTTAGAAACGCCAGAATCCAATAGCTCTGAGGCACAGGGCTCCATCCTGGGAGACCCCCCGATCTTAAGCGTTGGATATGGCGACCCCAGTACCGGTCTCTTCTTGGCTTTCTGCGTGCAACTGGTGCAATGTTGTTGTACCTTTAAACCTCCCTGTTATGCCGTAGCGCAATCTATCGCATTAAAAAAAACATGTGAATGTGATGACTCTGGCGACGATGTATTATTTTTCCTCGGCCTCTGTTATTTGGCGTAGCAGAATGGCCGTCAGAAACAGTGACGAGAATGCTAGGCCGGTGGCTTCTCTTCATCGTCATCAAGAGCTTGTTGGTATCTACTGCAGGACAAAAGCCACTCCCAGAGATTTCCAGCCACGCCTATCGAGCGCCAGCTGAGTTCATGTTTTCCCAAAAAAATTCTCGTAGCTCTACTCGCCAACGAGTTCTTGGCCGACCCCTAGTGCGTTTGCGGTCTATTGGCAGCCAGTCTGCCAAACGGATGGTTCACCTGTTGTCTATCATTCGCATCACGTGACCAGCCCATCCCCATTTCCAAAATTAGCATCCTTGTCCCTAAATTGGTTAACTTAGGGACTTCGCTTACTTCGCACAAAATGTTAGCAAACTGAAAGAAGTGTACGCCAAACAAGGTAATGGTGATGACGTTTTGTCACTCATGAGTGTGTTCGTATTCAAGCCCAGAAATTTTAACTGCAAACAAGGTTCGGCAGCGTTGTTGTGTCAATCTGGAGGGTTTTTGTGGTGTGTGACGCCAAGCCCGCCTGAAAAATAACGTATGACACTAAGGGTCGTGTACGACCGTTAAAATACGTAGTTGTGAATAAATGACAAGACCAAGCCTTAGTTACGACAAGCCGAGTTGCGTATTGTATGTTTTGTACCACGCTTAGTGTGTAGGGTGCGTAAAGTTTTAAACATGTGTTATAGCGGTGAAGTTCATTGAACCAATTGAGTTAAATGAAAGTGCTTTGGCATGTAAATTCCATTTAACATGCTGATACAAGGATTGATTTGTCACACTAAGGATATGGTGTGTTACAGTGCTTTTGTTGAGCATTGCAATAAAGAAAAAATAATGTCGTTGTAGTGTAGAGGATTCATCTTAGCATCGTGATCCCAAGGACGGTGGTTTTTGATGAAGGTGATAGAGTGCAACCTCGGCTTTAATTCGTGAAAGTTTGAAAAAAATTGAAGATTGTCTTTTCTTTTTTAATTGGCTTTCAAAATGTACCAAAATGCATTACCTTGCTGCAGTACAGGGCTTTTTTCACAGTGAAGCGTCTTGACCACATAAACTTAAATTGGCACAAACCTTTAACATAAATAGAAGAATAATAATAAAAAATTGAAACTGTCTAGCTTGTTTAGATTCTGAGAAAAAAAGTCCCACATTGGGGCAATTTTATTAATTTTCCCAATTTGGGAATTTTTATTTAAAGGAATTCGGTCTGCAAGCCAAAGAAAAGTACGTTAAAGCATTTCAGAGTATGCAAAGTCTTCACAGAAAAAGAATTAGGGCGATAGCTAGAGTATAGTTTTTCTTTTACAGCGGTAAAAGTTTCCAATTTTCCGCGAGCCGCCCAACGCGCCAGTTACCAAAGCCGGCTTCGGGAATTTTTCCCAGAAAGGGAAATTTTTTTCCTACAAAAGAACTTCACATATATTTTCCCCTGTGCTCAAGGAGCTGCATATAACATTTTCGTCAAAATTTAAGATGTCGACAGGACACGCCTGTATGATTTATCGTGAAGACACCCAATACACACATTACAGGCTAAAATGCTGGTCGGAGAACAGGCTGGTTGGTTGGGTGGTTCCACTGGCCAGGTGCGATCAGCTCCTCGTCGCCTTCAGCCTCGGCGCCATTGCGTGCCGATTGAGAGCTGCTCTCCAGCTATTTATTCATTCGTTTGAAACACCTTAGAGACCCCAGGGGGCATTGAGTGACGGGTTTATAGGGGGGAGGGAGCGATGCAAGTTTAAAAGAGGGGGGGGGGCAGCTGGGAGTGGCGTAAATTTATTAGGTTAGCTAAGAGTAGGGCAAGTACGTGGAATAAAACAGGCAGGTCGGTTGCTGACAACCAACGTCCTAGTTCAAAGGGAGAGCCCCTAATCATCATCAACAACAACAACACAAAAAAAACATAAAACAGAGTAAGCCGCCTTCTGCAGCATGTTACAAAGATATGTCCAAAAAGGGAATTTAATTTAAGGGAATTTAAAACGGAAAATATTTTAATATTTTTCTGTAACAGAATTCTGTATTTAAGTAATGTTGTGCAATAAACATCTGTTGTTAGTCTGCGCTGTGTCCCGTCTACGCCTCGTCCTCGTCCCTTTGCGCTGTTCCGAGGATTCTATCAGGCGTTACGAAAAGAGTTGGGCCCCGTTTAGCGACTGTTTTTGAAAAATGCAGGCTGGACGGCCGGCTCTTTCCCTCTATGCTCGACGCGTCGAGATTGCTCTCCGAGGGGTGGTTGGTGATCATCAAACCAGTTGGTTGAAATGTCGTTGAATAAGCACCAATTTGCATCGAATGGGGACCACCTGTGAGGCCGCAGATATGGGCGTGATGTTAATTGGGGTGCTCCAACTAGACCTTCGAGAAGCTTTCTATCAAGTCGAACGCACATTTCTCTTCACCCTATTTCGACACTATGGGACAGGGGAAACAATGATGGAATTGCTAGAAACTTCTGACGCCGACTTCACAAGTTTGATGTTGGGGGGAGCACTCGGACCACCCATATAAGTTAGCTGGTCGGTTCGCCAGGGATGTCCAATGTATCCGTACTTGTTCGCGCTCTATCTGGAACCGCTCTGTCGAATGATCGCCACTTCCAACTCGATCAGGGTTCTCGGGAACGAAGAGGAGGAGGAGGAGAAAAGCGAAAGGAAAGGCCGAGAGGTTATCCAGGCTGAGAGCCCGGACTGCTACTCGGCACTGGGGAAGGGGTGTTCAGGGGATAAAAGAGATGGCAGGCGAAAAAGGGGGGATAGGAGCGGGGTCGCGCACACACTTTAGTCCCTTCGTGGGCACTAGAGCCTCTCAGCTAAACCTGTGTCCTTCATAAAACGCAGAAGGGCTTTTGTTGCCTTCTGCGAAGTCGATTACTGCGTGTGCTGGTGTATGCGGACGACATCGCCGTCATCTGCACATCACAGACCCAGGTGAGCGAGGTGGCGGAGCTCCCGCGTTGCTTCTGCCGCTTCTCTGGAGCGGAACTAAACCTTTCCAAGTCGGGCGGCTTTTGGCTGGGCGAGTGGGAATTCAAGCCCCCCATATTTTGTGCCGGTAGCTGGAAGTATGCAATACACCGCTACCCGGGAGTAAACATGGCCCTAGGGGAAGCCAATGCAGGCAGATGGCGACCTAGGCTAACGGCCGCAGGAGGCCAAGTTGCAACCACCCTGGAGAACGCGTCACATCGCCTTGGTCGCCAGACCTCACGTCTGCAACGTCGTAGTATACCCGGCTACCCTATACGCGGCGCGAGTCGCCCCCATCTACACTAAGTTGCAGCGACAGTGCGTGGTCTTCGTCTGCCGCTCCTTGTACGAGCCTATATAAGACGCACAAATCTTTTTTGGAGTCTAGATGCCGGGGCCTGGTATTTGATTCCGAGACCAGAGCAACCCTTTTCTCCGTGGAGCGCTCCAGTCTATCTGCTCTGCCCACATAGCAGAGTGGGTGGTCACACCTTTCCAACTGCATCATGGTGCTCGAGTCGCCTCTTTCTATAGAGAAATCGCTGCCGCTATCACAGTGCTGGAACAGCAGTCCTCGTGGAACAATCTTCTAAAGGTTAAGCCCGTCGGCTATACCGCCACCTTCTCGCAAAGCTCCTTCCCCCACCCTTCTACTGACAACCACCATTCGAGGCGGCTAAGCAGGGTGTACCAAATCGGATTACCGATTCCGACTGAGTCCAAAAACCTTTCCTACCCGTACCACTTTGGGGTGCTACCGCTGGGATCACGGCAGGAAGAGCGTGGCTTCTTTCTGCCTTGCGGTGCGGGCTGTTTCTTGTGCCGGAGGCTGGAGACGGCGGAGCACGTGTTTCTATAGGATGCAACACCGCGCGTTATTTCTGGGATGAGGTATACAGTGTTTTCTGGGCGTCCACTGTGACATTGACTGGGCGGGTGTCCGCTACCTGAACGTTCCGACAGAGCACTTGGAGCTCTGCGAATGCGTCATAACACTGGGCCTACACTCGCTAAGGCGTGCGCGAGTGGATGCGGTGGAGTGTGCTCCCACCCCGAAGCCAGCGTGGAGGCATTTCGTCCAGAAGATGGAGTGGACGGTCAGTGTGCTCGGCGCACCCGACTGGGATCCTGAACTGGGCCAGGCCCTTGCGCACTGCTGGCGGGAGACGGTAGCCTTTAAAACAAAGGAGACAGAACGCTTTAAGTGGTTAGGAAGCCAGTGACCGGCAAGGCTGCAACGGAACACAACCCCCTTTTCTTCCCGTAAATGTGCTCTCCATATTGTACGAGTGTGATTTCTTATAATCAGCCAAACACGCCAGTCTGGAATGTGTC
The DNA here is from genome assembly GCF_048455015.1 of Haemaphysalis longicornis. NCBI lineage: Eukaryota > Metazoa > Arthropoda > Arachnida > Ixodida > Ixodidae > Haemaphysalis > Haemaphysalis longicornis. The sequence goes on along the minus strand of NW_027526385.1, from coordinate 131,747,587 downwards.
GCCAACCATGTAACAAAACGTAGCGGAGGGTACAGTAATGTGCTTTCCCTGCGTACTGCATATTTATTATGTAAATTAACCTGTTTTTGTTCGCAGAAAAAAAAAACAGGGGGTGTAGCTCAGATGGTAGAGAGCTGGCTTAGTGTATGAGATGTACTGGGACCGATACCTAGCACCTCCATAGTCGTTTTTTGTTCAATCCCTTGCAAGGCAGGCTACTTTTGTGTAGTAATATTTTTATGGCGTGAGGGCAGTGATGCCCACATAGCGAGAGAAACTTATTTGGGGTCTTTTTACTGTCATGTGTGCTAAAATACTGACGCTGTGGGTGCGATGTACTGAAAAGGTACCATGTGGGTCATATGGCGACCTAAATACAAGACGATTCAGAAGGGAAAAGTGTGTTAAAATCAATTCCTACCGATTTGAGCGTTTCCCTGTCTACACCACACGTCCTAAGCGATCAAATTTCCCTGGTCAAACCATGGGCCATTAGGCGGCAGCCAAACCGGCCACCCTCGTGATACGAGGGCAAAAATTGTTGGGACAACCGTGGGAATTGACATTGGCCTAAATTGGGCCGACCTAAGGCCGCAAATATTAAGCCTACCTCAGTGAGCTTTTCAAAGTTACTGTAATTACTGGCGTTAGTTTTGAGTCTGTGCGAGGAATAGCTGCAGTGCTGGTGGAACATACTGGTGACACGGAACTGTAGAGCATTTTTACATCCTTCACAAGGGACAGGTCTTGTGGTGCAGACAGCATTCAAATCACACGTGTGAAGTTTGTTCTCACTCAAATAGCACCGGAATTAACCTGTACGTTTAACCTTGCCAGAACCAGTTGATATATCAACTGGTTTTTTTGAACGCAGATGCAGAAATCTGAGGTAAATGTGTTGCATGCAAGAGGAAATAAAAATAGCATGTCAAGTTACAAACCTGAGTACCGCTTTTTTTCGAAAGGTTTACATAAAACAATTGAGAAAAGCTAGTTAAATTTGCAGTATGTCTAACTTGTCGCCAATATCAGCACATTCTTTTTTTCGAGGTAAATTCATTGAATCAGGTGCTTTGTATGAAAAACAAATCATTCTAAGCGCTTTTGAAAATAAAAACTAGTCGTTGTTACCTTTATAGATTTCTCTAAAGCTTTCGATCCCTTTAGTCATGATACCTGACTTCGAAAAAGTACATCTGCACGTCATACAAGGCACCCAATTTGAACTCCTCCAATCTCACCTGCGTCATCGCCTGCAATTCGCTAAATTAGGGTAACATATTTATCCACATTCAAATTATTACGGCTGGAATCCCACTGCAGGGTAGTATTTTAGGACCTCTACATTTTATTTTATATATCGTTCTGAGGCGCTTGGAGAGGTTTGGCGAGCAAGAGGAATATGAAGACAGAGTTAAAGCTATGCCCATGGAAGGCCACGGATCTATGTGCCGGGGGGGGGGGGGGGGGGCATGGTAATTATGCTGCACGTAGGAGAGGTCTTCGTTGATACTACGCACAACCACTGAGAGGAATACAAACAGAGACATTCCCACAGAAATCCAAGGTGGCGTTTACGGTCACTTGCAGATTTGGTAGGGACTGTTTTAAATGCAACGACAAAACACCCTCTTCCATGCAGTATGGAACTGCCCAGCTATTTGGAAGACCTGACTCATTAAAAACATGGGAGGCCTCCTTGTCCAGAGAGGCATTGGAAGACTAGCGCAAAGTGATCGATAGGCCCTGGACCGGAGCGCAAGCTTCTGGGGCCCTGGAAAGAGGACTCCACCAAAGTTTCTCCGTTTAATCTCCTCCTCAACCTCTATAAAGTTTTGCTGAACTGAACTAATATTCCGCGTGAGCCGGAAAAATACAAATACTCCTGTTTGTATTGACAGCAAGCCGAGATTTGTAATTTCTGCCGGCGATGGAATCGTATTTTTCACAGGTAGTTTAATCCAATCTCTGGTTCCTATTATTACAATAAATTAATTGCTCTGGCTGAACTTGAGCATTGCAATGAAGCAAACTCACTACTAATGCAGAGCTTGTGAATTGCCTCAGCAGCAGCAAGGGCTTTCCACTGGCTGCCGTCCCAGTGGCTACCGTACCATGTTGGCATCAAAAGCACCGATCAGATGACACAAAATGCTGTCATTTATTTCTACTGTGAAGGTTTCCCGTGACCACCGGATCCTCTTCATACGGGCAGTTGTCTACCTTTTTAAATCTCCACGCGCTTACTATTATCAACCACTGGTCAATCAGGGACTAACGAGGCATGCAACTCCATTATACTCAGCGAAAACTACAGCTTGGCGGGTCAAACTGGGCCTCGTGCGATCGCCTCTGTGCACGTCATGCGTGGTGGTAGAAGATATGCACCACGACGTAACGTGCTGCCCTCAGCATAGTGCTAGGCGAATTACATTGTTCTTGCTGATGCGCAAGAAAATAAATGCGTGTTAACACCCCGCACCCCCTCTTCCACCACTTTCTGAGGGCGGTGGAAGCGGTGGAAGAGGAGGAGGGGGCAAAATACCATACAAGAAAGTCGTGGAGGTGCTGGGTATCGATCCCAGTACCTCTCGCATGCTAAGCGAGCGCTCTACCATCTGAGCTTCACCCCCGACAGAGAAGCAGCAGACGTACGTGGTTTTATCGCTCCCGTTTTACTGTCGTCCTTGTCTTAAACTCGGAATAAATCCGGTTGCGCGCCTCACAAAGGTTGCGCAATGATGCCCAGGTGACTTAGCAAAGTGCCTTGGTTTTTTTCTGGTTGGCACCGTTGTCGCCTCTTCTGTGTCGGGGGTGTAGCTCAGATGGTAGAGCGCTCGCTTAGCATGCGAGAGGTACTGGGATCGATACCCAGCACCTCCACAATTTCTCCTTTTTGGTTAATGTTTCCCACTACCTCTTTTTTTGAACTGTTGCGTGTTCAGCCAATTGAAGCACGCATTTAGAAAACGTTTTGTATCCTCGTTTCAATCCTGATGAAGTAGGCTTTTTCTCCAGTTCCCCCCTGGCGCATTGCATCCCTTCATTCATTCACCTCGCCTTATTTCTTTCCTTTCCGTGTTTCCCGCCTGAAATTTACCGGTGAAGAAGTTTGCTCCCATTCTTTCATTTTTGTGAGTAAAAGTTTCTGATAGTGCGAAAATTCCCTTTTTGGACATATCTTAAGTAACATGCTGCAGAAGGCGGCTTACTCTGTTTTATGGTTTTTTTGTGTTGTTGTTGTTGATGATGATTAGGGGCTCTCCCTTTGAACTAGGACGTTGGTTGTCAGCAACCGACCTGCCCGTTTTATTCCACGTACTTGCCCTACTCTTAGCTAACCTAATAAATTTACGCCACTACCAGCTCCCCCCACCCCTCTTTTAAACTTGCATCGCTCCCTCCCCCCTATAAACCCGTCACTCAATGCCCCCTGGGGTCTCTAAGACGTTTCAAACAAATGAATAAATAGCTGGAGAGCAGCTCTATATCGGCACGTAAGAGCGCCGAGGCTGAAGGCGACGAGGAGCTGATCGCACCTGGCCAGTGGAACCACCCAACCAACCAGCCTGTTCTCCGACCAGCATTTTAGCCTGTAATGTGTGTATTGGGTGTTTTCACGATAAATCAAACAGGCGTGTCCTGTCGACATCTTAAATTTTGACGAAAATGTTATATGCAGCTAATTGAGCACAGGGGAAAATATATGTGAAGTTCTTTTGTAGAAAAAAATTTTCACTTTCTGGGAAAAATTCCCGAAGCCGGCTTTAGTAACTGGCGCGTTGGGCGGCTTGCGGAAAATTGGAAACTTTTATCGCTGTAAAAGAAAAACTATACTCTAGCTATCGCCCTAATTCTTTTTCTGTGAAGACTTTGCATACTCTGAAATGCTTTAACGTACTTTTCTTTGGCTTGCAGACCGAATTCCTTTAAATAAAAATTCCCAAATTGGGAAAATTAATAAAATTGCCCAAATGTGGGACTTTTTTTTCTCAGAATCTAAACAAGCTAGACAATTGCAATTTTTTATTATTATTCTTCTATTTATGTTAAAGGTTTGTGCCAATTTAAGTTTATGTGGTCAAGACGCTTCACTGTGAAAAAAGTCCTGTACTGCAGCAAGGTAACGCATTGTGGTACATATTGAAAGCCAATTAAAAGGCAATCTTCAATTTTTTTCAAACTTTTACAAATATAAAGCCGATTTTGCTCTCTATCACCTACATCAAAAACCACCGTCGTATTTCTTTGGGCGAAAACATTCCTATTAGGTTCAGTCTGTGCCAAATCTGTTGAAAATAAACGCAAAGATAACTTATCTTTTAAGGCTTATAATTTTTTTTAAACCTGCCCACCTGTGGCGCTTGCCCAAATCACAGGCATAAAAATAATCTTTATCGCAGGCTCTAAAGAATACACTGCAAGATGAGAACCTTTAACAGCTAAACACACTCGCAAATATTTAAAATATGTGGCGCAAGCAAAAACAGGAGTCTTGGAGGTGCTGGGTATCGATCCCAGTACCTCTCGCATGCTAAGCGAGCGCTCTACCATCTGAGCTACACCCCGGACATGCGAATCCCTTAAGACCAGAAGTACCAACAAGTACAGGCTCAGCGGGCATCATTGCGCAACCTTCATTATGCGCGCAACCGGATTTGATCTGGGTCAAAAGCAGCGGCGACAGGAAAACGAGAGCACCGAAGTTAAATCACGCAATTTTACTGCCCGTTCCTGTCGGGGGTGTAGCTCAGATGGTAGAGCGCTCGCTTAGCATGCGAGAGGTACTGGGATCGATACCCAGCACCTCCACGACGTGATTTTTGCTCACTCTGAAGCGAATAAATTTCTAGCATTTGATTTTGAACTGTGCAAGTGTTACTACTGAAGAAGTGCGGAAAAATGTAATTGTGTTTTTTACTATTACGCTTATACAATTTGGAAATTTTGGGTGTGATGAGCCTAAATCGATTGAGAGAATAAGAAAAGATTTTTAATGCGAAAGAAGAGATAAGCCCTGCAGAATGCTAGCTTCGCTTTTTTTAAAATGTCGGTGAATATGTAGTGAGGAGTCATTAAAACTCACAACCTCACAAACACAAGCGAACACACACTGCACGAAAATAAACAGTTGTAAGCTCCCCTTCCGGTTACTCCTTTCTGTGTCATTTCTTCATGGACTGTCCATGCATGTGATGGAGCGCTATACTTTACCTAGAGAACACGAAAGAGTGCCCCACATTTCCTTTTGCGAAGACATACCATTCCCACCCAAAAACTGGTTCGCTAGGCGAGACGTTTTATTCCTTGTCGTAAAATTGTTGAAAGACAAACCTCTATGTGTTTTGGTGATTCGTCGCGAATTGTTTTAAAAGGTGCCTTTCAGGTGGGGCTATTACTGGCAGGCCTCGTGGGAACAGGTGCGCTACTCCCTCCCTCCCTCCCTCCCTCCCTCCCTCCCTCCCTCACTCACTCACTCACTCACGTAGCTGCTCCAACATCGATACCGCTGGAGGGAGGTCATCGAAAATATCGGATGCTGCGGCAGGCGGCTTCTCAGCTGTGGGGTTTGGACTGTGTCACTATCCTCGTTCTCACTGGCAACCACAAATACCACATGCCGAAAGCAGTTGCAAGCGGATCGTGTTCTGCGTCACGGCCCTCCAATCATCAGACAGGGTGCTGACAGCCGACAACACATCCACAACGTAGCTTTTGTCATTCAGAAGGCGCGATTGGTAGTTCAGCTTCAAGTTCTTGATGACACCTTGGTCCATGGGCTGCATTGAACTGGTGGTAGTCGGTAGAAAAAATTCCAAGGTGATCGCTTTCAGGTTGTTGATGTGCCCGTGTGCACCGTAGTTATCAACGAACATTAGCACCTTGCGCTTGTGTTGCTCGTACTTACGGTCGAGCTTCCGCATGTACTGTTCAAAAAGGTCCTGCGTAATCCAGGCCTTCGAGTTCGCTTCGTACCGAACTGGGAGCAATGTACAGGCGTCCACAGAATAAACCGGACCAAGCGAGCGGCACGCGATAGCTATCGGTGCGACACCTTCCGGCCCAGCGCCTGCTGTCGAGATAGCGGAGGGCGCATGCGTGTCCCTCCCTATAGTTTGTGCATGTCAGTTTCCTTGACTGCGGCTGCAGCACTCCGTTCCTCTCGAATGCGACGCGCGGCGGCGCCTTGCGCGGCTCGCCTACCGAGCGGGCGTGATGCTTGGCAGCAGCCGGCAGCGTGCGCCATGCGCTGATTCCGCGTAACTGTGCGTTCATCTGAGAATGTTTGTTCGGCGCTCTTTTTATCATTTTAATGACTGGAACGCAAACTGGCGTTGAAGAAAGGCTGCGATAAAGATTCACACGTGACTAAAACAGTGCTGGTCGTTATGCGACGAACACAGTTGATAGCAAGAACTGAATACAGCGAAGGTTTATTCGGTTCGGAAAAAAAAAAAAGACATCGGTGATTGTCCGAGTGGTTCCCCTTATTAATTGTATGTGAAGTTTCCGTCGCTTTTGATAACTTCATGAATGCCTAGGGGGAGCGACTCATCAAGCGACTTTATTATTTCGGGACGGGAGCGCAGGCGTCCCCATTCAGCTTCCACTGCCTGGCACAACTCGTCCCCCGTGCGACCGCAGTGATTTAGTTTGCCGAGATTCATCTTCATGATCCCCCACACATTTTCTATCGGATTTAGGTCTGCCCCGCACGGAGGCCACCGCAGCTGTCGCACCGCGTGGTCCTCGAGCAGTGAGCTCACGGCTCGTGCTGTGAAGACAGGGCTTCGGTCCTGTTGCAGGATGAAGCACCCGTCGAGGACGTAGGGGAGCAGACTTGACGAAATAATGTTACAGTACTGGGAAGCATTGAATGGCCCAGAAATTCTGACGAGGGGTCCCAGGCCGTTCACTCATTGCGCCCCATACGCTGACGGAGCACCTCCCATTGGAAAGGACGCTTTGGATGTAGCCGGGCTGGTATCTAAATACCATCGGGCTAAATACAGAAATAGATTCAGGAAAGATATCTCCGAGGAAAGATATCTCCGAAGATGTTCGGAGGGTATACTAGCTAAATCAATGAAAGGACATTCGCCGTGTTTGATAGTTTACATCGATTGAAATTACTGGCACATTTTTTTAGCGGGAGGCTGCACCCCCACTGCCACGTAGGCGAACAGTATCCTGTATAAAACTATGCATCAATTTCATCCTCTTTCCTCATAGGGAATTACAAAAGCCCCGTTAGCCGATGCGGGTTACCTGAAGTGTTTCGTGAAAAAACAGTGACAAGAAACGCTTAACAAACGGTGCTTTTAAACTACGATTAAAACGTTTCAAAGAACCCAGCTGAATGAAATTTACAGGGACATTGTATATCGGCTGCTCCGAAATATAGTTATTAACAGGTAGTTATGCATTGCTAGCCTTAACAATTACGCTTAGCGTTTCACTCGGGACCCCCGGAGGAATGCTCAGCAATTCTCACATTAAACCGTGCTCCCGATTTGACCCCTTACACTGTAGTAGTTTATATATCATCTAGAATGCACATTACCAGCTACGTTTCACAGTTTAGTTTCGTACCTGCAGCTCATCGGACGCCAAACAAGCCGCTGTTGACCCCAGCGAGTGGAGAAAGTCGATTCGTATGTGAATATAACTTCCTTCCACTCGTCCGTTGTCCACCACTCCACTGCCAGGGCGAACTCTCCAGCCTCTGGCGGTCCGTCACGCGCGGTTTCTGCGCTGCCACGCAACTCCCGAGTCCCGCCTCCTTCAGTCGTCTTCGAATTGTCTCGCAAGAGACATTCAATGACAGCTCCTGTCGAATTTCTTTTGCAGACAGGAGGGGATCTGCCACAGCGGCTGCGACAATCAGTAGTTCCTGCTCCTCACTGGTGACTTTAGGCCGCCCGCTGCGCTCTGCGTCAATGAGTCTGCCCTGATCATCGCGGTAAGCTTGAATAATGCGGCTTACAGAAGTCCTAGACCTCCCGGTGAGGTGGCAACTTTCCCACTGAGTAGTCCCTTCGATGAAAAGTCGCACGATGTGCCTCCGTTGCTCGATGGGGACGCGGGAAGGCATCCTTCACGAATATGGCCATGCACGACGAGTTACGTGCTTTACACACTTCATAGCTATCACTGTCCAATGGGTGACATGGAAGGAAACGCCATATTGCTTTTCGATAGCAATTCACTCACACCGACAGCTGTGTATTTCGGTCTATTTTTCCGACGCGAATAAACTCTTTCCTTCCTACTTTCTTCCCTCCTCCCACCTTTAAACCGCCTCTCACATGCCGCACGGGAAAAACTCGAAATTAAAAAAAATTGGCCGCGTATCTGCTCCTTTCATTGCAAATGTCGTCAAAAGACGATAGTCTTTATCGACTTTTGCCAAGTAAATGCCTCCCTTCGCTTTACCGCTCACCTGTCATGTCGTTCCTCTTGCGTCGCGCTCCTCCCAAGGTAAAGACACCAAAGGTTTGCTTAAATCATTTTAAATTTCCCGCGTTCCACTGCTCCAAACCGGGTGTCTCGATGCGAACGCTGCCGTACGGCGAAGACGCGCGTTAATCGAGGCACCCTACTTCAACGTTTATAGAACCGCGTTTCCCTACTCCACGTGCGTTGCAAGCAGAACGTGGAAACTATCTAGTGGAACCTTGCGTAACTGTTGCCGGTTGATTTCTTAAAATGGCGCCAGAAGCTATAGTGGCGCTGGCGACAGCAGGCGACGGCGGAGTGATATTTTTTTCTTCAGTTGATGAAGTATTTAATTTCGCAAAAGTCAAGCATTTATGATTGTTTATAAAGGAACACTGCAAATATCACTTCTGTATTGATTTGTTGTCTCATATTTACGTAATGTCTTGTTCTTCTTCAACAATGTTGACAAGTATGAACATTACACCGGACCAAGACGGGTAGATTTAGCTGTGACTATATAAGACTATTGCGCAGGCATTGTTTTGCTTTGGCCGGGTGGCTGAATCGAGTCACAGACAGACAGACGGACAGACATACAGACACACAGACATACAGACAGACCAAAATTTCTGGGTTTAAGTAGCCCAAGAAAGACTATCGTCTTTAAAAAAACATCGCTGTTTTTAGTACTATCAACTGTGTGTTTGTCGCATAACGACCAGCACTGGTTCAGTCTTGTGTGAATCTTTATCGCAGCCTTTCTTCAACGCCAGTTTGCGTTCCAGTCATTAAAATGATAAAAAGAGCGCCGAACGAACATTCTCAGATGAACGCACAGTTACGCGGCATCAGCGCATGGCGCACGCTGCCGGCTGCTGATATGCATCACGCCCGCTCGGTAGGCGCGCCGCGCAAGGCGCCGCCGCGCGTCGCATTGGAGGGGATCAAAGTGCTGCAGCCGAAATCAAGGAAACTGACATGCACAAACTCTAGGGAGGGACACGCATGCGCCCTCCGCTATCTCGACAGCAGGCGCTTGGCCGGAAGGTGTCGCGCCGATAGTTTTCGCGCACCGCTCGCTTGGTCCGGTTTATTCTGTGACCGCCTGTACGTCATTTAAAACATCTGGGGTGTCTTGATTTGCCTATGGCGAGGAGGGGAAGCCTGCCCGCCCCCGACATGTTGGCTCCCATGACAACCGTGAATCCCCCCTAACTGTGCTTCCCGCCAAGGCAGGGTTCACCAGAGAAAGCAATCGTCTTCTCAGGCAACGTCTTCTAAAACAAACCAGTCTCATCACAGTTGAGTATGTTGTCTGGGGTGTACTAGCCCAGCAGGGAACACAGCTTGTCGGCGCGGTAATTTGGCGCAACGGTTACGTCGACAGCACCGCTCTCGCCAGTGATGCGCTTGAACGCCAGGTCGTATCTTTGCTTGAAGTTCCATAGCGAGCCATCGCTGAATTTGTAGTCCGTAATATCCATGCACAGGGCGAGCGTTTCTGTCTTTTCCCTAGGCATATCTCCAGAAACTGGCACCTTTATAGCAAAAGTTGCGGGTAGCCAGCTAGATGTTTAGTGTCTCTTTCAGATTTGGGTGGCTGCCGTCTCGGAGATTCTTCTGCTTTACCGCAAGTACTTTTTCCGCTGCCTTCAGGATCTTCTCCCTGTTCTTCAAGTAATCGGAGATGGTTTGCTTTGAAACCGAAAATTAGCGAGCAGTTTCGTAGTTTGGTCGGCCGCCTTCAACTTGACAGATAATGGCAGCTTTTTTCTCCACCGTGATTGTCTGGTAGTTGCCTCGTTTCTTTGTAACTCCGCATAGTTCCTGTCAGTGCAGTCCTGATGGCTCAGGTGGTCGTGGTGGCACGGGTGGTGTCGGAGCCATTTCACAATGTCAGTCTTAACACGCCAAGCGGCAGACACAAAGCACAGAAAACGTCTGACCACGACCACGGCCGAAATTCGCAAACACGTACGGGCCTCTTCGATTTTTAGAGTTCGGGCAGTCCGACAACTCATATCTGTTGTGCCGCGCTACCGCTAGGTGGCGAAACAGGTCCCGTGAGAGCACCATAAGAGCACCGAAGCCACCGAAGCTGGGATCCGAAAAATGTCGTTTTAAATCGCGCGCCATCAGCCGCAAAGGGTTCGCACAACGTCCGACAGATGGCGACGAGTGTACTGGCCAGTAGGAAGACGCAGTGAAACATACCCCTCGCGAGGGGCACGATCAAATACAGAGAATTTCGGGGGGCGCACGACGTTAGGTAGTTTGCGTTACGTTAATGTTGTTGCACTTGTGGCAACTGCTGACGAGAGAGCGCTCGTCAGCAGTAATTTGAATGAGTCAACGATATAAGGCGCGTTCGTAGCGTCCCGTTCTGTGTCGGCTTTGTGATGCAGTGGGTAGAGCACCATGTACATTGCGTTCCACCCGCAGGGTCGAGGGATCGAAACCTGGCGCCGGATAGTATTTTCTTTTATATAGTGTAGTGGGAGGGGTGCGGACAACGACGGTGCGGACTACGACGGGACAACGCGGGTGACATCGTGAGTTACTGAAATGCTCTGCATTTAAAATACAACGGCGTGCTGTGCGGCGTCCGAAATATTGGTCGTGGATATACATGTGCTTCAATGGGACAAGTGGCCGTGTCGCGAAGGTGTCCGAATAAACAAGCGTGTACGAACTTTCTGCGTCCGAATAAATGGTCAGCGACTGTACTTGTCTACAGGTTGCCGATCTGGCGCCATAATTTATTCCTTTTTCCTGGTTCATCTTTCGTTGGGTTTTTACGTAATGTACCGGTAATACCTTCTTTGCCATGCTGTCATATCATGCCACGAAAGAAACATACGAAAAGCGTTTATTAGGGTCCCATAGTGAGGACAATAACACTCCTTTGTACTGGCACGCATACCCTTGTTTGGTTATAGATAACGGTCTGCCTAAAGCGAACTGGCATTCTATGCTACACTAATCTAATGGCTACTGTACTTCTAATGCCTGCCCGACACGTCAACCTTCAGTTGACTGTTGAGCGCTTGCACGCGGCACTCGATATACAGATGGCTCGAAGGCCTTCGGAAGGCCTCTAAAACGGCCGCATAGCGCAGGTACAACCGTAACAAAAGTCATCTTGCCTAGTTAGCGAAACACACTAGCCGCGTGACGTTTTGCTGCACTTTGCAAGGAATATAAAAATAGACTGACGATGTGCTCTAATGTAAATGCAGATAGTTCTCACGCGCTTTGATTCGAGAGGGACGTTTTTGGGTTAATTATGTAGAATAGGTTGTAGCGCTTATTCACAGATGTCAAAGGGCATCTGCTCCTTGCACTGTGTGGTGCAAATTTACTTCAAGAAATTCAGACGTTCCTTTACTGGTGTTTCAAAGTTTTCAGAAAAAACGTTGAAGTAGGGTGCCTCGATTCCCGCGCCTCTCCGTTCTGCGGCGGCGCTGGCATCGAGGAAGCCGGCCGTGAGCAGTGGAACACGGTAAATTTAAATCGACTTGATCAAACCTCCAGCGTTTTTACCTTGGCAGGAGCGCGACGGGAGAGGAACAGCCTGACAGGTGAGCGGGAAAGCGAAGGGAGGCATTTACTTGGCAAATTTTTACGAAAGACTATTGTCTTCTGTCGACATTTGCAACAGAAGGAGTAGATACGCGTTCAATTTTTTTCATGTAAACGATTTGAATTCACAAATATTTTATGTATAACGAATAAATTTATTATTTATTCGCTTTCCTTTCATGTTTGGTTGTTGCCTCAGCTCATTGCCTTCGTACAGTGACTCTATACCACCAGTGTGCCGAGGACCCCTTTGGAGCTTACAGAAGTAATGGGGGACCCCCCGATGGTTTTTGTCGATTCGCCTCATAATTGTAATCTGCACTTGTAACTAGAGTCGTCCGCATAGTTATTGAATGCTCACCTTTCGTGAATGACTTTTATGTCGATGCGTGCAATACGGTAAGCCAATTTGATCTTGAAGGTAAAAGTTACCGAACACCCACACCCTGCCAATTGCGTGTCTGGCTTTTCCGCATAGCTGCCGTGTTGTGCAAAAAGCGAACGTTAAAACTGGTTCTCCCCGGATAAAACAGAAACAAAAATGAATGTACCGGTCATGCAGCCATTCCAGCAAGGTTTGACAAAAAGGAGAAAGGTGTGGAGGGAGGGAGACGGAGGAGTGCTTCGGGGAGAGCTTGGCGGACTCCTGAAACGCCCTTGGGAACCCCTGGTGCCCGTACACCTCCATTTGAGAATTACTTACTCAGTAGATCGCTCAGTTTCTCAACTCCATGGAGAGCCTTGTTTCCCGTGGGCAATTTGTCATGAAAAGGGATGACATTTAGGGAAAAACCAGGCGAGGCAAATGGTGATATTCAAATTGCTCCCGGGTTTAATGGTTGTTGCAGGGTTTTACAATAGACACTGTTTCGCATATTTTAATTTTCTCCCTTATCTAAACCATGCAACGCGTTCCGAGCGTACGCAAGCATCGTGGCGGGCCTTCACTCGAGGTAAGAATGAAGCAAAAGGAAACGTAAAACGCAACTAGCATTTCCTCCAACCGCAACTAGTTCCATGAGCTTACAGACTAGCCGCTTTAAAAATGTGTGCACAGAGAGAGTTGGCCCGGGAGGTAAGGGCTTGTGCATGGCATTGGAAGAGGATCTGGGATGCGGGGCGGGGGGAAGAATTGGGTGTCCCCGGGCCGACCCCGTAATACGTCTCTGACAGAAGTTTCCTTGCTTCTGGCAAGTAAAAAAAGAATCGCAGAGGTGAAAACACAAAAGAGACCAAAATAGACAAAACAAGAGACGTCTTGGAGGTGCTGGGTATCGACCCCAGTACCTCCCGCATGCTAAGCGAGCGCTCTACCATCTGAGCTACACCCCCGACAGAGAGAAGCAGCAGACGTACGTGGTTTTATAGCTCCCGTTTTACTGTGTCCTTGTCTTGGACTCGGAGTGAATCTGGTTGCGCGCCTCACAAAGGTTTCGCAATGATGCCCAGGGGACTTGGCAAAGTGCCCTCTTGTCGACATCGTTGTGGCCTGTCCGTGTCGGGGGTGTAGCTCAGATGGTAGAGCGCTCGCTTAGCATGCGAGAGGTACTGGGATCGGTACCCAGCACCTCCACGACGTTTTTTGTTTGTTTCTTTGCGAGGGAGGCTACTTTTATATAGTATTTCATTTTTATGGCGCAAGCGCAGCGATGACCATATAACGCAAGAAACCTCTTTGCGGTTTTTTGCTATCGCCCAACCGTAGGGCTTGACACTGGCCTAGGTTTGGCAGACCCACGGCCGCCAATGTTGGGACGACCTCAGTACGCCTTTGAACGATACTGTAAATACTGGCATGAGTTTTGATTATATGCAAACATTGTACAAGAAACAACATTATGTTCTTAATTGGAACATACTACTGACACTGAAGTGTGCAGCATTTTTACTTTCTTTAAGAACAACAGGTATTGTGGTACAGAAAGTACACAAATGACACCTGTAAAGTTTGTCCTCACTTTAACAGCCCCCCAACTTACATTGATAACATTGTAAGAGCCATGGTTCTGACACGGTTGATGTAGCAAACGGTAGCAAAAGAAACAGTTGATGTAGCAAGTGCATGCAGTTGCTATATCAGCTGTTTATTTTACAAGGCAGATGCAAAAATCTAAATAAGGTAACTGTGTTGGAAACCTTTTGTTAGTTTTGAACTTGAAATATTTCCACAAGGGGGCGCTGCAGGCGCTTTTTGTATTTCAAGGTCAAAACACTTTTTCAAGACGTATTTTTATTTGCTATAGCTAGAAACAAGCACCCTTATATTTTAAAATAACGATGCAAAGATCATTTATTTTTTTTATTTCCATGCCGGAAATATGCCTACTATGTTCTTTTTGCTCAACAATGTTGAGAAGTATGAACATTGCCACCACATTCAGTAAATCAGAAGTGCTTAGACTATATACACATCTCGTTCAAGAATTCTGATAACTTTTGGCCGAGCAGCTGAATCGAGAGACAGACGGACAGACACATAGACCAACATTCTCGCGTTTAGGTAGTTCATGAAAGACTACCGTCTTCAAAACCGCCGATGAAGTGAGAATATGTATCTGCCCTCCACAGGTAGTAACGGGGGGCCAGTAATATGAATGCTAAAGATGGCAAGGCAGCATGAAAAGTGCCTCTATAATACGTAGTCTCCCCCGGCTAGACGACATCCACTCTGCCCCCAGTCCCACAAGGTAATTTTAAACTAAAGAAGTGGGTCAAATCTATCCAGGACGTGATTCACCGTCATCAAACAGGACACCATTATACCTTACTTTCTCAGACATTAGTTCAAACAAGTAGCTCGTTTACTTTTTACGGACATTGTTTACACGTATGACTAGGAAAAAAACAGATATGGGTTATCAGATCACGTTTCGGAAACCTCGGTTGTCCCCTCTGCAATGAAAGTGTGAGTTTTGCTGTGTCTAGCTGTCATGCGTACTCCTATGTTGGCCTTCCCCCCGTTTTTTGAAACTATGAGCAGCATGCGTCACCACTAAAGTTAACACAACTGCGTGTGCCCGCAAGTGTGCTCAATGGTTACAACGTCTTCGATTTTCAGGGTTAATATTATTACGAGTTCGCTTCCGTTACTGAGCAGGATACCCTGGCTGAAGTATGAACAGTCTGCGACATGTGGAACCTATTTTCACTTGATCTCGTTTACTGCGCCGACGGAACAGCACGTGGAGGGGCGCGCAGCAAATAAGCACCAGCGTGGCGTCATACCGTGACAAGTGATAAAGGACGTAGCCGACTAAGCCGAGTGGCTCCGATGTTCGGCAGAAATTTGTGACGTCACGTCACAAGCCCGGCTCGACGACCAGGAGCTGGCAGCGTTCACAATTTGATGAATGTAGCAAGAACTACACGTGCATATGCTCGTCAGAATGGCATTCTTGCCGTAAATGATATGTCCCACATGCGGGAAAGGCGGTGGTAATAAAGCCTATGTACATAATAGAAGTCGTCATCTGCATTTTAGTGAAAGAGATCGTCAAATGTCCACCGCGATGACAGGCCTAACCACCATCGGCTGCTCTGGCTCGGCGGCAAGGAGGTCAAAACAACTCCTCCGTCGGGCCCTACAGTGTACTGACAGTCTTACAAAACGGTGAGGTCGCGGCGTGGTCTGTTGTGCACGCCCCCCAGGCTCGAAGCAATGGAAACCGAAACTGACGATTTTCAGGTCGTTCTATTTAATAATTATCACGCGCCTAAGTATTTAAAGCACTGTCTCAGGATTGGTGGGCATTTAGTCATCGTTAAAAACAATAAAAATGTCATTTTGTCGCAGTAATCCTTCAAGACACTGAAGCCTGTAACGATTCCCTTGCAATCTACCAGCTTTTACACGCTCCCCACGGGCGTCGGCACGATGTCTCTATTGGGGCAAGTGGCGTTGGTGCACCCTCTGCCGGCGCCCATGACATTGCTGCTGGCAATAAGAAAATTACAAACACAAACAGGAGAAATATGATCATGGAAATCGAAATTTCGCTGTTATTTTTTACCTCTGCACTCGACATCCTGCCACGTCTGTGTACATTCAAAACATTTTATGCACGTGTAGCAGGCTGTACACACTATGCTTTGTCACACCGTTTTTGGCCGAAAAGGGTCTAAGAATCTTGTCCCATGGCGAGCACCTTTAAAAGGTGTTTCGGCTAAAAATGGGTGTAGGGATAAAAAAGGGTGTTAAACAAAAAAAAACGGTGTAAGGTTGTTCAACACCAAAAAATAAGGGTATGGGCAGTGGAGCTTCACGTGACGGGGTGGATGAGCCGAGAACAGTATGATATGAAGACACATTCAATACGCAGAAGACACACTTGACCCTCAAATGAATCGAACAAGAAAACAAACGGGATGCATGGGTACGGTGAGTGCATAAATATTCAGAAATACATTGGCTTTTCTTGCGTTTATATCCAGCAGAGGAAAGCCCTCCGGTAGAGTCGGTGGGCTTGGCGTAAAAAACAGATATTTTGGCGCTAATTTTCGAAATCTGTATTTTAATATACGCATGCAAAAATCAGCATGCTGATTTGAAAAAATTTTTTATTCTTGAGGGAGTTATTATGTTCAGTAAGTCATAAAATTAAAATAAATACCAAACACCTACTCCGCGTCACCGCAACACTAATTAAGAAGGGTCTTCATTATTTCAACACCCTGTTTCCCAAAAGGGTGTAAAGCTACAAATTAGGGTGTTGGAAACTAAGAAAAAGGGTGTAAGGAAAAGAGTGTAAGAAAATTGATTGATTGTGGGGGTTTAACGCGCCGACGCAACGCAGGCGATGAGGCGTGCCGTAGCGGAGGGCTCCGGATTAATTTTGACCACCTGGGGATCTTTATCGTGCGCCGAAATCTCGTACACACGGGCGTTTTTGCTTTTCGCCTCCATCAGAAAAGCGGCCGCCACGGCCGGGAATCGAACCCGCGACCTCGTGCTCAGCAGCGCAGAGTGTAAGAAAAGGCCGCCTACTGACAAAAAGGGTGTAAGAGACCTCAAACTTTCGAGGTATTTTATACCCGTGTAAACGAGTGGACAGAAAATTTTCTACATAGGGCGTTATGTTTTGTACCTCACGATGATTAACACAATATAAATTGGCATAATTTGTTGCAAATTAAGCGGTTTAAGCTTCAACTAGGCTCGGTGGCGTAAAAATAATACAGAAAAAGACCTGCGCCCCCTGTAAGAGTGCACCACCGAAGATAAGCCATTATAACTGTGAAGCCGGCTTTGGGGCTTGTTCGAGTGTGATCGCAGAAGGCGCGAGCGTATGCGCACCTCTTACTAGTATTCCATTTCAAAGGTTCTAGTCTTTTTGATATCCTAAAACGCAAAAAAATCTGGCGCAGTTTGCACTAGTAGTTCAAGGCTGGAGAAATAGCATAGCTGGGGGTTGACCTAGCTTGTTTCCCCCTTGGATTCGCTGTCAGTGTGGGGGACACACTAGAACAGCTTTGTAAAATAAGGTTAAACTTGGCCTCTGCACTCAGCACTTGTCCTAGCTTAGGAAGATCATCTCAAAGCTTAGCAAATGTAGCAAAACTTGGCAACACCGGAAGAAACTGAGTCGACCTCCAGCTGTACTGTTCTTTTATTGTAACGGAAGACCTATATCACACAAGTTCAACACCCTACAGAAAGCGAAGCGTGTTGCACTCGGGCAACACGTTTGTCGCCACACAACTATGGTCTTTTTTAGGGTTCAAATTGAAGTTTCACGCGCCCAAGCTAAGCTTGGGGCATGAGGCACACCGTATATGGAAACGAGCGATCATTGCAGACGAACAATTTTTTTTTTGCTTTGAACATTTCTTAGAAGTAGAGAAGGCTATGAGGGGATGTCTTGGTCCTTACAGTACCATTATACATGCATGCGTGGCCCTATTTAATGAACAACTGAACACCTTTTCCACACCCTTTCAACGCCCTAAGGAAAACCAAGGGTGTTGACGTTGATCAACACCCTTTTTTTTACACAAAAAGAATGTAGAGCTAGGAAAAGCGTGTTCAGTTTCAAGAAAAAGGTGTAATGGCCTCCCAACACTTTTTTTCCACTTATACCACACCCTTTTTAGACAAAAAGGCTTTTAAAGATTGGTGTGTCTGGTCCATACCGTGCGCGCCCATAATTGCAGCCCATGTCGCCAAAATTCCCTTCCTTGTAGCCCACGTCGCCGGTGTAAACACATGGAGCACCTAACAAAGCCTTGTCGCCTACCCATTGACGCATCTGAGCCGTCGAGTTTCCAGGCTCAGACGCGTGACGAACTGAGACTTCGCCCAGTAGCTTTGAGCAGTGCAACTATCGTAGACAGAACGTGTGGTGCCCTCTTACTATGTCTGACCCCTTGACTGGCTGCCAGCTCCCGTCCGCTTCGGGCTTTCTCATGGCGGTAATTGCGCTCGTCAAAATGTTAACGGTCCCTTTCCGCCGGTTTTCTAAACGACCGAAAGAAAATGAAGCAAAATGGAGAGACGAACTAGTTGGTTCGCAATTTCCATGAGTGAAACTTCGGTCTGTTCGGTCTGTTCGGTTGTTCGGTCTGGGGGTGGTATAAATGTGTATTCGTTTTCATTAAACCTTTCAGTTGATAGTAAGCGCCTGTGTCGTTCCCTTTCTCGTCCCTGTGAAAAATTTTTGCGCTCAAGTTTCACTCATGGAAAGAAAATGCTCTTTAAATCCTAGCATCGCTTTTAACTATATTGGGGGGACCGACGCATTTGTATAACCCCTCTACACAATAGCGCGGCGAACAAAAAGAAGCTTCTGCGGTTTCTTCTGACGCCTTTCGCACCCAAAGCAGCTCGACCGGCGTGAAAACAAACACAACATAGGTAAACACGCTATACCCAACTAATGACATCTAGTTGCCGGGCAGTTTAAATTATTTAAGTGTGGTGCCCGAACTCAACACTTTACGGCTTGGCCACCACGACGGACCCACTACACTCATTATACCAGCCACATGATCTTATGGAACTGCCGACACACCGGCCAGTAATACCTCACCCTACAACCGCCAACGAAGAATCCCAGTCTGCGAGGTATCAAAGTAACACGTACAACAGCGGCGCCATCCCGTTCCACTTCTCCCCTAGCCGTTTCCCCCACAACTTCTCTTACTGCCACACCCCAGCCACTACCCCCTTGAAGGCTTCCACCCACACCACCCCTCGCCACTCGCCCCACCTACATGTGGCAGTAGGAATGCGCGCGAACCAGCTCGGGCCTGCAGGACTGATCCAGCGGGACACCCGAGCAGCGAAATCACGCGACTACCGGGACGGACTACGCAGGCCTCCCATCTGCACTAAATTTAGAAGAAAATAAAGTATTACTCCTCCTCCAAACCACTGCGCCATGACGGCGGCGCGTTACGGCATTACGCTTTATATCACGGGCACAACAAAAGAACAAAACGAAAGATCGCCCACGCAGGAAATGGTAAACGGACGCATCAGCGTTTGCAATCTGCCCGCTTGGCGGAGAACAAAAAACGTCGTGGAGGTGCTGGGTATCGATCCCAGTACCTCTCGCATGCTAAGCGAGCGCTCTACCATCTGAGCTACACCCCCGACACGTCCGCTCTCGCGAGGGAGGTAAGAAGAACCAGGGCGAGTTGCCAAGTACGGTAGGCGTCATTGCACAACCTTCGTTAGGAGAGCGACCTGATTCAATTCGGGTCTCAGCAAAGGATGACAGTTAAACGGGAGCAATAACACCACGACGTTCTGGAGCTTGTCCTTGTTACGATATCTTTTTCAAAACGTATTTTTTGTCTCGAAAAAGACGCACAAACACAGTCGACTATTTGTATTAGAGGTCTCTTAATTAGAATTTTCAGCTACTTAAAATGATAAGGTGGTCCCGGCAATATTGCCTGCAATACAAAGGAAGAAGCTGCTCCACAGTTTGAAGCTAACACACATTATGTCGGTTAATTGGAAGCTATTTGAATACGAAGCATGGAGGTAAAATTCAAAATTTTCAAGCCCTAAAACAGCGCTTTGTTCTGTACGGATGTAGGCCGCATCGTAACTGAGGGCAGCGCAAGGTTGCTAAAGCGGCAAAGCATGTGAGAATTGTGCCACCGTACGCATTTGTCTCTTTTGAGGTCCTCAACCTCCTTTGGTACACGCACAGGGACGTGTGAGCAGTTTGTGTGGGTCATGTTTCAGACTTCGATTTTAGCTTTGTCTCAACTATCATGGCAACCCGTATGGTACACTCGACTTAACGACCGAAGTCGAGATTCTAAACTAAATCCAGAAGGTAGGCATGCATGTTGTGGATGAATAACGATGGTGTTCTTGCGTGCGTATTGTTAAGTGGGAGTTCGGGTAATTCTAAGAGTTTTGTGCTCCAGTTTGACTTCGTAGTAGCGGTAGTCGATGGTAAATCTACCCCCTTCCGCTGTGCTTTGTTTAGTCTTAATGGTCGCAAAATTCAGGGATGAGAAAAGAACTGCTCTAGTTGCGTTTTATTGGTACGGTTAACTTGGGTTCTTTGCTGTGTTCAATAAAGTTCCAATTAAAATTTCGGAAGATGAGTTGGTACAAAATGTTTAGTTGGGCGTATTGGTGGGGCGCAGTTGAATGCACAAGACGGGCGCTGACTCGCATTAAGCATGGTATTGCAAAGGAACACAAATATACAACCTACACATACGATCCGGCGTGTGAATACACACAAAAAAACTTGAAGCATCAAATGAAACCCGAATGAAGGCATCAGAACCGCTTACATGGCCTGGTCAAATCTAAAACCGCCTTCTCCTCCTTGTACAGCGTCAGCGAATGCTGGCTTACACACTTGTCCGGATTCTTGTTGAAATGATAAGCTTCCACAACTTCTCGTGTCAGCTGGCTCTTATGAGTAAACAAAACGTCGCATTCATCAAAGCGCGGCGTACAACCACATTATCCCTCGGCAGTGTGCTGATAGGTGGGAGCATTTCCCCTTCGTTAAGGTATTCTGGTGTTTCCGCAGGCACGTGTTCGCGCAGGCACGCGCTCCTGGAGAGCCGTGCTTCGCAGGCGCGAGGAGAATTGGATTGGATAGGATTTGGATTGGATTGAATTGAAATGGATTGGATTGGACTAAATTGAATTGTATTGGATTGGATTGGAAATCGTTTTAGCAGCAGTAAATCCTCTCACGGGTGATTTACGGTAAGAACGATCCCCGGTGCTTCGCCCACTCGCCATGATTCACTTCGTGGAGGTGCGTGAATTTTTTGTATAGCGCAGTGCGCCGATGAGCGTTTTAATGCGGCCGGTGCTCGCTGCAGGAGAAAGAGATTGCATATCTTTTGAATTCCAACGTGTTTTCTCTCTTTTCCCGATTGTGTGCTTTACAACATCATTGCTACAGCCGTCCTCTTCTCTCTCCCTCCTTATTGTTCCTTAGAGTTTGTCTCGCTTGAATAAGTTCGGTGCTTCGAGCTAATCAAATCAATTCTTAGCGCAAGTGTCTGCCTCTTCTTTCCTGTGTACCGTCTGTTACGCTGTTTTCATACTTTTGACTATGTACCAGGTACTTTGAGTTGCCTTTTTTTCTGAAAAATTGCTCATTGGTACCACAGCGGTTGGTATAATGAAATTGCTGTGACGATAAATCGGAAGAGACTTTTACTTCACTTCTTACCGCACTAAATATAACCTATGTGTTTGAGGCTAGGCGTAAGTGGTGCTATTTTGTATATGTCATCCTCATGTGAGATCAGGAATGGTCCGCCGTGAACTTATTTGGACAAGACAACGATGAAAGCGAAATTCAATTCCGGTATTTATATACTGACTTCATTTTAATATTATTCATGGTAATTTTATCCATGGAGTATGTTGAATGGTAATTATACTAATATGGTTTGGTGTTTGATGACACCATTTTCCTTGGAAAAAGAAAACGGCAATTTGCGATGAGCACCAAAAAATGAAATAGTTTAATCGACGCCTTCCTTATTTTTTCTTTCTTCGAAAATATTCCTATTAGGTCGCCACTAAAAGAGCAGTCTGTGTCAACCCCGTTAAGAAATAGACGGAAGGATAACCTTTCCTGTACAAGTAATTGTGTAAGTGCAGTCTGTATCAACCATACGCAAGGATAACCTTTCCTGTGCAAGTAATTATGTAAGTGCAGTCTGTGTCACCCCATACGCAAGGATAACCTTTCCTGTACAAGTAATTATGTAAGTGCAGTCTGTGTCAACTCATACGCAAGGATAACCTTTCCTGTACAAGTAATTGTGTAAGTGCAGTCTGTATGAACCATACGCAAGGATAACCTTTCCTGTGCAAGTAATTATGTAAGTGCAGTCTGTGTCAACCCATACGCAAGGATAAACTTTCTTGTACAAGTAATTATGTAAGGGCAGTCTGTGTCAACCCAAACGCAAGGATAACCTTTCCTGTACAAGTAATTGTGTAAGTGCAGTCTGTGTCAACTCCGTTAAGAAATAGTTTCAGTTTCAGTTTCAGTTTATTTTCCACAAGTGGATGGTTCCTCGGGTAAGCCACTTTTGCAGCTTGACAAAGCCCGAGGAACCGGCTTTGACGCAATTATATAAATAGACGCAAGGATAACCTTTCCTGTGCGAGTAATTGTGTTTTTCAGAACCGGCTCATCTGTGACGCTTTTGCATTATCACATGCATAAAATAATACTTGTTTTACAGTAGGCATTAAATAATACACAAAGTTGTAGAACCTTTAACAGCTATACGCACGCACGACTATTTAAAACAAGTGGCGCGTGCAAAAATAGAAGTCGTGGAGGTGCTGGGTATCGATCCCAGTACCTCCCGCATGCTAAGCGAGCGCTCTACCATCTGAGCTACACCCCCGACACACGCATCCCTTAGACCAGAAGTACCAACAAGTATAGGCTCAGTGGGTATCATTGCGCCACCTTCATTAGGCGCCGAACAGGATTAGATCTGGGTCGGGCGCAAGGGCGAGAGGAAAACGAGAGCGACGAAGTAAAGTCACGCAATTTTACTGCCCGTTCTTTTTTCAGAGAGGAAACTATTGCAATCCCGCCACTGGCTGCTCTATTTTCGCAAAAACCGTTCATCTGAGGCGGACAGAGTTTTTTTGCTCTTAAGGTACCACGCCATTCTTCTGAACATCATTTTCTTCATAATTTTACCGACTCAACTTAGCACAGCTAGCAATTGGAGAGAATCATACGTCGTCGGTGGTTTAGCAGGTTTTGGAATGCCACTAGCGTAGCTAGTTTCCATTGGGAAGGTGCTGTGCCACAGAGACAGATTGAATTACAATATTCTAAGAGGTGCAATCGAAAGTGATTGGACAGGCGAGAACTGGCCTCGTAGGTTATTTCGTATTGACCCGGTGAAGAATGTTTGTTGGCACGAGGAATGGCTGCGTTGAGTTCGTGTATGGAAAAAGGAAGGTCGGTGGCGAGACAAGCTGCAGGCGGGGCTTCGGAAGGGGGCACTGGTGAGGCGTGACCGAGACATTGATCTTGTACACCGTATTGTAGAATACTCTTCAGGCGCATCTTTTATTTAAATGTCTTCGTGCAACAATACCGCTACGAATAGGTATAGCTGCTGAACATTGTTGCGCATTCCCTTAACGACGCGCCAAATTCGCGAAAGAGGCTTGTGAACGTTCAGTTTTAAGAACAAATCTCCTATCACTGCCAACTCAACATATTTAAGTGGTGTCTCATCTGCCTTTGCGTTCTGAGAGCCTCTCGAGCGATTTTCCTATCCTCCAGAAGCTTCCGCCCACAAGCAGAAAGCAGCTACATGCGGCCAGAAAAAACTGCCACCGCATCGGCCTCTGCGTCCCGAAAAGGTCGTTGTGCATAGGTACGATGAATACATCTTAAACGTCGGCTGAACGCAAAAAAATCCATATACTAACACGCATGGTTGAAAATGGTAACTCTAGCTTCGAGCCAACGCTCAGGACAATAAATCTTTCTGTCCACGCAAGATATCCTGCTGCAACTTAAAGGGAAGGTGAAGCGGTTTTAGAATTAAAAGAAAAGTTGACTAGTAGCAAGTACGCATTGAATAATTCATGTGTACGAAATATTTTCGCAATACATGCAATAGAAGCGGCGCAATGAGCAAACAAAAGTGGCCCGATGCCCCGCCCCCATCTCGCCGCGCGATGCCGGAAGACCGAAGAGCGCGGGCGAAAACCGGCTGAAAAACGTCATACCTGGACTTCCGGCCGGATCGGCCGCCTCGGCCATGCTCTTTTCGCCGTGTTTCCTTGTGAATGATACTTGTTGTTGTGGTTGATAGCACTCATTTGTACAATTTTCGTGTTCAAAAAGTATGCACGAACGCCAAACGAGGCATACGTTATAATGCCGTATTCCTAAGCAGAATAATGCCACGCCGGGATGCTTGATAACATACGAAAGCGACAGCCGAAGTGGCTGTGCTTGATGACAGAGAATATACTACACTACGTTAAATACTTTGTAAACCGCTGCAATGCGGTTTTTTTTTTTTTTGGATGCGACGGACGTGGATGTTCACATTAAATCCTAGATTTAGGAAGGATGGGGAATACTGCTGTACTTTGGCCGGGGATGTTTCGTTCCATTCCAGAAACCAAGTCACATTTGTTCAGGAAATACTTGTTTCGTTAAACGCGTCGGTTTTCTTTCCCTATGGGCTCAGGACAGTGTTCAAAAAAACAATCTTTTGGCGAAACTAAAACAAGGGGCCAATCCTGATAGAAGTTCTCTCCCGGCTAAGAGGTAAACAGTATTCCTACAAAGTAAAAGAACCAAGACAACCAGATTACTTATTTTGCAAGTATACATGTCACGATAAGGTGATGTTTGCCTGGATTTAAAAAAAAAACACTCCGAACCACCACCGTGCCATAATTTGTGTTGACTGCGGGGGCCTAATTTTTTGCCCAATATTCCGTGTGGCTGCATATTATAACCTGGCAAGCACTTGTTGTCACTGACCCTCAAGTGTGCTCCAGTGATAGTCGGTGATATATATAATGATGATACTAAAAAAATTAGGAGTGAAGAGTAAATACACGGCCTCTGTCCGACTAGCGCGGTAAATGCTTAAATCTAAAAATGCTGAAACAGGCCAACGATTCATTATCACAAACGTTTGGTGATTGTTACCTAAAGTAACGTAACTACAACGTAACTGCCTTGTCCGACTGGTCTGTTAATTATAACGAGGTGGCCGTAATATTGTAGCAGAATACGCAACGCACAAGCGAAAATCAAGCCCTACTACAGCCAATAATGCTGAGCAGGCACTAGTATGCTGCAGTGTTTTCAGAATAAATGCATGTGAAGCAGTAAGACGCCACTCATCGAAGTGCAGCTGGCAATCGCGGAGGCGCCGTAGCGCCGCTGCCGAAATGGCGCGCGCTTGTGGGTCTTTGTACGGGGATGAGTAACGGGGCTGGGGTGGGCGACAACGAACAAAGAAAATGCGGAAGCAGAGTCTGCTTGTTGGTTTATGCGTGTACCGGCAAGATGTGTCTCGCATATACGTTTACTGCGCATGAACGCTATTTTTTGGCGCAGTGCACGTACGTGCTTTTCGCTGGCAGATTGTTTATAAAACGCCCATTAATCTTCGGCATAAATGGTTTTGTGTATAATAAGAAACAGCACCTAATATTAACAGAAGGTATAAAATCCCCCTATGCTGGTTGCCTAATTCGAAAATATTTTGATGGAACCCACTAGTCGACGTCACAGTCACTGCTTTGGGGTTCTCTGTCGTGTAAAGCAAATTTAAGCTCCAAAGCTCCAAGATATTTGAACCAACAGCACGGGAAATTATAAAACAAACTTCCAGTCATGTGCGAAAATTAAACTGCAAGCTAAATTGCCGCAAAGGCAAACGTGCGATCGTTCGCAATGCTTCCGACAACCCGTGCGGCCGAAGGGTGTCCTCCTTTGACGTCATGACGGGCGCAACCAATCAGGGGCGTCAAAAGACGAAAAGCGCGCGTCTTTCAAACGGGGCCGCGCTTTTTGCAAGATAAATGCCACTTGGACTCATTTACGATAAATTTCAATGTGATATTCGGAATCAGCGCGCAAGAAACTATATAACTGTTAATCTAACTCAAATTTTTTGGAAAGCGCTTCAGCTTCCCTTTAAAGAAGAAATATTAGACAGGCTTTCCAATTCGCACAAAAGATGCATACTAGCTTTGGATATCAAAGGAGCCTTTGATAATGTTAACCACCAAGCCATTCTTCGTGGACTAGCCTCAATTGACTGTGGCCAGAGGCTATATAACTATGTTGCAGCCTTCCTGACAGGACGCACGGCAACCATCGGAATAGGCCACCTCCGTTCAAGAACATGTAAAACAATACCAAAGGGCACTCCACAAGGTTCGGTGATATCACCTCTCCTATTCAATATAGTAATGAAAGCTCTCCCTCGAATACTCAGTGACATCCCGCATCTACGGCATGCGCTTTACGCAGACGACTTCACCCTTTGGACCCCCACGGGATCAATGGGGGAGCAACAAGACGCCCTTCAATTAGCCATCGACAAGGCACACGAATACCTTCGAGCTCGATGACTACAATGCGCCCCAGAGAAGTCAGCTTTGCTTACTCTAATATCTGGGAAAGCTACGCAGAGGAAGAAAAGCATCCCTGAGCCCGAGCTCACAATACAGGGCAAACCAGTTCCCAGTGTGCCTCATCTGCGTATTTTAGCGCTTGTGATTCCTAAAAATGGATCAGGAATGCATACAATTGCCCTTCTCAACCGCACTCTCAGCCAGCTAATGCACCTCATGCATCGGGTGTCGAATAGAAGGTTTGGCTTGCTGGAGTCGGATACCCTGCGCATCATACAGGCACTGCTCATAGCAGGGTCGCATTTGGCATTCCCTGTCTTGTCCTTAAAACAACGGAGAAAGCCAGATTGAATACTATAATTCGACAAGCTTACAAGATCGCCTTAGGACTACCATCAAAGACATCAACGAAAAGGTTGCTCCAACTGGGAATACATAATAGCTGGGAGGAGATAGAGGAAGCACACCGAACCTCTCAGCTTGAACGACTGAAGCTGACTCACACGGGAAGGACGACTTTACGACAGCTAAGATATGCGACGCCACCCAGGCAAGACCACAAGATACGTGTTCCATTAGAGATTCGACAGCACATCCGAGTTCTACCGATACCAAGAAACATTCACCCCGTTCATAACAAGGCACGCCGCATCGCTAGAGCTAAAGCCGTCAACACCAAGTGGAAATAACCCAACAACAAGATTCAGCGACGCAGCCATATATCCAAATCAACCAGCACACGCCGTCTGCGTTGTTAACGTGGCCGGTCAGGAAATGACAGCTATGACTGTGCGTACAGCCTCAACAGAAGCTGCAGAGGAAGTTGCAATTGCCCTGGCTGCCACGACCAGCAAGGACTTTATAACTGAGTCGCAAGCGGCATGTCGAAGTTATCAGCGGGGGCGCATCTCTACACCAGCACTGACCATTCTGAAAAATATTGCAGAGCTACCTGATATGGAAATCGTCTGGGTTCCTGGGCATGCATCCATCGACGGTAATGTAATGAGGCGGCTCACACCGCTGCCCGTGCGTACATACACCGGGCCATTACCCGAGACGGAATGTTCTCCGCTGACACCAAAACGGACCCACTTCTCCGGTACTCAGACGTCCTGGGACATTATAGGCTCGGCAGAAGAGTATTCCCACCACCTCATCCTCAATTAAGCAGAGAAGAAGCCACCACTCTTCGGCGATTGCAGACAAATTCTTATCTACCCGACTCAGTATCCCTCCCTTTGCAATTTCTGTCCAATGCCGGGCACCCTGTACCACCAGGTATGGGAGTGCCAAAAAACATCAAACCTACCCCCAATCCCCATCCCAACTTTTGAGCAGTGGATGGCTCGTCTGGTCGATCCGGACCTTGGACACCAGCAAGAACTGGTCAAGAGGGCCTGGACGGCAAGTCGCAGCCTGGGTATCCCGGAATAAGGATGCCCTCCACCGGGCGAGTGCCCTGCCATAAGCACTTATGCTCAATAAATGTTTATTCTCTCTCTCTTCTTTGACCGCCCTTTGAGTGTTTGGCGGACCCCTGAAACACCCTTGGGGACCTCCTGAGGTCTGTGGACACCCATGTGAGAATTACTGCTTCAGTAAATGGCCTAATTTTTCAAGTCCATCCGACTTTTGTTTGCCGTACACAGCTTTGTATACAAAGTGCTGTACAGTTAGGGAAAAACCATACGAAGCAACTGGTGACATCAAAAGTAAAAGTGCTCCCGGGTTTCATGGTTGTCGCAGGGTTTCATAATAGACAGTTTCGCATATTTTTTATTTTATACCTTATCTAAACCATGCAACGTGTTCCGTGGATACACAAGCATCGTGGCGAGCCGTCACTCGAGCAAAGATTTAAACAAAAAGAAAAGTGAAACGCAACTTGCATTACCTCGGGCCGCAACTAGTTCCACGAACATACAGACTATAGCCGCTTTAGGAATGTGTGTAGAAAGAGTTGGCAAGGGAGAGAAGGGGGTGTGCATAGCGTTCAATGTCGTAGGATGTGGGAGGGGGGGAGAGAAAATGGTACACCCGGGCCTACCCCTTTGTACGTCTCTGGCAGAAGTAGCCTTGCGTCAGACAAAAAATATGAAAAAAGAATCGTAGAGGTGCAAACACAAAAGAGGCAAAAAATAGCCGGAATAAAAAGGAACACATCGTGCAGGTGCTGGGCACTCTAAGCGAGCGCTCTACCACCTGTGCTACACCCCCGACAGACAGAAGCAGCAGACGTACGTGGCTTTATCGCTTCCGTTTTACTGTCGTCCTTGTCTCCGACTCAAAATGAATCCGATTGTGTGCCTCACGAAGGTTGTGCAAAGATGCCCAGGGGACTTGGCAAAGTGCTTTCTTGTCTACACCATTGTGGCCTCTTCGTGTCGGGGGTGTAGCTGAGATGGTAGAGCTCTCGCTTAGCATGCGAGAGGTACTGGGATCGATACCCAGCACCTCCACGACGTTTTTTGTTTGTTTCCTTTCAAGGGAATATGGTTTTGTATGGTATTTCAATTTTAATGGCGCAACCCCAGCGATGACTATATAGCGCAAGAAACCAATTTGTGGTTATTTTACTGTGCACGTTTACTGAAATATCAATGCTATGGGTGTGATTTGCTTGCAAACGTTACCATGCAGGTCTATATGGCCACCTAAATAGAGCAACCTAAATACAAGACGATTTATTTATTTATTGATACTTAATCCCACTTTGGGATTTTGGCAGGAGGGTACAAATGATGAGGATATCACAAAAATGGAAACAACAAGTACATAGGTACATAAAAAAAGAATAAATGGCATAATTTCAGCACTAAGTTAAACATTATCTAAACAAGGTAAGTGAAGGCTGTTGTACTTGGGTGTTAGGAAAAGTGTGTTAAAATCATCTTTCACTGTTTTGAGGATTTCCCTGTTCACACCCCACATCGTAAGCAACCAAAACTGCCTGGCCAAACCATGGGCCATTAGGCGACAGCCAACCATGTCGCCCTCTGCTCTGGCACGGCTAAAAATGTGGGCCCTACCGTAGGGATTAACATTGGCCTAGGTTGGCCCTACCTACGGCCTCAAATGTTTGGCCGACCTCAGTACGCTTTTGAAAGGTACTCCAAATACTGGCGTGAGTTCTGATTGTATTCAAACATTGCAAGAAAAATAAAATTGTGTTCTGGGAACATACTGTTGACACCGATATGGGCAACACTTTTACTTCCTTTAAAGGAGCCATGAAGAGAAAACAAAAGTTTGTTTTATTCGAAAGATTAGGTGTTTCATAGTACCCCAAGCGCTTTCCCGGAAGCAAATGATGCTTTATTCACTGATAAATAAGGCAATTTAAGCCAAAATTTTAAATCTCCCGCTAAAATTGAACATTCCGTGACGTGTACAATGGCGTCATAGAGCCGGTCCATGAAACAGGTACTTAGTATGTCGACTCCATATAGCACCCACACGCGGGAGTCGATCGAGACGGCGGCCATTTTAAAAATACTAGTAAAACCTAGTGCACCCGCAGCCCTAGTCATGGAATCGCCTGATCCGGAGAACAAAACTCTCGCCGAGGAGCTCGGGCTTGCATTTAACAACCTCACACCACAATAACGCTCAATGCTTCTAAGTGCACGAGCGGCAAGAGTTGTGGGATACGCGGTGGACGGGAAAGCGACCATTCCGCGATAGCCACAACAGACGAACGCCCAGCCGTCGGCACCGCTGCCTCGTCAGCCCCGTCGCGACGGACGAATATAGACTGGTACGTATGTGCCGTATTTTGATTACGGTTAATAATAGTTCAATTTCAGTAGCAGTATCACTTATGCCAGTTGGCCGGTGTCGTGTATGGAAAGCCGTTCGCGCGAGCTCTCTGCTTCGACCATAAAGATACGAGCGTCAATGCGCGGTGTTTACGGCATTTTTTTCCCCAAGGTCAGAGCGATTTGACGAAGTCGGCAACGAGCGCCAGCATGTTCCAGGAGTGAGCTAACGTAAGGGTCCCTGCCGTAATTGAACAAACTGAAGTTTTCAGTGGTTGTAAACTGGAAACGAGCTCGTAACGACAGCAGCAAACCAACACCATTCGAAACTTACGCGACGACTGGCACTATCTCGTCGCTTCTTGCTGTTCCTTACTCCCCTCGTTTCTATTTTTACCTTTGCTGGTTGGCGATATGACGGCCAACCTCCTGTGAAGGGATTACGATACGAAGCAAGGTCGCGGCTGTGCGTGCTGGAACGGTTCGTTGGCCCCGAAGAGCCTCGAACCCGAAAATTCGTCTGCGCGACGGCGAGATGTCGAGCTCGGCCGCCGCGCTAGTTTCGTACGCATTGGCGCACACGCTTGCGAGTTCGTTCGGACCTTCAACCGTTTACTCCACCGTTCTTTGTCATAAAAAGAATGTGCAGTATGTTTCACGGGCATTTAGCTCGCTATGCAAGCTGTAAGCCCTGCCTAACATGCGTTTGCTTTTGCCGGCCTCCGCCAATCGCAGAGCTTAGCCCATGTGACGGCATAGGTTCTGTTGCGGGAAATGAGCTGTTGGGTCGCATGACCATTCCCGTTTTTCCTAATTATGTAGCTTATTTGAGCGAAGTTTGCGTTATAAGTGGCGTCGTTATGGTTCTAACGAGGCAATCTTTCGAATGAACCAAACTTGTGTTTTCTCTTCATGGCTCCTTTAAGAACAACAGGTATTGTGGTACAGATAGCACCCCGATCACGTAAAGTTTGTTCTCACTTTAATAGCACCAGAACTTACATTAATAACCTTCCCAGAACCAGTGGATATATCAACCGTTTCTTTTACAACGCAGATGCAAAAATGTAAGGTAACTGAGGTATGAATGTAAGGTATGAATGAGGAGATAAAAATAGCATGTCAATTAAGTTACAGACCTATTTTTATATTACCGCATATTTTTATCGGTTCTGTCTCGGGCCCCGCAGGGGGTACGAGGTGCTGCCTAATATATGTTATTTCACTGTAAGAATTAATTTAAAATACAGTTAATTTAAAATACAGTACAAGGGAAAAATATTAAAAATATTAAAAAATTAAAATACAGAACGCTGTTGACCGTGCCAGGGTGGAGAGCGGCATGGTTGGCTTTTCCCTAATGGTCCATGGTTCGGCCAGGCAAATTTAGTAGCTTTGGATGAGTGGCGTGGACAGGTAAATCTTCAAAACGGTGATGAATGATTTTAAACCCCTTTTCCCTATTTGAATTGTCTTGTACTTAGGTTGCTCTATTTAGGTAGTCCTATACACACGCATGGCAGCTGTTTTCGAGCAAATCACACCCATAGCGTTGATATTTTATGAGACGTGACAGTAAAATGACCACAAATAGGTTTCTTGCGCTATATTGTCATCACTGCGCTCGCGCAATTAAAAAAAATACTATACAAAAGTAGCCTCCCCTGCAAATAACAAACAAAAAGCGACTGTGGAGGTGCTGGGTATCGATCCCAGTACCTCTCGCATGCTAAGCGAGCGCTCTACCATCTGAGCTACACCCCCGACACAGAAGAGGCGACAACGGTGCCGACCAGAAAAAACCAAGGCACTTTGCCAAGTCCCCTGGGCATCATTGCGCAACCTTTGTGAGGCGCGCAACCGGATTTATTCCGAGTTTAAGACAAGGACGACAGTAAAACGGGAGCGATAAAACAACCTACGTCTGCCTCGTGTCTTCGTCGGGGGTGTAGCTCAGATGGTAGAGCGCTCGCTTAGCATGCGAGAGGTACTGGGATCGATACCCAGCACCTCCACGATGTTTCATTTTGTCTAACTTTGTCTGTTTTGTGTTTGCTCCTGTACGGTTTTTTTTTTACTTGCCTGAAGCAAGGCTATTTCTGTCAGAGCCGTACCAAAAGGTATACGACCGGGGGGACCATATTCCCTCGACTACATTGGAAAGCACCCATGTAAGGCACCCAACAACCCCCCCCCCCCCCCCCCCCGCCTCCCAATGTCTCCTTTTACCTACATTTTATCATGGGAAGAGCAGCTAGCACCTCGCTACAAAATCAACTCGACATGATGGGGCCTAAGCAATAGCCGTAGCCGCTTGAGCCCTGGACTTCCTTTGTATTCCACGTGTGATTCCGCTCATTTCAACGCCCCCTACACCCCTTTGCTTCTGTTTTCATTCAATGAAGTTTGGCCGATAACGTCCAAAATCGTTTTTATTCATATTCTAAATAAGCAGGTAAATATTGTCACGTGTTTTATAAGAACGGACACTCTTGTGTAGGGGTACGCAACGGTGATCGACGACGGAAGAAACAAAATCATCGTCTTCGGATAGCGCGCGCTGATGCCTGGCTCCCGGTTCTCGAGCGTTTTTACGTTGCACCCTTCGCTCTCCCTCTTTGGTTTTTGTGCCTCTTTAAACTACTTGGGCCACCCCCACCACACGGAGCCCGTATTTGCTGTACGCTACAATATCATCATCATTCTGGTACGTGTTAAGCGAAAATAGACCACAAACTGTGACGTTCGTTTCTAGTTTCAGCGCGACAGAAAAAAAGTTTGCTGAGAATTTTTTTTTAAGACCTTCATCTATCGTCGGAGCACCCTTAATTAAAATACGGCGTTAGCCCGGCTACCGTGTTTAGAATCCCATTACCGTTTTCACTTTACCGGCTACCGTGAGAGAACATGTCCCGGTACTGTACCCGGTTGATGACCGGCACTACTGCGCATGCGTAGAGGCAGAAAAACTAAAACTGGTTGTGCGCATATGCACAGGTGTAGCGGATACCGTACCGGAACGTACGGGGACCGGTTCTTCGTTGTACCCCTTAACTCTCTGATACCTGCACATGCGCCAACAGTTACCGAGATCGAGCACGTACTAACCGGCAGCGGATTCCATATCGCCGCACGCGCCTTGCTGCTTGCGCCGACAGTGTGCCCTGGCGTCTTTTCCAGCGAATGCAGTGTTCTGGGGCGGCATTCTCCAGTTTTGTCCCTTTTGCGTCCCTTTCAAACGTGTACCTTTTGTCGAGCCCTGATTGGCTAAAAGCAAACAACCGGAAGTGACGTAACGCAAGCGCAACAAACGTACTGCCAACGCTTACTGCTTAACCGTTAACCGGAAGTACGTCACGATGAAAGGGACTCAAAAGGGACGTTTTCAAAAGGGACAGTTACGACAATACTGCCCCTGGGATGATTCCTATAAAAGTTATCTCCTTCAGCGCGTTTATTGTGTCATCGTTGGGAAGTGGTTCTGAGTAGTGCGACGAAGGACAACCTTTTCAGACGGGCGAACATGATATGGCCGCTCCTCCTTTGTGCTACGCCTCACCCGCCTCAAATAGTTCAGCCAAGTTCGAGTTTGCAAAGCGTTCTTCCGTCTCCTAAATCGGGCTGGACAAGGTTATGCAGGCTACCGCACAAGTATTAGTATGTTACTCGTACGTCGTACGCGATAAATGTCACTGAGGAAAGAAAACATTTGAGTTTGAAGCATAGGTGGGAAGCGACGCGAACCGAAGTTTCAATTGCACGCCGTTCACAATTCGTCCCCCACAAAGTGCCTTTACACATATTTATTTCTCTGCGCTTACAAACAATTTAGATGCACTGCTCTCGAAAGGCCACGAGACGCTCTGATGGCCGCATATGGTAGTAGCGCTCACCACGATGCTCGTGTACCCACGGCGTCACATACCTGACACCAGCGCGCTGTTTAGAAGCCAGCTCCACGCAGTCTTCAATTTTGCTTCGGCCGGCGACCGGTCGGCGACATGGTTGGTAGTCCCGGGGCGTCCGTCGGCCCGCGAATCGGTCCCGTCGTCGTCCGAAGCGTAATCGGTGGTGCTTCCGTCGGTGCTGAGAAACTGCGCGAGGCGCGTGACCTCGACTTATCTTGAAGGTCAAAGAGACGGTACCATGCGTTTCCTGCGTCTCTCCAATGGTTGACAGGCGCAGACGGAACAGACGACAGTACATCGAATGAGCAGATGAAACAAAAGTAGATTGAGTGGATGCAAAAGTGGGCGAGCGACCAAATTTAACAAAAAAGCAGACCAAAAGCAGATATGCACGAATGTGCAATTGAGGACTGCAAATTTAATAAACGATTTTCGAATGTGGATATTATTGCTTGCATGGAGCTTTCAAAACAGCTACAAAAAAGATTTGTTATTTAAGGACTTAACACATTTGAGCGTTTAAATAATGGTGCTCGATCAGAAAGCAGTGGTTGAAAAGTAACTTAACAAGGAAAAACAGCAGTGGGGGAAAATATTCGCATACATTGGAATGAAGAAATGCGAGCCAGCCCCTCCACACATTGTGCGCAATGGAATGTACAAGTTCTTATTATTGCGCACGTTTTGCTTTTCATCCAGTATGCAGAAATGCTGCCTGGCTTCAGTTTGACAGCCAAAATCAAAGGTGTTGCCACGTTTTGGAACCAACTGCAAATTTCAAGCGCTCCACACAATCTTCCATTCATTTTAAACAGTTACCAATACTCGACATTCAATGAAACGCAACATGTACTTCAAAAACTGTAAATTGACATTGGTATGTAGTTAATGTGTTTTTATATGTTACTGATATGTTTTGTATGATGCCTGTATCTTTTTATTAAGGTGCTAGCATGTAAATTTACATTTGCTAACTAAGCTTTCTTTACCCATATCTATCCCTGTACTGAGTACTGTCGTGCAGTGGCTTACTCGGCCCCATCAAGACGTGCACGACAGCTTTCAGCTCAGAAGGCTTTCTTGGGAACCTCTGAGAGAAATAGAGAATTGAAATTAAAATGAAATATGCTTGAGTGGTTTCTCAAATCATTGAAAAGAAGCTAGGTATGCATGACCAGCCCCTTCCTGCAAGCATTGCAAGTTCATGACAGAAAACACCTTTCTGTACCGTAAAATGTTACACGAACGTGTAAAATTTGAGCTCGCATTTGAGCTCTTGAGCTCGCATACACAATTGGCATACACTCGTTCCGCAAAAGTCTTACATGCGTTAGGGCTTCCTGCGCAGCTTTGCCGCCATGCGGAAAAGCCAACCCAAAGGGGCCCGCTGTTCGGTGAAGTATGAAAGTTCACATGTCGTGCAGGAGAGCAAACTTTCACGTCTCTATTCGTAAATTTTAAAGCGAAGCTTTTAGTGTCCTCACTGGTGCAGTTGTACGCCAATACGCCCCGCAGGAAAGACGAGGAATGATCGTAAGTGAAGTTAAGAGAAAAAACGCTTCCCGTGGTCGGAATCGAATTTAGGTCCTTTGGATTATGAAACCGGCGTCAATCCGATTTCTCCATTTCGACATGGTCGAAGCAAACGCCAAGCAGCAGGTACCAATTCACCCTGTACACCCCAAATGCAAACATTAGGCCTACGGAATGCACACCCAAGAGTTTCTGTGGGTATCCTAGAAAAGTGGTGCGTACCTCCAGATTAACACATACTCAGTGTGGGATAGGCCAACCAAAGAATCCATCACGAGAAAGCTTCGTGTTCAACCAGCGCCCGTCGACAGACGGAGGGGTGCATGATTTTTTAATATTCAAACACCTGGAATGGTAAAACTGCCCCGAGAAGTGAATCAGAAAGCAAACACCTACCATGAAGTATGCAACATTCACAAACCTCCGGTTTCCCAAGAATCAGTGTTCGTGGGATTTTTCAAGTTGTCATCGTAGCTCGCTTGCTGGGCCCAAGTAGAGCCGCACGGCATTCCATCATAGCGGCTGTCGTCACGGCATAACCCAGAGGCTTCGAAAGCCAAGCGGTTTATATAGTCATAAGCGTTCAAAACTCGTGTGCCGCTGGAACTCGTCATAGATTTCCCTTTTGTTTAGTGCAAAGAAAACTGCAGGTACATTTGAGGCAAAATACACATAACTAAGTTGCAGCGCCCGCGTTCATTTAGTTGGGAATGCTCGCTAGGTTGGTTTTTACACTGGTAAGCGAAAAAAAGTGGCAGTACAACGCTGGCACGTGCGGGAGGAAAAGCAAGCACAAAAAGAACAGAACTCCCGCTGGCGCAGTTTCAGGCAGGGGGCGCCCGAACACTGCGGAGGCGGGAAATTCGAAATGCGTTGGACAAACCTCTGTTGAATTCATCGGGAGAGGAATGAGACGGCGGCGAAGAGCGTGATGGGTGGTGAGAGTGAGCGGATAACAGCGCCACAGCCCGTTCAACAGCTTTCACACCGAGTGGAACAGCTAATTTTTTCCTTTGGCATGGATTTCTTCGAGCGACTTCTCTGCTATACTGTGTTTGCGCTTGTTTCATCTTACTGCGCAATTATCGCAGCCAGGAGGCTGGCACACATCACAACCTCCCTTGCACGAGCATTCTGGGTGACTGCTGTGCACCTATACTACTCGTGTCCCACCCCGTTCAAGTGTCACGCGGCAGGCACGATTCCACAACTTTTACAATTCGAATTCACATGTTTGCGAATTTTGCAAAGGGAGCACATTAGCCCCCAAAGCTCCCGATACTGGCCTCATCCTCCAAGTCGGCATGGGCTACAAAGGGACGACAACTTTTGCTCTACCACAGGCAACATGCGGAGGTAGCAAAGACCAATTAAAAAATACGAAAAGCGGGAATGTCAAACTCGGTAGTGCACTGGGCTGCGACTGTGGAGGCCCAAG
The DNA here is from genome assembly GCF_048455015.1 of Haemaphysalis longicornis. Taxonomy (NCBI): domain Eukaryota; kingdom Metazoa; phylum Arthropoda; class Arachnida; order Ixodida; family Ixodidae; genus Haemaphysalis; species Haemaphysalis longicornis. Next base: position 131,710,330 of record NW_027526385.1, on the reverse strand, counting down.
TTCCAATCCCATCATACTGCGCATGTTTTTCCGTTATTCTCTACAGCAGCGGCCATTTTCTTGAGCGGTCACCAAAAGGGCACTTTACAGAATGAAGCACTTAACGTGCAGTATTGGCCAGCTCAAACGGGTAATGGCAGCAGCAGCCACATTTTAGTACATCATATCTTACCTAAAATTGTTTGGGCTGGGAGTGAAGCATACGGCAGTCAGTCAAAATTGCTTATGATCAATTCATTGCTCATAATTGCTCACGACAGAATTGGGCAATAAATTGACTCGTGAAAGCCCAACATCTGTTGAAGTGACCTCAAACGGAGCAAAATATATTGGGGCAGGCTCAGAAACACTTAACAGAAGTTAAGCAAATCCATTTAATCGGCCTTAGCTTGCCTGCAACAGGAAAAACAGAATGTACCACACAATTCAACCACTGCTTTATGATGTTAACTCCATATCCAAATCTTGGTTTCTGTCTACCTGGCGGTGAAATCAAACTTTTTGGTTGTTCACAGTTAACGGTTAGAAGTACCTCCAAGGGCTTGCAATTGTTCCGTCAGTGCTGGCGTGAGCAAATCAAAGGCCAGGATTGTGCAAGAGAAAAACACCCCTCCCAAACAAACCAAGAAATAAGCGTAAATTAGCTGAAACAACTCTGAACATAGTGTGTTGCGACGGTAATTGGGACACTTTAAAAAAATATTCCTGAGCGAACCGCCGCTTTGTTCGCGCTCAAACTTCACACGAAGGTCGCATTTTGTGGTCTATTCTGTTTGACACCGGGAACGACGACGGTACTTACCTGTTTATCCTGAAAATAAATAAAAACTATATTCACCTATGGGAAAATGGCGGCGATTTGGACGTGCGAGCCCGAAAACGGGGTTTTCCGATCGTCTGTTAGCTCATTTCTAGGTGCATTTTCTGATCGTCTGTTGCACCATTTGGCTCCATACGTGAATCCCAAGCATGCGTTTCACTCTGCAGGTGGTTCAGTCATTCCAACATCAACTTGCGCTGGCTCGCACATCCAAATCAGCCGCCATAGGTGAAAATCGTTTTTATTTATTTTCAGAATACACAGGTAAGTACCATTGGTGCTCCCGGTATCAAACAAAATAGGCAACAAATTGCGACCTCCTGGCAAGTTTGAGCGCGAACAGAGCGGCAGTTCACTCAGGAAAATTTTTTAAAGTGTTCCAATTATCGTCGCAACACCCTGTACTACTATGCATTCCTGACTTTGGTGTGGTAAGGCAATTAAAGGGCATTCATTTGAGCGTTCCTCTAAGCAAAACACTCAAGGCTCTCAACGCAAAACGGACACACCCACACAGAAATTCCGGGTTCAACTGCACAAGTGGTCAGACTTGTGCAAAAGAGGCTTGTACGCTCCATTTATTTTTTTTTCTGTTTTGTTAGGGCACTTACAGAACCCCGCCCCATGGGTCTCAAAGGTAACACAGCTTGTCTCACTCATCAGCTCAGTTGGCGCACACTCAGAGCATTACATTATGAATTTCTCAAAAAAAATTAGGATGTCAAGCCGGCTCCGCAGGTTAAAAAATGAAGGCCAAAGTTCTTCAGCAGCAAAAAGCGTCTTGCCTCTCACTGGCACTGTTTTGTCGCCGTTTTTCTGTGACTTAACTTAGGCAAAAACAAAAAATGCGTAGCAGAAGTCCATTAGCAGAAAAAAGAAATGAACGGACGAACGACGCACACTGGGACGGGTGGTAGCAGGAGGCATCCTAAACAAAAAAATACGCCACTCCAAATGTCTTCAAAACGGTGTAAAAAAAAAATGGGCGAGAGTTTTGAGGATAGCGGCCGCTGCCGTGGTCACGTCTTCTTCCCTAGGGCTTTGTTGATGCTTTCTGCCTTGGCTTTCCGCTCCGCTTCTTTCGCTGCGAGAGAGAGAGAGATAGAAAAAATAACTTTCAATTTTTACCCTCAAAAAGCTTCAGTTTATGTTTCTACTATGAGAAACAGCTTCCAAAGTTCAATAAGGTTTAAAATGCTTGACTTTGGCCAATATATAAGCACAGCCAACCTCACAATGCCTTACTGCAGCAAAAGCACGTTAATTCGAACTCAATGGGGATGCAACATCAGTTCGAATTACTGAAAGTTCGAAATAGCAGGGGTGGACGCAGACTTGAGTTTTTTGGAGCAGGTTTGGAGCACCAAACGGGCAAATTTCAGAGCAATGCAAGTCTGTTTGGGAGCAGATTTTCAGGGTCAAACATCATTTACCATATTTACTCGCATAATGATCGCACCCCTGAAGTTTGTCGTCAAAATACGAGTTCTATTTTTATTTTCCGCGAAATGATCGCACCCTGAACTTGCTGCAGCCATATGCCGTGTGTGTGCCAAGTCGAGCTGACGACGGTCGTGCTCACCTATGTTTCCTCCTCTTTCAAAGCGGACATGGCTACGTCATTGCCGCAGACTTGCCGATATTAGCGATATCGGCACGCATGAGTTCATAATTGGTGCGGAAGAAACTCGCACTAAATGCACATAATGTACTCACAAGACAAAAAAGAAAACGCGCTCAGCTTGCTGCGTCGGCAGCCGTGTCTTGATGTCCCACACTGTGACATCAGCAGCCACTTATTGGTCGACCTGTTCTCACCTCGCAGCAAACTCGTCCCAGCGCGTTCCGTAATTCATGAAAACACTAATTTTGAGTCTGGCGGTGGTCCGTGGCTGGCGGTGGTCTGTGGAGTTTTTATTATCTTCTTATTGTTTATTATGTTCATGAGACGTACCACAAAAATTCTGACCTCCAACATGCTTGCGTTTTCTGCGCTGAAACTTTTTTCGCAAAAAATTTACCTCACGTAATGATCGCACCCCTAAATTTGCATCATATTTTTGGAAAAAAAAGTGCGATCATTACGCGAGTAAATACGGTATCTGCATTTTTAAAACTTCTGGTAAACACAAACACACAAACAGAAATTTCATATGGTTCTTACTCAACGCATAATACTAAACTAACTACGCTTTCGGCAAATTAGAAATATGCCCCCATAATTAAACATCACCGCTGACCAAGGAGGTTGAGGCAAAACTTCTGGAGTGGAAGCGGTGCCCAGCTGTTGAAGCTTGCAGCCGGTATATTGCTCCAGGCAGAAAACGTGTTGGCCATAAGAGTTTCATACTGATATCTACTAGAGGGAAATCTGTCGCTGCAGTCGTGGGCCGCCGTGGGCAGCGCCATTGCCACCAGAGCTCTTCTATGTAGGCAGTTGCGAAACTCCGCCTCAAAAAACGGCCCGCACCTGGACCCCCCTGCTTTGGATCGTGCGTACCGTGGCGCCACTGCGGCCGCCACATGCACTGTCTACAAAACAAACTAATTATTCAAACTGTCAGTTTAACGTTACATTTTGTTTTAAAGTGCATAGTTCTTTATTTTTGTGCTTTCATAAGTTATTTATTGCTATCTTAACTCCGATTTTTTGGTGGCGATTATTTCTGCGTCCGCGCATCTGCCTCGACCAATGGGCGCTTGTGTGGACACTCCGGCACGACATAGGTCCGAAGTGAAGTACCGAATTTGCAGTTATTGTTTGGCCTACAGCTCATTGTATGCCAAAACTAATCTAGTAGCCAATCAAGCAGCTCTAAATAATCAGTTTCAGCTGGCATAAAGCCGTCGAAGCGACTTATTTATTTTTTTGCCGCCAGAAGACCGAAGAGGACACGCAGCAGACGACAGTGCGTAAGCGACGGTTGACCCCACGGTCGCATTTCTCTTTGCTACTTTTCCTCCGTATGTATATAAAACACTTGCATAGTTCAACACATTGGGCTCCTTCGGCATAACAAATTTACGTAAGCACTCAAATACCATTTTTCGCCTACATCATCGAGCGGCGAAGCAAGTTGTATAGTTTATTTTGTCACCAAAAGATGGTGCCACTGTAAAACAAGATCCAAAGCAGTGGACCAATCGTAGGGCCACTTCTTGATGCATGGGGCCTATGGGGAGTTTCGCAACTCCTATATCAAGTAACTCTTGATTGCCGCTAGCGATGTTCCTGGCCTACTTCGCTTAGCTAGCCATACGGCTTCTTTTTTGTCTCGAAGCCAAAATTGACAAACAAGGGTAACATTTTTTTCTTGTTCATTGAGCATGAAGCTTCTACATAATCACTGACAAATTAATCTTTTTGGAGGTTCAATTTTATAATAACAAAGCAATTTTGATGAACCTTCTGCAGTAATATTGTTGCTTTTTCGCAGCCAGAGCCAACTTTCCAGCCTGTTCGTGAGCCATGCCAAGGACAAGTGGAACGTGCCTGCCCCGGTACATGACGGAACGCTTGCCGAAGCGCAGCTCCCATAGACAGTGGCGCCAGATTTCCCTCTAGTGTATGTTAGTATGAAACGGTATGGTGGTGGCCACTTAAAGGGACCCTGCAACACTTACCATCGACTACTAGAGTGTATTTTGGGGTAAAGTCTATTGTCCCAGCAATCTCCTCCCTCAAGAATTATGAAAACCCGTTCACTATCACCGAAACTACGCGCGATAAAAAATCGCGCATAAATGTTCCCTCTCAACTCAACCGTGGCATAGAACCGCGGACAACGCGACGAAAGCTGCGCGCTCTCTCCCGGAGAGGGGGGCAGCGCGCGCAGTTCTGTTCGGCGGCCTTCGATATGTCACAGGCCGGGGAGTTTCGTCCTTTTCCCCGCAACGTAGACGGGTCTATTTCCGGTCTGGTGGCACAAAAAAGCAGCCATGGTGGCCTGCTCGTAAGCAAGTGCTCAGGCTGGTAGGGCGTTTTTGGGGCACTAAACGTTTGTTGTCGAGTGGGCTCGTTGAAAGTGGAATATTTAGTTTGTCACTCAAACTCCGTGCGCACTCAAAACAAAAGAAACACCAAAAGCATGCGGACAGGTTCAGACATAGAAGAGGTTCATACACAGCGCCAACAACGGCTGATCGTCACAGGAAATGCCAGAATTTAGCCGCGAAGTTGACCAGCGACAGCCAATAGGACAGCCAGGACAGCCATGGCCCGATTGACGTCGCAGAGGCCATGCCAGGGGTGCATAATGAGGAGAATTGAAGAGAGCGCGGTTGGTTTTTCCTCGTCTTTCACGGCGATTTGCGCGCTTACCGCTTCACGTGCGCGTGTAATATTTGGCTCAGGTGTTCCTGGAAGTCTAATCTAAACGTCGCGCAGGTTTACTTGCACTGCACGAAGAGTGTTGCAGGGTCCCTTTAAAGCACATGGAGCAGTTAAAGGGACACTGAAGTGAATTTGTCAAGCACCCGGTTTTGCTTGCACTGCGTAGACTGGCTCAAATTACCACACTTTTCATCGTTTATCCGGTTGATAAGTCGTGAATTATTTTATAAAGCGGGAAAGAAGAAAAACTACCATGCACGGTCTGTGGCGGCCGCACCAACTAGAGCTGTGACGTCGCGAGGAGATGGCACTGTGATTGGACGATGTCCGAGGTTAGCATTCAAACAAGTTTCGGTTTCGGTTCTGTGAAACAACATGCTTGACAGTCGACGGCATCGTTTGGATGGGCATTCTCGATATCTCAGTAATCGCCGTACCGCCCTTCTGCCATATTGTCGGCTGTAAAATGCCCGAGATAAGCCTCCCAGGAGGGCTTGGAATAGTAGAAATCACTAGCGAGGCCTACGCAGTGCATGAACGCCCTCCGCGTCACCGCTGACGCTCAAATGCCATGCGCTTTTCCCGCATATTCGGGGCTTGCCTCACTCATGCCTGTATCGTAAAAGCGTGTTCGCACCAGGCCAAGGGTGTGCTGATTCAGGTCTGTGCCCACTGCCCGCAAGCAGTCGGTGCTTGTGGCAACAGCACGCTAACGAGAACTCGCTAGCGCGTCAGTGGCAGTCTGCGGGCGTTCTGCGAACTCGCTCGTGGAGCAGTGAACGTTACAGCTCAAAAATGGTGAACTCAGTTTAGAAAACATCGGCCGAAAACGAAAAAATCAACTGGCAAAAAAAAAAAAAAAAAACGATGTACCCTCGGGGATTCGAACTTGCGACTTGCAAAACGAAAACCTAGCGCCTCAAACCACTCGGCCACAAGCCAGCTCTGCCGAGGTTGGATATATAAGGTATATAATGTATAACCAGTTTACACTTTTATTTAGTCGTATCATTTGAAGTACTTTAGGTGACTATTTGTTGTATAGCGCCCGTACAGTAAGCATCCCCCAAGTTTCCACAATATCTCACGTCTAGCAATTGCATTTCTTAGACGGAAAAGCGTTCGCAGATGCTTAGTCGTGCTGCTGGCCGCTGTGCTTGTTCGCCCAGCGCAAAAAGTGCTTCCCGCACCCTAGTTTTACGCTGTATGGTAAAAATATCAGTTGATTTTATTTCCTTAGTACCTATATTGACTTCGCTGACTCTTCCCCCGCCTTCAAGAGGCCTTATATTTTCCTACTGGCGTACCAGTCAGCGAAGCGTCGCATGTGCAGCGCTTGTGTGAAGCGACCTTGACTTGGAGCTAGATACAGTGTACAAACTAACCAAGTAAAGAAAGGCACATTTTTCCATTCACAAACGTGTCCTGGCTTCGTTTCAACTGAGCAAACGAATTGCGACGACTCGTCGGCGGCCGGCGGACGAAACGCTGGGCCGACTGACTCTGTCTGAAGGCCGGGGAGCCGTGCAGTAGCGCAGCCAATTGCGAGCTCAGCTCCTCCTGACGTCACACGAAAGTGCCACAGAAAATGGGCGAGCACAAAGAGAGGAGGACAGAATTTTCTAATTAATTTTTCTACTAAATAAAATCGCGTAAACGCGCCCAGAGTGGTCGAAACATGGCCTGGGGACTCCGGACTACAATTTGCGCCAGTAATCCCGCAATGTTTACATACCGTATTTATTCGAATCTAAGCCGATAGTTTTTTTGAAATACTGATATATGAAACTCCAGGGTCGGCTTGCATTCGAGGATTTTGAAATACGCGCCAATTTCCAAGTGAAGTGGCGCGCAGCTAGCGCCACCCAGAAAAGAAAGTATTGTAGCCATTACTAGACGAGCCAGTAGCCACTTAAGGGCCATAGGCCGCCATTTTGAATTGTGCGGACAGTGTCCTGCGTGCGGTGTGGCCGTTGGTTTTGACAGCGCAAAAAGAAGCGGCGGCATTATAGTGCCGCTTTTAAAAGAAAAGTTGCTTTAGCTGCGGAGTTGTCGTCGAACGTTCAAGCCGGGCGGGACTTCGGCGTGGATGAAAAAAATGTCCGTGGTTGGAGGACGCAACGGGAGAGGATATTTGCGTGCGCTGCAACGAGGTTGGCAATCACCGGACCACGAGAATGCAGTCACCACGAAATGGAGATGGCATTGGCTGACTTCGTTCAGACGCGGCAAGCAGCTGCCCTTCCAGTAACGACGGAAGTGCTCCAGGCAAAAGCAAGAGAGCTTTTAAGGGAACGAGGCTTATCGCGGGCACACTTCAAAGCCAGTCGGGGCTGGCTGCAGAAATTCATGAAGCACTTCGGATTTAGCCTCAGTCGTCGAACCTCAATCGTCCAGAAGTTGCCCGGTGATTTTGAAGAGAAACTGATTGAGTTCCAGCACCGCATCTTCATGTTCAATAAACGTGTTTTCTTTTTGTGAACGCTGACCTCGCCTTTTTGTTCGGCCTACATTCGAGGTAATTTTTTTTTTTTTTTTTTTTTTTTTTTGCGCCTTCGGACTTTCGGGGGTCGACTTAGAATCGGGGCCGGCCTAGATTCGAATAAATATGGTACAGTGTCCCTTTAAGGTGGTTCCCCAATCCTCCCGTGTTAAAACGCTTTTGAAGTCTATGGTGATCTCGCTAGTCGCCTTCAGCGCGCTACCTCACTCGAGCAGAGCAGGTGCAGTTGCAACTGAAAACTTCCTGTATGTGGTGAATACAAAGTGTCATAAAACAGTAACAAGATGCTGTGTGAGGCTCCTAGGGATGGCTTGGTGCCTAAGAATGCACACATTCTGTTCTGGGGCCATCTGAAGCTTTGACACGACGGGCCAAACAATGCTGCGACAAGGACATGCACTCCTACGGTTTCCCAGTCTTTCCACGCACACCTATGCCAAAATCTAGAGTGCTGCGGCCACTGGGTGATGATACCTATTAATTACACCCATCGGAAGGACTTCTGGAAAAGCCTCTCACTTGTTGTCGGTGCAGTAGTGCCATATATAGTTGAACCCCTTTATAAGAGGCACGTACTGGGGAGCAGTTTCTGTCTCTCGTGTGCGAGGTCTCTTATAAGCAGGGTACCACATTTTCACTTACTGGTCAATTTAGTTCATTGTTGGCAGCGTACAACTAAAATAAGCACAATGGAACGCTACGGCATGTTGAAAAAGGCTTATCTAATTTACGTTTCGTCGCCACAATATATGAAATAGTTCTGAATCTTTGTTTGCTTCATGACTGTATTTGCAGTTTTTTTTTACGACAGATTCTACAAGCATTCTCTTCTTTCGTCGCTGTCTGCAGTAGACGAAGAACCGTAGACGTCGAGTTCACAGGCCTGATGAATAGCGAGAGCACACAGCATTTTCCGCTGTGTGCTTTGGCAATTCATCAGGCTGGCAGGACTTGACATCTGTGATGCTTCTTAATTGGGAGCTATGCAATTGGGAGAGCCCACTGTGCACTTCCGGTATTCCTGGCTTGCACAGAAGCCTTCTTGCGCGGTCGCGCTCGTACACATGGCAGTAAGCTTCAACCACTTTTGAACGTTGCATTTCCATTGGCAGGGCTTCTTGCCGTCGTTTCACAGCTGAGTGAACCACTCTGCGTGTTTGCTGAAGTTACGGTAAATAGCGACTGTGGGCATCTGTTGCCCCCTTTGATTCCACAGTGGACGCAACTGCTGTTGGCGACTGATGGCAACGCATCTAAAGTTAAAATGCCTGTTACAAGTGAGACTGTTGACCGAAATTCAAGGATAACTTGTCCTTTATAGGTGGTATTAATTGAAAATTTTAGCTGTCAGTTTCTTCGCTTGGCAACGCTAGAAATGGCCACGGACATGGCGCCGCTTGTGCCACTGCACCTGCACGCCGAAGAAAAAAAAAAACGCTGGCGTGCGTCGTCTGCTTTGTTTCCTCAACGGTGGTGCCAACAGAGTTGTTGTTAATCGCACTCGCATTAGAGTAGAGGCAGTACTTTGCGTTCGGTGGGGTAGAGTTTGTAACGTCCAACCCATATCATGGGCTTAGCACGGACAAGTAGCGCCATCCCGCGGAGGCCGACGTAACCAGTGACGGCGCTCTCACATGGTTGCCTGCATGCGTGCCTCGCTAGTGAATACAGGCTATAACCAACTATCTTCCTCATCCAATGTCTGTTATAAAAGAGGTCAGTTTAATGGTAAAGACAGGGCGGCCATCCATGTGGGTGAATAGTGTCTCCTACACCCATGCCTCTTATAATGAGGTTCAACTGCATATCAGAATGTGTGACACTGAAAGTGCATGGTTGCACATTCTATGATGATTGCTGCACTGAGCTATGTCCAGTCAGCTGCCAGCAGCTCTGAAAACTACTGTAAAAACCCGCGTATAATACGAGGTTTTTTTTCTAAATTTTACCATGTAAAATTTGTGCCTCGTATTATATGTGGATCCCAAAGTTCTCAGTCGAAAATTTGCACTTCCGGTTTCAGTCTCAGCGGAGGGTGCGCCATCTTGCGGTGGCGTTAGCCGGCTGCTGCTTCTCTCAGCCGCCGCCATTTTGATTGTTTTGACCAGGCGAAGGATCGGCACGTTCACCGCAAGTCTATCACCATACGATGTCGGGTGCACGAAGGCAGTATTCGGCTGCAATTAAAAGTTATTTTATGTGCCGAGACCATCGGGAGTTGCGCCGCAGGACGGCAGTTCGGCGTCACCAAAGGCAGCATTTGCGGGTGGAGAAAGCAACTGGTGCTTGGCTGGAAAAGGTCTGTGTGGTGTCGGCGGCCTGGAGCACTGTTGGGGGTTCCCATCAGTGTTCATGTTGGGCGCCTTTCGCTGCCACCTGGCCGATTCCGTGAAGAAGTTGTTACGCGAACCCTGAACCGAACTCATTGTCATTCCAGGAGGAATGACATCCCAGCTGCAACCGCCAGACGTTTGCATCAACAAGACTTTCAAAGACTGCATCAGGTCCTGCTACCAAGAGTGCATGAGGTCAGGAGACCGTAAATGACAGCTACCGAATGGCTGACGCGGGTTTCTCCAGCGGTGCTTTGTGGCTGGATCGCGGATGCGTGGGCCAGCGTATCAGAGGAGCTCGTCAGTCGCTCTTTTAAAGGAGCCATGAAGAGAAAATGCAAGTTGGTTTTATTCGAAAGATTTCGTGTTTTATAGTGCCCTCAGCGCTTGTCCGGATACAAACGGTGCTTTATTCACGGAGAAATTAAACAATTTAGATTAAAATTTTGATTTTCCCGCTCAATCGTGCGTTTTCGTGGTCCCAAATGACACCACAGGAACCGACTGCTCTGCAGCCTAGAGTACCTTCATTCACGCATCCGCCGTACAGGGTAGAGACACGTATACGCTGGCGCCGCCATTTTCGGTTGCTCGCTCGCCGCCGAAGCAAGTCATTGTGTCAAAACCGCGCTAAAATTATCGTCGCAACGCGGTTTACTGAAGAAGTTTGAATCATATTGTCTGTTTCGCGTTGCTAGGTCTCGTATGAAACGAAAAGAATAATGCGTTGAGCCCGTTGGCCCAATTGCGGCGGCACGGGACCGTTCAAAGGTTGTCTCCACCCTGTACAGCGGTGTTGGTCTGTTCCCGCTTTTCTTTACGTTCCGTAACCTAGATGGCGCCACCATACCGTTGGAACCGTTTGGTTTGTTTTTGCCCGCATTTAAACCTGGCTTGTTTTTGTTCTGGCAGAAAATATTCGTTACCTAAAACAGTGCTCGCTCGACAAATGGGGTCACGTAAGACACCGTTGCTTGCGTCAATCGGCCAGTGTCGTCTGAGACAACCCCAAGCCCCGTAGTGCTGTGCAGCTAAACCAAGCATGCTGTGCGCAGTACGAACAGCAGAACGCATCAGTACTTCTATGTTTACATGTGCTTTCGTAACTTCCACTGTTTGTCCCATCATTCTTATTGCTTTGTAAAGAATGTGCCCTAAATTTAAGCGCAAATCGCTCGTTCGTCTAGTTTGTAAGGTCTACCTAATTTGCGTCTGCTTCTGCCAGCCTCCGCCAATCGCAGAGCTTAGCTCATGTGACATCATAGGTTCTGTTGCGGGAAATGAGCTGGTGGGTCACATGAGCATTCCCGTTTTTCCTAATTATGTAGCTTATTTGAGTGAAGTTTACGTTAAAAGTGGTGTCAGTATGATTCTAACGAGACAATCTTTTGAATAAACCAAACTTGTGTTTTCTCTTCATGGCTCCTTTAAGAAATGGGCATCTCGAACGTCCTTGATGATGAGGACCACTTTCTGTGGGAAGACATTTCCGACAAGGCGACTTCAGGAGACAGCGGCAGCGAACCTGACGATGACTGAACGGACGTCGGGAGACAGTGCCAGCGAAAACAGACAATGACTGAATGGTAACTGCAGTGCAAATAAATGTTTTCTGTGCTCTTTACCTCGCATTATATGCGGATGAAAACTTTTTTTCTGATTTTGCTGTCTCCGAATTACACTTCGTATTATACGCGGGTCCGTATTATACGGGGGTTTTTACGGTAATAGCGACGCCACAAAGACATGCCCTGAAGATCAGACCCAGTAAGTGCACCTTATGGCAAAGATGATGACAGTGGCCTTTGAGCAAGCATTATTTGCTCGGTTGGTGCCTCATTGTTGGGCTGCGATCCGCTCAACAATCAAATTTAAGCTTTGTCAAAGAATACTACCAACTTCTGTGTAAAGATCAGGCTTCGCCAATTTCAAAGGAATCGACCAGAAAACTTGCATAGCAGGGTATACAAACGCAGAATGAGAGGACTAAGCTTTATAAATCTGTAAATGACAGATAGGAACCATAGTAGCAGAACCTGGCCCACTGGTTCAACTCTGTATTCTTTTGTATCTTTCTACTGTGTCAAGTTTTTAACAGTGCCCGTTTTATTTTTACATAGTTGACTGAAGGACTGTACGGTAATACAGTTAAACCTCGTTATAACGAGACGGGCTGTAACGAAATAATGGCTATAACGAGCAAATCGTAATTCCCCTTGAAAGTCCCCATAGACACCAATGTGTATAAAACCTCGTTTTAACGAGGTAAAATTTGCCCGTTATGGGATGTAACGAGCAGATTTCGTTGAGAAACAAAATTTTGAGCTAATTTTACAACAGTGCTCAACGCAGATTTGAGACAGTGCGTAACACAACAACTGTATTTAGCAGTTCAGAACTCCCGCCACGCATCCTCCAGCCACGCGTGCCTGATGTGCGCGAAGCTGGATGGCGCACCATGCGATGATTGCTGCGCCCGCGAAGCCTTTCCCACATGTTTCCCACCCTCCTCTCGCTGCGCACAGCATGCAGACAATGCACACGGCGCGCATGGTTGCGTCACCTCCCCCCTGTTCTTATCGCCGACGTCGCTGCGTTTTGTACTGTGTGTGTGTTTTTTCGGAGTTTTCAGAGTTACGTTTTATCGAGCTGCCCGTGTGATTCCAACAACATGAGTGTGACAGGCGGGAAGCGAAAGCGAAAGACTATCACGCTTGAACAGAAGACGGCTATGATAAAAGCCGTCGCATCGGGCATGAAGAAGGGTAAGGTGGCAAGGGACTTTGACGTGTCGACGAGTACGCTGTCTACCATCGTGAGCAACCAAGAGTCCATCGTCGGCGCTGTTGCACGTGGTGTGACAGGAAGCGCTAAGAGGATGAGGGCTCCTGCTTTTGAAGTGGTCGAAAGAGCCGTTTTTAAATGGTTTTCAGGCACACGGCCCGTGAATATGCCAGTGAGCGGCGCCTTGCTACAAAGAAAAGCCAGAGACTTCGCCTGCATCATGGGCTATGACAGCTTCATCGCAAGTTCGGGATGGCTCCAACGTTTCAAGGAGCACCACAACATTGTAGGGAGAGCAGTCTGTGGCGAATCCCGGTCGGTCGACGAAGCAGAGGCGGCAACGTGGGCGGAAGAAAACGTTGGGCGGCTGCTAGAAACGTACAGCAAGGAGGACATTTTTAATGCGGACGAAACCGCTCTCTTTTTTAAGATGTTGCCGCACAAGACGTTAGCCCTTAAGGTAGGTCGACACCTTCAAAAACGCATTTTTTGAAAAAAATGACTTTTTTTAAATTTTGCAATTTCAACATCTTTGTCTATTGAAGAATATTTAGAAAAAAAAATGTGCTGTTATCTTAATCGGTTCAAAAGTTATGACCATTTTTCAACCCCGCCGAGACGCATCCGAAACCGAAACTGAAGGTTTCCGATTACGCAGTATCTGCCATGTCGTCCTAAATGTTTCTTCGTATATACGTTACATAATGCTAATTTATTTAGCTACATTCTAAGCTTTTGGACACATTTCGGGATATTGTACATTTGATTTATTTCAAAATTTTCACTAAGGGGCAATGGGTGGCACACTCGTGTTCACGTTGCGCGCATTTGCATTGCCTTGCGTTCGTGTCTGGTTGTCCGTGCTTTTTCGTATGCCGTTTTAACCTCACGGATTTAGTTCTAGCCTCGCAAGGAGACCATTATAGTACTTTATAGTCTGCAGTTACAGTTATAGTACGAGGAAGGCGTGCCTGACCAGTGACTGTCACCCTAAGACGAAGGCTGCATATGAGTCAACTGTAAGACACGAAACAGGCAAAAAAAATGTGTGCGCCTCAGCTCGGCCAAACGGAGATCGTGCCGGTTACAAGGAGGGTGCAAGCTATCAGCCTGGCGGATTTTAGGCGCATTGACTGTTTCTTATAATACGTACAATAGGTGTGAACCTTCAAAGCCATTTTTCTCAAAACTTGATTTTTTGCAACCATTAGTTACGCGAACAGTGATAACTTTGCTTCTAGAAATTATTTTCTTATGAAACTTTGTGTGCTGTTGATTTATATATAGAGCTATGCAATCAAGCAGAATGACTGAAAACTATTGGTAACTTTTTATATTATGGCCAGTTGTGTGAAACCCAAACAAGCCGGATATCAAATTTTTGAGTCTTTTTATGATTACGCAACTTAGCTTAAAGATGTGATATTCTTGGAGGTTAGTTGCACAGGTTATTGTCTTCATTATGTTCCTGCCAAGTCGTGGTTGAATCGAACCAACCATTTTGTACTTATGACTGCTCGCGCAACATGCATATTTTGGCGCATTTTAATTTATATAAATTTTTTGTTCGACATTTTTAGCAATTTTATCTATTTAAAGTTTCTAACTGTATAAGCTTTACAAGCCAAAAATATAATTGTAACGTTTGGGCTACACCTGTCAATTTTTTTTTCGAAGGTGTCGACCTACCTTAAAGGTGAGCCGTGCCATGGCGGTGAACAAAGTAAGCTCCGGATCACGGTGCTACTTTGTGCTAACATGGACGGTTCCGAGAAGCTGCCAGTTTTCGTAATTGGCAATTTGCATCCCCGCGCTGTTTTAAGGGGGGACGCGGCTTTCAACTTCGGAAAAATGACCAAAACATCGTTTTCTTGAAGCCCACATATTCGGCTTCTATGTTTCCTATTCTGTGCGTCTGCAAAGTTTTTACGCTGAAAAGCGTCGCAAAGTGGCATAAAAAAATACTTTTGTCAGGCGCGGTGACAAACTATCAGCGCAAAAGGGCGAAAAAACGGCAATTTTCGGAGTGCTCTATCTCCGCAACGGTGCGACCGGGCGCGGCCATTTTGATATGGTTAGATCGGCCGAGCAATCGTCTTTCCGGTTACGCTCGTCTCTTGTATCTTCGTTCATTCACAAACGCACAACGGCAGAAAAGAAACGACGCACAAACGAAGCTAGAAATAGATGCTGAAGCGCTATTGGTCCTCCGGTCGGGGTGCAGAACAGCGACCCTCCTGATTGGATGTCGCGGGCGCAACGCAAGATGGCGGCCGCCTGAGCTGCGTAGCGAGCGGATTGAGTTCATTTTCGCCGCTTCGCTCGGCCGAGTTTCTGTTCAATCTGTGGTATTCAACACGCACGTTATCGCGATGGGAATGGCAGAGATAACGAGCCAGATTACGGAAAGTTGTGTGGCTCGAAAGGCGGAGGTCATCGAACGCTTCGTGGTGCGCGTGACTCTACCGTCGCCAGACCTTGGAGGGTGACGCGGTGTGCGCGCTTGCGAAAGCGGTTCGTGAAGTAAACTTTTAGCCGGATTTGCGATGTTTACACGCTTAGTTATTGCTGTGTTTTGACTGTGGGCTCGCTAGTCTTGATAAAGAAACGGTCGATGGGTTTCAATGGGCTTTCAATGCAAAATAGGTTAGTTGGTTGGCTGTATCGCACTGGACAACCTCCTTTTGCAGTGTTGTCACCATGGCAACAAGTTCAGCATTTTTTTTTACTTAAATTTGAACGTTTTCGGCTTTTTTTATGTTTTATCTTGCCTGGCACAGCAACTTAGTACTCATACGTGCAGGTGTTCATTGCCAAAAGTTTGCATACCACAAGGATGAAAATGAGCTACTTTGAAGCTTGGTAGAGTATTCTGCATAACTCCCAACTTCAATGCAAGGGCATATTTTTTTACTACTTTTGACATTCAAGGCATCCAATATTTCTCGCAGCACAGCCAGTATGCCCTAAGCAATGGTATCAATAATTTCCCTAAAAAAAATCACTGTTAAATGCTGCCACAGTAACGTACATTTTTAACGCAGAGAGCATATTTTTATTCCTATATTACTAACTCAAACCTGTTTGCATGAAAATTACAAGTGCACGGGAAACGTTGCGCAAGAAAGGCGATATGGCTCGCGCGCATCGCAGCGTACGCTTACCGCGACATATCGAGCTTTGATTATACCTGATATGGCTGGTCAGGTCGCTTTTAAGATTAAAAACTAACGTCGCAGGCATTAATTACAACTACTGGCGTTCAATCGTAACCGGTTGCCCAGTCATGTGATGCTCCAATGCGCGTCGGCTATGCCGTGCGCGCCGCAGCGTTTGACGCGTCGACCATTTCTTTCTCAAGGCTAGCGAGCCCACAGTCAAAACAAAGCAATAACTAAGCGTGTAAACATCGCAAATCCGACTAAAAGTTCACTTCACGAACCGCTATCGCAAGCGCGCACACCGCGTCACCCTCCGGGGTCTGGCGACGGTAGAGTCACGCGCACCACGAAGCGTTCGATGACCTCCGCCTTTCGAGCCACACAACTTCCCGTAATCTGGCTCGTTATCTCTGGCATTCCCATCGCGATAACGTCCGTGTTGAATACCACAGATTTAACAGAAACTCGGCCGAGCGAAGTGGCGAAAATGAACTCAATCCGCTCGCTACGCAGCTCAGGCGGCCGCCATCTTGCGTTGCGCCCGCGACATCCAATCAGGAGGGTCGTTGTTCTGTGCCCCGACCGGAGGACCAATAGCGCTTCAGCATCTATTTCTAGCTTCGTTTGTGCGTCGTTTCTTTTCTGCCGTTTGTGCGTTTGTGAATGAACGAAGATAAAAGAGACGAGCGGAACCGGAAAGACGATCGCTCGGCCGATCTAACCATATCAAAATGGCCGCGCCCGGTGGCACCGTTGCGGAGATAGAGCGCTCCGAAAATTGCCGTTTTTTCGCCCTTTTGCGCTGATAGTTTGTCACCGCGCCTGACAAAAGTATTTTTTTATGCCACTTTGCGACGCTTTTCAGCGTAAAAACTTTGCAGATGCACAGAATAGGAAACATAGAAGCCGAATATGTGGGTTTCAAAAAAACGATGTTTTGGTCATTTTTCCGAAGTTGAAAGCCGCGTCCCCCCTTAAGTGGAAGAGGCAGCTCCCAGTGAAGTACACTGCCAACCGCAAAGCCTGGATGAGCAGGGAGATTTTCACAAAATGCCTTTGCGAATGGGGCAAGAAGCTGACGAAGGAGAACCGCAAGGTGTGCCTTGTTTTGGGTAATTGCACCGCCCACCACGCTGCTGCCGTGCTCCAAAACATCGAGCTGCTGTTCCTGCCTGCCAACTGCACAGCAAGAATACAACCGCTTGATCAGGGCGTGATTATGTCGCTGAAGGCAGGATACCGCAAGCGTGTGATCAACCGTCTCCTGCTCAACATGAGACTGAAGCGGGACACCGATGTTGACTTGTATGCTGCAATCGAGATGCTGCAAGCGGCGTGGATGAGTGTGACGGTGACCACGATCGCCAATTGCTTTCGGCACGCCTCATTTGCCGCCACACCAAATGCCAGCAACGAGCCGTTAGATGAGCCCACTGTGCCTGACGGTTTCGCCGCATCAGAAGAGGTCTCAGCGTCATCGTCATGGACGGCCCTTCGTGACGCCGGCGTCGTGCCTGACAGTGAGTCGTTTTGCGACTATGTGAGTGCAGACTCGCAAGTGATGGCAACGAAGCAGCTCATGGATGACGATATCGTGCATGCTGTCAACAAACCGGACGAGACCAGCGACAATGAATCTGTCGACGAACGGGAGAACAAGGTGTCGACGGCGTCAGAGGCACTAGACGCGGTGGACGTGCTGCGCCGCGACTTCGGCGCGCACGAGGGTGGCGAAGATGGCGTGAACTTAGCGGCACAGATCGCACACATCAGGAAGGTGCATCAACGTCCTATTACGGACTTCTTCACACCCAAGCCTGCTTGAAATGAGTTTTGAACTGTAATAAAGTAGGTTTGTGACTTCTCCTCTTTACCTCCAGAATGTGTTTATTTTACTGAGTACCGCCATGCGGCGAGATGCTGTTTCGCCCGCTTCTTGTTTTAGGTAACTACAATGCATAATATTTGCAGTAAATGTCGGCTACGGCTATAACGAGCAAATCGCAGCGCCCCTTCAATTGCGTTGTAACGAGGGTTAACTGTATTAGGCAGCTTTTGTAAGGATTGTTGCTTTGTTATTCACTTATAGATCGTACAGCTTATAAAACCCTAAACATAAAAAAAAGCCTCCATGCAAATATTTCATTTTCATATCCAAATTTCTTATTTTGTTTTTCGATATTAACACACCAATGCGGAGTGCGAACAGCATGGTTGACAAAAGAGCTGAAATACGGAGAAGACAGAGGGAAGAATGCACAGCCCAGAAAATTTCTTAAAGTGTTCTGACACCAACCCCCTGCCCCCCACTCCTTGGCCACACCCCTGAAGCCTTAGATAAATTAAAAATTCATTTACCCCTTTATTGGTTCCACAGTTTGCTTCACGTCAGGAGTGTTGCAAGTGAATGTGCTGCTCATGCGCGAACAACTTCAGCTCACATATTATTGCGTATACTATACTGTGTACTGTACTGTGTACTATACTGTACTGTGTACTGTACTGCGTATACTGTGTACTATATCTCGGTTACATAACATAAAAAAAAATCTGGGCACAATCAACTACACCAACTGGCCTGTGTCATGCCGAAACACCTCTGCAACAGCTCACTCATTACATTGCCAGCACTTTAAGCTGCGCTTGCTCTTGCCTGGAGCAATATGGCCGCCAACTGGTTTCCCCGGCTTCACCGTTCACGTGGGCGTGTACAGCCTCCTGAGACCCGACTATGAGGATTTCTCCAATATATTGGACAATAGGTAATGAGGTAATACTCCAATGACAAGGCAGTCATCCTCATAAAACCCCAATGCCCAACAAGTTGGACACCCGGTGGCACCATCTAGGCAGCATTGGTGAAAATACATCGTTCACACTCCTGCCAAAACTGTTCCCGAATGGTGGCGTTCAGCAGCGCGGCGTAAGCCGAAGAGGTCAATACTGTTTCTCGTATTTCTACCTGTATACCGCTTTCAAAGTATATCTTTGATTCTACTTTGATATCTCTTTGATTTTGCACTTAGTGCAAAAGCGAACGTGCAGAATACAAAATTTAAACTGCTCGCGCTTACTTTCTTCTGCGCTTCTTTTAATTTTGCGTGTCCAATACGTTGGATGCCAGGACTAAACACGGAGATTTTGACCGAGCTTTTGCGGTGGCCTTGTTACGAAACGCAAACGAGTGTTGTTGGTATTTAGCGGCTTGTGGGCGACATCGCGTGTCTTTTTTTATTTAGAAGACCGGCCTCACGTGTCCGATGAGATGGCTGAAGCAATTTTGTGAAGTTTCGCCAAACTGTTGCTGAGATCCTCGCAATTCCAGGGAGGAAGCAGGACGAAACGGAGAATGAGGACAAAGCCGAGTGCTATCTGCAATCAAAGCTTGGCTCGACTATACGCCTCGAGATTCGCGATCGCTGCGCCGCCTGCCGCCGCTTCTCCGCGGCGTTTGCGGGATTAGCGCTGCGTGGCTGATAGGTGGTCATTCAGTGTTTTGGTTCTCTTTCGCTTCTCTTTGCCTTTCCGCGCTCTAAACAACTTGTTATGGTGACGTCTGTATGCTAACTGCACGTTTAGGGCACCTAAAAAAAACAGCTGCGTCTTGGTAGAACGCTCTAACGCCAACAAGAGCTACCCGGGGAGGCGGTTCTGCGCGCTTCTTGGCCGCTCTTGCGGGCGTCGGCGATGGCAGCAGCATATCACCGCTGTCACCTTCGAACACGTCAGCACAAGTGAATTCTATTTATTGTCGCCTCGCTTAGACCTGATATTGGCACTGTAAGTGGTTGGTTCGTTTTGCAGCGCAGACAACAAATGCGGCTTTGCTTCGAATATGTACGTCGTAGAAAAATATGTTTCGGGGACGTGATAACCCAATAGCTGACAAAAACTTGTGCCTTTTATGGGAATATAAGCCACGCGAAAATGTTAAGTAGACTCAAAGGCTGTGCATTGTCAGATATGTGCCCACTCATGCCTTATAGTAAGAACCAAGGTATATGTTATTGAAACCACGGGAAAATGAATGGTCTGCAAGTAAGGAATAAATAGAATAGTTGTACGGGAATGAAAAAAAAAAATGAGTGCAGCTTCTGAAATGCTAAAGACGCTTGTTCGAGCAAGGTAGTATTCACCAGACCAACTAGATGCGAAATTGCACTGATATTTCCCTAGACATGGGGGGGGGGATGAGGAGGAGGACGCTCAACTATCGTTGTTTACAAAAGCGGAGCGGAATCAACGAATGAACGTTTTAGTAATCACACACACAAGATGCGTGTTCACTTTTCGTTTGTTTTTCGCCTTGAAAAACGGCTGATCACTCGGCGGACTCATTTTTTGAAGAATACAGGATAGGCAGTTCACAAGCGATACGAGGTGTCGTCGGAAGAGTTGATTGATTGATTGCAGGGTTTAACGCGCCGACGCAACAGAGACGATGAGGCACGCCGTAGTGGAGGGCTCCGGATTAATTTTGACCACCTGGAGAGCCTTAACGTGCGCCAAAATCTCGTATACACGGGCTCGTTGGAAGAGTGTCGTATCTGATAAGGGCCTCTGATTTCGGTTTATGCTAGATTCTGCAGTCTCACTGTGTCATGACTCTTACGACGATGTTTCGAAGAAGAGTTTGGTCACGGACGCGGATTACTCTATAAGCCCATCTTCGCGCTTCTCGTGGAGGATAAATGTAACAGATGAATCTTTGGGAGCGCTCACCTCGGGACAAGACGACCCAGCATTAAATTTGTCGTCGTGTGCTGACTCCGGAGTGTAATTTTGCATTATCCGTCGTACTTCTTTGGTACAATGTTTGTGAAATTTATGCCGCATTGGCTTGTTCATGTTACTGATCAATATCTGATATGTGATATTGGCAGGCGTAACTTGCGTGCTGTCAGGTATGAGTGCTCCACTAGATTTTTTAAGTGCACAAAGTCGATTTACATCATAGTGTGTATGGCCGCAACATGACCATCGGAGGTAACACTGCTTACGGAGACACTGTCACTAAATTTCAGGGCAGCGGAATTGCAATCAGCTGCATGCAAATGCTGGCTTCGGGACGCCGGACTGTGACACACGCCCGGCGCTCATATAGATCTCACTAAGATCGCGTCATAAACGTTTATACTCTCGTGAACATGCCACGCTTGCAAACAGAGTGCCTGTCCCACGTTATTCGGTATTTCGAACGCGGAAAAACGGTAAATCGCTGTCTTGAACGAGCCCCACAAGCAACGGCGACAGGGGGGAGCGGGCCGGGGACTCCCGCGCCTGCTTTCGAAATGGGCCGCTAGGGGGATTTCAGTGGCGCCCCTACAGGCCGCGCTCGAGGCGTATAGTCCCAATAAAAGAGTGCTAGCCACTTCCCAAGGCCAGCAGACACTGCCAACGCTACCTGTTACGACTACAGGGTTGCGACACGAAAACAAAGTTCTTTCACACCAAATGTTGACTTTTTTCCTCCATCGCAAAGGACAGAAGATGTTTTAAAATTGGCCACACAAAGTGAACACAAGAGCGAAATCTTTTATCCAATACTGTCCCTTTTGAGTTCAAACATCTTTTTACACGAGTTTCAGCGCAGTATCTCCTGTACATCATTACATGTGCGCCATAGGAAAAAGAAAGACCTGGCACCAGCACCCCAGCGTCCAATATAAAGGACATCTCGCTGAGATGAAACTATGAGAGCTATTGAAAAACCACGCAACACGAAACTATGAGAGCTATTGAAAGACCACGCAACACTTTTCACTTTCGTAATTACACTTACTTATTCTGCAAGTTTAGAAAAACATTTGTGGACCCAAATGCATCCCGGGTCTCAGGAGGAGGATAGGAGACCTCCACTCCAGAAGTTTTTTCAAAACTCCTTGCAGCTGATGCGAGCATCAACTGACGAATAACCAAATGCTTTGCGTAGTCACACCTATCCCACATCTCTCCCCTCAAAATCCATTCTTGCGTGTCCAGCCTGTCCTCCTCCACCTATGCCGAGACTTGAAAAAGTGCAAAAACTGCCGATACCATGAAAAGACATAGACAGCACGTAGAACAAGTGCCTGTTTTGGCAATGCGTCTCTTCCTAGTGTCAGTGTGGTTCTACACTTTTTAGCGTGTCGAAGCTCTGCCGAGACAATACGCACAATCGAGATAAAAACGCCCGCGCACATCCATCTTCATCTTTCTCGCCAACTGTATTCTCCTGCAGGAGGAGCGAGAGGAGGATGGAAAAGGAGAGAGTCCCCTTGCTCACGTACCCTTGGCCTCCTCCTCCTTGCGGCGTGCCTGCTCCTCGCGCTGCTTGCGGATGAGGGCCAGGCGGGCCAGGTCGGCACGGGCCTCCTCCGTCTTGCCTGCCGCGTGCATCTTCTGGTAGTGCTGCCGCGCGCGCTGCTTCTCCAGCTCCTCCCTGCAATCGTGATGGAGGAAGATGGGGGCAGAGGGGGGGGTCAGGGACTAAAAGAGGAGCATGACCGCAACTTCTCTTTTTAACAATTTCGTAACTGCGGAAAAATCAATTGTTTTTGGGTGTTCCCAAAATATTTTTTTTCTTGCCGCAGGAAATGGTTGATGCTGAAGCGTAAGATACGACGACATGATAGAGAGAGAATAGGGCTTTCCAACAGTAATAAAATTGTGTAAACAAAAAGAAATAAAACATCAAAACATCAATGCTGCTTTGCACACGGTACACATCAAAGCAATTTGAAATATAGAGTTTGAACATAAAACACTTATAGAATAATACCATGAATATGAGCAGTGCAAGTACAAAAGTTATTTACACACAAAAAATATAAACATAAACAACGAACAGCCGCACGCTGCTCCGGAGCACTACACCGTCTTATGGAGAAAGCTCAACTATCTGTGCACATGACGGCTAAATCATCTAAACAGGCTAAACCAATAACAGGCACCAACACAACATGTCAGCAGCGACATGCGTGTGCCTTGCAGGAAGTGTGAACTCGCTGTTGTTCAGGTCGCAATCAAATGCAGAGACCCTCGCAACGCCACCAAAACATCTCTACCAAATGGTGGGGGGCCCTGCAGCAGTGATTTTTGCAGAGAACACATCACACTGCGCTGTCGCTGACGACCATGAGGGCTCCGACTCGAAACTGCGTTATGGCGGCAGTTGGCACAACAGCTTCACGATCCATGTGAAAGTGGTACGGCGGAACAGTGGTGATACGTCTGTGTTATGACGACCCGCTTCTTACGATGGATCACGGCGGTCCTGGCAAACTCCCCATCGAAACAGTGCTTTAGGAACCCCGATTATACAACACTCGGGTGCACGTGATCCGCTTCAAACGACAGACCCTGGCGGGATCTTTTACATCACTTTGCTGTCTCATCCCGACCTTTCTTTATTCTTGACCCCCATTTCACCCCGCTGGATGTGCAAAGGTATGCAGGCAGGCCAGACCCCTTGCTGAACAGACGCAAGCAAGCAGGCAGGTACTGGTGGGCACAAGTTAACCTTCGACGGCCCCATGCGGCAGTAGAACGCCACCGCTCCAACTGCGACAAGTCAAAGTCCAGGTGGCCAGCGGACCGTGAATTTAAAGCTCCCATCAAGCCGACGAACGTGACACACACGATGTAACCCCACGGCAGTGCCCAGACACCCCTTCCTCGCCTGCTCGATCCAAGTTTCTTCCTTTCATGACACACTCTCTCTCTCTCTCACCACCCTCTCTGTGCTCTCTGCTTTAAACAGGGGTGAGACAGCTGAATCAGATTCTGGAGCAGTTTTTGGAGCAGCGAAATCTTGATTTTGGAGCAGAAGAATCTTGAATTGGAGCAGAAGAACAACATTTATTATGTCACCTTAGTTGCCTCAAAATCAAATTCTTGGAAACCCGAGGGGAAGAAATGCACTTTTCAATCGGTTTTGAACGTACATAACACGGAAATAGACATTCAATAAAGTTTTTCTACCAGAGTATCACAAGATAATAACTGCACTACCTTCTTACAAACTATTTTTAAATACTTAGGCTCTATGCATAGATAACGAGGAGGGTAGTTGAAAATGTAGAATTTAAAAACTAAGCAATCATAAGGCATTTTTATTACCATGTGAATGCCGAACTTATTATTGTCGTCGCAGACTCAGCTTTACGCACAAGTGCAGAGCCACAGCAAAAGTTGCGCAAAGCGAGGTGACAGTGGTCACATCCCACCAGCCCTCCCATTTCAATCCCCAAGGCGCACATTCACTACGATACTAATTTGTGTAACCCTGGTATGTTTAGCCGCCTCCCTCTTGGCAATAAATTTCACTTCAGATAAATGAACCATTATTACTAGCGTGAATAGCCCGTCCCGCTATCGGACACTGCTTGAACCTTTTGCGGCGATGTAGCCTGTGCCACTTCTTCTGAAGTGTCGATCGCCCCATTCCCGCGGCTCGCGAGCTCGCTGTCAAAGGCGGCAATAACTCAGCGTTTTATAACACCGCAATGAGTCCGAAATTTCACTTCAAGCCCGCGCTGGCCTCACACTCGAAGCCGAAACACAGTGAATTCGCGGGTTGTTTTTTATGAACTCCCATCTTTCGAGTCCCGCCACGTACCCGCAACAGATCAAACGAATAAATAATAAACCCAGTTGCCCCCATAACTAAAACCAAGGTAGAAATCGGCGAAGAACACTCTGTCTGAACCACAAGCAAATGCTTCGCCCGGCGGCCACGTTTTCACATCTTCACCACACCAAGATGGCGGCGCCCAGTAAGGTCGTTCCGGTAGAGTGAACTATTCCGGAGATACGTCACTCCAAAAATTGCCGTTTTTTAAATGCAGAGCATTTCTTAGCCTCGCCTGTTCCTGCGTCGGACGGTGTCAACAGTTTCGCGTCCGCAGCAGGTGCGCCTCTCCTTCCCTCCTCTCTCTCAACAGCAGCTGGCGCGCGCATGCGTCGTAGTCAGCCCGTTCGCTCCGTTGCGGTCTCGGCCTAACAGGTGCGTGATAACAGCGCGGTGGGTCGTGGAAGGGCGCGTGCTGCTTGCGCATGCGCGCTCTCCCCCCCGTACTGCTCTCCCTCTACTGCGCGCACTGCAAATATAGCGGCTAGCGGTCGCTCGTTTTCAGTCACTCCGTTGCTCCTTCCTTCCTTGGTTGACGCTCGCCCCCACGTTTACTCGTGTCTGCTACTCCAGCATCATGGAAGAAGCGATGGAAGCAACACTGCCTTCAATCAGTACTGAGCCCCCAATGCTCTGCATTTACTCGTGTCCTCGCGGGAAGGCGCGGGAATTTTTTTCATCAACTTGCACAAGTAGTTCGACGCCTCAGTACACATAAGTATTTTTTCCAAAGGACTTTGCAATGGTTTTCGATGGGAAAACTGTAAAAACGCACAGAATACAACATGGACAACCCGACATTGTGACTTTCGAAAAAAACTATCTCGGGGACAATTTTATGCCGGTTTTTTGTTGAATAATCAATCAATCAATTGAACCTTTACAAACACCATCACACTGGGGGTGCTGGAAAATAATGCCGTCAGTAAGCATTTTCCCCCACTGAAACTGACGGGAGCGTTAAAATCCTTGGCTCTCAGACTGTTTTGGAGCAGTTTGGCACAGTTTTTGCAGTTTTCAAGCTTTAGGAGCAGCCTGGCGCAGGAAAACAAATTTGTATCAAATCTGCGCAATATGCGCAGCTGTCTCACCCCTGTGCTTATCAGTGCCTTTCAAGGCCGCTCCATTTCTTTCTTTCCCACCTTTTTCCATCTCTGCCTCATACTACAGTCGTCCACTTCAATGAAATTTCCACTTCAACGAAACATTGCCAATTCCCCATCGGCTAGCCATAGAAGTCAATGCAAGAAAGTCCTCGCCACAATGACCCATTTGTCTCACTTGTTTTTGCTTCAACGAAATATTCACTCAGTAGGGCTGGGACTGAACATTTACGTTACAACAAAACAAGCAAAACGCCACCCATCCGCAACTTTTTACACATTCAGGGCGCTTAGTTTCGCCGAAACCATGCGCAGTTGGCCCACACCGCCACCCATAAACAAAATCAAACTCGTAAGTGGACGCCATTGTTTGCCGGTGACAACGATATGGCTGGCTGTCTTTACATGAGGCGCGAGCCTGGTTGGCTAAGCCAGACCTACAGACAATCCGTATCCAGTTGAAATCCCGCCGCACGAATGTGCCCTTGCTGCCGCTCCACTGCCTTGTATGCATTGTGAGCAGCAGCCGTCGCATTTTTTTTTCTCTACCATTCTTCGCAGTCAAAAGCGAAAATATTGTTTTCGCATTTAGCCTTGAACCCACATTATCCTACCTTAATAGTGAGTGCGCAATCGCGATAAAATCAAGCCCGCGAGGCTTGCAGGCCAAGTTGACATGACGCCATGTCCCGTCATTTACCGTCGTTTGGAAGCAAGGCGGTGTTGGCATGCCAATGCGTGTATTCGCGTTGTTTTGAACCGGGAGGAGCGGGCCCTCGACCAGGTTGCAGCCCCAGGTCGCAGCAGATTCTCTCCGCCCAAGTAGAAGTACACGCAGCTCCCAAAACAGAGCAGACAGAGAGAGAGGGAAGAGAAGCGAAGAAGAGACCCTCACCTCTCCCGGCGTGACAGCTGCGGGGCCTCGGCGAGGTCCTTCTCGTCGAGCTGGGCCACCTTCTTGGGCTTCTTCTCCACCCGGTTCGGGTTCTGCACCTCGATCAGGTGCTCCACTCCTTTCGCCTTGGACTGCACACGCAGGGAGGGAGGCCAATTTAAACAAACACTTCAGGAACAAACAGTGCAACCTGATGTCAATCTCTGTACAACGATGGCAGCACAAACCCTCCAGCACAGTTTCTCAACACTCCCTTCCCTTGCCGGTGCACACCAGCATTGGTGACGGAGCTCTACTGCAGCCAAGTGATTTCGTCGAGTAACGTACTATGATTTATGCCCAGCTGTCAGCCGCACTTTTGTTGAAACTTAGCTGGGGACATGGGTACACAGACGCCAACGAATTTCTGCTGCTGCTTTTCAAACATCCCACTCAATTATCAAAAAAGAAAAAAAAAAGTGTGCTGCTGAGTCCAAGGACACAAGTTCAATCCTGGCCGTGGCGGCCGCATTTCTGATAGAGGCGAAAAGCGGAAATGCCAGTGTGTTCAGATTTAGGCGCGTGTTAAAAGATCACCTTCTAGGTGAAGAAATTAATCCAGAGCACTACAGTGCGCCTCATAGTCTGGCTGCAGCTTCAGCATGTTAACACCATAATCTCAAAAAACAAAAACAAAAAAACACAAAACACAAAACAAACACCAGTGAAAAATGGGTGGTAGCCCCGAAAGCAAGTGAACACTTGTGGACAGGTAGTAAGGAAACACTAATTTCACATGGACAAGGAGGCAGAATTAATGGGCGTTACAAAATGTTCGCAGGAAATGTCTCAACAGCAAGCCTCTTCTGGTAACCAAAAGTTCTAAAATCACTGAGGAGTCCAACTAAACCCCTTCGTATACACAAGCATCAAAGTGTTAAAGGAGCACTGACACGAAAATTTCATGTTACACTTTTATTGCTTTTATCGATGCTTAATGGTCTGGCGAACCTGAAACAGCACTTCAAATACTTCAGCGCGCGATAGTTAATTACATTGAACGGCCTGAAAATCGTTTGTTTCAAATTCCCGCGCTTTCATCCCGAACGGCACATATGACAGCCTCCCGGTTTGACCTCACCGCTTTATGCGGACGTCACCGGCGCCCGCTTGAGAGGGTGTTGCGCCCGCTCGCCGCTCGTGGGGCCGCGCGCGTGAAGTGACGTCACGAGTTTTTGACGAGCGCTGTCGCGTCACTTCTTTTTCCTCTCCTGGAGTGATGTCACGCTCATGTCCATTTGCCGAGTGCCACTCCGCGCGCTGCTCCGTCGGCGCGATAAATGCGATCTAATTAAACTGTTTTTCGCGTCGCAGGCCGCTCATATTTCAGCCAGGGTATTCTGTTGAGTGAAGGAAGCGAACTGTGCAATAATATTAATGCCGAAAATTGGTGTCAGTGCTCCTTTAAATCCTGTCTACGGAAATTGCTCATGACGGCTTAAGGGGGGACGAGGGTCTTAAAACTAACTTTTTTATTTATGGGTAGAAACTTATGAAAATTTGCACACTGATGTGCTTTTCTCTGTAGATTTCAAATATGCAATTATATTTGAGCTGGTGCTGTTAGTTCAAAAGTTATCATACAAAGTCTAAACCGCAATTAGGTAATTTCTTACGCAGCTTTAATGAACTTTCGCATTGCATTTTGTCGCTTTTAATTACATGAATGGATAGCCAGAGAGTTCCCATACCCGATGACATTCTTCGTTTTTCTCTAAAGTCACGGCATCCTAAAAAAATATGTCAAGTACAAAAAATGGCAGTATTGGATATTTTGGCTCATCAAAATAACTGCAAGTCATCATTTATGCGTAGCCTAAACAGAAAAACTAAGAATGTCATCGGCTGCCTCAGGCTGTACTGAAAAAAATGGTACCAAGATTGACCTTATGAAGCAAAAATAAGTTTCCAAAAAGCTGCGTAAGGCTGAGGGAAGTGACCAAAAATATGAAACTGAGAAAACTGCATTTGAAGTTTGGCCATGTGTTATGAGATGAACCATCAGTAGTGTAGCTTCAAAATTTCCCAGTAACAAAGACATGTTCTTCCCATTTTCAAATCTGTCTTTGGATTCCAAAAATGTCAACTAGAACTGGAGATACAAAAGGCCAAGTAACGGACCCCAACAGGAATTTAGCAAAATTTATCGACTTCGAATCTGTTGGCATTTTGTTAGCGTTGTGAAATCTGGTGGTGTCTTGCTGGCGTCGTGAAAACTGCAACAGTCCTTCGTGAAGTGCCATCATCTATTACAGTGCACTGTGGTACCCAGAATATTGTGTACGGCAAAAGTGTGAGGGTGAAACTTGCTTTAGGTGCCCCCCTTTTTTGTTCTTTGGTGAGGCTATTTCATTCGCGGTTTTTATGCTGGAAGTTTGAGAGGATACAGGGGTGGGACACTGCGCAGTGCGTTTTCCGCAAATGCATCATGTTGTTGGCCCTCAAAAGAGTCTTTTGGGGAAAATAAATGTAGCTGGAAGGCAAACTTTCTTGGCCTCAGGGGATAAACCCATAGACGCCTTTTTCCTTCAAGCCGTGCATGGTGCGGCTATCTCCATCGGACATCACGGTTGTGTACTGCAGCCCATTCTTGGAGAGCGAGCGCTTGAACATTATCAGGGCTGCCTCTACCTCCATGCGTCCTGCACCACAGTCAATGTTTCGCTGACACTCATGGTCTGCCAGCCAATCTTCGTAGCCCTCATCTGAAGCTTTGGGTCTGATGGTGCAACCTAAGCAAAAGTTAGAGAGGACTACATGATCAATCACCAAGCCGGTGTACACTCCAATGATGCAGCCCACTCCAATGTGTGACAACCGTCCCTTTGTCATCCACGTGCCATCAAACATATCATCTATGTTGTTTGGCGGCTGACCAAGGTGTACAAGTCCTTGATGGCACGCACACTATCAGCTTCAGAGGCTGCTGCAGTGTCCTCGCAAACCTGAACCACTTTCCTCAAGTGCGCTTGGAATGTCTTGTGGTGCAGGCCTCTGTGGGACAAGTTCATACCAGCACAAAAATCTGAAAGAGCAGTCACCCCCTTCCCCATGCTTTGAATACTTTTCAAAGCCCTCATATTCACTTCAAAAAGAGTGATATTGCCAGATCCTTCGGTCCTTGGCGAGGAAAAACGTTCCACACGGTGTTCACAAATCGAGCACGTCACCTCGAGCTTCACGGCGAGGCCGTACTGCCGGTCAGGCTTCCTCAAATCCGGCGCCGCCAGCCCGCACTTGCCGCACCTGACGTGCGCAAAAAGGTCCTTCAGCATTGCAAAATCCACTAAGACAAAATCTGTGCCGGATTCTTCCTCTGAGTGCGCCAAATCCACTTCAAGGAGGTCGAATTTCCGCTGCGTTGCTGACTTAGTCTCCGTTCCGCGCTTGACCTCGTCCGCGTGTTCCGTACGCGCGGCGATCTCCTCCGCCGTGTAATACCTCGTGTCAAGCCGGCAGGACGTGCTTGGACCAGGTATGGATTCTGGAGGTGGTTGGTCAGGCGATGGGGCAGGCGAGGCAATACGAGGCGGCGAACGATTCTCATCCGGCGGAGTCGAGCGGCCCGAAGTCGCACCACGCGACCTTGGGATAGGCGGACGACGCTTTCGCTTCCCGTGCGCATGAAGGGTCGTCTTCTTCAAACGTACGTCTCCTGGCATCATTCACGAAAGTACGGGATGGAAGAATTAGAAGAAACTGTAAAAAAAAACTGCTCTAAGCGAGCGCTGCGCCAGAAGATCGGACTCCGTCAGACGCGCGTAGCAGACGCCATGATGGCGACCGCCATGACAGCAGTCGCGCCGACCAATGGGAGGGGTCGTATGGCGAACTCAAACCGCGCGCGCCCGCTCTAGCCAATCAGCGGCCGAGAAGGTGCCTTCGGAAAACTGGCAAGGCCGGTCGTTCTACTCAAGCGACGCCATTTTGAGATATCGCAAAATGCGCACAAAGAAACAAGCTTCAAAACAAGACCAAGATGGCGGCGATCGGTCGGCTGCTTCGCCCGCGGGGCGCGCGGGAATTTGAAGCAACTTTTGCCCAATTCTGGGCATTTCGTGGCCCTCGAGGCGTTTCAAAACATGATTTTAGAGTATTTCCCGATGGAATTTCGCGTTGATATTTTGAAGGCAGGTGCTTGAAGGTACAATAATTCCAAAAATTGGATTTTCTCAAAATCGATATTTTGGCCATTTTTGACCATTCTAAGACCCGCGTCCCCCCTTAAAGAAGTCATTCCTGGTAGGTTTAGTAAACTGCACACGGTATTAGCTTCCTTCCCAACTTCTTTAGGCAAGCCAATTCATTTTGCAATTCACGCAGAAAGTTGGGCTAGTTGGTTATCTGACCGCATTTTACTAGCGAAAAAGAAACATGGACGAAGCAGAAGTATATAGGACACTCGCTAGTGTCCTGTGTACTACTACTTCGTCCACGTCTCTTTTTCACTATAGTTGGTGACAGCTTAACTCTGCAGCGGCTTTTCAAGATCAAAGGGATTTTGTGTTCATCCGCAACCAATGGCGTCTCGCCATTTGTGTGACGCCTGCGACGTACGTTTGAAAGGAGAACTACTTCCAATATGGCCGCGCTCGCTTCCCCACCGCTGCTGCGCTGTCGAGCGACAACGAGGTTGCCGAGAACCAACAGCTCTGTAGGCGATTTGTGTTACGAATGTGCTGTAGTGCATCAAGAAGCCGCTTATCGTTACCTGTCCCGTGTGTGTCTTGCCGCGTCGTGGTTTGTACGTACGTGAGGAAATCGTGGTGGCACAGGTGGGCCGTTTTACGTACTCGGAACGTCGTCAACGAACTCGATCTGAGAACGGCAAAGCGTCGAAGCTGCATCTGTTGCTGGTGTGATTGTGGAAACTGTGTCGGTGTAACGCAACCTTTGTGAAGAAATAATGCGATTGGCTTTCGTCTACGGCAGTAGCGGTGACAAGTTGCAAGCGTTTTCGTTTGTTGCTGTGAGCGTAGGCTGCGCCCGATGTTGAGCGCAAGCCTACGTGGTGTCCGTCCGGCCCGACGTGGATCGTGGAAACGTGTGCGGCGTGTTTTTTGGCCGGATACGGCCGCTCGTACAGCCGAACACATTATTAAGACGATTGCCAAATCTTACAATGTAAGGTATCTTTCCTTGCCGATTCGCGCATTGCTTTAGCCTGCCGGGGTACGAACGGAGCAGCGGTGTGGCGTTTTTTTTTTCCCCTGGCGTAAACAGGTATTATTAAACCATTATTGCAGAGACTCGCGAAGAAGTAAACGTTCGTGCACAATTATCCGAGACTGGGTTGGGTAGCTTTAAGAAAATCGGTATAAACCTGCCTTCCTGCGAGAGACGGGTGCCTATGGCGTTCTGTTTGTGCCAATGGGCACATTATCGAACATACAAAAGTATGAACGAGTGCGAGTATTGTTGAGGTAATCAAATGTGGTTGCGTTTCGTTTCTTGGCTGTCATTGGTTGGTCGTAATCATCAGTAGCATTTTTGAAACGTATAAGAGGGCTAAATAAACATCGAAACTGCATGATTGGTGTATTTTGAACCACACCGTTGAAGGAAGCCGGAAATGTGTGGCCCAGCAACATGACCACGTAGTTTTTTATACATTGCCAAAAATACACACACGCGCAGCTTTTTATTATGCCTGCTAAGCTTATGGTGCATATGTTCCCATCGCTACACTAAGTGGCATCAGAGAAACTGACTATGCATGTACTGAGGCTGCATATTTCGTGTGCAGTGTGGAATTTCTCATAAGTGTCGTGAGCTGTTAAAGTTGTTTTAAAATAGCTGAATGCCTTTGTAGGAATGAAGCAATAGTTTATCTTCCCTTTATTTTCATGCAGTTTGTGTGATGGGCTTTATGAGTTATAAAAATCTGTCTATTGCAGCTGTGTTTCATAGTGATGGCTGTAGTTTAACGATTGTATTTTGGTGCTTGTGCAGTTTAAGTTTCAACAAAGGGGTTACAGTGTATTGGCAGACATTCAGATTTCCAGTGTCTCTGTCATTATAGACTGTATTATACAGAGTGGAAGACATGTTTGAGCGTCTTATCATGGAGTGTACTTTAATTAAGGTTCAACACCGCTTCCCACTTTTAGATGTTTTTATTGTTCCAGCAACTGTGGAGAGCCTTCAAACAGTGACTGAATGTGGTTCAGGTTGAAGAGCTGCAGTAATAATTGCTAACACTTGTGTATCAAGTAGAAATGAGGTATGTCACCCCTTCAGAATGCTATGTTCATACTTTTCAAGCATGCACTGTTGATTCTGGTTATACAGCTGCAAGAATACTAGAAAGCAGTGATGCGGCATATCAAAATGGTTCAACTTCAGGACTCCAGAGTGTCATGTCGCTGCTTTCTGTGCGCACTGTTGCTTCCGGCTGGTTCAGACGCAGTAAAAATTGGAAAAACTTACTCAGCAGGTCGCAACGATTTTACGTCACTTCTTCAAGATGCTATGTAACTCCTTTGCAAGGTTGAACTGTTCCTTCTGACTAGAAAGCTATGGTAAGAAGTGAAAGCTCTAATAAAATAAGTTGGAATGTGTTTATGCCAGGCCTTCAAGCTGTGAAGTCGCTGCTTTTTATGCACACATTGTAGCTTCTAGCCATGAAGTTGTGGTGAGGGTTGAAGACACTAACATAGTACATTAGAATAAATTCATGCCACACTTTCAGGCTATGAAATCGCTGCTTCTCTCGCACACACATTGTAGTTTCTGGCCATGAAGTTGTGCTGAGAGTTGAAGATGCTTATGTAGTACGTTAGAATGAATTCATGCCACACCTTCACGCTGTGAAGTCACTGCTTTTCACGTACACACTGTTGCTTTTGGCTTTAAAGCTGCATTAGGCATTGAAAACACTGGTGCAGTAAATCAAAGTGGATCCAATGTCAGGCTTTCAGGGTGCCACTTTGCTGCTGCTGGCTGGAAAGTGCGGCAAGAATAGAAAATGCTTGTGCAGTAGCCCATGACACCTTGACAAGAGGCAGTGAGAATTAAATATTTCTTCTCCCTGTTCCAGTTTGGTGCTCTGATTGGTTGCAGAAGTGGATAAAATGGAAATGCTTGCATGGAGATGTCTGCACATTTTTAAATAATTCACTTAGATCTCACGTTCATAGTCATATTATTGGGCCTGTTGAGTGTGGTTGTCTAAATAGGTGCAGTAAGAATTGAGTGCACTTGTATAGCTGTTCGTTCAAGTTTCGTATGGGGCAGTCAGTGTTCGACGTCGCTGTTTGGTGTACATAGGGGAAAGTCAGTGTTCGACGTCACTGTTTGGTGTACATAGGGGAAGATTATTGGCTTCGGGAAGATTATCAGAAATTAAAATGCTTCCACAAAAGCTTGACATGACATGGCTGCAAAGCAACTACATGTTGAACCGAATATTTTCTTTATGTATGCTATTTCAAAAGCCTCATCAACAATAAAAATATCTTCACGGTAGGCTGCTGCACATCAGTGTAAAGCCAATGAAAGTTGAATGTAGCACAACTTAGAAACGAACTTCGGACGGATGCATTTGTAGGTCACTATTCGTTTTTTTCCATAAAAGCTCGCAACAGTAATTTTTTTAGGCGGCTGCTAGTGCTTAAGGGTGTTTTTCTATCAATTTTCACCGTCAGTTGGGGTTCTCTGCGTTATCATTCCACTGTAAACTGCGCGGTGGTGATATGACACTAAAGAAACGCCGGCAGCTCTTTTATTACATTGCCGGGAAACACCTCGGAAATGGTCGCCTGGATTGAAAGCATGACACTGTATACTGTCAATCTAACCAACTGACGTAGAGCGTCTTGCCACTCGCGTGTCTCGTGAAGTAGAAATGATTAGTTTTGTAACGTTTCACATCCCGCAGTTCTCTGCTCGCGCCATACGGTGTTGTCGTCTCGTTTAAGCGGAATAAAATAACGCTTGTTTCTTCGCACCTACAGCTGATTTCGCAAGGCAGGACACCTTATGCGGCATCGCGACCTCCATGGTTGCGTGCGTCGCCGCGATAGGTGTTTGCAGTGCGTCACTACGTTCGAAACAGTCGCATAGAACAATGCGTGGCCCGTTGAAAGACACCGATTAATTTTCGCCGCTGGTTTCCTTTTCACCCTGGGCTTACACAGTCCCTGCACTGCATCCAGCCATTGTGGCGACGAACCGCCCCTTTCTTACGACGCTTGATTTAGCGGTGATGATGGCTGTGGAAGATATTGTACCGACTACATTTCTTGACAATGATTGCACACGCGAAATGAAGAAATAGTCGAACTGCGACGAGCCCGACAAAATATAACGACGCCCATTATGTTGATTATGTTTCTCCAAGCAGACGACGGCTAAGCGACGTGCAGCGGTCGAAATTCGAACTATTCAGACCCAAAAAATCGTGTGCGCGTTGTTTATATGTTTATTTGTGTTGTCTTACAGTAAAACAATCACAGATAGCTTTGATTTAAGTATAAAATACACAGGGAATAGTTTCTATCAAGAATAATCTTTGTTTTAGTGAGTATTTTTTTTCTCCTGAGCCAGTTTTCAATGAGGACGACTTTTTCTTTTTCCAGTGAAAATCATTCATTCTTCGGAATGAAACATATATAAACGACATCATAATCAGATGGTTATACTGTCAGCCGCTCATATTAGTAATCATGGGTATAAACAGCTGAAATATAACGAACTATTTTTTCTAACCGCGGAGAGTCAGCTAGCGGCCAAACAACGCTTGTGGGCGGAGCTGCATTCTTACCCTGTCATCAACTATAGTAAAATGCAGTCATTTCGGTAGCCTTCCTACTGCTCGCAATACAGCCTATGCTCGTTACAGTGGATCCAGCAACAACAGACTACTTCAGTCGCTCTGTTCAGTCCCCCATGCATTTTAAATGGGATCAACTGTCTTTGTAACAGACCCGACTACAGCAGACTACCGGCTAAAACAGGCTAAATTTAGGGCAAAAAAAATGGACTTGTGCGGTGCTGACACCACATATGCTTTTTATGTATATTTTGACGTGGAAACTGTTATGTTTGCCAGCATTGTCAGCATAGAACAGGCCACTGGCACAGCAGAGCTAAGTCAGTTCCAGTGGCCGGTTTTTTTCTGAGCCATAAGCAACAGGAAAGTAATTTCACTGTTGGATAAACTGAGTACAATTAACACTGCCCGAAGTGGCTAAGAAAAGGCCGACATCACCAGAAGAATGGCCTGTCTAAGCAGACGGTCACCTTCACAGTCACCAACAAGGATGCCACCACAAAATGCGACTCCGGTGAGATCCCCCCCCAAAAAAACACTTTTAAATGTGCGAAGCAGCGCACCTGGTGGTTGGGTCTGCTCTTTTGATGTGGTTTGAGCTCAAGTCTTCCTTCATCGTGAAGTACTTTGTGTATTAGAAAGGTCAGGTTCAGTAACTTCAGCATTCTTTTTTTTCCACACATACATTGTCCCAGTTCGATGAAAAAGGTAAGGACTGCCTCAAGCAAGGACACAGCTGCCGTCCATTGCATGCTGGCCGTGCAGCGTCCAACTGGTCTAACTTTTGGTTTCACAGCCGTACTCCGTTAGAATATTTCATACCAGCAGTTTTTCTAGCCATTTGCGCAAGAGTCTTGGCGAACAATAGGCAGCGACCTGAACTGCTTGACAAACAAGACTCGGGTAAACCTAACTCATCACGAAGCCCTTGGCTAATTCTCCTGGCCACCACTGATCTTTACAGCTGGTTAGTAATTGCTCCTAATTGCATTCTTGCTTTATTTGCCCAG
Organism: Haemaphysalis longicornis; assembly: GCF_048455015.1. Taxonomy (NCBI): domain Eukaryota; kingdom Metazoa; phylum Arthropoda; class Arachnida; order Ixodida; family Ixodidae; genus Haemaphysalis; species Haemaphysalis longicornis. Next base: position 131,673,965 of record NW_027526385.1, on the reverse strand, counting down.
CTTAGCATGCATCTCTACTTAGGCCTTTTCCATGCGCCAGCGCTAAGCTTCAAAAACAGTGTTGCTCAGATCTCCTCCTCGCGTGAACGGTGTCACAGATGATGCAGAAACGTAGAAAGAATGGATTGGCTGAAGCATTTATGAGCAATACTGGTCACGGTTCCCATTTGATGCCCGTATACCCCCTCCTCCCTATTTGGATACTGCATACTCTGGATACAGCAGACATTTTCTTTCTGGATGAAGAAGGTCGATTGTAACGGGCATAGACAGTACTTGGGTGCTACCTCCAGAATACGACATCAGAAACCTTATTTTCAAAAAGTTCCCACTGACTTGCAACTACAAACAACAAGCACTGATTATAACTGGCGTGCGTATAATCGGGACTTCTGAATTTCGAAGCAAATAATGCGGTGTTTGATTCCGCTTCGTACCAGCCAAATATTTGGGAAACATTTCAAAGTTTAAAAATGCAAACGGGCAGTTGTTTCAATGAACTTGCATTCATGAAATTACGCTATGCCGGAAACGACAAATTCTCTGGTAAAGAAAGACACACTAGGGAATAAAAAAAAAAAGAACAAGAAACCCACACTAAGAACACGCATAAAAATACTATATGGTTTGCAATGAATATGAACTACGCTGGCTCCCGATGCCTTTCACTATGAGCGCCCTGTGATCGACTGTTGCAAACATGCACTGGCTTGCTCCACTAGCAGCTACGGGCTTTACTGCAAGACACCGGTGACGCGTGGGTAAAGGGCAAGAGGACAGGTGCTTTTCGGGAGGGCCTTATCCCCGAAATTGGCTAACTCCACCTCTGTGCTACTCCACGTTTAGCATCCTGACAACCTGGCTACCTCAATCTGCCCCTGTCAACACCCTCTACGTAACAAAGCCTAGCTTCACACTGACACAGTCAAATGACACACAAGGTTGGTTACTTTTTTAAACCTACATTGTTCTTTTTTTTGCCTACTAAAACGCAGGGAAACAACCTGTTTAGTCTTGTGCTCCTGAAAACCCAGATAATGCTATTAACCACAAGGCGGTTACCCCAAACACATGGAAGCTAGTACCTCCATGTTCCTCATTGCGCACTAGCCCCAATCTTGGTCTTGACCCTCTGTACGGGTTTGTAACCACATTCCGTGGCCGAACCCACATTTAAGATTTGTCAGTGAGGGGACATTTGCAGCCAGCGTGAGCATTTTTGTTATGCCCTTTCACTGCTCGTCCCGAAGTAACTAGAGCAACCATAAACGCACGTTACCTGCCACTCCCGAGACAAACTCGTGTAAAAAAGATTATTGTGGGCATGTTGAGCCACTGTTGGGAAGTTGCAGAAATGTGTAGATCGTGTTGGGTAAATTCTAGACGACAGGTGCAGTGCATATTCCTTTCGTCTGCGTCGCGCCATCTTGTTTCAGCAGCTGGGACTTGTTGGCAGTGGTGAGTCAGATGCGACCAAAGCAGCGAAGGGGGTCTCACTGTCCAGGTTTAGCTGCTAGCCGCCTCTGTGCTTCATTGTTTTGAAGAATACCATACTTTTAAAAAGGTTTTCCAACACCTGGACATTCTAGTTAGTACGTAATTATTTCTGTAATTATTTAAGTACTAATTTGTTCGCATTGTGTACAACTTTTTTTTGCTGGATAAGGTGATGCTGAAAAAGCTGTTTACACATCCTGCACAGCATCATAGTGAATTACTAGCATAAAATTTCTGCCAAACGAACACACAGAAAAAAATCCCGGTAAGAAGTGAGATCTGGCCATAAAAAAATTGGGCAGTCATAGGGCTAAATAAGTAGCCCATGCTGTTAAAACGAGGCAAAGAACACCTAGAGCAGAGGAGAACAAAGCAGGGATGATTTTTAGTTTTAGTCAGTTGTTCAAACACTTTCAGAGATGAGTGTGCGACGACATCAGTAGTTATGGTGGCTCTAAAGTGTTGGATTGGCGACGCTTGTGATAGAGTGGGGAAGTGTTAGCTGTCACAGGTCTTGGGTATGAATGAGTAAACGAGTAAGAGTAGCTACTTCTGCAACACTTAGGAACTCCTACCTCGACACTGTGGTCAATGCAAGCCAAGTCGTAGGCGACAGAAATAATGAAGTAATGTATTCGGATAATAAAAAGACACAAACATTACTTTTCTTTTTTTTGCTACAGCAACATCACTGAGAATAAGAGTAGCTTTAAATGATGAAATACTAGCAATTCACAAATAGTTGACGACACTAAATCACACTGTGTGGTTCTGAACAGCTGCCAACGATAAGGACACCACTACCAAATGAGAGTCCCAAAGCTTTGACAGTCTACATTTCTGATCTAACCATCCCACCAGTCCTTACATAGTAGTAGCTTAGAAGAAAATTATGGCCCAAGCCAAAGTTAGACAAAGATGCTTGGCCAGAAGTTCGAAGCTCAGGTCACAAAGCTGCGCCTAGGCGTTAAAAATTTCTTTCTCTCCACAAAAGAAAACAACACTCCACCTAGGGAGCAAAAATCTTCCACAGAGATGCAAGCTTTAACAAGCGATCTTTGTGAAAAATGCCCATACAAGTTTGGCCACAGAAGAACACAATGACACAGCCAGAGTGCACGTTCCAAGCCTACAAACACAAGCACTATGGTTGACTACGTTTCATATTAATGTGTACTAACAGGGAAATCTGTCACTGCAGCCAGCAACATTTCTCTATTGGCTTGGCTTGGCTAGCCATATGGCTGCTTTTCGTTCTCAAAGTTAAAATTTACAAAACAGGGTAAAATTTCTCCTGTTTCAGTCTCGCATCAAGCTTCCAGATAGTCCCTGAGAAAAAAAATCTTTCTGGAGCTCATATTTCTAACGATTCATTGAGTTTATATATTCTTTTAAAAATAATATTGTTGCCCCTTTGCAGCCACAGACTACTTTTAAGCCTGTTTGTGAGCCATGCCAAGCACACGTGGAACGTTCCTAACCGGTGCACAATGGCATGCTTGCCAAACCGCGGCTCATCAGGACACAAGCACCAGATTTCCCTCTGGTATGTATGGTAGAACCTCGTTGATACGTTCCAAAAAAATGTGAGGCAAAAAAACCTACTAGCTGCGAAAACATACTATCTGGTAAGAAACGTACTGCGGGTAATTTTTAGTGTACACAATTGAAAGCGCACTAACCATATGAACCGAGATTGTATCAACGCGGTTCGACTGTATTAGCATAAGAGTATGCTTTGGCCAACTGTGACGGACTAAAAACCATGCCCATGAGACGTAAGCGGCCGTGGGAACCCACCTGGTCCTCTCCGGCGCCCTTCTTTCCCTCGTCCTCAGACTCGTCGCTCGAGCTGTCGTCGCTGCTGCTGCTGCTGCCGCTGCCTTTCCCAGAGCCGCTCTCGTCGTCGTCTCCTTCGCCGCGCTGGGCCTGGCATCGAGAGAATCGCATTGAGAGTGTTTTCTTTTGAGGCAAAACCCAACCCCTCAAAAAGAAGAAAAAACAAGGATGAAAGGCATTCACTCTGTGTCACGTGATGCCACATGCAGCCTTAGCTGTTTTGATTCAGCAGGACACTTTAAGAGTTTGGCAAACTTTACTCTTTTAGTGAACCGCTCCTGCCTGTTACTTTTAACATCACCTCTACACTGATGCGCCACACCAAAAGACAAACATGTGAGAAAATGACGTTCCATAACCAAAGCAAAAAGGGGAGGCATCCTTAAGAAGGCAAGCGCTGAAGCATGCTGGCATTAACGACCGGCTCGTGCCTGCACATTTGACAAGATTTTCAACGAATAAAAGAGGCACAATTGATCGTCATAAGCAAGTGCAGGTGGCCGATAACGACAACTGCGGTCCCAGCCCCAAGTAGGGGCTGTGTCGACCACTATACTCGCAAGTGCAAGCACAGTGCTCCAGCCAACAACAACCTCAGCTGCCCGACACCACCCTCATTTTCTTCCGAGGCTTTTGGCGCATTTAAGGGAAGAAAACATAGCGAAATGTTAACCGGTGCATGTTTTGGCTGAACATAACACAACTGGGTCTGCCGAAACTACACCAAGTAGTTCAGGGAAATACAGATGTGGCTCGTGCAATGCAACCACCCCTTTTTTATTTGTTACACCCCAATCATTGCCACTGATGTAAACCATTTGCCAGCATTACCAGTGAGTTCTAAATGCACGTCCCCGGTACCTTTAAAAGTGAAAAAATTCTGAGCAGAATGCGGAGAGTGGGTTTCGAAGCTAGCAACATGCAATAGGGCCAAGCTACGGCCCTGCCTTGTGCTGGTATCTTGTTTCATGTTAAACAGCTGTTACCACCCTTTCCCTTCCTGGCAAACTTTCACTGTTATTCACACTTGCCGCTCTCTAAACCAGGGGTTCTCAAGCATGTTGGCCCCAGGGAACCCTGCTAAGTTCCGTTAAGTGCCAAGGAACCCCCCCGCCCCCTGCCCTCCCGCCAGTTTTCATTCCGTTCATGCTACATTAACGTGCAATAAATTCAAAAGCAAGCTAGGGTATCGTTTTTTCCCCCGTCGACTTTACGCGAATGCGTACGCTAGCGGCACCTATCTCCAAACAGGAGAAATGCGTATGGGGGTAATACAAGCCCGAGATTCAAGTGCAATAGTTTAACCACGTGGCCCGTTTTCCGAGTCTGGCTGGCTACAAGCTGCTGGCGAGATTTATTGCGCAGCTCGCGCGTTTGTGTTATGGGCCGAGATGTGCTAACTGACACTCGGGGATGTGTAATGGAGGTTCCTTAGATCGATCGCACCTCAAGTTCACCATATAAGACTTTGCGACTGCGGAACCAGGGAAAATTTATCAGTGGCTCGCGGAACCCTGAGGAGGGGCCTGCGGAACCCCAAGGTTCCGCGGAACCCACTTTGAGAAACCATGCTCTAAACCATCAAAAATGTCGGGTGTCAGGCCTTGCTTAACAATTTCATACTGGATCCAAAGCCACTTTTGTCTTTGTAGAGTTTTCCTAGCCAGTGTTCATTTCAACCGTGATGAGGCTTCGACGCCCACTGGATGAACCAGCTACGTATGCGTGAAGATAAAAACCTATAAAACGAGCCAAAGCCCGCACTGAATTCTCTACAATACGCCCTCCACTCACTGTCTCAAACACGCAGCCTACAAATTCCAGCATAAAGAAAAAAAAGAAAAAAAAACATTCCACTTCACCAAAAAACACAATAGCCTTAGCACAGACGGCTTTTCTGAGCTTTCCAGACTTCTCCGCAATCTCAGAAAGAATTTGAGAGGCAAATCGGATACACAAGCAGCCCCGCCTAGGACTCCCTAGTTTTCTCACCGCCCTCCTCAATGCAAGCCGATGACGAAATTTCTCGAGCTGCAGCGTAGTGCCACAATGACGCAAGCGTTTCAGGACAAGCGAGTGCTGCAATTCTACTAGTCTCTGGATGAAGCATGCTGCATTCAGTTGGAAAGGGGCGAATATCATTGCCATGTTTGGGAGCACCTACTTGTGCAAGCACCTTTTCATCCTACTGTAGAGCACAATGACAGAAGAACCTTTCTGATCGAATACGGAAATCGTCCCTGTGCAGGAACTTAAGGAGGACTCGCTTGTTAAAGGTACTACTGAAACGAAAATTTTATGTTCCACTTTTATTGTTCTTATCGATGCGTAATGGTCTGGCGAACCCGAAACGGCACTTTAAATAATTCAGCGCGCGATAATTAATTACATCCTGAAAATCGTTTCTTTCAAATTCCTGCGTTTTCATCCCAAAAGGCGCGTATGACAGAATCCCGGCATGACCACACCGCCTTGTGAGGACGTCAAAACACTGCAGGGGCTGGTGGGGGCGTTGTTTCGACCGCGCCGCCGCCGGAGCTGAATGACTGAGCTGCCTGAAGGTGCTAGGCCTACCATTGCGGCGGAAATTCGATGACCGCTTTCAATGAAAGTCCTGATGGCGACTTCTATTGCGATTCCGGGCTATATTGTCGCTTCCTTTCCAGTGTGTGGAACTTTATGTTTGCAAACAGTGCCTTTCTGGGCAGTGGTTATGCCTGTAGGTTGGGGTACGTGCAACCACTTGTGAATGCGCCAGCACTCGCTCGCCGCGTGAAGTGACGTCACGAGCTTTTGACGAGCCCTGTCCGCGTCACTTCTTTTGGCTACAACCGGATGAGGTCACACTGATGTCCATTTGCTGACTGCCGCTCCGCGTGCTGTACCGTCGGCGCGATGAATGAGATCCAATTAAAGTATGTTCTTCGCATTGCAGGCCGCTCATATTTCAGCCAGGGTATTCTGTTAAGTAAAGGAAGCGAACTTTGCAATAATGTTAATGCCAAAAATTGGTGTCAGTACTCCTTTAACATTTCTATGGGAGTAACTACTTCATGACTCAAGTACAACAAAAAACCATCGTGCACCAATACAAAAAGCTTTATAAATACATATAAATGTTCAGAATGGCCTAGTTTGCTTATCTTAAAGATATGTCACTTCTGTACTGAAATAAAAAAAGAAAAGTCTTGCTTGCTAGACTGCTAGCGCCATCTGGTGAAAACTCCATAAACCAAAATACGTTTCCCGTTTATTGTATATCTCAGTAAAGAAGTGATACATTTCTAGAAGAAGCGAACATCTCTATGCACTTGTAAAACTTTTCTTATGAGTACCCGATGCCCACGGGTCATGAATTATCAAGTCCCATAGGAACGTCACCAGGTGATTAAGACAGACATTTCTGCGCTTGTTTCAGCCAAGCATCTTAAGGTTTTGAGTAAGCGTCTTTTGCCTCTTGACGTTTTCATCTTCTGTTTGCAGGAAAAAAGCGTATTTGGATATGCTTCTACGGTGCCACACCCTATTTTGTGATACACTGTAAGTTAGTTTAGTTACAAGACACTACAAGTAATAACACAGTTTGTGTGAGTAACTAATAAGCATAACATGCAGAACCGACCAAAACAAGAGAAAAAAAAATCTCAGATCATTGCCTACACATTCCAGGATTTAAATTGGTACTGTAAATAACAATGTTGGGAACCTACTTCAGCGCTCCTTTAAAATGCAGGTAATACCTGTGACACACGGCAACGCTAGATCTCCTTTAAACTAAACCCCTTTTGCCACATCAAAAGACATTTTGTGGAAAGGAGTGGCGCTCCTGACACACAGCAACCCCTGATCTCCTTTATGTAGTTCCGGCAACTGACGCACCATTAAAGTGGCGCTAGCAGTTTTGTGAAAAAAGCATGCACAATAACAAAAATAAAGTGCGGCTAATAGGTCTTTTCTTCATTATTTTAGAGAGGAACCGTGCGTTTTATTGTTGTTTAGAAAAATAAATGGGTAATTTGACATATTTGTATTAAACCGCAACGATGAAGTGCTTTTTTAGCCTATCACGATTGGGCTTGTTTAGTGCAATTTAATTTTATTGCAGTTTAAAAAATTTATGAAAGTAATATGAAATCACATTTGGTCGCCCTAAGATGCTAAGATCTGAGAAGCTTATGATTTGCAAGTGCCTGCTTACGAGGCTGCGCCGCTAGCTGCTCCTTTTCGTTTGGGAAAGGAGATAGGCGAACACCCCTTACGGGAAATGCCCGCTGCGGTGAAGGAGATTCTCCTTGGTCGTGTGTCATCGAGGCAAACGCCGTTTCGGTACCTGTCCTTCTGCAAAGGCCTTTTAGGCGCCTGTGCGTCAGGGGTATAAGCCACATTCAACACATTTCCTTTCCCCACACTCGCCACAAGAAGCAGGGCTTTGAAAACGCTCAAATGAATGCCACTGACAACTCCACTACTGTCGAAATCACAAGAACGCTCAGGTGGGCTGAGACGGAAAGGCAGCAGCAGTGCCTGTGTGCCACACCCAAGCCAAGAGCACGCGTCTTGAGTTTCACGGCCTTTGAAATCCCACTCTGCCAGTGAACACAGTCGGCCTCTCCCTGCTTCATCTGTAAGGTCCGAGGTTCCGAAGCCTTACTGATCAGTGCTTCGGCTTGCACATGCAAGCAAGATAGGTGGGTAAAAAGAAAAAAAAGCGCAGCCTCAGACCTCAATCAGGCGGCACAAGCACTGTGCCCATTCTCCCCAACACTGCCAAGTTCGAGCAGGTGAGGAGAGAAGAACTCATGTCGGTCCGTGTAATTCTGAACACAACTGCGCAATCAGTCTAGTTGTTCAGAGTGGCACTTCGAGGCCACTACGTCAGGCGAGATAGCCGCTCGCTCCAGGCAGACGGGTGCGAGAGTGTTCCCCCTCCCCAGTGCCCTCTCCTCACCTTCCACAGGCGGGTCCTCTCCTCCTTCTCCTTCTCCTTCTCCAGCTCCTCCAGGTTGGTGAAGTGTCTCCGCTGGCCCTTGTGGCCTCCTCCTCCGCGGCTGCTGCTCCCACGGCCTGAGGGGGAGGAGAGCACCCTCGTCACATTCAGGGACAAGGGAAGGAAGAGGCTGGCTATACAGGCCCTCGCTTCCTTAAAGGAGAGCAAAAACGCGCATAGTTTGGGTAGGACAGGATTGCTGGTGAGAACACTCATGTGGCAGCGTGGTGGAGCAGACTACACCCCTGTACATGTTAAGGCGGGCCTAAGAAGGGCCCATGTAGTGTATCACTCTGCCAAAGCGATTGATTGATTGATTGATTGATTGATTGTAGGGTTGAATGCACCGATGCAACGCAGGCAATAAGGCGCGCTGTAATGGAGGGCTCCAGATTACTTTCACCACCCGGGGATCTTTAACCAAGTGCGCCAAAATCTCGTACACACGGGCGTTTTTGCATTTTACTTCCGTCAGAAGAGCGGCCGCCGCGGCCGAGAATCGAACCCGCGCCCTCGTGCTCAGCAGCACCATGCTTTAGCCACTGAGCCACCACGGCGGGTCGCCAAAGCAATTCAACCCGGTTGAAAACAACATGCGTAACTTTTCCCACTCTTGCTCGTGTAGACTATTGTCATCATAGCTGTATTTATAAGTCGATTAAGTCCAAATCGTGGAAACGATTGGCGTCACGTTCAAAGTACCCGCAGTAATGCACTCTGTGCCAGCACGCAGAGGAACCGCCAGCTGTCGGGATGAGGCGCAGATCTTAAAATGCACCCGACTGTAGTCGGACCACGATAAGCAAAGAATGCCCCAAAACTCCAATCAGCTGCAGTTTCCCAATGAAAATACTCTTTGCAAAATTTTTTCCAAACGCTTTGAAGAAAACATCCTTCTTCCTTTCAATGGTACTTGTTCTGTTGAATAAATTTGAACGCTCCACTTCAGGTATAAAAGGATTACATTTAAATATATTCCTAACCTGTTTGTGCCTGGGTTTTTAAAATAGTAAACACCAAACAGGTCTTCAGCAGCGAGAGATTGAAAAAAAAGTTTGATACCATACTTCTGACATCGGGGAAACTCAGCTGTTTATAATAAAAATACTTGTGGACTCGCAAAAGCAAACAGAAAAAGCTGGTTAACAGTGTTGTTCTCAAGGGGCTTAAAGGCCAACTGCACTTAACCTGGGTCAAATTTACTTTGAACGTACAGTACGCACCACCAAACCAACTGGGACATGACTGGTATCCCCGTGAAACGCCATTTTTTTAGGCAGGCTATACGGACTATAACGTTTCCAGGAGGTTGAAATTTTGAGTGCCGTTGGCCTGTAATAAAAAACACAGTTGCCCCCAACCGCACATCAATGCACGACCAGCTTTAGATACATTGCAGTTTAACTGTCACATCTTACACTTGAACCCCTTAATCCAAACAGGGCAGATAGTGATGCCAACTACCTTTGATAACCCCTCATTACGTAATATAACTTAGGTCACTGTGTTAGGTAAAACCGCCTCTAACTCTAAACAGACCTACCATAATGAGCTCTGGCAGTACACATGCATAATATTTCACATGACACAAGCATGAAGTTTTGCACTGATCTATACTAGAGGAAAACCTGGCACTACTGTACACAGGAGTTACACCTCAACAGGCATGCCCTTATGTGACTATGAGAAGCATTCTGCATTGCTTGGATTAGCTCGCAAACTGGCTCAACAGTTGCCAGCGGCCACATAAACCATAATGACTGGTTAAAGTTATTTTATATTATAAAACTATAACTTGCAAAAAAAATATGCCAGCAATGTTCAAGAGCTCCAAGCAACCTGAACAAGCAAAAAAATTTTGGCCCTGTTGTTGCCTTTGTCACCCAGGCTACAAGCAGGCACGTTGCAAGTCAAGACAAGTACAGGAGAAAGGCTTCCGGCCTGCTATGGCGGCTTCCATGACGGCACACAGCTGCAGCAAGAGATTTCCCTCTACACTCGGTTACAACTCAAGAACGGCACCACCTCATGTAGTGTATCACTCCGCCAAAGCGCCGGACCCGTGACGTCAGTGCGCGCGCGTTTTCAAAGGGGTTTGCTATGAATGCGTGATATCGTCTGCCTTGTCTCACGCAGTTTGTTTGTCGTCACTGGAGTCGTTTATGAGCATATTAAGTACAAAAAATCACGGGAACGTCTCACGCCACGTTCAAAATATTCCCAGTAACGCCCTACTTGCGCCGCGCGGAGAAACATCCGGCTACGGTGATAAGGCACAGCGGCAACTTCCGGTGCCGTTCTTAAGTTGTCAACGGGTATAGTATGCGTCGATATGCAGCTGTGCACAAGGCTTATCAAAACCTTTTTAACTTGCACGTCGACTGTGCTTCAGCACCATTCCCACAGCATGTTTGTCGTATCTCTTCTTTTATTTATTTGTTTTAGAATGACCAAAAGACCGCGCAAACGTTGGATGTGAGCAGACAATTTATGAACTTGCTTGGACCTCACACACGTTTCATTGAAGCTTCAGCTAGAACCAAACGGTCAAGTTGTTCAATAAAACCTGCCTACAAACAGAAATTCCTAATTGGCAAAATCGCTGAAGGACAGGACCCTCTGATTTGCATGCACGGATGATCTGTCTGCACTGTCTTCATGAAAACTGACAAAAACAGCTGTGACGCTTTAACACTGCTGCAACGGGAAAGCAACTAGCCATTGTCAACCACTATTGTTGACTAGACTAAGAGAAGCTCTGTAAACATCACGGAACAGTGGACCATTGTTTAGCAGCAAACAAGCTGCTGGGTAAGCTTTTGCAGTCTGACGATGCACGAATGTGCAATGGTGAATAAGCAATTCAACCCTCTAGAACAATATTTTGAATCTTAACCTGAACACTTGCTATCCTTGAAAGGAAGAATTACACCCGCTACACGATCTCACAATAAAGCCAAAATTTCACCCGACCCCTCATTCCTTGCAACAAATGACGAGCACGGGAGATGTGTATGCAACACCGGCTACGCTAGCTATGCAAAACTGTCACATGCACTGTTTGCGTGCTTTTCAGGCAGGTACGTCAACGTTTACAAGTCCAGGCCTTCGACCAATTCTGGTAAGCTACCTCCCACACGCTCTGACCACACGCACAATAGGCCTTCGATGACCGACTCTCCTCATGTTTCAGCGATTTATTATGTCTGTCTCTACCTAAATATGCACTCTAACGTGTGTATGATAGTACCACGCAACTTGTTCTTGGAATTTAGCATCCTTTTAGCTGGAATTCAGTGGTCTGTACGACTTATAGCGGGTACTGGCAAGTTTTTTTAATAGTTCCCCCACGAATTGTACAACCCAAAGACCCTCTTTACTATAATAATGAACAAAATAAGACAACTTTTTAACGCCCCGCCGTAGTGTGATTCCCAACAACATTTGTTTTGCCTTCGCTCGGGTAATTACGAGGCTATCAATGGAAAACCTCTGGTTTTCAGAAGCTACAAGAGTTTAAATTATCCCTCAAATCCAAGCGGCAACGGTCTAATTAGCGCCGCATTATGACGGCGATGGGAACAGTCCAGGCAATGCGTGTGCGCTTAGCCCAAAAGGACAATTTTAACGACGAAGCACAAAACACTTCCCTATCACTTCCCATAACCTACCACATTTGCACACAACGCGTAGCGGGATGACGTAAGAGGGTCTACTTGTGAACGTAGAACCGAAAGCGATCGAGCGACTTGCCATCAGTACTACTACATGTCTCGAGTTTCGCAGAGATTAGTGAATGATGAATTCATTGCTTAACACAAGCATCACGTTTTGTATACACATATCGCTCCATATATATGGAGCATGATATAACGGCCGGGGGTTCGAGGCCATTCAAACTCGCACCGCTGCGCCAGACGCAAGGCAACGTCACGGCACCAAAAAAGCCCGACGGCTGGAAAGTTTGCTTTCCCAAAGGCGGGAAGACGCCAGCTACTGACGAAAGAGTGAACGCTCCTTCAATTCTTCGCCTCCCGTGCCTGTCTCCATTGTTAGCGCGGCGACATATGCCGCGGTAACCAAGCTTTTCCTAAAGTACGACCACAGCGCAGCGCTGAAGTTTTTACCGAGCTAACTAAAGTACGCACTGCCGCCAGATCAGCCTCAGCCCGGCTTAGGCAGAGATGTTGTGCAACTTTTTGACCCTAGAAATGACTGGTGAACTAAAAGGACGCGGCAGCACGCCTCGGGACCTCTACAACGTAGCCCTAGGCTTGCCACCACCTACCTCTTCCTCGGGGAGGCATTTTGACAGTCCGACGCAGCTGAAGCTAGGCGAAACGATACGATGGCACGAACAACCCGAAACCAGCGAGATCAGCGAAGATCGGTGAAAACTCTCGAAGGAAACGCTCGCTCGGGAGGCTCGAGGAGACGCGATGGCGGCGGACGAATTCCCAGGATGACAGAAGGAAAGCTGCGACAACGCAAATCTGCAAAGAAACATAGGCAGCGCCACACGCAGGCTCACTTATTTAGAAGTTCAAATTTAACGCTTAGCAGTAATAAAAGCCAAACGTTCTTATTAAATGTCATACGTTATATTTAAAAAAAATTAACTTTATTGCTTTCTAAAATTGTTTTTTTTTTCTTGTAGTGTTTTACGTGTCGTCTGCAGAACCAGACGTGCACTTTGTGCGTTCTGGGATATTTATCGAACATTTGCATGCGTAATTCATTTTGTTTATTTATTCCGTAGTCGTTCATGTAAACGACCTTTCAAAACTCGACTGCAGCAAGCCAGGATTTGCCCTTTTCAACCACGCAGAGTGCTCAAAGCGCCGGACCCGTGACGTCAGTGCGCGCGCGTTTTGAAAGGGGTTTGCTATGAATGCGTGATATCATCTGCCTTGTCTCACGCAGTTTGTTTGACGTCACTGGAGTCGTTTATAAGCATATTAAGTCCAAAAAATCACGGGAACGGCTCACGCCATGTTCAAAATATTCCCAGTAACGCCCTACTTTGCCGCGCGGAGAAACATCCGGCTACGGTGATAAGGCACAGCGGCAACTTCCGGGAAGGTCTGGGAAGGTTGCAACAGGACCACAGGAATGAAGAAAGGGGGAGGTGTTGGCATGCTCATTAAACAAGGGACCGACTGGCAGAGAGTGCATGAAAGTTGTAAAGAGCATCTATGGGTTAGAGGCACCATAGAGGGGGAAAATACATGGTTAGGAGTGGTGTATCTGTGGACCGGAAGTAGTGCTAGGGAGGAAAATGAGGAAATGGTAAACTGTTTGCGAAGAGATATAAACGATTTCAAAGATTCGGGCGAAATAATCATAGTTGGAGATATGAATGCCCATATAGAAGGTTTGGATGGATACACAGACCACAACGGTTCTCTAGTGATAGATCTATGCCAGGAAAACCGGCTTGTAATAGTAAACACGGAAAGCAAGTGTGACGGACAAATAACGTGGGAAAGCGGTAACAGACAGTCCAGCATAGACTACAGTTTAGTATCCGAGACAGTATACGGAAGGCTGCGGGAAATGAGGATAGATGAAAATGGAACAGACAGCTTAGGAAGCGACCACAAGCGGTTTAGCTTGCACTTTGGAGGAGCAACCCAGACAAATGCAGAAATAGGTACAATAGGAGGAAATAATTTGAATAATGAGCAGTTAAAGATCATCGCTGATAGATTGGAAGATGAAATCAATAAATACCCAGGCAAAAATTGGGATTACGACGAAATGATTGCGTTCTGAAGCAAAGGAACGAAACCGATGGAAAGGGAAGAGAAAGCCAAGACGCTGGTGGAATAAGGAAATAAAAGAGGCTATTGACCAGCGAAGGAAGGCGTCGAGAGAACATAGAGAAGCAAAAAGAACTGGTATGGAACCGGAGGTAGTGAAGGAAAAGTGGGATGTCTACCGTCGGAAAAAACTAGAAGTGCAGAAAATGGTGCTAGCAAAGATCAAGCAGAAAAGCGAACAATGGATGGCAGAAATACGGAAGAAGGACAAAAGCGCATCCAAGAAGTTTTGGAACCATGTAAAATCACTAAGCTCCAAAAACGATAACCATCAAAAATTCCTGATTGATGAGGAGGGGGAACATTTAGAAGGAGAGCGCGCGTTGGCGCATATTCATCGAGTGATTAGTGAGAAGTTTAGGACAATAGTGTTAGGGAAACCTGCACCGACAACATCAGTGCCACAAAAGACTGCGGAAAGGGAAATAAGTTTGAGCAACCTTGATTGGAAAAAAGCGGAGCAAAAGGTTTCCCCCCAGACAGCAGTGGGCCCGGACGGAATACCAATGCAACTGATAAACCTACTTGGACCTAAAAGTAAGGAATCGTTTATGAGGGCAATAGATAAGGTGATAGAAACCAAACAAATACCAGAGGACTGGTTAGAAAGTAGGATGAATTTAATATATAAAGGCAGAGGAGACAAAGCCAGTATTGATGCATACAGACCACTCACAGTAACGTCAGTGGTGTATAGATTCGTAATGCAGCCGATAAAATCAGAAATTCAAGCATGGATGGAAGAAAATGAAATACTTGGGGAACTGCAGAATGGATTTAGACAAGACAGGCGACTGGGTGACAATCTGTTCGTGATGACGCAATGCATTGCAATTGCGAAAGCACAGAATAGACCACTATGGATTACGTTCTTGGACATTAAAGGGGCATATGACAACTTAAACAGAGAACGGCTGTGGAGAATGCTGAAACTCCAGGGATTAGATGACGATTTAGTACAGTTCCTTACAGCAATCTATAAAGACAATAGAGTTCACCTTACTTGGGAAGGACAGAAATGCGCCCAGCAGGTCAACATCCATAGGGGACTGAAACAGGGATGCCCTTTGAGCCCAATACTGTTCATGCTTTACATGGCAGGGTTAGAAAAGAAACTGGAAGAAAGTCAAGTAGTGTTTAGCCTAACCCATATGCTGCAAGGCGAAGTGGTACAACAGCATATTCCGGGTATGTTATACGCAGACGACATTGTTCTTTTAGCTGATAACCAAACCGATATGCAGCGGCAAATAAATATTTGCGGCCAAGAAGCCACTGACCTCGGGTTAAATTTCAGTGCAGAAAAATCAGGAATAATGGTTTTCAATGACGCTACCACCGACGTAGTGTCTATCCAGCGAGGCGAATTACCTAGAGTGAAGGAATATAAATATTTGGGAGTGTGGATAAACAAAGGGGATAACTACTTAAGTACTCACGAGGAGCAACTTAAGGTTAAGGGAACGCGAAACGCAGCTATAATGAAGCATAGAGCTCTGTGGGGGTATAACAAATATGAAGTAGTAAGAGGAATGTGGAAAGGAGTAATGGTTCCGGGCCTCACGTTTGCGAATGCTGTACTCTGCTTAAAATCAGACGTTCTATCAGGCCTTGAAGTAAGCCAGAGAATGGTAGGACGTTTGGCCTTAGGCGCGCATGGAAAAACAACTAACGAAGCAGTTCAGGGAGATATGGGCTGGGCGTCGTTTGAAGTTAGAGAAGCTCAAAGTAAAATATGCTTTGAGATGAGGTTGAGGGCAATGGATCAACGAAGGTGGGCAGCTAAGGTTTTTAGGTACTTATACTTGAAAAGCGTGGACACGCAGTGGTTAAGGAAGACTAGACGGCTAACGACGAAATACGGAAAGAACAGTAGGGAATCCAAAACAGCCAAGGTAACCAAAAAAGAGGCAAGGCAGATTGAAACGAATAAATGGAGGGAAAAAATGGAAGCTAAAACGTCGTTAGAGATGTACAGGGCTGAGAAAATGAACATCAGAAAGGAAAATTTCTACGACAATTCCCACGGCAGTGCTTTGCTTTTTGAGGCTAGAGCAGGTTGCCTGCGAACTAAGAGTTTTGTGAGGAAGTATTCACAAAATGATGGGGTATGTGTGGTCTGCGGAAAAGAAACAGAAACTACGCGGCACATAGCGTTAGAATGTGAGGGTATCCATCCAAATCTACATGAAGGGAATATTGGGCTTCCAGAAGCCCTAGGATATAAGGGTATCAGAGAGGAAGTTAACTTCAAGGATGTCGAGGGGACGAAAAGAAGATTAGAATGCTGGTGGACGAAAAGCAGGGAGGGGAATATTGCATAGGACAGTTACCACCTGTAACAGGGAAAAGAAAGTATTTCGGGCCTAATAAACTTTAGTGGCTGCCCTAAGCAGCGCTAGTATTAAACCAAGAGTGTAAAGCATGGTTCTATTAGTCCTTTTTGGTAAGATGACATGTCATATCACCCCGCTGCAAAGGGGAAACCAATAGCAATCATCATCATCATCATCGGTGCCGTTCTTAAAGGAGTACTGACACGAAATTTTTATGTTACGTTTTTTTCGCTGCTATGCGTGCCTACCAGCCCACTAATCATAGAATGACACATTAGACGGTTGAGCGCAGCGTAAACATTCATTTACGGCGTCGTTTATTCGTGCCAGTTTCGGTTTCGACAAAAAAACGCCGAGCGGCCGCCATGACAGCATGTATCACATGGCGTCACCATTCTTGCCGTATCGCTGCCTCTCTGGAAGCGCGCGCGAGCGAGCGCACGCGCGTGCCCAGACCGGCCGAGGTCTTCGCCGTCCACACAGGCCCGGGCAGCATGACGTCAGTCCCAAAACCATGACGTGTACACACGCCCGAGCAGCGCGCGCCAACCACAGCCAGCGCGTCGGCTTCGTCACGGGAGCCCCGACGTCGGCAGTTTGGGGCATGTAGCAGATGATGTCACGTCGGCCCGCTCTGGGCTTTCTCGTGCGGGCGAAGATTAAAATGGATTTTAAATATGTTTCGCTGAACGGTTGCTGTTGAAACTTGCTGGGAGATATCTCCTGATAAAAAGGAAGCGTTTTACATAGCTATCTCAGCTTTGAAATTTCGTGTCAGTACTCCTTTAAGTTGTCACTGAGTATAGTGCAGAGCAACGTTTATGGTGCAGAGTATGGTGACAATGCGCTAAGGTATGTTGGTATTCCTTTCATGTTTATGAAGTATTTTCAAACGTATTTTTCCCAGTGGTTCTCTGTTTTGACGTGCATTTGTCTGTGAAGGCTTAACACAAATGTCTTGTTGCAAGGCTTAATACTCACTCTTTGACGCAGAAACGGCGCAAAAAGAGATTTCTTATCGCCCGCGCCTCTTTAAGCAAAACTTCCCATTCCACACTGATGCCGTCGGCCACCCAACTAAAACTCACTGCAGAAAAGCCAACTTCACACAATGCAATGGGTGTCACAAAACGCTGA
Source organism: Haemaphysalis longicornis (assembly GCF_048455015.1). Classification (NCBI taxonomy): domain Eukaryota; kingdom Metazoa; phylum Arthropoda; class Arachnida; order Ixodida; family Ixodidae; genus Haemaphysalis; species Haemaphysalis longicornis. Next base: position 131,656,347 of record NW_027526385.1, on the reverse strand, counting down.
TGATGACAAGCGCCGCACTCATGGAGGGAAGATAGGCCTAGGAGAGGCCATGACGTCATGTTCCGGCGAAGCAGGAAACGCGTGAGGAAACGCCAGTTTCGGACGCCGTCCATTTTTGCTTGTATTTTACGCGCACCCGCCACCTTTTCCGCATGGGGGGAGGGTGGATCGGGGGACCAAGCTCTCCCGTGTTTCCCAGGAAGCGTGTTTCCAAACGCTTCGCTGTACAGCCACTCCACATGACATGTGTCTTCGCGCGATGCAGAACGTTAAATTAACGTGGTCATAGGCTGCGCCCGGAACCTAAACGACATAAAACATACCAAATCACCATTATTATTAAAAACAACGCGTAGGAAACAAATTTTGCAAAAAAAAAAGAAAAAATTAGCAGTCGCTTAGCTCGGCTATGCCAGGATATACGTAGCGTGAGCTAAAATTTCCTTAGCTCACGCTTAAGTTAGCTCAGTCTTAGGTTTCCTGGTTGTCTAGGATTAGTGCTGCTAAAACGATTTCCAATCCAGTACAGTCCGGTCCAGTATAGTCACTGCTCCTCGCGCATGGGCAGCACAGCTCTCCAGGAGCCACGCGAAACGGCTATCAAGCGGCTCCGGCGCACCGTCAGACTTGGCTACTGCGCAACGGAGGCGCAGTGCGTCTTCCGCAACTATGACGTCACTCCTCTGGAATGCTCAGACCGGCGAATGTGCAGACCAAGTTCTCTGCACACCCGTACTCCGATTGGATTGAATTGGTCCAATCCAATGCTCCTTGTGCTTGCGCAGCACGGCCCTTCAAGGTCCACGCGAAACTGCTCAACGTTGACCAGTGTAGCTTACGCTACAAAATAGCAAACCCGCTGGGGCTCGAACCCAGCCCTCGACTCTACCTCGAGACCACAGAGCCCGAACGACACGCTCCTTTCCGCAGGAGTTAAATTGAACAGCACGCGCAGTGACGTGACACATGTCACGTGGGATGGCTGTACAGCGAAGCGTTTGGAAACACGCTCCCGGGAAAGGCAGAGCTCCGCCCGGTGATGCTGCCGCCTGCGCACCCCTCCCCCCATCCCCCCGAAACATGGAGGAAAAAAAAGCTTAGGAGAGGCCCCCAGCTATCCCCGCGCATTGGCAAAAGTGTGGAGGAAGTCACGTGTTTTCGGCGGCCGTTTGAAGTCGCGTTAGCAACGGCGTCCTAGCAACAGCCCGCCCGCCGTTCGCCAGTCATGGAGGAAAGGCAGCGCCTGCCTTGTCGTCCGATTGCGAAGATTGCTGCTTCGCTTTGCTGCGCTGTGGTCTTGCGGAACTCGAAAAGGATGCTGCGAGTTGCGACAGCTGCGCCGATGTGAATATGTCATTTAATTTCTACTTGCAAGTGCACCTTGTACCGCGTCAAGCTTTTGCTCCGGTCGCGATCACGACGCGCCTATTGAAGTGCAGATATCGTGAACGCGCCGTCCCGTCGTACGCGCGGACACCCGTCAGGTAGATTTTCGGGAAGTGACACACGGTGTGCAGTACGTAGGCGACTTGCAACCGAACGATTCGCAACTCAATTTTTTGGTTATCGCCGCTGCAATATATAGTTTGCTAGGCCGGCAATGCGGGGCAATGCCTTTGCAACTGTTACAAGGTAGACGGTGTCCGTCTGTTGACTGGAAGAGTGCTGGATCTGGAATCTGGATCTTTTTGTGGTTTCGCTCTGGATTTCGCTTTTCAACGCTTCATACTGCGAGGTTAGTGTATGAAGGTTTTCAACTGATATTACCTTGAATTTATTGACACTGAGACAAGTTGAAACTTGGCGAAAAAAAGTTTATTGACGCCACTCACCCTATCCTTTTTTTACTCAATAAAACGTTTTGCCTCCTCCTCCTCCTCCTCCTTCGCAAAAAATTATATCGAAGGCACGCGAACAACGGTAAAAACATTCCACAATTTTTTAGCTTGAAATCTGCATGAAGTGCTGCTTACCTATATTATATATAGAACGACCGTTTAATTGACTAGTCATCTCTGGGATTGCCAGTAAAACTGCAACGCAAACTTGGGCACTTTCCAGTCCGGTAGCCGCACGGCGTTCGCCCACTGTTTGCGGCGTTCTCCATCGCTTGGGAACCTATAAACGGCGGCGATTGCAAACAAAGGATGAATGCACACCAATGTACAGCAATACTTGTCAGCGGAATGATGCACTAACCGGTGGAAAGTGACGCCCAATTCATTGGGTACCGATCGCGACTTGCAGCCTGGCACCGAGAAATGCGGCATTGTTAGAGCGAGCCGCTTCGCAAAACTGCTGCGGCCACACTGAAGACGTGTAACGGTGTAACCGCGCGTTTAGGTTCACGGTCACGCGCTGCAAAACGGCCTCCTACCTGCCTATCAGCTGATTTCCGCCGGCTCGGCGCTGGCAGATGCAGACGACAAGAGAGGCGATACAGGACGGAGGAGGCGGAGAAGGTGCACCGAGAGAGAGAGGCAAAAAGAGTCCGCCAATGGCATGGAGGGCCAATGGTCCGCCATTCGACTTACAGAAATGGCGTTTCCGGCTGCGCTGGGTGTGACGTCAGGGCCTCTCCTAAGCTTTTTTTTCCTCCATGCCCCGAAATGTCATTGCCAAAGTCAGCTACCTACATCATTTGAGCTTCCTTTGGAGTTGCCTCTACATTTTCACTTCAAATTTTTGTGGCAAAAATCTGACTGCGTCATTGTTGGTACGGATGCGCTCGGCTTTTATTCGCACTTTCCATTTATTTGTGAGAAGTTCACTGAAATCACCGGCGGTTGTTGCGTTACCCGTATTTTGTATTTTATTTTTTGAACTTTTGACCGTGAACGCCATGTGAACACAAAATACATATAAATATACACACGGTAATAACTCTATATTTTTAAAGGGAAAGGCGTAGCCTACTGACCATCATTTTCTAATGTTATGGATAGCCTATGCTCTGGGAAGGAATATGTTGCTGTATGTACACCTGACTTTCAATTGCTTTGCGTGCTTTTTCGAGGCTGAAGAAAAGGCTGCAGTTTTCAGCGCCTCTTCGGCAGAGTTTTTTATCAGCGGCTTGTCAAATGCACGTGCCTGTTCTGCGCCTCAGTATTGCTACTCTTTCCAGTGGGCAATCCGAAAGAGTCATGGAAAAATAAGCTTTTCTAATTAACATTTCTTAGAGATGGAGACATTTAGAGCCTATTAAGTACCGATGTGTTATATAAAATACTATAAAGGTATCAATATTTATGTACGTTTTTGTTATGTAAATGTCTGATGGAAATGTAGTGTTAACTATTAACACACATAGTCGCCAACTATTAACAGCTGATGCAGCAAAGAAAAAAACCGTTCAAGTCGTGCTGCTTACACTTTCGGCGAAATCCGGCACACATTTTCTTTCTGGTGTGCTTCCTTTCAATTTGTGTTTAGCACCGGCTCAGTTGCTTCAGTCTTGCCTTACAACTGGACCGTGTGAACAGGCACTGCACTCAACACCGACAAACTCTAGTCTTTCATCATTCATTTCACAAGAGATGAAATAAAATTGTTCCCTGTGGGTAGCAAATAGTGGTGGCTCAAACAAGGCATTCTGATGTTCCTACTTCGGTGGTGCTTCAAAGGGAGAGACAACCGATTTTTGTCGAGTGTATATTCTCTATCCCAAATGAAAGGGCATCACTTAGAGCCCCTTAACGAGAAACATTTTTGCTGATGACACCCTAGAACTTTTTAAATCGAAACTTTTATATCTACGAGACATATGTGACCTCCCAAAAATAATGCTAGCAACCATGACATAGAGTAGAGCGGCAACATACTTTTGTCTGTATGCGAAATGAAGAGCGATATTTAAAAATTCTCCCCAGCTAAAAAAACTGTGGATTACATGCTTTTTTATTCCTTTATGTGTTTTTTTTTAATTTGCCAGTCTATTTTGCACGAAGGCGCCATCTGTTGAGATGGACGATAGGTAGAATCTGGTCGGAAGTTTGATTCTCCCCGGGCACTTTTTAGATGCGACTGCATCTCATTCACTCGCGTTGTCCATGCAGCGTCGTCGGCGTTGTTGTCGTGCGCCCCTCCCCCATTCTCCTCGCCGCGCGAGCTGCGCTCTCCGCCGCTCACCTCCTCTCCTCTCCGATGCCCCTCTCTCGCGAGGGGAATCGGATTGCATTCGAATGGATTGGCTTGGCTTGGGTTGGATTGGATTGGATTTGGATTAAAGTAGATTGTGTTGGATTGTGTTGCGTCATAGCCGCGGCAGACACACTGGCACCGGCGCATGTGCAGTACTCTCTCTTCCGCGGTCTCCTCTCCTTCGGGCGCGCTGCGCATATAACCGGTGTGCCGCTCTCCGGCGGCCTTTCGGTCGACGGTTGCTCTCCGCTTGCGCTTGAACTCCCCTCAGCGTCGCATCACACCAGGGTTCCCGCGAGGGGAGGTGGGCGTAATTTTTTTTAAGCTGCCGTTGGCGTATTTGGAAACTGAAATCGAATATTTCCTCATGAGAAACACCCCTGACTCAAGCAGGATCGTCGAAGCTCCTTCTCTGTGTCTGTTTACTGAGCGCTGCCGTTGATTCTGGGCATGGAGGCTCAGTTAGCCACACTAAGAGCAACCCAGAGGCGGCGAGCGGCGTTTCTTAAAATATTTAAAATAATGTTTAAAAATACATATCTAATTTAAACTTACACGAATACTTATGTTAAAAGGTTTTCAATAAATGAATACACGTTTCAACAGTTATAGTAGCTGCTAGGTTTGCAGGTCACGTGACCGGGACACATACTGTAGTGTCAAGTTTCGACACTCGAGCCGCCACCCTTCCGATTTCAGAAAGTTTGCTGCCAAATTAAAATTGTTTCCGCCAGTTTGTTTGTAAATTGCTTGTGGTTACTGGGCTACATAAAACGCAGGCTTTCATATGACCTAGAGAACATATATACGCGACAAAAACCGGTTGTCCGTCCCTTTAAGCCAGGTAGCACATCCGTTAGGTGACCCTGGTACTTTTGAGTGCACTGCTCTTCCCTAAATTGACGTTAGACTTGGAATACATGATTCATATCACTTCTGTGTGCTATTGGGGCAAAATCATGTGGATGAAAAAGTTCTACAGTCTGCAAAGATGTACGGCCATTAACTCTTCCGTATGAAAAGTAATGCTCCTGTCGAGCAAGAATATTTGCACACATGCCAATGCGTTCACCTGTAATGTCTCTTAAACAATCACTAGGAAAGTACATAGAATGACACTCCTAAGATGGCACCCAATTGAGTGGGTTGTCAAAGCGTTCTTTAACCAGCTTGTCAGCAGTGTTAGAATGAATACAAAATGGACGAATAGTGCACTGCTATTGAGTTAAATAATTATTCAGAAATTCTTGTGTGTTTTAAAGGGGCCCTAAATGGGGTTCCAAAGGTTGCGATTTTACTTGCGCAATTGCAGGAATACTATCCAAGGAACGTCCTGCCGCAAAAATAGTTTAAAAGCGTTGAGTATTAGCCGAGTTATCGTCCATTATTAAAAAGCGCCATCAATAAGGCCTGGAGCTTTAACCCTCTCATCGCGACTCCAACGCGGTGTGGTAGCTGTGACGTCGCCGACCAGGCGCAAGACCACCTAGAGAAACCGGACAAATATTGGTTGGAGATGAGCGCAGCCATCGAGTCCACTAGGCGGTACATGCCGTTTTTTTTCTTAACAGTAGACGGCCATGCTCCGCGTACTACAGCTGCTACTGCTGAGCGGGGCCGGTCGGCGGTCGGTCCGCATCGAACCACCATGCGGCCGTGCTCGTGTCGACACCTCAGTTTTACATTAGGGGAAACGAGCGTTCGAACCTCAGATAGGGAAGTCCCAAATACAACATGCTCGCTCACGACAGTAATTGCGGCGCTCCTGTGCCTTGCGGCACAGGAGTGCCGCAAGGCAGTATTCTCGGTCCCATTCTCTTTCTGTATTACATCAACGACATTGTCAATATCAGTACAAGATGCACTTTTGTCATTTATGCTGATGACTGCACAGTGTTTGTTAATGGAAAACAATTAACTGACATAACAGAACAGGCAGGTGGACTTTGTGGCGAGATAAAAAATTGGTCTGAAACCAATAGCCTTTTGCTTAATGAATCTAAAACAAAGTGCGTCTTATATAGGGCTCGGAATACACCCATAACTATACCAAACAGTATTATTTTGGGCTCATACACGGTAAAGCTTGAAAAATGTGTCAAAACGCTAGGTGTAATATTTCACTGAACATATGTCCTGGAACGACCATGTTGACTCAGTGTGCTCAAAAGCTCGCAAAACTCTTGGGATAATAAGCAGGTATCAATATTTTCTTCATTTTGGAATTAAAAAAATTATTATACAATTTTTTATTCCATTCGCAGCTCAGTTATTGTGTGTTAATATGGGGAAACACAACAGCAAATAATCTAAACAAACTCACGGTTTTACAAAAAAAGGCAGTCCGAGCCATTGAAAATGTTCCGTACAATGCACACACTGACGAATTATTCAAGAAAAATCGAACAGTCCGAGCATTTAAACTATATCATCAAAAACTAACTAGAAGCTATAAAAATGCAGTACAGGGTAAATTAGCGGTACTTATGGAATTAGCTAAGCTACAAAAAAAGATTTTGCCATACTCCTGTCGATGTCAAATTCCTTGGCAGGTACCATTCTCACGCACCGAATATGGGCGCCAGAGATTATGCCACACTTTACCCAACACATTAAATGAGCTTTATAAGCACTGCATCGATCCTTTATTCATGAGTGACAAAAGCATGTTGGAACTATCTTTGTGATGGCTTTATTTGAATTTTACTTGCGAAAACGTGTTCCTGAACGCAGGAAATATTGTTCGTGTCACTTTCATGTATACAGTCAAACCCGTTTATAGCGAACTGCAATATGCACTTCGATTAGTTCGATATATCCAATAGTTCGATATAGCCGAACCCGCCTATAACGAGCTGATTGTTACGAGTTCGCAATCCGCGGGAGCCCTCCCCCCTCCCCAACTCCACCATCCCCGCATGCAGAAACGAACACAGTAAAGTAGCCATTACCACACCCAAAGTAATCCATCTATTGCAAGTAATAAAGCTACTTTCTGCCCCAATTATCTACTTTGTAAAAAAAACCGGTGATTTTTGTTTTCACTCTTTCGTTTTGGAGGCTTCAACTAGCATAGCATTCTCTACACGAAACATTTTTTTGCACCAGTTCGAGTCCGCGTCCTCCAAAATCGAAGAAGCATTGGCGGAGCACATCGACTGCCTGAAGCGCTTCATTATAAACGTCGGACGGCTCTCACTCGCGACATCATCGGGAACATTGGCGAGCTGTTCCCACAGTTCAATGCTGCTGTCTTGGTCCGGACTCGCTGACTGGGCGGGTTCCGTCGTGAGTCCCGCGCGTCGGAAACAGTTACGGAAAGTGTCGGGCGTCACGTCGCTCCGTGCGACGCGCAATGTCTCAGTCTCTGCTCTTGCTCCGTGGTCGCGGCCAATCCACATCTCAATCGCCGCTTCGAGACCATGCATTTCGGCGGCTATTCTAGGCGCAGAGTTCGATATATCCGATGTGAACTTCGTTATAAGAAATATGTTTCCCATGCATTTCCGTAACTGAAATATTTTTGTTCGATATATAGCATAATTCGCTCTACCCGGGTTCGTTATAGCCGGGTTTGACTATACATTATCACTCTCGCGTACGAATGTTATGTTCAGTGGAATTCTAAGATACCATGTCCTGAAATTTTACCTCGTTGCCTGTTTGCATTTTATGTACTTGTTTTTACATGTGACAAGCGCTACATTGCTGAATGTTCACGTTGCTTTTATCTCGTTTTTACGGTGCACGCCTTCATTTAGTTTTTTCTAAAGTGAACAAATACTGTTTCTAATTGCGTTTTACCGTGTTTCCTCAGCTATCTCGTTTTTTTCTTCTTTTCTTTTTTTTTTCCCTGTGTGAAATGTTACGGCGTAGGAAATGAATCATCTAACAGTATGTATGTATGTCTTGTGTTTGCACTTCTTTGCTGCTAGTTGACGGTGGCCGGAGCTCTGTCAAGCTGCTTTATTGCAGTTTTTTTTTTCGGCCGCCATTTTTTCACCATTTTTCACCTGGTGTATTGATTTGGTGAAAAATAAACAAATTGAATTGAAATAATTGAAGATGTCCACTGACGACTCGCGGCCCGCTAGCGTTTCTGAACCAGTCCTCAGGGTCTTCTCCGGGGGATCCGCGGAACGATGGTGGTTCCCGGGGCTGCTGAAGAACGAGGGTAGTGCTGGTCATGGTGCCTGCGTTGATCATGGTGGTGGTCACGACGTCTTCTTTCTTTACTTTATCCGGAAGGAGCCCAAACTCCGGCTGAAGACCTTGCTGTCGGCGGCTGGCACGAGCGGGACTTTCTTGTCGGCTTGACGAGGGCATAGGGTGCATTTACCCCGCACCTCGACCAGATGTCACGTGGCCAAAGACGACGCAGTTGTCTTCAAGGAAAACAAGTTTATTGGAGCGAACTTGTGCTCCCCTAACAACTCAAAAGAATAAGGGGCGGCGAAGCAGCGGTCAACAGATTGACTTGCGCCGGCGAGTGTCGTCGAAAGGAATGCCGCGACGTCTGCTCTGCAGGCTTATATCTTTCGGCGCGAGTGTTTCTGGAACCGTCGATTTACGTCCAGAACATTGTAGATCATAGAAAATTATTCTGGGCTAGTGACGTTAAGATGAAACAGTCTGCTTATCTGAATGAGATAGCCCTTGCGGCAAAAAAATAAAGAATGAAAGACGCGCTTCGCTTGGGACACAGATAACAGAGCCGGGCGTGACCGGGCAATAAAATCAAACAATAAATAAACAAACTCATACGTGGTTCGCGGCAATATGTATACAACATATGCGGACACACATATATGCATGCACCAGCATATATGCTTACAGAATGCAATGCATGCCGGATGAGAAAAATTTGTTTACCTAATGTGAATCGATGTGGTATCGCTCGAACAGACACTAAGCAGAGCTTAGGGCATGTGTAGCATGCTAAGCACTGCTTAGTGACTGTTATCTTCTTTTGTGCCACTAGTTGAGCCACTATTCTGGGCTCAACAGTGCATAATGACATTGGCATTGTTTACTCTGCGAAGTTCTAAAAGCGTGATAATGAGCACTAATATCAGCTGAATTACATGGCCTGTCTCCCTGAAACTATTGGAAGGTGATAAAGGCGATACACTGCCCTACCACGAGATGATAAGGTCATGTAAGCCGGACCTAGCCTCCTCCTCTTACTTCCGTCCTCTGTGCAGTTACTGCCCTTTCCATTGGTTCTTGCAGCAACTGCTGTGCCTAGCATACCTGACGCACCTGGGCATGGCCAAGCGAAGCTCGTTTGCTCACTTAACATTCTTTCGCTCTGTGAACTTTTGTTATGCCCTGGATGCGGTCTAACAGAAGGGAAAATGTTTGGGCGTGTTGGTTCATACTCACACGAGAAACATAGCGCAGTAAAAACAGAATAAGTGGAGGCCGGGACAAGTGCAAGGTTTCAACCAATGCTTTATTGCAGGACCAGCACATATAAAGACATCTGGCTTGTAAGAGGAGAAAAGAAGAAAACAACAACAAAAGATGAGGCGAAACCCGCCACATACCGCCTGCACCAGGAAATCAAGCTCTGGCTTTGATAAAGCCACAGACAGTCTACGGACACACTGATCACCAGAACATGCTATCTCACTTACTTCTACAAGTTTGTCGTCAGCCTAGAGCAGTGAAAATGTAAAACAATTGTGTGTTCGTACATGGGATAACAAAGGTTTCCCCGTACACACATTTTACAATGGGCGGCCAGGTGGCCGTTAGTGAGATCAATGTCTTGTTCACACCCCCGAACAGGCTTTTGGGCTTGCGCAGGTTAACCTGCCTAACGCGTGCGCAGAAACCGGTCTGCTCTAAGCTGGTACGCTATGGGCATCGTGCTGTCTACAAAATTTCACTCTTATGTGGAAGGTGCTATACTGGCCAAACCAGCAGATCTTTGAATGTCCGTGTAAGAGAACATGAATAAAGTAAGCAACGTTCCCACTGACGGCCAGCGGGCTGCCCCTTGTAAAAAGTGCGTATCGGGATACCCGTGTTATCCTTTGCACGACGAGATGATTGCTTAGCATTACCACCAGTCTGGACTGACGAAAGAACTTGTTGAAGCAGCTGAGGTAGCATGTTCCGGTGATCAATGCGTCAGTAGACCGTCTATGGCTTTACCAAAGCTAGAGATTTATTTCTTGGCGTAGGTGGCGGGTGGTGGTTTTTGTCTCATCTTTCGGTGTTCGTTTTGATGTGTTCCTTTCTTTCTCTCGTATTATGAGTCAGATGTTTTTATAAGCGCAGGTACTGCAATAAAGCATTTGTCGAAAGTCAGCTCTTGTCCCCGCCTCACCTTGTCCTTTATTTCTAGTGCGCTGTGTTTTCTGTGTGGTTTAACATTGTTGCACTCTTTTTTTTTGTCTTGCACGTCCCTTTTTTGTTCCATGCCCTTGATTGGCAGACTCCACAGTTTGACAAAATGACAGATGTGATTCGATAAGGTAGGGCACCTACCAAGCTTGGGCTAAAATATCCGTACTACTTGCAGCACTACACACCGTCATAGCCGCCACTGACTCGGGGGAGGAGCCGCACCCCGCTAAGGAGAGGGTGGGGAACAATGAGCGGGATCACGACTGTACCGTATAAACCGGAATATAGGTCGAGTTTTTTTCCAAAAAAATCCGCACAAAAGTCACCCCTCGTCTTATATAGCGGTCATTGGCAGAATGTAAATCGTTGTCTGGCAACAATGTGCAAGCGCAGTCCGTCGCCATTGCCATTCGTGTCGGACTGCTCTCTCGCACTATCAGGCTTTTATTTGATTTCGCTTTTCTCTAGTTTTTCGTCTTTTACTCGTCTATTACGCGTGCGTGCATACATTTCTGTACGTCTCTGTTCCGAGATGAGTGGCGGCAGTTGACGCCAGTTCACCGCGGCGTTTAAGCTGACGGCGATTGAGTCACCGAGCAGAATGGGAATATGGCGGCGCAACGCCAGTTAGGCGTTTCGGAGAAAAGTGTGCGGTACTGGCGGAGCCAAAAAGCCAAGCTGTGCGCGTGCAACCCCCGAAACTGATCGTTCCGTGGACGTCAAGCGGTCCACCCCGAGTTGGAGAACAAAGTGGCGGACTTCGTCCGGGAACTTCGCTCACGATCGCTCCGGAGGCCATGCGCGGACCGGCTCCGCGAACTGTACAATGAGTGGATAGCCGGCGACAACAAAAAGACCTATACGGGCCGGTTGCGACCGTGTCAAGCTGGGTGTCCTTCTCTGGGCAGTCGCTGCCCGACGACATGGGTACACGAGCGTTCAGGAAGTGCTTCATCAGCAACGCGCCTGATGGCATGGAAGATGACTGCGAAGCAGTCATCCTTGGACGACTCTGAGAGCTCGGACGAGTGACTTCGGCAGGCATAGTGAGTGGCAGTGACAGACGGGCGTCGAAAATAAATATAGACATTGTGAGTGCGCTTCTGTGCCGAATTATTTTTTTTTGTCAACTTTTCCCACCTCAGGGTAGGGGGTCGACCTATATTCCCACTCGACCTATAATCCGGTTTACACGGTACTTACAAGATGTGGACCTCAATAATGTAAGAAAGTCATGAATTGGTGCAGCTTCTTATGTGTGACAGTTACGAACAAGTAGAATGCCACTGTTTCTGTTCCACATCATCATTGCTTCCCTCGGTCTTGCCATCCTTGTCATGCTGCCCATGCCATCCAGCAAGATGAAGAGAACACACCTCCCTTCCAAAAGGGCAATGTTATGTCACCCATGCTTCATTTTAGGTCACCCATGCTTCATTGACATTAAGCCTACATTAAGGAGTGCATGTGTGTTTGCTTATGCATTCGTGGAATCGCAGTGTGCCCTGCAATCCTTTAAAAGGAGAAATTGATTTTTTTCCCTGCAATCCTTTGTGTTACTCTCACTGCACATTTTTTTTGCCGGCAGGGAGCCACAAGCCAGGAAGCAACAAACTTGGTGCAGATTGATGCCACTGGTGTTGTGTCCTTGGAGCCCAAGAACTTCTGTTCGTGGTCAGCGGGGTAGAGTGTCTCATCTGTTTGAGCGGTGCACTAGAGCCATAGCACTTGCGGAGCAACAAGAAGAAAGCGATTGTTGTGGATCAATTCAGTGACATTTTGTTGCTCATTCCCTGCCAAAGGGCACAAAGAAAGGTTTTACGAAGAGTTACTGACACTGCTAAACTTTTTTCTTTGCGTGTACATATGACAGTACTTAGTGGTGCCTTGCATCATTCAGCACTGAATTTTATCATTTTAGCTCTGAAAGAATTTCTAGCTCTGTTATAAGGAATTTTAAGTTTACATTGCTGTCAGCGCATATATTTAATGCAGCTTGCCTTCTTTTCCGTACAGCAGTTAAAATTTGTAGGTTAATTCACGGAGCCATACTTGAGCTGTGATGCATACCATAGTTGCAGACTATCGGCTAATTAAACCAGCTGGTGCATTAATGTTGTTTAAGACTTTGCGCACGAAGGCAATTTTGTTTGCCTTTATAAGAAAAACGGGTGCTCTAGAAATGCACACCTCGTGCAACTGTTTTAATGACAGCGGTGGAGTGAGGAATGAGTTTCAAAAAAAATTGAGAGGGGGTTTATGAAAAACACTTTTGCTCCGACCGACTTTATATACAGTGACCTGCCCATGCTCGCCGATGCCAAATGTTTTTTTCTCCTTCTTTGTGCTTTTTTAGTTCTTTCCTATGCCAGTGCACCAGCTTGTGCTGCTTGTGATCCCCTTTAAAGCGTTGTGAGCTCTTCGTCAGGCCTGTTGTCAATGGTATTTCGCCTCCCCCTCAGTTCGTTGCACTTATTATAGGCTCATTGACACTGCGCAAAGTACACCTGTGGGCTTGACAGTGTGCTTCAGTGAATCGCTTTCGCGGCCGACAGCAATGTGTTTTTATTAACAACCACAAATCGTCTCTTTTACCTGTTACTCACGGTGTACCTCAGGGTAGCATACTGGGTCCACTGTTATTCAATACCTATATTAATGACATTGTCCTGATTGATCCCGAAGTTAAATTTATGATCTACGCCGACGATACCACTTTTACAGTCTCTGGTTCTAATTTAGATCGGATAATTTTAAAATGCAATGAACTTCTCAATAAGATATCATTGTGGTCCAAAATAAATAAACTCAAAATTAATCCCAATAAAACCAAGGCCATCATATTCCGTGCTAAAAACAAACAAGTTTCCTCGTCTTACCACCTTAGTTATGAACATCAGCCTGTGGAAATTGTCAGTGACCACAAAATTCTAGGGGTATATTTTTCTTCAAACTTGAATTGGGACACTCACATTGATTCTCTTAGTAAAAAGTTATCTGCAGTGACAGGGGTACTGTCGCGCTGCTGTAGTATTCTTCCGCAGCAAGCAAAGCTTCAAATTTACTATGCTTTATTTTACTCACACATAAATTACTGCAACCTGGTTTGGGCTACCACAACTAAAAGAAATATGTAGGATTGTCACTATACAAAAAAGAATTATACGACAAATATCAAATCTTAAACGCACCGACACGACAAAAGAGGCATTTCTAGTGAATAATGTACTTCGCGCCGATAAAATGTATGAGTTTCGATTATTACAGATCTTTAATTGCTCCTCACCTCAAATCGTTAATTACCTGTCCTCTCTTGCATCCTTACAACATTACTCATCGACTGTTAAAACACGCTGCACCGATATATGGGCTATACCACATTTTCGTACAAATTACAAGTTTCAGTCATTATCTCATAATGTTCCCTTGACACTAAATAGACACCAACATACTTCTGGGTACAGTAGAAAACAACTTCGAACATACATCCTGCAATCGTAACTGAACCTAGCTTGTTTTTACTTCTGTATTCCTGGCCTATTGTAACTGAACCTAACCGGTTTTTACTTCTGTATTTCTGTCCTATTGTATGTTTACTGTGTGTTTGGAATCGATTATGCACTGTGTTCTGAATCATGTTTTTTCCTACATATTTCTAGCGTATTATTTTTAATTTTTATTTACAGTGTGCTTGAATCTCCTATTGATAATGTAAACTATTCATTCTGTTCGTGGCCTGTTTCTCTAATCTGTGTTTCCTTCATCTAATCTTGATTATCTTTGATGAAATTTGTAGAACAGATTTGTTAAATTGAAATCGTGTTTTATTTTTGTTTTTCTGTTAGTTATGATTACATCTGTGTTACGTGATCCGTCCTCCATGCCTTGTAACGGCTTCCTGCGCCTTTGTCAAGCTGCTCGAGCAGCTTTTAGCCAGGAAGTCGTCCAGATGCTTCTGGGAATAAACTGAACTGAACTGAAAAAAAAATGCGAAAATATTACTTGCTATGTTGCGAAACGCCTGCACCCGGTCGGTGTCCGCAGAATGCACATTCAGATATTGTCTGCAAAAAGTGTCCGCAACAGCTGAAAATTTCCTAATGCATTCCTAACATTCCACGTCACAGAATGGTGCGCACATCCCTGGCATTCCATGAATGTTTGTTCCATGACGTGGACCCGAAAGAAATAAACAAGAGGAAGCACTTGGTGTGCACTGTTGCATATACTGCTGCAGAAAAAATAAAACAGGAAGAAAGATTTGGTGCTTGGTCAATACCGATTTCCTTTCAACACGTTCTATAAGACGTGCAACAAAAATAAATGTGCATGCATATAAATTGCTCCCGCAGTCTTTGTTGGCCCTCTGCTTCAGTCGAGGCAGTCCCGCAGCAGCATGGATAGTGATTCTGTAATGAGTGGCTGCACCGAGTGCACTGTCGAGATTGTACGCTATAGGCGGCATTGGCGGAATGCTCGACAATAAACCGAGCCATAAAACACGCTGTCGCGCTCTCATCCCGTTAGAATATGATGAGATTCTGCGCAATTTTCTTGCGTTGCACTTTCAGTCGACCCGATGGTTTACTGTTGCATACAGCTGAGCACGGCCAGAAGTAGCATGGCAAAAGCATTTTATTTTTGTTTGGTTCTTATCGCTTTGGTACACGGGTGTGGCTCAAAACGATATCTCTAAAATAACTATGTGTACGGTTCTCATCGCCGGTCCAGACCAGGGCCAACTGTCGTATACCCAACTTTGCCATTTGTAGGGCTGGCAAGCCACCTCGAGGAAGGTGCTACACGAGTGACGCAGTTTATGTGAAAGAGCCGCAGCCGCTGAAGAAGTTTGCAACAACTAGTGCTCCTGCAGCTGGAAAATTGTTATGTTCTCGCGCAAGAATGACGGCATGTTCCTGCTTTAAATGTTCAATTTGGAAATGCTTTTCACAAACTCAAGCGTTTCCTGTCAAATTTCATCATCATCATCATCATCATCATCATCATCATCATCATCATCACCAGCCTATCTACGCCCACTGCAGAGCAAAGGCCTTAGAACGTATTCAGAACGTTGGATTGGGAACAGATGGGAGTAAGGGTTAATGGCGAATACCTCACTAACCTCAGATTTGCTGATGACGTTGCCTTGCTAAGTAACTCGGGGGACAAATAGCAAAGCATGCTTTCCGCACTGGGCGAACAGAGTAGAACCGTGGGCCTGAAAATGAATATGCAGAAAACTAAAGTAATGATCAATAACCTCGGGACAGTACAGCAGTTTGAGATAGGTGGAGAGGCAGTGGAAGTGGTAAGCGAATATATCTACTTAGGCCAAGTTGTGACGCCAGATCCCAACCATGAGGCAGAGATAATTAGAAGGATCAGAATCGGGTGGGGTGCATATGGCAGACATTCTCAGATAATGAATAGCAGCCTACCATTGTCGCTGAAGAAGAAAGTGTAT
Organism: Haemaphysalis longicornis; assembly: GCF_048455015.1. Classification (NCBI taxonomy): domain Eukaryota; kingdom Metazoa; phylum Arthropoda; class Arachnida; order Ixodida; family Ixodidae; genus Haemaphysalis; species Haemaphysalis longicornis. Next base: position 131,640,383 of record NW_027526385.1, on the reverse strand, counting down.
GACAGCTGCATCTTACCGGTACTCACCTACGGGGCAGAAACTTGGAGGCTCACTAAGAGGGTTCAACTTAAATTGAGAACGACTCAGCGGGCAATGGAGCGGAAAATGATAGGTGTAACATTAAGGGACAAGAAGAGAGCGGAGTGGGTCAGGGAGCAAACTGGTGTTAAAGACATATTAGTAGAAATTAAGAAGAAGAAATGGACGTGGGCAGGGCATGTAATGCGAAGGCAAGATAACCGCTGGTCATTAAGGGTAACAGAGTGGATCCCTAGAGAAGGCAAGCGCTGCAGGGGGCGACAGAAAGTTAGATGGGCCGATGAGATCAAGAAGTTTGCGGGGATAAATTGGTCACAGTTGGCACAGGACCGAGGTAATTGGAGAATAATGGGAGAGGCCTTTTCACGTGTGCGCAAATGACGGTCACGCCAAAAGAAAGCGTCTCCATATAGAGCCAAGGTCGGTAAAGGTTATGAATGTTTGAATGAATGGGAATGCTCAAAAATTAATAATGGTAGTCGAACCAGAAAGAATGGTACCTGTGTGGTTTAGTTGTATACGTTGACTTTTCCATAGGTGAGAGTCACGTCTGGACGAGCCATTGTATTCTAGGTGCTGACCGGTGATATACATACTAACTGGAACGGTCGGTTGTTGTTTGTACAGCCACTACATTTTGTAGCAACAGTCACTCTGTGAGCAAATTGAAGCTGGTGAGCTTGGAGATTATTTAGCACCACCGGATGGAGTGCACCGTCCCTACCCAGCAATTTTCAGCCCGCTGGCCGTCATTGTCGCCGGCTGCCATGGGAAGGTCGCTATCTATGAAACCAGCCGTAGTTTTAGCCGCAGCGCAGCAAAAAAAAAGCGCAGAAGGAAAGATCCTTTCATTCATCCTCTTCACCTGACCATGCACATAATCCACATGGATTATATGTGTATTGTTGTTGTAGTGCAGTTGCAGCATGCCAGAATATAATTTTGAATGGGTACGTGCTTACCTCTCATGGCCATTGCTATTCTTTCTGGTGCCTATAATTTTGTTTTCTACAGCTCACTGTAACCACACAAATGGCGTGTACAGTGCATTTGTGTAAATAAAATTTTTTTACAAGTGCGATTCCTTTTCTTGTGTAGCACCTTGTCAATATGGTTTGTATCTGCTCGTCCAAGTGTCAGTTCTACGAGTAACCTTCACCGCCAGGTCCTACCTAACAGATTAAAATGAAAATATGGCAGCAAAGCAAGCCATCAAACCTGCTTTATTTTTCACTAAGTGCATACAGAAAATTTTCACTGAAGAACTGTCGGTTGGTTTGTGTACACTAGCTGGCAGGAAAGGCCTCCATGACAGTATTACAAATTGAAGGAGCTCCCATTCGTAACAATTCTGGGACAACAACTCGACCGAAATGTTTACAGAGGTGGCACAACTTTGCACTGCTACTGAGAGCGTTGCCTACCTGTCTGCTATTTTTGTCTGAAAGGGCAATATCTGGTGTACACCATGGTTTGCTCACTGTTGAAAACAATACCGCAAATTCTGAAAGGCTGCAATAAAATAACACTGGCCTGTCAAAGCAGAACCAAATTTTTTAGTCAATATTATAAAATCAAAAAGTAAAGGTCCCATATTGGTCTAATGTAATTGAGCGACCCCAACAGCTGAAACACGTACCCTTTTCGTGTGTGTGTGTGTGCGTGGGTGGGGGGGCGGAGAGGCTTTGTTCAACTTGTGGGCCGAAGCTACACATGCACCTTGAAGCACACCATACTGGGGGCTATGGATCAATTTTGACCACTTGGGCACCTTGAAATGTGCGGCAAAATCTCTACACACAGGTTTTCTTTTTCGCCGCACCAGAATAATGGCTGCCATGGCTGGGATTGAACCCGCATCTTCGATCATGGAAGTGAAACATCCTAGCCGCTGGGCCGTTACAGTGGGTAGTACATAATGGTTTTAATTTAAACTGGATCTATTTTTTGTTAGCATAAACGTAATTTAAAACAAAACAAAAAGTGCTTTTGGTAATTTTTGCTTGAATCAATAACCTGTTAAGGTTCCCTACAGAACGCACAGCTCCTTAAGTTGTATCAGGCTATAGCACACATGACAGATCCTGAAGACATTTTTCAGAAGATCGCAAAATAGAGACCCACGATTAAGGGAAACGAGTTATCCAAACTTATATGGACCGAGCTTTCAAAGTGTACGTGGTGAGAAAAGGCGATACCCTGGAACACATGAAAGCAATAGCCTAGAAACTTCAAACAGCGCCTCTAAAGTGGGTGACCTAGCGTAAATTATGCTGTGTTTTTCCTATTTCGATTACACCTCAGGCAGGGCCACATTTAGTCAGCAAAGCCAGCTTGCAAATGTGACGTCAGGCTGGATATCACAGGTGCCACGCATGCATACCTCAGTTAACGCTATTTTGCTACTATAGAGAGCTAATGGCACATTTATGCTGTACGCTTCCTTTATCCGAAGTGCAGTTTTACCGTTCTAAGTATTCAAAATTTACGAACAGAGCTATAAAAGTTTGCTATGCCATACAACATGCAATCCTTCAAGCTTCACCGCAACAAACTCCTGTTTTGGTCGGCTTTTCTGCACGACGCCTAAGCCTTGCAAGAAAGCCTAATGCAAGCAACACTTTGAGCAAACCCAGAGTGGTAACTCTGGTGTACATTAACTGAAGTGGAATGTTACCTGTGCAAAGTTAATAAGCCCGAAAGAAGTGTCCGGCCAATGGAATGGCATTAACGAAAAATTGAGTTATTACTTGTTGGCTATGCCTCGCTAGCATACTGGTCCTAGTAGGCATGCATAGCAAGGGCCTTATTTGAATGACTGGAGGGGCTGCAGCCCGTCAAATATACTTCTATTCACATCACGTTGAAGAACCCACATGTCTTCAAGAAAATGTGTGCCAAACTTTTAAATGCAGAGGATTTCTTTAACTCACGATGTCACCCGGCGTTGTCGGCGTTGGCGTGCCTCGGCGTCCGCAACAGCCGTTCCAGCCTGTCCACCCGTGAGACTATTTAGCCTGCAGAGCCCATGCACTCAACAAATACAAGGTAATAAAGCCGCAAAGGCCGGAACCCGTATATATGCGTCGTAAGAAAACTAAGCTTGAGCTCCCCGCTTTTCACAATCGGCGGCTGTCTTCTTTGCTGTCTTAGTAGATTGAACACTGGCTGTGCTCAGCTCTCTTTTCCCAAATTTTCACGCCTCTATTCCGGTGAAGACGAACTCCATGAATAGGATGAACACTTTTGCTTGATTGTAACAACCACAATGAAAAAACCTCAGCTTGAAACAAATTTCTGGTAATACACATTTTTACGGTTTCCTCGAGTTTGTCTTAATGAGAGTCTACTGTATATATGCTCTACCCTTCTCTCCTCACTGTCGTTCTCTGTGGATCCTGTGCAGCTACAGCCCTTACTAAGTGGGCCCAGATGGAACCTGCTTGTCTTTAGCGTGTGTGAATGAGAAGCAGTATAAGTTGCTCTTGCTTTGATTTTTTTGTTGGGAGGGGGGGGGGGTTCGGCTTTTGAGGCACCAGACACGTGCATGAATGTCTCGTGGTCAGCCTCCTTAGTGCGTGTGCACTAATAGTACCCTGCCATTGCCAATCCTCGAGTGGGCATGTGCCATTCTTCAGCGCACTTGCACACAGTTTGTCGTAAGAAGCATGCTAAGACCCTTGTTAAGTGTGTGATGAGACACCCTTGACTTGACACAAAGTTTCAGCCAAATGACCTGATGTATTAAGACTATTTGAAAACGTGCATTTTCGGTAGAAAATTACCCAGGCTGTTCCATTGCAAAAGGTTGTAATTGTGTACCCAAATTGATAGACAAAAATAGCGGAAGGAAGCTGGACTGTAATGGCACACGAAGTTTGTATCAAATGAAAGAGAACAATATATGTGTGAGTGAGACCCCTCTTTATCAATCGTGCCTTCTTAGACAAGTTCTTTTTGTGTGTGCCCTGGCCGAATGCTTGCGACCTTTTGTTATTGCTTCTCTTATACCTGATGGACATACCCTAAATAAATCAGTTGCAAGTTGCGTCCGTCCTGTTAGTTCAATCCTGGTGATTTGGTGTAAAACAGCACCTCACCCTAACGCCAAATACAAGCATAAAACAGCGCGGAACTTTTATGCTGTGTATGTGGCAACCACCTGGAATGCAGTCTTTGTACGTACCTTGCTGAAATTAATAAGCGATGCAGGCATCATAGTGGGTAGCACAAACCACATGCAGTAACTAGAGCTTCTATGTACAGTTAAAATTCATTGGCCGTTTCCTTGTTCAACCTTCGCACTAATTTAAGATTATATGCTTTTTAGATTCTTCTAAACGGAGCACAAATGCTGGCACACGTCAAATTATGCAAGGACTAAAGAGCCCACAGGCTAGAATACACTACAAATTCAAATAGGCTTGACAAGCTAGAATACACTACAAACATGCTGAAGCGGAGCATGCAGGCTCTAGTAGAATGTAATAGACCGTGTTGAAACTTCAAACACACTAGGTTATTCATAGAAGTCCTGAGTAATTAGTCACTATCGCTAGGCATATTCCATCACAACTACGAGATAAAAGTGACGGCCCGAAGCACGCCGTACAATACACGAAGAAGCACAGGCCCCACTGAGGAAGACGAGCAAGGAGCGTGAAGCTCGCCTTCCACTCTGCGAAATTCCTTGGCACAAACGGGTGGTGGTGCTGCACCAAATGCACTACGGTGAGCCAGCTTCACACAAGGATCGCACTCAGTAGCAGTTTGATGAAAGCAACCAGCAAGATGGGCACGTTTCCGGCGCTGCACGGTGAGCTCGGCTTCTTCTGAAGATCGTCTGATGCGCGATATCCGGCTCTAGGTTCTGTAGTGCTGGGAAGCATCACAGCAGAGCGCAGCGACTAAAACCCACCCGCAACGCGGACGTTGTTCCGGGCGCGTTGCAAGTGTTGCCAGCATAGTCATGAGGGGCAGCGTCCAGCATCGGCCGTGGTAAGAACAAATCAGTGTTGCCAGCACGCGTTTCTAGAGTATGCTGGCAACAACGTCCGTTTGGCGGGTGGGTTTTAGTCATAGAGTTTCTCAATATTACCTAGAGCGGAAAGTGTCGCTGCGATCGCACGCCGACATGAGAATTGTGGGTAGTGTGCGAATGGGATTTGCAGCAAGTGGAAAGGGCTATGGGTTAGGCTTCTCGGCTCTGAAGGGCTTGTTAGTTCTGTTTTGGGTGTGCTTTTCCGTTTTCGGGATGCCAATTTCTGGCATTCAATGGCTATCACAGGTACAAAGGTCAAAACTGTTAACAACAACGCGGGAACGCGTGGCTTTTGATACGGGCAGCGCAGCCTGCTGATAGCCACCGGCGTGACCAGCGAGATTAGGGGACATCGCTGCGGCAGCTAGGCATGCGAAAGCTATAGCCGATACTTCCTTGTTTTGGGAGGAGAGGTTCGACGCCGAAAGGCCCTCACCACGACCACCGCCAACGCATATTTTTAACATTATCTGACGCTGATAACCAGCGCACAACCTGCGTTAGAATGGCTGTGCCCGACCCCCATTTCACTTTTTTTTTTATATCGGAACCATACCAAAGGCGAAAACAAGACTGCACTGGTTATCAGCGTAAGATAGCGTTTAATATAGGCTTTAGCATGGAACACGGAACCGTCGGCCATAGCTTTCACATGCCAGGCCGCCGCAGCGCCGTCGCCTAATCTCGCTAGTGACGCCGGGGGCTATCAGAAGGCTGCGCTGCACGTATCGAAGGCCACGCGTTCGCGCGTTGTTGTTAAGAGTTTTGACCTCTGTACGTCTAAATAACAGCGTGCTTAGCACTTCACGCATGTGCTCGCGTTAGCGGCGAGTTTCTTAAGATGAAGGGGTGACCACATGCAGTGACGGTGACAAGCGACGCCGAAAACGTAACTCAAAAGGTACAACAGCAGAGTGTACTGGGTGACAGCGACAAGCGAAAAAAATTTAATACACTGCCGCCAATGTACTCTGTCGTCGTCGCTCGTCGCTACAGTTCACTGTATCGCCGCTGCCGCTTGCTTGTGGGCTGCTTCTGGCCAGCAAAAAGCGAGCGAGGGTTCCAGCGGCCGGTTCATACCGCTTGCCGTCGCCGCCCACACTGCAGCCACTGAATAAGCTACGCTAGCCCACACTATCCGTTTTCTGCACACATTCAGTTACGATTTTCGCATCGCTCGTCGCCGCCGCTGCCTTTACTTACCCCTTGAAGCATGCACTGCCTTGGCCAAGCGCAATGAGGCAACACGCATAGCTACTCGACAAGCCAGTATTTATTTGCCACTTAACGCATTCATGCAATTTCATCGCGCGTGCTTGAAGACTTACTTGCGGTAATAGGCTTCGCCTCTAAGTTTATTTAAATCTGCTTGGACAAAGCAAATAAATACGACGCGATTACATCATTCCTGCATCTCTACGTCGCATCTGTTCCGCCCACGACCGCCTGCCGAAACCCGTAGCATACGATAATAATACTGTATTGAGAGGAAGGAAGAGCACAGTTTCAGACCATCTAAACATTTTTTCAGCTAAATATTACAAAAAATCAAAGAAAACCTCACCCAGTTTGGAGTATGTAATAATTTAAAAATAAATCCGGGACGGCCCGCTGGCGGCGTGAGCCAAAGGCAGCACTTCTGCTTTTTTTTTCTTTGTAACACCCAAATTTGTTTTGAAACATAAGCCCTCTAACACGGTGTCTTATACAAAATAAAATTTGTTAACAGCGGCACTTTTGGCAGCAATTTTTAACAAAAACTCAATTTTCATAGCCACAAAGTCGTTGCCGACCATGCCACGCCGAACATACGCCCGAATTACACATGTGCACTATGGCACACATAAAGAGAATTTATTAAAAACTAGTTACAGCTAGGACCCGCTGTAGTTAGCTACTACACGGGTCGAGAGAGCACAGGATTTGCGCAATGTGCCACAGAGGAAAGGAAGTGAAGATCACACAAGTTCACAAAACAACTAACCGCACCGAAGATCCTTTACAATAATGTCCGTGGCACGAGACTCAGACACCATAGTTCACGCGTGGGAGTGAACATAAAAACCACAACAGTTCACACACATCCGTTCTGTCCGTACAGAGATGCATGCTCAGCCAGGCTGCCTAAACTGCGCAAGCTTGGCCTCAAACATACAACTCCTTTCAGCACGCAAGTTTCACGTTATTCATAAGGCACGACACACCATTGCACGGTGTTATTGGTAACCTTGATGAAGCGAGTAGACCAACGCATGAGGAAAGATTCTTCACCCAGCGCCACCAGCTCATGCATGCTACAGATGCTCTATGGCCATTTTCCGAACACGCCCCAACAGGGGATACATGGCACGCTGTGGTCGTGCCTGCAAGGCGGCTACACCTCGCTGGCGCCACACAACAAAGGCACCCACACACAGCAGAAAGCTGACAAATGGGTCTTTCGATTTCGTGTGGGCTCCCAGCCTAAGCTCAAACATTCTGCTGAGTAAAACCCAGAATGTGGCGGCCACACGACACTCAAATAAAATTCCCCCGCATTTCCCCGAGGGGGAGAATGTGAAAGTGCGAATGCACGGTTGTCGGCCCGCTTGCGGCGCTTGCGCTCGGCCCCCGCAGCCCACCGCCTCGCCGCCTTCTCTTCCATCTGGTTTGTAGTATCACGTGTACACCACGCAGTTATCAAGCCGCTATAACGCCGCTGAGTCGCCAACGACGCCGCTGACGACGTAGTTTGAATGCGTTAAAGATATAAGGCGCGTCACTAACACTGATATCACCGTCGCGTCCGTGGCTTGGTCGGTAGAGCGTCGCGCTGCGGCCGCAAAGTCCTCGGATCGAAACCTGGCGCCGGATGCTGTTTCATTTTTAAATATAGAGGAGCACTGCGGACGCCGCCGCCGCCGCCGCCGGCGGTGGATGGTTTGGGGTCGCTTATAAAGTGTATTCGCACTTAAAAGAGCATGCTCTAGCGTCTCAGTGCGTCCGCATTGCGGGCACCGGGCAGAGCGAACCACACCAAATGCTGCAAGGCGGTCGCACGTCGGCAGGGCCCTCCAGCCCCGCAGCCACCCAAAATCACGAACGCCTGCAGGAAGCACCGCTGACGTTAACTGTTGCCAGCGGGCCCCGCGAGACTTCTCTTTTTGCCGATCGTTCAGTTGCCCAATAGCCGATTTCTCGCATATATCAGTCGCAGATGAGGCTGTAATATCCAAATCTGGGTTGGCCGACTGAAAGCCTCTAAGTGTTTCAGCAACGTACCTATAGAAAGCTGGCGGCTGCACGGCTGTAGGTCCGGTAATGGGCTCATCATAAAACAACAAGCGAGCAGTACCCAAGAAGTAGCGAAGCAGAGCCTGCCCCGGGTACTCATCATCATCTACTAGTTCCCACACACCGCGTAACGCTAGAACACTTGACATCGTGTTCAGGCATGGCAAGCTAAAACCTCCCATGCTGCGGGGCAGACGCAGCTAAGCGCGCGCAACTGACTCGGTCTTGCTAGCCCAGAAAAAGGACCCGAATTTTGTGGCCAGCCGACGGGTTATGTCACGAGGTGGCCGAGCTACCCTCGCCACGTAAAAGAACGCCGCTGACACGCACGACTTAATGATATAGCTCATCTCAGAGAGAGACAACTTGAAAGTCGACGCTATGCTTATACGTTTGCCAGCCGTGTCTAACAAACCCTTCCACGTCTCACGAGAAACTTCTCCAGAGCCATGGAAGAACCCGGACTTTCCTCACCCACTGCACGTCTCCAGCAAGGTCACTGGCAAGCGACCCAAATCGTAGTGCTCTGCTTTTGCCCTTATTCAGCAGGGATCCAGACAGCTCACCAGACTCCAAAAAAAGCCGTGTAAACGTTTGGTAGCTGTCCTCATCCCGGAGAAAAAGGGACAAATCGTCCGCATATGCAGAGACCTTAATCTGACCTTGATCGGGGAGCGGGAAGCCTCGGATGGAAGGACACGCTGCCACGCGACGCAGAAGGGGTTCCAGGCATAGGGCAAAGAGCGAGGGGGACCAGGGACAACCCTGCCTGATCCCGCGCGTAACTGTGAAGCGCTCACTGAGGCGGCCATTGACAAGCAGCCGGGCGGTCACGTTCGAGTAAGCTAGCCGAAGGCAAGATATATACTCTGACGGGAAACCGTAGAGACCTAAGACACCGAGCATGTACCGGTGCTCCACTCTGTCGAAAGCTTTCGCCTGATCGACCGATGTGAAACAACCGGAAATGCCGGTTCTCGATGCGAAGTCAAATAGGTCGCGGGTCAGGGCTAAGGATGAAAAAATTGACCGGCCCGGCACGCTGCACGTTTGCGTGCAGCTTAGTATGCACGGGAGTACATGGCTCATTCGGCGGGATAAAATGGACGCGACAATCTTATAATCAGTGTTGAGGAGCGTGATAGGCCTGTAGGCACCTAGGTCCGAAGGGCTTCCTCCTGGCTTCGCTATCAGTACGACAAGACCCTCGCGAAAAGATTCCGGCCGCTCTCCATGAAGACAAAAGCCGTCCACCATGGCGAGAAGCGCGTCCCCAACAACGGAAAAAAATGGCCTTGTAGAACCTTGCAGGGATGCCGTCAGGGCTCTCCGCTGATGCGCCGTTTAGGCGTGTGACGCAATCATGCAGCTCCTCTTGCGAAACCGGCGCACAAAGCCTGCTCGCCATGTCATGGGGTACCTGGGGCAGCGCTCCACAAAAAGACGCTAGGCGTTCCTCAAAGAATTCATCCCGCAACGTATTCTCTGAGGTGAGGAGGCGAGAAAAATGTGCCGTGAACACCTCACAAATGTCGTCGCTATTAGCGCTTTTTGAGCCGTCCGGCAACATAACCTCTGGCACTTGAGCCAATCCTGGTCCGTCGAGGGAGCCTGATTTGACGTACCGTAACACTGATGGGTCTGAAACTGGCCGGCCTAGAAACTGGGCCCGACTAGCAGCGCGAGAGGACTGCCGTAACAGATGTTCATATCGCGCTCTCAATACATTGACGTAGTCACGCATGGTGAAGGTTAAAGCGCCACCCCTTTTGACGATCCGAAGCCTCCACAGTGTATTGTTGAGCGCGGCCGTGATGCGGCCTTTACGCGCTCTCCCCTCCCGGACCAACACCTCGCGCCAGCCGGACTTTTAACTCATCCCACGGTAGTGGGTTCGTCGAGTCGCGGCGCGGTGGACGAAGCGCATCCCTTAACGCGGCTACACTGACCTCATCTGTCAGCAAACTCTCGTCCATCCGCCACATCTGCTGACGTGGCATACAGTCGCCAAGGTTTAGAGTTGCTAAGACTGGCTTGTGATCGGAGATACGCGGAGTGCCCGCAGGAAAAGAGAGAACGTCACAGCGCTCAAGATAATGGCTGAGCTCCGGCGGGAAGTAGAACTTATCCAACCGGCTGGCCGATCGTCCCCTTTCCCACGTGGCGGCAAACCTTTCACCATGCAGCTGCGCCCACGCGTCGCGGAGTTGGAACTGGCTTACAAGATCGATTTAGTGCCCGCGCGCCGACATAAGGTTTACCCTGTCCAGGACCGCACACATCTCGCTGGGGATCGAGGACACAGTTAAAGTCCCCCACTAAAAAGGTGGGGTAGGGCTCCAACATGAATGCATCTAGAGATGCGAAAAACGCCGATGAATCGGAGTGTCGCGCCGGTGCATAAACAACCACGGCACGCACGCGACGATCTAGGAGCAGAAAATCTACTGCAAGCACGCGCCCGTCAAAGCCAAACGTGCAGTGAGCCTTGCGACGAAGGCTCTCGCGCAAGAAAACAACTCCTACCCCCGAAGCTACCCGATCAGTCAATGCAAAAAACGCCTCCACTGAAAACCGCTCGCGAAAAGCCAACACATCGCGCGGCGAGCGGAAATTACATTCCTGCAGGAAGAGAACGTCAACGTTTTGCGCACGGGCATAATGCATTATCTCTCTCTGTTTGTCAAAGCTTCGAAAACCTTGGGCATTCAGGGAAAGAAAATGTACCAGCATGATGGTATTAATGCGCTAGTGAATGTTGACGCTCCCTCCTACATTTCGCTGTCCTCAGAGGACACTTCAACACACAATTTCTTAGTGTCATCCGCGTCACCTGAGTCCGCGGAGGAAGGCAGACTCCGCTTGGACGCGTCGGGCCAATCCAGGAGGGATGGGGAGCGCAGTAGGTCAGCGACGTGGCTGACAGGATTGACTAGGCGGGGGTCCTTGATCTCGGGCGGAAGCAGAACACTGGTGCTGGGCGTAAGAAGGCCCGCGGAAGAGGGCTTTGATTGGAAGAGCAACCTTGATTGGAAAAAAGCAGAGCAAAAGGTTTCCCCTCAGACAGCAGTGGGCCCGGACGGAATACCAATGCAACTGATAAACCTACTTGGACCTAAAAGTAAGGAATCGTTTATGAGGGCAATAGATAAGGTAATAGAAACCAAACAAGTACCAGAGGACTGGTTAGAAAGTAGGATGAATTTAATATATAAAGGCAGAGGAGACAAAGCCAGTATTGAGTCATACAGACCACTCACAGTAACGTCAGTGGTGTATAGATTCGTAATGCAGGCGATAAAATCAGAAATTCAAGCATGGATGGAAGAAAATGAAATACTTGGGGAACTGCAGAATGGATTTAGACAAGACAGGCGACTGGATGACAATCTGTTCGTGATAACGCAATGCATTGAAATTGCGAAAGCACAGAATAGACCACTATGGATTACGTTCTTGGACATTAAAGGGGCATATGACAACGTAAACAGAGAACGGCTGTGGAGAATGTTGAAACTCCAGGGATTAGATGACGAGTTAGTACAGTTCCTTATAGCAATCTATAAAGACAATAGAGTGCACCTTACTTGGGAAGGACAGAAATGCGCCCGGCAGGTCAACATCCATCGGGGACTGAAACAGGGATGCCCTTTGAGCCCAATACTGTTCATGCTTTACATGGCACGGTTAGAAAAGAAACTGGAAGAAAGTCAAGTAGGGTTTAGCCTAACCCATATGCTGCAAGGCGAAGTGGTACAACAGCATATTCCGGGAATGTTATACGCAGACGACATTGTTCTTTTAGCTGATAACCAAACCGATATGCAGCGGCTAATAAATATTTGCGGCCAGGAAGCCACTGACCTCGGGTTAAATTTCGGTGCAGAAAAATCAGGAATAATGGTTTTCAATGACGCTACCACCGACGTAGTGTCTATCCAGCAAGGCGAATTACCTAGAGTCAAGGAATATAAATATTTGGGAGTGTGGATAAACGAAGGGGATAGCTACTTAAGTACTCACGAGGAGCAACTTAAGGTTAAGGGAAAGCGAAACGCAGCTATAATGAAGCATAGAGCTCTGTGGGGGTATAACAAATATGAAGTAGTAAGAGGAATGTGGAAAGGAGTAATGGTTCCGGGTCTCACGTTTGCGAATGCTGTACTCTGCTTAAAATCAGACGTTCTATCACGCCTTGAAGTAAACCAGAGAACGGTAGGACGTCTGGCCTTAGGCGCGCATGGAAAAACAACTAACGAAGCAGTTCAGGGAGATATGGGCTGGGCGTCGTTTGAAGTTAGAGAAGCTCAGAGTAAAAAATGCTTTGAGATGAGGTTGAGGGCAATGGATCAACGAAGGTGGGCAGCTAAGGTTTTTAGGTACCTATACTTGAAAAGCGTGGACACGCAGTGGTTAAGAAAGACTAGAAGGCTAACGATGAAATACGGAAAGAACAGTGGGGAATCCAAAACAGCCAAGGTAACCAAAAAAGAGGCAAGGCAGATTGAAACGAATAAATGGAGGGAAAAAATGGAAGCCAAAACGTCGTTAGAGATGTACAGGGCTGAGAAGATGAACATCAGAAAGGAAAATTTCTACGATAATTCCCAGGGCAGTGCTTTGCTTTTTGAGGCTAGAGCAGGTTGCCTGCGAACTAAGAGTTTTGTGGGGAAGTATTCACAAAATGATGGGGTATGCGTGGTCTGCGGAAAAGAAACAGAAACTATGCGGCACATCGTGCTAGAATGTGAGGGTATCCATCCAAATCTACATGAAGGGAATATTGGGCTTTCAGAAGCCCTAGGATTTAAAGGTATCACAGAGGAAGTTAACTTCAAGGCTGTCGAGGGGACGAAAAGAAGATTAGAATGCTGGTGGACGAAAAGCAGAGAGGGGAATATTGCCTAGGACAGTTACCACTTGTAACAGAAAAAAAAAAGTATTTTGTGCCCAATAAGCTTTTTGTGCCTGCCCTAAGCAGCGCTAGTATTGAACCAAAAAGTGTAAAACATAGGTATATTAGTCTTTTTGGTAAGATGACATGTCATCACCCCGATACAAAGGGGAAACCAATAGAAATCATCAATCATCAATCATCATTTCACGCGAGTGCTGTCTTGGCACTGGTTCTATTTCCATGAGTGAAACTTAAGCGCAAAATTTTTTACAGGGACGAGAAAGGGAACGACACAGGCGCTTCTCGTCCCTGTAAAAAATTTTGCGCTTAAGTTTCACTCATGGAAATTGCGAACCAACTAGCTCGTCTCTCCATTTTGCTACTGGTTCTATGCCACCATACTATACTCGGTCACAACTCAAGAACGGCACCACCTCATATAGTGTACCACTCCGCCAAAGCGCCGAACCCGTGACGTCAGTGCACGTGCGTTTTGAAAGGGGTTTGCTATGAATGCGTGATATCGTCTGCCTTGTCTCACGGAGTTTGTCTGTCGTCACTGGAGTCGTTTATAAGCATATTAAGTCCAAAAAATCACGTGAACGGCTCACGCCATGTTCGAAATATTCCCAGTAACGCCCTACTTGCGTCGCGCGGAGAAACATCCGGCTGCGGTGATAAGGCACAGCGGCAACTTCCGGTGCCGTTGGGGGGGGGGGGGGTAAAGAGAATTTATTATAACCCAAATGTCAAGTTGTCACCGAGTATATGGCGGCACTCATGGAGGCGTAGAGCGCCTTCGCCGAATCACGTTGACGATCTCCAGATTCCACTCTAGTTGAGTTAGTGAGAAACTCTATGGGTTTTAGTCACTCCGCGACTAGGTGAGGAGGCAACAAACACTAATAACAAAAAAACAAGTTTTATTCAACAATACAACGATATTTATATTTTACGAAAGAGGTTTATTTCTTAGTCACATTTATTTAGGCACAGTGTGCGAAGAATTTATGAAAATGATGTTCATTCTCAAAAACCTTTTTGGTAGCGCCCTCAGAAGAATGGCACATGTCGTTGCTCTGTGATTCAGTCCTTGTAGTGTTGGGCACACGCTGACGGGTATATGCCCCAAGGGCTACGTGCGTTGTGCGGCGTAGTGTTTGTATCGCGGTTGCCCGCGTAATAAACCCCAGTACTATGAAAGTTACGCTTCGCGGTGAAGTGACTTACGTACGTACACGCGCGGCGAGGGTCGTGGCTCGCTCTCGAACCCGTTGTGGGCAGAGTCTCTCGGCAGTTCGGTGCTGCGCGAGAGTAGTGAGAATAACAACGCCGCGTTATAGCGTTATTCCTTAATGCCCACACTCTTCCTGAATGAAAGCCAATTTCAATTAGGCAACAGCTCGTTATTCACTTCAAGCATCCTGGAAAATGAAATGATTAAGGGCCGTATTCTGAGTCCCTCCTCCGCTCAATTTGCTGCTCCCACTCGATTGAGGGGAGGATTCCGCAATGCTTATGCATGGGGAAATCAATTTCAAGGATCTCCTCTACTGGAGGCTCGAGTGGAAGATGGATTCAGAATACCAGGGTAAGGGTGTTATTTCCTTGGTTATGAAAATGCTACCGCACCCTTGCGTGGCCCTCTTACAGGCACGTTGACGATTGATATAATCGCCATTTTCAATACAATTATGAAGGAAAATAATTTATTCTTTCTGACATCGCCATCAAAACTACAGCGATAATAATGTATTTTGCTGTAACCACATCGAGTGATTTTTGTGAGCGAAGCGACAAGCGAGGAGACGGGGATCCGCAGTGATTGATTGAGTGTGGAGTTTAAAGCGCCGACGCAACGCCGGCGGTGAGGCGCACCTTAGTGGAGGGCTCAGGAATAATTTTGACCTCCTGGGGATCTTTAACGTGCGCCGAAATCTCGAAGACACGAGCGTTATCGCTTTTCGCCTCCATCAGAACAGCGGCCGCCGCGGCCGGGAATCGAACCCGCGTCCTTGGGATCAGCAGCACAACGCCATAGCCACTGAGCCACCGCGGCGGGTGGGGGATCCTCACTCGGTCGTCGCAATCACTCGCCGAGGCAATCACATGACAACGACGAGTCGAGCGACCGAGAACCGCGTTTTTATTGTTGGCGCACCGCGTCCATTAGGATTATTTAAAGGAGCACCGACACCAATTTTCGGCGTTAATGTTATTGCACAGTTAACTTCCTTCAGTCTAAGAATACCGTGGCTGAAATATGAGCGGCCTGCGATGCGAAGAACATAGTTCATTTTTTTTTTTAATTGCGAAAGTTTGCTCCGCAGCATAAAATGGTGGAAGCGAGTGTGTTTAAATGTACGTAAACAGGAAGTTTTCACTAAGAAAGTCTAAAAGGCTCCGGTGATACGGCCCAAAGAGCCAGCGTCTGTAGTCGGGAGGCCAGCCTGGGTTGAGTCCCACACTATGTAGTAGTTGCCGTCGGGAGCGTTGGAGGCCACGGCAAGTCCACAGAAGATGGTGAATGTCTGCGGTCGATGCCGACGTGGTGCAAAATGGACATGTCCGGCCAAACGGAGCCCGTCGATCCGGGGGCCAGGTGTGGATGACAGCTGGTGTAAGAGCAGCCCCGACGCGAATCCTTCGTAGCGCCACCTCCTCACGGCGGGTGAGCCCAGCAGGGAGGTTTGATCCACACAGTGGAATAAGTGTGCGTGTGGAGCGCCGAAGGTCTTCTTTGTCGGTGACCAACTTTGACACTGCGTCCACTGGAAATAAGGGCAGTGGATGCGTCTTTGGAGGTATACGAGTCGCCGCATCCGCCTGTTGCTGTCCAGGGGTCGATGTCCTCTGGGCCCAAGTAATCTTCACTCTGAAACTTAGGGCCGCAGCCTTCGCGTGGATGGTTTGGGACATGGGCACTTGATGAAGTATACTTTCCGGGGGTCTCGGACTGCTTGCATTGAATCTGTAAAGATGTTGACAGGTTGCAAGTGGTCTGGCCTCAGCAGCTCTATAGCCGTCAAGGCGTCGAAAATCGCTTTGAGCTCAGCAAGTGTTGACGGGGGCCTCTGGGGGGCGTAGTAATGGCAGGTTTGACAAAACTGCGTGGCTGGGTTTACGACGGCTGTGGTAATAAGGCTTCCTGAAATACTCGCGTCGACGTAAAACGTATCTTGGCCAGCACTGGATGAGAGTTGGGGCGCAACACGGCTTGACCGACCCAGAGGCTGGCAGTCAGTAAGTAATATTCGGGTCCAAGGAGGGGGTTCTGGAGAGGAATCTGGTGACGTGTTAGTTTGGAGGCCCATATACCACCTTAAAGCAGCCACAGATGTGTACACCTGCGCTTTAAGAGATCGTGCCTCTCGCCGCTGGTGAACCAACTCATCTATCGTGTTAAGGCCAGCTTCTTCCTGTAGTGTGGAGATGCGCGTTAAGTGAGGAAGGCAGGTAATAGTCCTCATGACTTCTCTATTGATGGCCTCTAGACGATCCCATTCCGCCCTTGTCATGTACTGAAACTGAGCCTGGTACGTGATACGTGGCTGCAGGATTGCACGTACGAGAAGCCGAGCCACCTCTGTGCGAGCTCCTCCCGATTTCATGGAAATCCGGCGAACTAGATGTAGCAGTTGAAGGGCGCGCCGGCGAGCTTCCCGGAGCCATGGCGCAGCCGAGCTGGAGGCCGCAACGTCCAGGCCAAGGATGCGGTGACAAGTAACTTTCGTCACTGGCTCGCCATCAAGATTTAGTAAAATGGGTCGGTTTTGCAGTTTTTGTCGAGCCCTTCGATTGGCGACGATAAGTAACACGGTCTTATCTCGGGATAGCATGAGTCCCACGCGTTTGCACCAGGTGTCAACCGTATTTAAAGTACTCTGAAGAGCGTGTTCTTGACCAGAGCGTGATATCATACGCATAGATGAGGCATTTTAGATCTTTCAATGCCCCTACTGTCCAAGCGAGCGGGAAAAGGGCAAGGTTGAACAGTATGGGTGCCAGGACCGAGCCTTGTGGTACCCCGCGGCATGTTGAAAAGGAACCAACCGCCTGTCCTGAGACTCTAATTGAAAATGTGCGGTGTGTTAAAAATGACTCTATAAAGAACACCACAGGCGCCGGGCACCCAAGCCAGCGCAGTATCTATAGGATTGCTTGGTGGCTCACATTGTCGTACGCTTTCTTCACATCTAGGGCAAGAATAGAACGAATACGACAAGTGCGTCCTCCTATGAGTACGGAAGTAGAGAACGCTTCAAGGCCGTCCTCTGCGCCGATGTGGGGCCGAAAGCTGATCTGAGAGGGATGGTACCAACCCATGTCCTCAAGTCACCATGTGAGCCTTGATGCTAGCATACGCTCAGCCAGCTTGCATAAGGTACACGTCAGAGCAATCGGCCGTAGATTGCTGAGCCTATCCGGTGGTTTTCCTGCTTTCGGGACGCCTATGATTTCTGCGTGCTTCCAGAAAGTGGGTACGCATCCAGAGGCCCAAGCTTAGTTTATAGTGGTCAGTATGACCTGAATATACTTCTCTGTGCAGTTCTTATACACTTCGTACTGTATACCATCGGGGCCCGGTGCCTTATGTGTTCCTGTTGAGTCGATAGCTGCCAACAATTCCGCTATGGTGAAGGGGGAAACAAGACCAGCTAACTCTTCCAATGTAAGGGGTCGGCCTGCCTCAGGGGGAAGGGGTGAAGGTCCCCCAAAGGAAGGAGGAGGCGTGTCATAATTGGGGAAAAAAGCCTTCATTGCCTCCTCCGCAAATTCTTGCAAGGAGACCCGATGAAAGGTAAGCGTTGTCCAAGGGGTTCTGCGGCTTGCGGCCTCGTTCCATTGCCTGAAACGTGCGCCATATCGAGGCTGTGTTTGTTGAGGGACCGAGTGAAGCACACCAATCCATCCAGCGAGCCCTGGTAAGGCGTCGTTCACGTCTTCGCGCTTGGGCTGTCAGATGATTAAGGTGGATCTTGGCACTCTCAGATGACGGTTGGCGGGCCGCAGTCAGTTCCGCGCGACTGCGGGCGGCCCACAATCGGAGCAGATGAAGGTCAGGCGTAGGTCGGGCTTCATCTACCCAAGAGATGTGCGTTGATGCGTGCAGTGCGCTTTGTAAGATAGAAATCGGGTCATCAGTCTCTTGTTCGAGGGGGGAGAGCTGTGATCTGAACTCATCCCAATCGATGACCCGGCAGCGTCGACAAATTCGCGGCACCGGTCCTGCAGCAAGCCTAATATAAATGGGATGGTGATCACTCGCCCAGCAGTCGAGCTCCAAGTGCCATGAGGGCGCACCGTGCCCAAGCCACCAAGTAAGGTCCGGAGAGTAAGACGGTACGCGAGGGTGTGTTTGCCGACGAGTGGGGCTGAGAACATCATTTAGGAGTTGAAAGTTCGCCCCCCTAAATGTGTCTTCAACCAGCTGACCCCTAGAGCTGTTCCTCGGGTAGCCCCAGAATCCATGCGGGGCATTAAAGTCTCCACACACCAGAATCGGGACTCCTGGGAAGTTGTGGCGGAGATGTGAAAGCCAGCCTAACCGAATTCGACTGGCATTACCACTGCTCGGTCGAGCGTAATAAGATACGAGAATCACCTCTGAGTGGGATAGGCGAACTCACACAGCTACCACCTCTTGCCAAGTGGTGCACCACGCGGGAAGAGGGACCTTTGCTTGTGGCAAGTGGGCTCCATGTGCTTAGCGCTTTAGTCACAAGGTGACAGTAGAAAAGAGGCAACGCGAATTCGGAAATTAAATAACAATTAGCCCAGGCAGACGAATGGTGTGTTGCAAAAAAATGACTCAGCCGTACTGAGCCTCGCGCTTTGGTTCACCCCTGTCAGCTTTGTGCTTGTAAGATGAAGGGTGGCTGAGCCCCTTTCTTTTGACAACCTCGCAGGGGACGGGGGATCTCGAGCCGCGCTGACCTCCCGTTCAGACGCCCTGCTTCCCCCGATTACAATCACAGGTGCCAGAGGCACGGGGGAATGCCCGTTCGGCAGACGGGCCAGGTTCGTGAGCGTCCCGCACGCTTGAATGCGCACGCATGAATGGGCTCCGGCGAGCTGGAGGGACGGAAGGAAGGGCTGCAAAGAACCTGTTAAAACGAAAATGGTCGCAGTTTGAGGGAGCTGGCCCCGTGGTTGTAGTAAACCAAGGCCAAAGCCTCCGCCGTGCAGACGAGCTGGCTAAAACCGGTCTTCACAGCTCGGCGACGATATCCAACCTTCTAGAACATTCCCGATCACTCGACACAAGAGGAGAAGTCGGCAGTCCACCTGCACCGAGCATTCCGTGGCGTGCCCTTATACCGTATTTGCAGGATTCTAACGCGCAGGCAAGTTTGTGTGTCAAATTAAAAAAATAATAGGTTAACCCTGATTGTATCAAGCAGATGTAAAAGAAAGACACTACAACGGGCAGAAGGCATTTTACTTGATCAATTGAATGTGGGATTTAACGCGCCGACTGTACAAACGTTATCAGGCGCGCAGTAGTGGAGGGCTGCGGATTATTTCGACAACCTGGTGATTTTGTAAGGTATTTTACTTGACGCACACAACTGTGCAAACCAAATTTGCGCTTCATAAACTCGCTTATCCAGCTCCTGCTGGCACTAAGAGTGGAACGGGGAACATTGAAAGTGTTCGCAATTTGACAAACGACGGTCCATTCGTTCTTTCGGTGATAATTTATGAATTCCACCCGCGTGATTGAAGTTCTCAAAAACTTCCGTGCTCATTGCTGGTGAAACCTTGCATGAAAATGTGGCTCTGCTTTGTTGCCTCCGGGACGCCCATGTGAATGTTACTGCTCAGTTCCCCGCACTGCCGGCTAATAAAATTACCTTGCGCATGATGGACATCAAAGCGATCTGAGGGGCTAGTTGGTGTGTATTGACATGAGGTAATAAAAATGCGCAAGTAAGAACCGGACAAACGAAGGGAGACAACGCTGTGTGTTGTCTCCCTTCGTTTGTCCCGTCCTTACTTGCGCATTTTTATTACCTCATGGCATGATGGACGCTTTGTAGGGCTGCCTCTGCCGCAGCATAACAAGTAGCACGAAGTGCCAACTGCACGATTAGAAATTTGTGAAATACCTGGCTAAGCAATGCCCATTGCGGAATGGCTGCAGCAAAACGTACACTCGTGATTTTGACGGATTGTTTTGGATTGAATTGACTAATATTGTGGGAGTTCCTTCCTATAGCAATGCTGCTAGCTGCTCTGAAGCCAATTTCGCCTTGGAGCATGACTGTAACGCGTACAAAAATTTGAAGGCTACTTTTAGCAAAATGGTGCCCGTTAAAATCGTGCAAATACAGTATCTTCCAGAACCGCTCTCTCAGGCTATGGTCCCTACTGGGGCTTTCACGAGTGCTGCCGCTCTCGCAGTTTCCCTCTCTCCAACTACGTCACGAGGCTCCCGCTCCTCCCGCCCGGACCCGCCGGCACAACTCGCAGTCATCGCCTCCTGCGCGTCGTGGCTGGGCCATCGGCTCCTGCTGCTGCTGCCGCTGCTGCTGGTGCTTCACTGAAGGGTAAGCCACATTCTTATAAGCACCAATAGCGAAACCTGTCTGACACCAGTCGAGTCTGACAAGGCAGCGCACGCGTTTGTATGTACAAATCTGGATAGCCTCAGATGAAGCAACTAAATGTGGGATTAGAGATAAATTATGTAATTCCTCAATTGAAGATCAAGAGATCAAAAACGAAATAACTGCGCTTTCTTAGATACACTTCTGAGGAAACAGCTGACTCTTATATGGTTTTTCGTTTGCTATTTTATTTCGTGCCCAATAGCTTAATCGAGTATATCTCAACCGAAATTTTGTTGTTCCAGTTTAGGCTGTCCATAAATGGTACGTTGAAACGCGGTAGTGTTTAGTTATACCGACAGATGGGGTAGTTGTGCTCGTTCAGCCACGGCCTCCGCGATTGGCTGCCGGCGGCGCGCTGTTGCTAGGCGGTGCGCCGCCGGCAGCCGATCGCGGAGGCCGTGGTTCAGCACACTGAAGCAACATTACTACAACGCGAGAGCGATTCTCGGGGTAGCTACAACGCCTATCGGCATGTCAGATATGCGATATAGCCTCACTACGTTTTAGCCACCCGAGAAACCAGCGCAGGTTAACTTCGCGAATGGCGTATCTTTCTGCAAACGAAGACATAGTACGCGGATCGTGATTTGTGGTGATTGCTTCATTTGTGTCTCCGTCGTTTATTTTCTGGGGTTCTTTTTTGTTTATTTTCGTCTGCATTGTGCGAGTACAGGGAAGATAATGTTCATTGACGTAGTCCATCTTTAAAAGTTCTCTTTCTATTTTGTAGTATTGCTAACGAGACAGTTCATCGAGTAATTATACGCCTTTGCAACGAAAAAATGTAATTTTACGAAACTAAGCATTTTTCTGCGAATTAAGGGCGCTATACTATTGGGGCTGCGGGAGGGGGGGGGGGTATTCGTCAAAGAATGCTACGCAACATTATATGTTTGTATGCTCCACCTAAACCTTCTCTAGGCCAGTGAAACGGGCTTCTCTCTCGGTTGCTGGATCGTTTTGGTATCGCCTCGGTAATGGAGTGCTTGTGTGTGTCACTTCACAAGATAAAGCAATGCGTCTGGACATGTACTATACGGCTGTTATTACTGACGGCCCATTGCAGATTATCCTGCCAATAAGCTGTTTGACTTTATATTTTTATATTCGGTATTCCTTCATCAACACTGTGATCTCTTTTTGGTATCTCCAAGTCTTAGTTGCTGAATGCCCCTGTGTTAGGCAGAAAAACATGTTACTTAATAGGAAAGGTAGAAAGTTCTTTCAAGCAGAATACTATGTGATTCCGGCAAAATGTCTGCAATAGTTTCCGTAACTTTTCTATAGACCACACATTTTCGATCATTTTAATTGGGTGGTGCACAAAACCCCAAGACTTCAAAATCCCATTTGATTTGCCCCGCCCCGGAAGCTTACCTTTCATGCCTCCTTTCCGAAAGCCCTCTACTCATCAGCCACTCACGCATTCGTCCCCTGCCGACTGGGCAGCCCGAAAGGCCCCTCCTGAAGTGCCGTACTCATACTCTGAGGACGCGGTATTTTACGTTTGTTTCCGCTTTTGCTTTAAAATTTTTCGAGCGGTGGGGAGGCATATGAAAAGAGACGTACCTACAGGAGAAGGAAATTAGCTTTGATCGACGTTGCTGATTCGTCTAGTGGAGAACGTTTTCATTTCCTATAAGCACATGTATTGCGATTGTCCATTTCATTACTAATGGTAGTCATACTTGATGGCATGACATACAGCCACCTATAAAAAGTCTGTCCTGTCTCTTTTCGTCTTAAGGGAGCCTGTAACACTTTTGATAAACGCTTTCACCCTTTCTGTCGCGTCTGGAAGCACTGCGAAAGCTAGAGTTATCGCCAGCACAGAGCGGCGCTGCGTTATTTGCTCATTGCACCAGATACGCCTTCCGTTTCTGCTTTGTTTTTGTGGCTTTATTTTTAAAGTTCCTCTCCGGAAGCGCTCATTGCTGCAAGTGAAGGAAAACCGGCCAACAGCTGCTACATGGCCTCAGTGACGTACTTCGGGCCGTCGAAGAACGTCAGACCAGGAAAGAGAGAAAAAGCTTTTGAACGAGTTTCCAAGTTATCTGATGGTCATAGAGCAGTAATTTTCGGCTGAGGTACTTTGCGACCTCTTCCTACTGGGTGCGTTGGGGGACTACGTTCTGCAAGCATTTAAGATTACACAAAAAAAGTTGAAAATGTGTTGCAGGGTCCCTTTAATGACCTCAATTACAAATTAGTCCATTTTGTGGTGGATGCCGCGTTCCCTCGACCAACATGTGGCTCGGCCGAGATCGCACTCCCAGAGACCTCGGAGGTTTTGTGTGTCACTGGGCTACGCGGCCTACACCTTGGACGCGGGCATAACGAAGTTTACGGCGTGGTTTCCATTTCCACAACAGTGGGCTTGAAGTCCACCCATCGTCGGCCACGCATCCACAGTAGCGCTGCTAATGTCGTTTTGATAACCACGCGATTAGAGTGATTTAGAAGGCAGCTCTTCCCTTCTGAGTTCTGTGTCCGTCCCTTTTGCTCCCTGTACGGTTTTCTTGAGCTCGACGAATGTTATCATACTATTTCTAAATCATTTAGGCACCGCAAATACGTTTCCTCTTATTGCCGCCTGAGTATGGTTCGGAGAAACTCGCATCGGGGCTTTTGGCAAGCGGGGTTATGGCGCGGTGCATCAGAACTAACGTTAAAGGGCTTTTGTGGTGGGGCCTCCTCCTCATACGAGGCTATCGGGAGACACGGTTTTCCGCTTCCCTACGAAGCACAAATCTGGAATTCGTGCCTAAGCAAACTGCTAAAACTTATAAAAACAAAGGGTTACCTTGAATGTCACAGAAGACTTTTCCCATCTGGTACACTTCTACGACCAATTCGTCTCTGACTAGTTTTGTTATTTCATTTTTCATAGCATAATTTAGTCTAGGTTAGCGTTTCGCCTTTTTTTTTCAGTACGGCTGTGTTTGCCTATTCGCGTTTTATTAATATTTCATATTCTACTGCTACAACTATTTCAATTATCTTTAATAAATACGGCGCCACATCCTAACGCCATTGAAATAAATTTTGCGCGAGATAGTTTCATTGGAATACCACAAATGCAAGCACGTTGCTTTTTTTTTATTGGATGCATCTGCTTTGCATTGCAGTGCGCCATCGGCATGCTCCCGAGTTTTCGTGGGAGTGTTACATCGGACGCGCAGCGATTTAAATTATGAGGGCAAAAAAAATCATGCACCCCTCCGTCTAACGACGACGAATATTGAACTCGAAGCTTTCTCCTCATGGATTCCTTAATTAGCCATGGAATCCATGGTTATGGATTTCATGGTCATGAATTCCTTAGTTGGTTGGTTGTGCTACACGAGTTTTCTAGAAAACCACAGCCACTATCGGGTATGCACTGCGTAGGCCTAACCTTTGGGTTCGGGGTTTACAGCGTGAATCCTTACCTGCTGTCTGGCGTAAAATGAGCAGTTTCTCGCGTGGGTATCGGTTAAAGGGGTTTAACCTCACAATGCGGCGTTAGGCCGACATCACGGGGCTAACAGCCTTACGGCATGCAGAGCAACATCATTCTCATCGTAGGTCGAACTGGGGATAAAGGCTGTCGACATTCCCTTCAAGACATAACGTTTTGTCTACAAACGTCTCGCCGTCGCACACCTGCGTCACCTTCTTCCTCTTCTGCATATCAACCTTTAGCATGGTAGGCTTAACAGAGCTTTCACCAAGCCTGGAAGGGAGGCGTTTTAATTTTCTTCACACTTCACCCACACTCATCATCATCGTCAGAGAAAGCCGACTTTCCTGGAGTCCGTTCCTGCGTACGGACACCATCATTGAGAGTATAAAAGCGTCACTTTAAAGGTATATGGATTTCTCTGGTCAAAAAGAGACAATCAAACACAGCAAAGTCACAGAACGGTTGTACAAGCTAATATTGCTCCCGCTGCAAAATATTTTTGAGGAGATCGAGGCAAACGTATCCTAATGTAGAAGTGTTTCCTCCGCTACATACTTCATTGTAGCATCTTGCTGCCGCGGTGATGGACTCCAGGGGCTGTTGAAGTTCTGGCTTAACTTCTTTATTCGGGGCATAGAGCTTATATTTTACTCTTATTATATGAAATAAAATATATATACACGGGTACGTAAGGAAACACAGCTGACAAACGAAGTTTTCCCGGCGCTGTGGCCCCGACGACGGACCGCAAGCATTCCTCGCGTAATTCCAACGAGGGATTCCTCCCCGTAGAGCTGTTGAAGCGGGCTAGAACCGCTTGAACCGCGTACACCGTCCGAAGAAAAGGCCTTCCGAACACCACTTTTCCAACCAGTCGGGGAAACGCTGGTAAAAAAAAAAAAAACGTGGTAAAGAAAAAAAAAACAAGACTGATACGACGTCCTAACCGAAAGGCGTGCGTTCCGGTGAAGGAATTTTGCTAGTAGACAAAGTAGTCTGCACAAAAGCTGAACAAAAAAAATGAGAAAGGAAAGAACGTTGCCGCAACTAAACGGGCCGCCGGGAGACGAAGGGCCTGGCGCCCGTACGCCGCGACGAACACCGCAGGAGGCCCGAGTGTGTGACCACGGCCGCTGGACGGCCGCTGGATGAAAGGCGCACTGACGTGCGGCCTGCCGCGTGCCTCCGAAGCGGCGTGAGTCACGGCCGGGCTGGAGGAGCGGCGAACGCGCACTTTCGCGCCCGCCGCTCCTCCAGCCCGGCCGTGCGTGAGTGCGCCTAGAGCCAAATACTGCCACCGCGGCGCCACCGTTCCGGGACTGGTTGCGGCGAGCGCGGCCCGCGTGACGCCGGCTTTCGCGCCGCTTATTTCGAAGTGTGGGCTTATCATCGGAGTTCTACGCTCCACGTAAGGCATTTTCCAGCACTAATATTACACCTGCTAAAAGACAAACACGATTAGCGGCTGCCAAGCTTCATTTGGTCAAGATGGAAGTTAAATTCCGTTCGCAGCAGCAGTATTATGCGTTGATAGTGTGCCTTCTGTCTCGCATTGCTGTGTCGTTGTGTCTTACATCGCCCGGCGTGCTCTTTGTGACCTCACGCCCGGCAGAGATTTACGTTTTGTCTGCAAGCTGCGTATGCAGAGAATATATTAAAATTCCGAACAAACAGAAACAATGTTTTTGTGACGGCGCTTGTTATTTATGAGTGCCAACACTTCTCAATGCTTAAGACATAACCGACTTTTATGGAGGTTTTTCCTCGTGCACTAAATAAAACACCACAATTCGTATTAATCTCACGGCCCATATGACTTGATTACACGTTGTTTAGTTATGAAGTAATACTACTATCACAGCTATGTTGGTCATTTTTTATTTTGACAATATATATACAGTTGAATGAAAAGCGATTCCAGTTTCTACCTGATATTATTACTTGTTCCCTGTAGCTTTGAAAAAAATTTAGGAGAGCACATGGGATGTCCGGGTCCACAAAAAGCTTTTAAAAATATTTGGCGAGCTCGGCAAGCTAAATTTTTGCCCGGACACGAAAGAAAAAAGCGAAATTGTACAGAAATTCCAAAAATAGCTTAATTATGCGAAAGCATATTCGAACACCGTTTTTCCATTTCACATTTTCTTCTTTGCTTTGCTATTTTAAACCAACAATCTACATCTTGAATATCATAATAATTAATTGTTCTAACTGCGTGAATTACGCATTTTTTGTGCAGATACAAGGCATTACACTTCTTGCATTACGCAGAGATGGTTGGGTACTCAAAAAAAAAAGCTGACGTAATAATAACGTATGTGAAATATTTTCCTACGCTACGAAAATCGATTCGAATTGAAGCGCAGTATGTTCACAGAACAAAACTATGGCAACGCCTTTAAAACGCGATAATTTGAGCACATACTTGTGCTGCTCCAGGAGCCCGACCGTTAGCTTCAGGGATAAATGCATATGGGTTTGAATCGGTGATGAAATAACGGAGGAAATGTACCTAGCGCTAGTTCTCATCGCAAAGTTTGAAAAATGCTTAGCAGCTAGGAGAGTGGACCGTACGCACTATCTCTTGAACACAGCGCGGTGCATTTATTTTTCTTTCTATACAACCTCTGTCATCAAGTTTTCAGTAGCGCGTTTAAAGGCATTGTCGTGCCTCCGAAAATGAAACAACCCAATTCTGTATGCGCGGCAAGACATGACCGAGCCAGTATAAGAGTATCAAAAGACACGCATAGCAAAATGTCTAGTCATTTCGAATCCTTTTTCAACCATCCTATTGCGTGTCCTCGTTTTATGAGGTGCGCATTCCGGCCGGCCAACATTTTTTTCAAAGAAGTGTCTTTAAGACAAGCTTTAATCCGTCGCCGGCAAATATTTATCGCTCTCCCGTGTGTCCACACCGCGTTTCCCGAGAAAAGGCAACATTTTTAAATTTCGGACGAATAAATTCCCACCATATACCTGCCGCTTGAACTGTAACTAATTAACTCGCGGCTTTAAACTGTGCAACGCGGTTTACGTACTGTGTGTGAAACGTTTTCAGACAAAGCTAACCAGTGGTTATTTTCTTTTTGTTGAATATTATCTTTTTTTAACAATGTTGTCGAATATGGTGCATCTTTTTAGATTTGTTAGATTGAAAATGTATTGCCTATATCTCATTCAAGAATTATTTTAACTTCTGGCTGCTTCAGTCACGGCCGGGCGGTTGGATCGAGCGACAGACTGGCAGACATACATACATACGGACAGACAGTTTTCGCGGTTGAGTAGCTTATGAATGACAACAACATTTTTTAAAGGCTGTGGCTAGCGTTCCGTCCCGACGGAACGATATACAAGTGCTAAAGTTCCGTCCAGACGTAACGGAGCGCTGCTGGTTATCCTTCCGTCCAGACGGAATACAACTGAGAGCTCAGCGTTCCGTCCAGACGGAGCCGGCGTGAAATTTGTACAGTTCCGTCCAGACGAAAGCAAAACCGGCTGATTAGACGCTGTGCTCAGTCTTCGGATTTGGTAGCGCCTCGGATAATTGCGCTAATGATCGGGTTCGATTATCTGCGGTCTCGATTGTTTTTTTTTTTTTTTGCGTGATTGTGACAGCGTTTTGTAACACCGTTTTGCAATGGCCGATTATCTGCGTGATTATTAATCAAATGTGACTCTGGCTACTCAATGAGTGGAAGTGGTTTGACCGGTTGGGTAAAAATCAACACAACTCACGAAAGGCGATCGGACTTACTCTAAAAGTTTCGACTTCCGCGTCGACGATTCCGCGCCCGCGGCAGCATCTGCCTAGGGTGCCTCGATGCGCGCCCGCTCATCGAGACACCCTACATCTGCACGATCTGCCTTGGCTCGAGTCACGCGCGGCAGTGGGAGGAGCCTGGTGACTTGCGCCAATGGGGAGGCGCGCGCCTCATGGCGGCGGTTTCGAAGCGCTGGAGTTTGGTGGCTAGAAGATAGCCGGCTGGCTCCGCCGGGGATGTTTAGGCTTACCACCCCAGCAGATATTGAATGGGAGGTTTCACTAGCGGCGCGGATGATGTTTTATAGTACCGTTTTCACCGACATTATAAGCTCCTTCACCGCACAAGCAACTTCGTGCGTGCCTTGAGCGGAATTTTAGAGAGCGCTTACAAGCGGTCGCTCGGGCTCCCCACACCACTTCGCTGCCGAAGCCGCCGTCATGTTGCCGCCGCCGGACGCGGCGCACGCAGCGTGCGGGTGGTTACGCGGCGGCGTCAGCGCGCCTGTGGCGTGCGCGGCGCGTTTTCGCGAGTAGAAAACGCTCCATGCGGTACTCCGTCAAACGGATCCGAGTGCAAGCCGCTACCTCGACCACGCCCGCTTCAAAACAAGCAGCGAGAGCAGTCTTTCTTGATATTTACTCAGCCGAACGGACCGCTTTCACTCATTCGTTAGCGAGAATAACCATTACTTCGTAATCACCATTACCATTAAGAACTACAAATCATCGGAACTCTGGCGATGGATACGTCGGGCTTGGCTATAGTGAGCAGTAGCGGAGCGGCCGGTTGAGTGCCAAATCAAGACCGACTGCTCTCACCACGTCAATTGTAAAGTGGGCGCGAAGCTAGCTGTTACAAAACGCTGGCACAACCACGCAAAAAAAAAAAAGAATATCTAAATGGCGGAGAATTGAACCCGGTACATTAGCGCAATTTTCCGAGGCGCAACCTCTACACCAAATCCGAAGACTGAGCACAGCGTCTAATCAGCCGGTTTTGCTTTCGTCTGGACGGAAGGATAACCGGCAGCGCTCCGTTCCGTCTGGACGGAACTTTACCACTTGTATATCGTTCCGTCTGGACGGAACGCTAGCCACAGCCCTTTTTAAAACCCGTGCGCTGGCTGTCTTTCAGTCGGCGCAAGCGCTCGCCTACGGGGACCGCCCCGCTCCGTCCCGAAACCAGTCCCCGAACGCTAGCGCCACGAGGGAGTCAAGCGGCCGCAAACGTAAACACCGCCGCTCACGCCCTCGCCCGTTGAAATCCGGGCGACGCGGCAGGCACGGCCGCTGGATGAAAAGCGCACCTTGCCTTGCGTGCGCTCTCATCCAGAGGCCGTGCGGCAGGCCGCACCTTGCGTTGGCTCATCCTCATCCAGCGGCCGTGGTGTGACAGCACGGATAGGGTGGCACAGCCGGGCGAGAGCGGAGGCGCGCCGCCGTTCTAACCCGGCCGTGGCCAGAGAAACGGAAGAGGGAGGAGCGCTTCCCTCTGTTGACGGATGGCTGCCGGGCAAGCCTCATCCTCGAGCGGAGCCCATCCCGAACAGTAAATACGTTCGGTAATCGGAAAAAGGGGCCTTGGAGGCAGGCACATGACTCAAAAACAAAAATAGCAACAAAAAGAAACCTCCTTTCAGTGAGGAATGAAAAGATCTCTCTCTAGACAAAATCCCGAAAATAGGTTTCAAAGGAATCCATCAAAGTAACCAAACTGAACCGCGTAGAGGACGAGTCGCACAGCAGGACAAAAATACGCGCAATACCTGTTACAGCAAGGAATGGGCAAGACAATAATGGCGGATCGGTCGCTGGGAGCGAGAGTAGCGCATGCGGAGAGCGCTACTGGAAAAAAGGTCCATTGAAGTGTATGTTAACACAAAAAGCAACAGAGCTACAGAGTCGGTACCAGAATAAAAATACCAACATAATATTTCTATGGGCATACCAGCACTCAGATTGCGCTGACTGGGAACACTGAAAATAGAAAAGAGCAGTAAACAAAAAGGCACTAGCACACCACACGATTCCCGGTGCCGTGAGCAATAATTTTAAACGGGTTAAGGAATCCCTTTTGTACCTTGTGATTGGGATTGTCGTTCCAATCGTTTGTAGTCCGAATAAAAGAGGATTGCGCAAATTTGTTGGTGCGTATACAGGGGTAAAAAACTTGAAGTTAGTTTTTGATACGGCTTAACCCATGCGATTTTAGCGTAGCGTTTGTGCTGGGTTGTAAAACCTGTGAAATAATCCAAGCCTCGCAAGCTTTCGACGGCGATTAAAATTATGAAGGGGTTCGGGCGATTTAAGGTGTGTGAAACCTGAAAATTAAGAATAATCGTAAAAATTGAATGGAACTGCGCGGTTTTAGATAGCTGGTATACTGAAATCGAGGCTTCGACGGACGCCCGTCTGGTCGGGAATGACATTAGAATACATAATAAAGAGGACGCCGACCACAAGAAAAAAAAAAAAAAAAAAAAAACAATGACGTTTCGGTCACCCGAAAGGGAGCCTCGTTCAACGGCAGCCTTGTTCACTGTGAATGAATAAGGCTCCCGTACGGAGTGCCGAAACGTCATTGCCTTCACT
Source organism: Haemaphysalis longicornis (assembly GCF_048455015.1). Lineage (NCBI taxonomy): Eukaryota > Metazoa > Arthropoda > Arachnida > Ixodida > Ixodidae > Haemaphysalis > Haemaphysalis longicornis. The sequence continues at coordinate 131,609,711 of NW_027526385.1, read as the reverse complement.
TAGTCACCCTGCCGTCGTCGGGCTTGGTAACGTTCTTCCGCTTCGTTTGTGAGCGATCCTTCTTGTCCAGACGGGTGCGCCGACTTTGGAACATGGCTTTGGTACTCCCACGGTAACTTTAACCTAAGCGGGCGTAACAGCTGTTAGAGGCGCCGGGCGATGGGGCCAAGCATCCCCTCGCGCCACTCTGCTCGTCGCCATCCGCCTGCAAGCCTTTGTGTCGCCCTAGCTTGTTCGGCGGACGCTGCGCACGTGCGCGAGCCGGACGCGTTGGAAGGCACCCCTACAGCGGGTTTCTCTGCGGCAAGCGGACTACTTACTGACAAACGCAAAAGCAGCATTTCAACGAAAACTAGTGAAAAACATGCCGTGAGTTCGGCTCAGGGAAGGAAACAGTTGAGCCACAACCAGGCATGGGTGACAGTATCCACCGACATCACGGCGCGCTAGGACGGATGAATTTGTTGAAAGTTACAAGACAAAAATTTCCTTCCTCACCAAAGCATATGCGACCCGAGCCTCAAGTGGCACTCACGCCACCCCTCCCCCCGAGGACCGTTGACCCAAACCCCCTCCGCAGGCCTCTTCCACCGAACAGAAATCGAAGTTCACCGAGCGAAGTGTGTAGCCTCGGAAGCTTTTATTATTGGGAGGATGAGGAGGAGGAGGAGGAGGCATGCCTTTAATGAATGAAGAGAAGTCAGCCTGGCAGCGAACTTGGCTTGCTACTCCACATGGACATTTGCAGCTAAATCTGGAAGTAGAATATTGTATGACCGGCATTAAGAAATAAAAGAAAACTAGAGCACGAGCTTTTAGGATTGTACTTTTAAGACTGTGCGGAGCAACTTCCGTATAACTTGAAATAGTTCAATAAAAAAATCAGAAAAAAATTTAGTGATTTTAGTGACACAAACAATGTCCGTGGGCAGGAAATTTCTGAATTCTTAAGAATCCCTGGGGGTTTTGAATAATTCCGTAGCCCCCTACCCCCCTACGGCATGCCTCATAGCCCAAGCTAAACCGCAAATAGGAGCACAATTTTTGTAGGGCCAGATTATACCCCTTTCTGAACATTTGTGCGCAACTTCTATTACGCGATTTGAATCATTCGTCGTCTTGTAGAAAAAAAGGACGCTGGAATTTCCCATAGGTTGCGACTCAGTATTGCAGAGCTCGCCTTCTGGCCTCAAATCAAATCTAATAAGATCAGATCAGTTATTTTATTTCATTTGAAAGCTTAAACAACTGTTTTTCCTTCAATACTAAGCACTGTACGATCCCTCCTTCTCCCGCTGAATAATAAAAAAACAGGTTCGGTTTTCCTTTATCCACATCGCCTGATTTTGTAACATTATAGTGACGAAGGCAGCAGAGGTTTGTGCGCAGTTACGAAAACCAGCGATCACGGATAACATAACAGAGATGTTGTGTTGAATAGGCTTGCAGAAATATGTGTTAATTTGACTGTTCAGTGCAATTGTGCCAACGTATATGAACAGATTTCGTTCACTTGCACACAGATCGATTTTGAGTAAACTTTCACATTCAGACGTATTTTAAGTTGGGCCCTGTCTTTGTTCCTCGAAACTGGCTTCGCCGTATCAACCATATTTTTAAGTTGGCCGCGAGGCCCACCACTGGAGAGGCCGGCGCTGCGATCGTTTTGACGTCACTTGTAGGATCACCGTTCCTATCTTGCTGCGGCTTGCAGCGCGTGACACCTCGCTTAGGAAGCGCGTTCTAAAAGTATTTTCGTGTTAATTTTCTTCGTTTGAAGTTAATTCTCCGTGCGTCAAGCGTAGTTCGACCTAATGGTGACTGTATAACCGTGTCAACTGTGGTAGATTATCCGCAAACACCATGAGCGTTGTGGTGTATTACGCATGCGACCGAAGCATAAGCAGCGGCTTGTTTCCCCGATCAACAATGTGGACTACGACGATCGCCGAGTGAAGTTTCAAGATTTCCCGTGTTTGCAAGAAATGTATAAAGCAGGAAATCGTTAAGCGTTAACTGCTCGCAGAAGCACACGCAGCCGCCGTGCCTGCCCGCACAGCCGACGGTGCGGCTCGAACCGACGCAGGTCGCGGCAGCAACAACTTGTCGCCGCTTTTTAAAATCACACAAGTCGTGGAAAAGAAGTTCCAGCTTGGTGAAAGTGGATGTCAGTGTGATGAAAAATTCTGATAGGTAGTGTCATCAGCTGTGGTTTTCAAAGCGATGCTCAAATATCTGCCGCGATTTACGCCGACCGGCCGCGGAGCTCGGTCCCGGCCGCGCCGGCCCGTTCACGCGCGGTGCGGAGATCGGCCGAGGCCGTGCAGGTATCTTGATCGTCGATCGCTTCAACGGAAATCACCGCGCTTACAGAGTTCCCAGCGCGGTGAAACGTTCTCTTAGGGACTGTCACTCGCAACTCTAACGGCGATGAAATATCTGCTGCGACGCCAAGCCTAAAGTTCCCAACATCCGATTACGTGCATCCGAAGCCGGCTGCGAGCTGTTGGCGAAGGCCCTCCCGTCGCGCACGCGCGTGTTGCGTTTGGGATCCTCTAACTTTTCTTGGGGGCCCCCAACGCTCGGTTCTCCTATTCTAAATGTCCCCTTTACCCGAAATCATTAACGACGTGTTTCTCCTCGTACGCAGCCTCGCCTTCTGTGAGCAGTCGTGAGTTTCGAAATTGAAGCTTAAGAAATGCCGGCTTACTGTAAACATACAAAACACGCTGCAATTATAAATTACCCCGCCGAGCACCTAATGAAAACTAAATATAGCCTTGTCCGTACCCGCACGGAGGCGTTATAAACTCGTGTTTATACCGTTCATACATTGCGGACAGGTCGCGATATGTAAACATCATCCGTGCAGAGTACAGGCTACGGCAGTGATCGTTAATCAAATCCGGGCATGACTATAAAAACATCGTAGGGGAAATAGGCACTGATTAAGCCAAACTGCAGACCATAACAATACTTTTAAGCATGTACGGCGAACCAATCTGATCAGCGTTTTTGCGTTATTCATTTACCAGGAAATACGAGCAGTTCGCGCGGTGAGATCATAAGTGAGCGACGCGTTTCCGTCGCTGTTACAAGGTGTTTGCTTGCACACACATGTCCCGTCACAAGTATTTCATAATGAATTTACAGCGTACTTTTCTCGGCATCAGTTGCATCGTCCTTGGCGTTAGCTGGCTGCGTATGTAAGAGCTGTGGGTCGCGATGGTAGCAACTACCTAAACGCGGCGGTGTCGCCGGGAACAAGCGACTCGCTGATTGCTTACCCGAATTATTTGGTTTACAGACAACTTTTTTGGTAATTCGCATCAAATCCACAAGGAGCGGGCGAGACGGTGGCCACAAGAAAAAAACACGCTTCCGCATACGCACAAGAAATCTGCTGTAGCAGACGACAACACGATTCGGCGTCCTACAAGTGACGTCACTCGTAGGTGGCGCCACGGTATGTCCTCGAGGCCATATTGGCCTCGAGGACATACCGTGAACAGCCGAGGAATACCGTGAACAGAGGTAAACAGCCTTTTTTTTAGTATCTGGTATTGCATCGAATAATTGTTGCGAAGCCCTCGTTGCGTTTGCGGTCTTTCCCTGTTGTTTAGAACTACTTCGGGTGTCAAGTCCCCCATTTTACTAAGAAGCGTATGTAGCCTGTGTTTGCGCGCCGTCCGACCGGAAGACACGGCTATTACGGGGTGAGGAGACTGTCCTGGCCGAGTGTCGCAGGGGATCGGGTATCCGCGTTGTAGAAGATTCCGCACCGCCTGTGGTGCTCGCTCCGGGCTCCGAGTCCTCTCTCTACTTCCAACGGCCGTTCCGTTCTTTCCACTTTTTTCTTCACTGTTTTGTCTCAACTATCTCGTCTACGTCAATAATTCTTTTGGCAGAGCGCGCGTTTTCGGGTTCGAACTTTGTGTCTGTTAGTGTTGGGTTCCTTTGTTCTTGGCGGGACCATGGCTGACTGGTGTTTAGAAGCGTATCCCCGACTGACTGCGAAAGATCTGTCCAGAATGCGCTTTTCTTTTCAATGACCCGGTCGAAACAAAACAAAGCCCTGTCCGCAGGGTTCACTGGAAGCAGCAGCCGGCACCGGGGTCTAACTTCAGAAACGCTGTCGCTTGGCTTTGGTCCCTTAATTACTCCGGGTCACCTTCACCATCAGCTATGCTCCCTTTAGTACTGTTGCTCATGTCGCGAAGCCCCCGTTCAATTTGCGTTTTTCTTCTTTCGACTGCTCCTGCGGCCGCCAAGGCCCAGCTTTTCTAAGAAAAGCATGCGGAGTGTGTCTGTGCGTTACGGCTGAACGTCGCAACACGGCGGAGAGTCTCACTACGGCTGAAAGTGCATTACGGCTGAACGTCGCAACACGGCGGAGAGTCTCACTACGGCTAAAAGTGCGTTACGGCTGAACGTCGCAACACGGCGGAGAGTCTCACTGCGGCTAAAAGTGCGTTACGGCTGAACGTCGCAACACGGCGGAGAGTCTCACTACGGCTAGAAGTGCGTTACGGCTGAACGTCGCAACACGGCGGAAGGGGGACCCTTTCAGCCGTTCAGCCGTCCAAATGATCTGCAGCTAGTTTCGTTCAGCATTGTCACAGCTGGGCGTTACGTGCAAGAGCCTGCATATATATTTCGGCGTGTCTTTCCCGAATTTTCATTGTTTTCCGGCACTTGTTTTATTTCTTGTGTATTTCGCGTGTTTATTTTTTACGGCTGAAGTAGTGGTACGGCTAAATACGCGTTTAATTTTTAAATACGTATTATTTATAGAAGAATTTGAAGTATCGAACAATATTCCTTTACTCAAAAAAGGTCTCGCGGGGTTTATGCATATATATCGCCCCAAATCTATTCTTTTCTTCTCAGATGGTGTTAACAAATGGCGCAGGATGGGCGAAAAGTGGACAGAGAAAACACTACAGCATTCATGTCTTTCAGTCAATTTTTCAAACAACCCGCCGCAGTGGCTCAGTGGCTAAGGGTTGCACTACTGAGCACGAGGTCACGGGTTCGATTCCCCGCCGCGGCGGCCGCCAAAGCAAAAACGCCCGTGGGTTCGAGATTTCGGCGAACGTTAAAGATCCCAAGGTGGTCAAAATTAATCCGGAGCCCTCCACTACGGCGCGCCTTGGGGGTTGTGGTTTGCGACGGGAAAAGGAAAGGAAATTCACTGGGGATATTTTGAGCTTCATTGCCTGTGTTGCGTCGGCGCGTAAAACAATCAATCAATCAATCTTTCAAACAGACAATCTTATCGCTCTTACGAAATCTTTGACCGGCATTTGTCGGCGATTCAGGAAAATGCGCATGATTCTGTCTTGTGCAACGACTGCTTTTTTTTTGCGTTGGCGGCTTCTGGCGTTGGCAGCTTCTGCCACAATGTGTATATTTTACAATAGCAATCTAAATACACTGAAGAACACAACTAAGGGATATTGCGCGCGGGGTTAGGGTTGATGGCATAGTGGCTACTGTTTTGATGCAAAAACGTGGAAGATATACGTTAGAGAGCTATTAATTAACAAACAAAAAATAAAACAAGTCACAGAAAACAATGAAAATGCGGGAAAGACACGCCGAAATATATGTGCAGGCTCTTGCCCGTAACGCCCAGCTGCGACAATGCTGAACGCAACTAGCAGCAGATCATTTGAACGGCTGATCAGCTGAAAGGGTCCCCTATCCGCCGTGTTGCGACGTTCAGCCGTAACGCACATTTAGCCGTAGTGAGACTCTCCGCCGTGTTGCGACGTTCAGTCGTAACGCACTTTTAGCTGTAGTGAGACTCTCCGCCGTGTTGCGACGTTCAGCCGCAACGCACATTTAGCCGTAGTGAGACTCTCCGCCGTGTTGCGACGTTCAGCCGTAATGCACTTTCAGCCGTAGTGAGACTCTCCGCCGTGTTGCGACGTTCAGCCGTAATGCACTCTTAGCCGTAATGCGACTGTCCGCCGTAGTGGGACGATGCCGAACCAGAGTCCTTCAATACACCGAATGCAACGACGACGCGGTGATAGAGAATATCAGGAAAGGCGGATGCACACGTGATTTAATTAAAAGGCACTTTGGTTTTTTTTCTTTTTATTTTTTTCGTGACGGTTGAGGGGCTCATTAAACGCGGAAAGTTTGGTCTCTCTCTTGGTCTGTTTGTCAGCCTGTCTTTCTGTTCTTCGATTCAGCCGCTCGGCCAAAGTTAATGCAGAGGAGAGTTCTAAACAATTAAGTCCGCTAGCAATGTCAATACTTGTGATTATTGTTGAGCCGAAACAAAACATTAAGCATATTTGAAATAAAACACCAATACATAACAGATATTTGCATTGTTCCTTAGAAAAATTCCAAATGAGTAGTCCTTGATAAGTTAATTATCTGTACGTATGCCGCAGAAAACATTATTACAAAGCATTTCCAACTTATGATAAAACAAACACTGCAAACCCGCCGCAGCCCCTGCTAACAACGAAACCGGGACGGAAGCGTGCGGCGATTTTCTTTCCATTTATTGCATGGAAAGAAAACACAGAGAGGTCGGCCTGATCGTAGAGTCTCTGACCTGCTACTTTGTGTGGGGGTGGGCAAGGGGAAAAGAGCATAGATGGAGAGGGTGACAGGTATGACGAATATAATAGGTGCCTTCCGTAATGCATTTCTAAAAACGCCTTATTAAGCACTTGCGTTATAAAAAAAAAAACCAACGCATACAAATGCGGAATGCCGAGAAATTGCCCTACATCATTTAGTGGTCTAAAAGGGCACAGGTTCCTTTTCCCGCGCAGTGGCCCTCATTTCCGCAGCCTTTGTCGTAGGGGATCCGCAAAGTGTGAAAATAAAATAGTTACTCTCACTTATTTTTGAAAAAAAAAAGCGATAATAAGTCGTCAAAACACGACCGAGGAAATACGGTGATACTGTCACTTATTTGTTATATAAAATGCTTAATAAGTCGCTACAAAAAGAATAATGAACAATTAGGTTTTATAAATGCTACAAATATCCCCGCTAATATTCAACAAATAAACAGAAGTTTTTTTTGGCAAGGCCGCATAACCAACTGCTGGCCTAAAATAACGCAGAACTGCGAACAAGAACATCTGTAATAATTAGGTACGAATTGCGTGCTCGCAACCACCATGTAAACAACGCGCGCAGCCTACAGCGCATGCCGGAATTCGCCTTTGTACCGAAACACCCGTGTCCCGAAAGGTCCGTGTCCCGAAACGCCCGTGTCCCGAAAGGTCTGTGCGCCGGAAAGACCGTACCGAAACGCACTGTACCGAAACGTCCTGCACCGAAAAGACCGGAGCCGAGCGGCCCGGAGCGGGGCTGCCGGCCGGGCTGGAGGAGCGGCGGGCGCGCACTTACATACGGCCTGCGCTTCGGGTGTATTTCCCACCTTTCACCGGCGCTAGCTCGTAGCGCTGCGGACCAACCCTCGCGGGTTGACCTACAGCACGGGCGGGGTAGAGCGGCGGCGCGCGCGCATTTGCCCCTGCCCTAGCCCTGCCGTGGCTACAGGTGATACCTGTCCGTGTAAATTTACATGTGCGTCATTAAAATAGGCGACTCCTTCCCCCCTTCTGAATTTTCAGTCTAACAGGGTCAAACAGCCTAACATTATCACTCGGAAGTGCCTAATGAAAAAACTGAAAGAAACATTTTAACTCGGGGCACATGATGAAAAATATGCGAGGCCTTCATATCTTATCAGCGACTGTATTATATGAAAATGGTGAGGCAGGCAATAAACGGGGCATTTTCCGTGACTGAATTATCAGTTCTTATTTTTTCTTTCGGATGATGCCTTTGTTTGCACACGCACAGGGCACGACCAGTGACGCGAATGATTTCCCGCCGAGGGAGATACGGTTATCACTTAGCTAAACGTGTTTCTGCTGCTCAGGCTGCGGTCGGGCTGAGCGGACCGCTGGCAGCGAGCGCACTGTCAAAAACATACAGCTAAAACTCTTAATCATGCAACTGAAGTGCACAACGAGTCTTCTTTTTGGTGAGATATAGCAGCGAAGGCATTCATTGGTACCGGTGATATCCCGCGGTAGATCCAAAACACGCGCGTCAAGCGTTGTCGGCTCGCTAGGCCAGAGGCGATGCTTCGACTAAAAAAAAGAGGGTTGGGAGGGTACAGGGTAGAGAGGCACCCTATAGAGGGTTGGTTCGAAGCGCCCTCACTCTGTCAAGAATCTGCTGCGTCGTTTTCTTGTTGGGTGCGCAGGCCGTATGAAAGTGCGCGCTCGCCGCTCCTCCAGTCCGGCCGTGGGGGGCTGTAGAGGATGCCGGCCACTACGAGAGAGGGCACCACACGTTCCCACTCTCTAACCTGGCATCAGACTCCAGACAAAAAGTGCCCAGTAACATTTTTCTGTGAACCAATCACGTGGAATTTTATGGCGTCTTGAAGTTAACATACTGTAGTACTCAAATCCGGGAGAGCAATTGGATATCTGATCTTGCAGCGACACAGTGCTCGATTTAGGAGAGCCAAGTGGTCCATTTTTCAGAGACTGCCCATAGACGCCATTGACAAAAAGTTATATGCCCAGGTAACACGCATCGTTCGAGTTACATGATTGAAAATATACAGTAATGGAGAGTGAAAGCTGTTCTGCATACAACCGGGAGAGCAATTAGCTCACTGGTTTGGGTGAGGAGCTATTGATTTTTCATTTTTCGCTCCCTTCAGTTACGGAGCGTCGCGCCGCCACACGCCGACAGAAGGCGCTGCTCTCCGCGGAGGCGCTTGGGCAGGAATCCTGGGTTCGTGCAGCCGGAGGTCGCTTTGTTCGCACTCCCGGATCCATTTCCGCCTCCCCCCCGCTCGAAGCTCCCGTGCCCCCTACTCCGGAATGCGAACAAAGCGACCTCCGGCTGCACGAGCCACTCAACCCAGCACGTACGAAGGGCGGCGGGAACGCCCCTCACTCCCTCGAAGCGAAAAAGACGCCGCTTCGCGATAGAATCAGGGCTGCCCTCGCCGGCAAACTTAAGCTACGCCTCCCTTCAACTACCTCACGAATCCTCAGAGGCTTTGCTGTTCACAAACAGGCGCTTCAAAAATGAGTTATTTCATAAATTTACACTCGGGAGCGGCTGCCTGGCCTCAGCCGAATGCATCTGTCATTCGCAAGTAACGCTACCTATAGGAGGCGCGCAAAACGATGAAAGATGGCTGTCCTAAGGAGGAGCCCGAGGTTCACTTTGCGGACCGCCGCTTATGTGTGCGTTCAAACCAAAAGAGGATAGCGCTACATTTTAATGTGGGTGGGTGACGGTGACCCCGGTTTTAACGGAATACTGTCCTTAAAGGCCAACTGCACTCAAATTTCACCTCGGCCAAATTTGTTTTTAATGCGTAGTAAGTACCCCCAAATAAGCTGGGACACAAGTGGTAGCCCCGTGAAACGCCTCGTTAATCAGTCAGAAGCGTTTAAAAAGGCTCCGCCGCAGACCACTCTGCACCTGCCGGCGGATCGCGTAAACAGCCATGACGCGCCTGTGACGTTCCAGCCGACGGTGGCTTTTTCCTCTGGCCAGCCACGCAGCGGGAGAACCGGTCGAGCTCTGCTGCCCCGTGCGCGCGTAGAGCTTGCGCGCAGACATTCTCCCGAACTGGTGACCGTCCGGCCGCTCGCTGGACGGCTGCAACGTCACTGCAATGGCCGCGCTCTCCTCGGTTTCGGTTTCAAAATCGCCGATTTTTGCTGGCCGCTTGCGGCGTCCACGTGCGTATTTCAGCTGTTGTATTTTGCATGTTGCTTTCTTTTTAAGCAGACTATACGGAAATAGGGTTTCAAGAAGTCGAAATTTTGAGTGCAGTTGGCCTTTAAGAGATGTTACGCGCCACATTAGAACTAAAGACGAACATTTAGGGTCACACATGAAGGTGAAAAAGTATGGAAAAGGGCGCTCACGCCGTTTGTTGCGGCGGGAAGGATGCCAGCGCTTGATCTGTGACACTACAAAGTTTCTGCCTGCAGATATCCCTGGTTCACGAGCCACCCCAATTAGTGGAGTTCGTTCACTAGCGGTACGGACTTATCAGAGTACGCGAGCTTACTAGGCGTTTCATTAACGCCAGCTTACTTGACCAATCCTGCCTGTATAAGGCATTTTGATGGTATACCGCTCAGTAGTACGTTAGTACGTTGTGTCGCTCCGTGCAGGACACGCAAGTCAATGGCCTGGTCAGCGTGATTGGTAATAGTTTTCCACTAGGCCTGTTTTACCACCGGTGGCAGCAACGTTAGAAACGTTTCAAATCAAACTATCTAAGCCTGGTATCTTGAAGGTTGACAGTATCCTCGGTGAGACGCTTTATCTTCTTTTTTGTTTGTTTAAAACAGCGACACCAAGCGATCGACGCCGTGGCAGTCGTAGTCGCATTGCCCCTAGAACCAATATTTTCATAATACACAAGCGTTGTGTGCTTCTCATAAAGAAAAAAACACGCGGAAACTTTTTTTACCAAAACAGTGCACCCACGAGCTGTTTCTTATGGCTGGTGTAAAAGCAGGAAATAATTTTCTGCATTCCACGCCCTATGTGTTTCGATTCCTTAACCCGAAGGATTCTATCTAGTAAATTTGCGGGTAGAGAATGCTGAGAGTGTTGAGCGCCGCGTATATGCGAGATTCCACCCTTAGGCGGAGACGCCTGAGCAAGGCCTTTCCGTCTGCGGACTCTCCCAGCCGGACAAGCTGCAAGAGCAACCGCTGAGACGCCATCAAACGAAGAGGTGGAAAATGGGACTCTTCCAGGACTTTTTTGTTGGCCGCCGCCTGGGGAACTCCTAGGGATATCTTAACGCCCTGTCGGTGCAGCGCTTCCAGACGAGCATACTGGGACTCCGAGGGAGACAAAACAGGTAGCTAAAGAACCGTGGTCTTTCGGGAGTTTGGAGTGTCAGCTCACCATCCCGGGCATCCGCTCGAAGAGATATACACCAGTGGCGGAAGCGAGAATGTTAGCACTTCAGCACTTGGACCGGTCGTACAGAGATTGCGTTCATGTGTACACGGACGGATCTGTCGACAGAGAAGCCGATACCAGCGCAGCGGCCTTTGTGATTCCCAGCATGAACGTTTCCTGGGCGGCTCGCATTGACCAGTTGACGTCATCAACAACAGCAGAGTGCATAGCGATCGAGGCGGCCTTGAAAAAGATCAAATCGCTTCGGGTGCAGCATGCGGTAATTCTAACGGATTCCAAGTCGGCCCTACAACTCTTGCAGCTTGGATTTCCAGCAAATAAAATTTGCCAACGCTTCCTGCGTCTTCTTCAGCAGATAAAGGAAAACGGATTTTGCGTTCGCTTCCAGTGGGTCCCTTCCCACGTAGGAGTGCTTGGGAACGAGGCTGCGGACCAGTTGGCTCGTGAAGCGACATCGTGCACTCGTCTTCTGAAGGTGGCTCCAGATGAACGGCGCATTTTAAAAACAATCATACAAGATCATTTCCGCTCTCTTTGGCGACCACAACATCGACCTTGTGTCACAAAAGGAATGAAGAGGACAGAGGCAACCTTTCTGTTCGCCATCCGGACCAACTCAGCGCGGACACCGGCGTGGCTCCATAAGCTGAACATTATCGCTTCACCTCTGTGTGGAACGTGTGGTGCTACAGGCGACATCGGTCATTTTATTATGGACTGCCGAGAGCATGCGGAGGAGTGGTTAGCTTTGTTTAAAGAACTGCGAAGGATGGCCGCTCCGCATGCCTCTTTGAACGACTTCATTTTCCCGGAAGGCCATTGGATCACGAGGAGGGACATCTTTCGTTTGATCCTGCAATTTTTACGTGTCACAAGCCTCAGCGAGCCATGGTGAATTCCCGCGCATAGCGGTGAAAGGTGCTGATCGGGTGAGCAATTGCCGGCATACCACGCAAGGCTAGGTCTACCCGTCAATAAACATCATCACCACCACCACCACCACCTAGTAAATTTGCTGTTCCTTCGATGAAACGCAAACACCGCCTAATGCGCGCTTAGTACTGTAGAATAAAATTTGTATTGCACACTGTATAAATCAAACGTCAAGTGTTGTCGCAGAAACCAGCCAAAACAGTTTTGTGGCTCCAGATCGGAGATGAATAAACGCTTGAAACTTATGTGCAGAATGTTAACCTGCTAACCAGCTTGAGCAGCTCTCTTACTACCACCTAATTTTTTCGTCATTACTAGCAGCGGCTCCCTGAAACAAGAAAACACATGAAAGAAACACAAAGCACTAAAGCATTTTTGTAATGCTGGTTCTAAACTAACGCGTAAGGGCAAGCCTGCTGCCTGTGAAATGTGAGGTGCTGGCCAAGGTGTCCCCAAATCACTAAGTACCCCCACGGTGTCGTACGTGCAAATAGCTGTGTTAACAGAGAGTTTTAGTTTGGCGTTTTTACGCTCCGCTCCGGGTAGCCCCGCTAAGCTGCAGCGGAGCGACGAGCGATTTTCTCGTTTTAGTAGAGTGAACTAGAATTCTAGTTCACTCTAGTTTTAGTTACACGTAATGCGCAGCGGACCGGTCCTTTCGGAGTAGCAGCGCCGTCTGGCCAAGTTTGGCGTAATGAAACATAACCGAAAACCATTTCGCCACTTTAACAAAGTAAAACCAGTACGTATAGCTTACTTGTTTATTAGGTAAGGACACGTACAATCGTATTGCGTTACTGGTCAATTACAATGAATGAAAATAAATTTTCGACTTGATGATAGCCACACAATAGCCAACAAAGTTGCGTTCCAGATCCATTCGAATCCTTTTCGACGGCAACGATCCAACGCAATGTTTTGTTGCGGTGAACTTGAATAGTTCTGTGTAGTTTTTAAATCGGTTCGCAGTGGCCACTTCTCGCAGCAAGCACAAGCCCTCGTCGGTGCAGAACCGCTTTCGCGGTTTGCGCGCCAACAAGCCGCGGCGCTCGTCGCAGGCGTGGCAGCCATATTAGAATAAGCAAAGTCGTCGCACGCGCGCGAGAGGGCGCCCGGATCGCCCCGCCGCGCTATCGGAGACGGCCGCGACGGTCCGCTAAGGCTGCGTTTTAGCGGACCGTGCTTCTCGCTCCGCTAGCCCGCTTAGCCGCTAAACGGAGAGTGCATGCGCAGTCGCACTCCCGCTCCGCTTAGCTGCTGAGCGGAGCGTAAAAACGCCAAACTAAACTCTCTAATATGAGCCCATGCGCGCGCGAACGATCGTCGGAGGACACTGCACTCTCCCCTCCGCGGGAGTACGCGGGGGCTGCCGCCGCTTTGGCATGTGCTATTTTGCTGCGCGCGTTCTGCATTTCTCGCGCTACGATGAGGTCCGGGTGAAATTTTCATCCGATTTATGAAATCATGCATGTTAGCACGTGTCAGGCAAGTTCGGTTTGCACGTAGAGTAACTACTGGGTCCATTTTTGCCCAGATCTATGCAGAATGCAAGCGCTATTCCATATAGACGTTGCCGAACGGCACAAGCTGAACAACTCCGAAGTTCATTTAATATAGCGGGAAACAATCATTGGCAGCACGCATTTTTTAAGAAAAAGGAGCCGGGGATTCAGAATAATTTTACAGCACTAGTTCGCATTTTGAAAGACGGGAAATTTAAACTGAAAGTGGAGAAGTACAAAAAAAATGTGCCATCTACTTGACCCTTCGCACCACAGTCATCCATGCTTGCCGTCTTTCCTTTTGGTAAGCTTTTCTAGGAAATCTGTAGAATCGCACCGGTGGATTCTTATCCTTCGTCTTCTTGCTACTGTTGTGGCAGGCGACCACGCAACAATATTTTGGGCGACCCTTGGATGGTTTCACCACCTCAGACATCGCGAAACGACTGCGTTTGGTGAACGGCTTTTCAGCGCTCTAAGCAGACGCCCGCCGGCCCGCTCCTCCACGTCTGGCAAGTGCACGTGCAGCTCGGGATGCTAGCTGTCGCACTTCTATAGTTCATCTCACAAGCTAGCTGCAGCACTGTGGAGGCTACATTGTTGTCCCCCTCAGGGCGCCTAACTCACCGCGAAGGAAGCGACAGAAGGCGCCGGGGCCGTGCGGTGCCACTTGCCGAGAAGGGAGAAGGGAGTGTCATTTCAGGACCCCCTTCACGGCGGATTAGGCGCCCTCAGTGGGCGCACTATTGATAACAATGTAGCCTCCACAGTGCTGCAGCTAGCTTGTGAGATGAACTATAGACCCAATTCTGTCGTTCCGCACCGCCTGAGGCATCCAGCCCCCCTACTCACGAATGCGAACAAAGCGACCGCCGGCTGCTAGAGCCACTTAACCCAGCACGTACAAAGGGCGGCGGGACCTCCTCTGACTTCCCCGAAATGCCCCCGCCCGGCATGTGGCGCTCGAGATACCACGCCACACGCCATTTGGGAATGCCCCTCTTTACCCCCGCTCCGTTTACCCAACCCTCCCACTACCTGGCTGGAGGTGACCGGGAGCTCTTCGCCCGCGCTACAGCTCCTGACCGCCACTAGGGCTCAGGATTACCTAGCGCGCCTCCCTCACCCGAGGGACACTCGCTAGGACTGAGCCTCGTCAGAAATAAAGTTATTCTCTCTCTCTCTCCCCCGCCCGGCAAACTTTAGCTTCGCCTCCCTATACTATCTGAAAACGCTTCCGCACAACGCACGATGCGCAAAGCAGAGAAACGGAAAACAGAATATAGTTCAGTGTTAAATCTTACTACTGAAATGTGTTATACCTGCGCTCTCACACCCCTGCTTTTCTATGTAAGAACGCAAACACGAGAAAAATAAACTTATAGCACCGTTGTTATTGTTCCTTGCGCGATAAAGGCGACGAACATTTGCGACCTGGAACTTCTGATATATACAAAAGTCAAGTAATGGTGATGGAAGCCAAAGGTGTCCGCCTTGTAACAGCAGATTTGTCGTTTACACCAGTTGTTACATACTTTCAAGGATTTAAAAGCATTGCACGAAGGCGAGGGACTAAAACATCACACGACACACCAATGCCACCATGCGCACTGAGTTCGGTGCGTGCGTCGGTTCCTCGTTTTCGTGCAGCGCGTTGAAATCTCTTAAAAGCGGTGTATCAAGCACGGTAGCCTTTAGAACATAACATGCATTCGGTCAATTTTGTACTTTTAATCACGCGAAAACAGCATCAAAATCCCTGTAATACTACGCGCGAATGCTGCCGGCCAACGTTCGGATGGTGCGGGCGTGCTGGCTCCGACGTTTCCGTCGCTCGCAGATTCTCCATACAGTGTTTTGTCCTCCTGCCACTGCGCGGCGCCACCGTCTACGCGCCTTGCGAATTGCCAGGTAGGTTCGTTAGATCACATTGACATTGGGGAAACTCTTATCAATCGACCTTGTTAAGTGGTCCGACTTGCAGTGGTCGCACAATTAGGCGCAGTTCAAATGGTGACGGAAGTAATACTGGCCGTCTGGAGCATCTAGCTTATTTAGTGGCTCCAGTTCTAGGTGCACCTATCCATAGAGTTAATACTACTGACCTATCTAAGCATTGACCCATCTGACCTATCACCTATCTAAGCGTTGGCTTCAGCTCCGCCGAAGTTGTCATAATCCCTTCCTACGCTCTGCGGCGGCCACAATGATTACCTTATAGTTATCCCATCGAGCTACTCCAGCAGGGGCTCTTTTTGCGACTCGGTCGACTCGCACCACGGTCATTATCATGGTCCATTGTCAGTCACCCCGCGGAGACGGGGCGCCGCTGAGGGCGCCCCGTAGGGAACACGGTGGCCGGGACGCCCATTTGGAAATCACGTTCCCACTCAGGAGCCCAAAATTCTTTCCCTTTAGAAAAGTGTCCGGGGGCGCTCAATGGGGTTTCCATTGATCAACGTTGGCGAATGGGTTCTCGCTAACGCCCAGACTAGGCTGGTCGAGCGCGAGGCAAAAGCGGATGGAATGTTTCTCTCCTCAAGCACAGCTGGAGGCGTCGCTTCCCGCGTCTCTGCTGAAATGGTTCTTTTTCTATGAGATACCACGCTCTGTTGAAGGGTGAAGGCTAAGTACTTTTTTCGAAACGGCCTCCTTTATTTGAAGATGGTTTGAGTTGTCAAGGCTGTTGGACGACCCACGACCGTAGGCCACTTCGTTCTTTTATGGTCCGTGGAACATGTTTCGGGTTTCGTTTTTTTTTTAAATATTTATTTGTACCCTCAAGGCCGAGAGGCATTTCAGAGGGGAGTGGGTCACAAGGTTATACACAAAACTAGAAAGCAGCAACAAAAGTAGTAAGCAGATAAGTACAAACATAGATGGGCCCTAATCATACAATATTAGCTAGTGCTGCACGAAACTGATGGTTATCTTCGATTGCACCGGTCAGTCCGGAAAGGCGGTTCCAATCTTGTGACGTCCGAGGAGTAGATGACTGAAAGAAGGCGTTGGTGTTACATGATATTGTTCCTACTTTGTGTCGGTGGTTGATACGAGAAGAATATATGAAGGAGGAGTAATTAACTCACTGCATAGGGGCGAATTATGGTAGTAAATTTTGTGAAAGAGACAGAGGCGAAAGTGTTTGCGGCGTGAAGTTAGAGTGGGTAATTGAAGCAAGTTTTTCATGGACGTGACACTTGCCGCACGGGTGAAATTGCCGAGAATGAAACGTGCTGCGTTGTTCTGCACGAGCTCAAGTGATGTCACCAGATAGTCATGGCTCGGGTCCCAAATGGATGAGGCATATTCGAGTTTAGAACGAACCAATGGTTTATACAAAGGGTTTTTAAAGAGGTAGGTGCAGAAAAGAAGTTGCGGCGAAGGTAGCCAAGCATGCGATTGGCATTAATAATAATGGTATTAATATGAAGCGACCAGGTAAGATCAGTTGTTATGTGAATTCCCAGGTATCGGTACGACGTCACAGGTTCGAGAAGAGTGTTGTTAAGATCATAGGAAGCAGTCGAAGGGGCTGTTTTCGAAATGCATAAGACTTTGCACTTAGTAGTATTAAGGTCCATTAACCATTGCACACACCAGTTAGAAATTGCATTAATGTCCGATTGCAGTGCCGTAACGTCGTTATCGTTGTTAATTTCTCGAAAAATAACACAGTCATCTGCAAACAAGTGAATATTAGAGAGAACACAGCTAGGTAGATCATTAACGTATATCAAAAACAAAAGTGGTCCCAAGAGAGAGCCCTAGGGAACACCGAAATGAACAGAACTGGGTGAAGATTCATAGTTATTGGCTGTGACGAACTGGAAACGATTAGAAAGGAAATATTCAATCCATGCAAACAACTTAGGATCTAGATTTAACTTTCTTAGTTTGTAAAGGAGTAGGTTGTGAGACACTTTGTCAAAAGCCTTCGAGAAGTCGAGGAAAATACAATCAGCGGATGAGCGGCGATCTAAAATTAAGTGTAGCTTGTGGGTTAATGAAAGCAATTGGGTCTCGCACGAGAACGTCTTGCGAAAACAATGTTGCGCGGGTGAGAAGAAAGAGTCAAATTCAAGAAATTTGACCAGATGGGAAAAAATTACATGTTAAGCATTTTGCATGGAATGCTTGTTAGTGATATTGGTCGGAAATTGTTAGGCGTGCGTTTGTTACCGGACTTATCGAGTGGCACCAACTTCCGGACTTCCCAGTCTGGAGGCAGGATGCTCATGTCGAGGTTTTGCTGGAATATTTTGCACAAAATAATAGAGGAATACACAACAGTACTTTTTAAGAACTGCGTATTGATAAGGTCAACACCGGGGCTCGTTGAGGGTTTCAATGACTGGATAATTTTACTAACAACACCTGGGTCAGTAACAATGGGGTCCATGGCGAGATAATTACAGTTCTGAAGTTCAGTTAGTGAGGGGTTAGAAAAAACAACAAAGTTCTGGCAAAAACTGCATTCAGTAGGGAAGAACATTCACTACTGGGTATGATGAAACCATCTTGCCCAGTCAATGTAATACTATTCGTTTTAGAAGGAGTGATCACACATCAAAATTTTTTAGGGACGTTAATAAGCATAGAGGGAAGGTGTGATGAAGAAAGTGTGATTTGGCAAGTTTTACTGCTGCAATGTATGCTTTGTTGGCGGCTGTGTATGCGTTACATCGGTAATCACTCGGGGATTTTTTAGCCAGACTATAGCAGCGCTTTTTACGATTAGATAGCATGTTTAACTGCTTGTTGTACCAAGGCGCCTCCGGGTTAGAATTTATTGTGCGCAGAGGGATGTATTTGTCAGTTAGTTCGTGAACTTTATTTTTAAATAGGTTCCAGTTTTCAAGAACGGTACGCGGATCAAAGTGCAACAAGAAAATGTCCAGAAAGCAAGCTAGTTCGTTGTTAATAGTTTCAAAGTCAGCTCTTGAGTAGCCGCGAATTTGCTTAGTTGAAGTCGTTGCCTTGCTTAGTGGAACGTTTATATTAAATGAAAGGAGCGAGTGGTCGCTCAGACCGGGTAAGTATGAAATCGGGGAAGCAAAATTAGCGTGCATAGTTAATATCAAATCCAGTATATTAGCAGTCTCTTGCGTGGTTCTAGTCGGTTCAGAAACGAGCTGGGAAAAGGAAAATAATGAATAAAGATTCAGAAATTCAGCTGTTTGAGAAGAAGGTGGTTTGGATGCGGGGGTTTCCGAGGACCAAGAAATATGTGGGAAGTTAAAATCACCCACAAGGAATATAGGAGAAGTGGGGTGTTGTGTAGAAACAATATTCAGGGCATCGTGTAGTTCAGAGACAAACGTTGGGGGATATGAAGGTGGACGGTAGCAAACGCCAATAACGAATTTCCGGTGCCCAATGTCAACGCAAGACCATACAGACGGATAAGACTTTTTGACCGCAAGTAATACGCCACCGCCTTGACGCAAGGTGTGATCGTAGCGATATATGTTAAAACAAGACATGTCGAAGATTTCACTATTATGAATATGTGTGCAACCATGTTTCAGTGAGTGCTACGATGTCTGCGCTAACGGTGTTAATGACAGAGTTAAGGGATTCCCGTTTGCTTGTTATACTGCGACTGTTTGCTAGAATTACGGAAACACGTGACATCGGTGCACCAGCTCCCCTCGAGTGTTCCTAGCTGGTCGGGCTGCCGCGCAAAGCAAACGCACTCACCAGAAGCGGTGCTGCGGACGCGATCTTGGGAAGTGGCGCAGTAGGCGGCGACCGTTTGATTTCTTTTACGCTGTCAAACACGGTGGCGTACATGAAGCACCGGCCATCTATTATTAGTTTGTTGTAGCGCAACTGGAATTGGGGAGAGTGTGGTTGGCCTTTGCCGAATTCTAGAAGTTTCTTTCTAGCCTGCACAGTTGCGGCTGAGTAATCATCCGATACCGTAATGTCTTTAGTTTTTAAAACAGCGCTGGCCGGCGCCCGGCCTCTTTGTATTCCTCTGCAGCGCAGTGGGTTGTTGGCACCCGCCTTGTGCCGGCTTTAAGATGGCTCTAGAAGAACACCTTTCAGCTGTGTGCTCATCTTGCACGAGAACATCAACTCGAAGCTGACTTTTAATATGGCTCTGGAAGAATACTGCGGTTTTAAACAAGGTTCTGGAAGAGCAGTCCTCTGGTGTGTTCTCATCTTATGCGAAACAGCTTCGCGCGGGCATGCAGCCTGCGGTTTTTTCACTGTTGCCGGCCCATTCAAAAAGAAGCGGGCCGCACTTCGCCGCATTTACCCTGTCTCATCCTTGGAGTGTGCTTTCTCCGGCTCAGTCACCAAGCACTTCGGTCGGCCATTCCTAGTAGGGTGGTAAGGAGACCCTTTTTGCAGCTGCGATGCTGCTGTCTTTGTAGACTCATTCACCTGGCTTCTGCCGACACTAATGCTGTCACGTTTTTCGATACGATTTTCTTCTCTGGTTCGAACGTAAGAAACAACGCACCCAAGGCGTTTCTGACTGCGGCAGATATTCGCCGACTGACTTGTGTAAATTTCAGCCATTTTGCATAGGAAGCCACCACCAGTAATTTTTTTTTTTCAATCGGGCCTGCAAAGTCACTATGTAGTATGCGTCATGAAGTTGTTGGCTTCTTTCAATCAGGAATGGTGTTCCTTGTGGAGCTTGTGTAATTCTCTGACAATCTCGGGAGAGTATGGGGGTTTGTTTCGATTTAGCAGTCAATCCAAGACCATAGCTTCGAGCACCGCTTTTAATGGCGACCACACCGCGGTATCAGGCCTGGGTGAGGGACATGGCTTGCTCACGCGGGCACTCCGGAATCACCATCGTGAACCGCCGGTCACGGAGCAACGACGGAGGCCCAACAGCTTTGCTCAAAATTTTGTAAAGTCTTAAAGTTCTCATTGTTTAAGGTTCCTCACGCCGCTTTCGAGCAGAGCCCTTGTCAGTTGCGACGACGTTGGGTCTTGTTGAGTCACTGCCGCGAACCTGCCGTTAGCGAAGGGTTAGGCATGGCTTCAAACATCAGCACAGGGAGAATTAATTGTTTTGCTGAGTGGGAAGCGACTCATGCGTTGGCGTTGATATGCTTGCTTCTTTTAAGCGCGAGACACATGGACGACTGGTGCAGGCGATTCGCATGCGACTGATCGTTAGGACCGGTTTTGACGTCGTTCGCTGGTCGGAGGAGCCTCACAACGTGCGACTGGCAAGCCAGATGCAGTCATGCCATCGTTGCGATCGTCGTGTGGCCACATCCAATGAGAGCCCGAAGGTGTCATCGCTGAGAAAGTTTCTTTCATAGCACTGATGCAGCGCCACTGGCAATTCCGAGTATTTTGTTGGGAGCAGCTCTCCACCGCCGCCGCCCGTGCGCTCTCCGCCTGGTAGACACATGTTGCCAGCGGTACCTGCAGCATGGACGAACGGAATCACGTGTTCTAAATATTGCCACACCGCTGTACTGAACAGATAAAAGTGCAATGTATACTATTAATTTTCAGTTCAAGTTGATACATGTTTTCTTTTCCTGCTCGGATTTCTCTTGCACATATCTAAATCGACCTGAGTGCGCCCAAACAGGGGGACAAGCATGGAGCAAACACAGTGGGAGGAGCGGCGCCGACGACGCATCGCGAGCGCACTTTGGAGCATGTGTCCCAAATTCACGCGTCCGACTAGTCGTGGTGACAGTCGTAACGATCGTCGCATGCGAATCGCATGAAACCAGTCGTTCATATGTCTCGCGCTTTAGGCAGAGCGCGAGCTCGTAGTCGTACGCCGAAGCTTTAAGGCGACGACCTTCAATATATCATCAAACTCAAAGGGTGACCATCATCAGCAACTACACGATTCATACAAAAATGATCGGTGCTCTAAAAAACACATTTTGGTTTCTCCTTGTGGGATTTGAACTCAGGCCTTCAGAGCAGTGCAGAGGAAGTTACCGCTGCAGTAATTTGGTGCAGACAGATTAACAAGAGCCATCCTGGTGCATGCTAGTTGATAACTGTGAGTCGACAATACATTTATGACATTTAACACGTGATTGCAGGTAACGATCAGCCAATTATCATTAATTAGCGATTGGTAGTAATGGTTATGGGGGGTCCAGGTTTAAAACTATGAACTACGATAGATTTTGATAGATTAAAATGTATTATATGGATAAAGATAGAGATTACGGTGAATTGAAATAATTAAAATGGACTATGGAAGGTAAAATACCGTGGCCGATGTATCAAAAGGAGGGCTATTCTATAAAAGTTACCCGTTGCAATGGCGCACAAGGTTTCCTCCATCAAACAAAGAAAGCAGGCCTGAATGTCCAACTTTTTAGATGCAACGCATCTCATCTCGCCCCTCTGTCCTTCCTGCGTCTGTCCGGCGTTGTCCGCACAGCTGTGCCTCTCCTCCTCTTCTCTCTCCCATAGCGAACACTCTCTCCCAAACAGCTGCGGGTTGGCGCAGCGTGCTCTCACTCCGTTGCTAGGCGCCGGTGGGCGGCGCTGCGCATGTGCAGTACTCTCTCTCTCCGCGCTCACCTCTCCTTCGGGTGCTGTGAATATAAAGCGGCATGCCGCGCTCCGACGGTCTCAGTCGACGGTCGTCCGCGTTACGCTTGCACTCTCTCGCAGTACTCGACAATTGCTTGATGCAATCGTCGAGCCCCTAACTGTGCACTTTACGGACCACAAGGCACTCATTCTCGTCTGCAATAAAAACCGTTCCTGAGCATACGTGTACTGCATGTGCTTTGCATGGTGAAAATAGAAAATTACGCCCACGTCCCCTTCGCGTGATAATCCCTGCTAAAAGCGTAATCAATACGATGGAAAACGCCAATGGAACCCCCCTTGAGATGCGTTGCATCACACCAGGGTTCCCGCGATGGGAGGTGAGCGTAATTTTATGCAGCACCGTGTCATACAGGGATACAGCGTCTGCGACATTAGTGTATGGGAGTTCAAACGCCCAACAAAGGTCGGTTATCACTATCGACGATCACGTGCCTGCTGCTACGTACTGGTGAAATTGTGTGGGCCCACGCACGATTGTGAGTCTTTCGCGATCAAGTCATGAGTATGCGCCGTACGGTTATTAGAGTGCAGGGAGCGAAAGTAATGGCGTCTGATGGCGTCACGACCAGCTCCATTGAAGGTAATTTTGTTATACCTATGGTTATAACAAGCTGTGCTTAACGTTAAGCAGCTGTTCTACCGTAGTTTACTAGCTGCGCTCAACCATCTCACTCTAGTAAAGTCGTCAAGCACAGCTGCTGGCTGCTAAAGATGTAAATTTTACAACCTTATGAGCTAGACGAAAAATTGCCGTTCCTGCTTGGGGGTTGTTATAGCACGCACCTTGTGCTCGCTGGAATAAATAGCTTGAGTGTTGATCTCGGGACCCAAAAACTTTGCCTCGGGACAAGACAATCACCATTTCTCATGCTTTACCGCAAATTGGTGCTTGACACACACACAGACACACACAAAAACACATACATACAGACACACACGCACGCACGTATGCACGCTCACGGATACGCATGCACGCACACGCACATGTATGCATAAACACATGCATACGTTGGTGTGTGTGTGCGGTAAAAATCGCATTCAGATTCTGTCCTGTCATTATAGTGCACAATCGTCGGAGGGGTTCCCATGTTAATGTAAAATCCATCGGCCGACTGTCCTCTCTGGCGGGTTGCTCCAAGGGGCCGGGCCATATGCAGAACGTTGGCGTGCCACAAATGGCAGGGTACACCGTTCGCCACCTTTTTGTTTCTTGAAAAATCATTCATTTCTATGCGAAAATATTGTTGCAACAGTTTTGGCATGCTTAGACTGGCAGCAATTCGCCGCACGAATGAATAAATTCCCCGCATTTCCCCGAGGGGAAGAATGTGAAAGTGCGAATGCACGAGTTGACTTTGCGCGGTTCGGTAATGTTCGCGAAAGAGAGATCACACACACATACACACACAACTACAAAGAAAGAAAGATGCATTTATTCACAGACACCTATTTGTGTTGTCGTTGTACTTGATTGCTAGAGCGGATCTCAGCTTTGAAATTTCGTGTCAGTACTCCTTTAAGCAGGTGCATTAGCCCTTCTCACGCCCGATTCTTGGCCAATCCCCCACGTGGGTATGTGCCATGTCAGCGGCCAGGCAGCGCGCGCCCATCTCCCCCCGTTGCCAATGAAGACGAGGAGATTCCTGGCCAATCCCCCACGTGGGTATGTGCCATGTCAGCGGCCAGGCTGCGCGCGCCCATCTCCACGTGCGCGGACATCGCCGGTGGACGCTGGTTCAGGGTCGCTTAAGAAGTGCATTGCACTTAAAAATGCGGTGACAAATAATGTACTTCGCGCCATTTATAGCCCTAAACAACAAACGAAAATTTTCTGTGATTTCCGCGTGCAGGGTCCCCAAAATACAGCGCAGCTTAGGAGCACAGTCGCAATTTTCATCAACATATTGTATTGTTTTCTACTAATGCACCACTTTTTTACATCTGCGCAGGTGGAGTGCGTCACTGAAGCGCCTGAAGATATCAGCATCACCAACTCCCGGTGGCAGAGGCAGCAGGGAAGTTACTGTCAGGAAGGCAAAAAACTTGGGAACCTTCTTTTTTATTCATACTAGTTTGTCGGCCAGAATGAGGATCGAAGGAAGGCGCCGCCTACCCGAAACGAGTGAAAGAGGATCGAACTCGTATGAGGAAATTATGAAAGCGATCTTTGCAGGGGACGCTAGAACCCTACGCGACTTGACTTCTGCTGAACTGCGGGACATAGGTGGCCAGACACCTCAAACAACCTCTGTTCGGCACAATCTACGTACTTGGTTCTCAGTTGAACCGGACACATGCCGAGTGTACATCTGCTGCAAGCCGCTCCAGCTGCTGGCATCGTCGGGACGTCTGTACAACGGCGCATATGAAGACACGCCGTCGAAGATTGCTGGATGGTTGACGGAGATGGCCGGAGATGACCCGATAATTCAGCACTGGTTTGCTGCGTTTGACTACGGCGACGACAACGTGCTGATCTGTGAAGCACTGAAAGATAATCGTGAACTAAAAGGGCGCTACCAGTTCATGAGCAAGACTGCTTTTGGCAAGCTCTATAAACAGCAGGTAAGAAAATCAATGCCAATATCCTGTACAGAAAAAAAATGGGTGAGCGTGAAAAACAGACCATGTTTGTTAAGAACACGGAGAACCTCCCAGCCAACTCCACGAAGTCCCATTAAGAAACCGCCTAGGCTGAGATCACAAAGCGAAATTCTTCATGCACTTTTTCTTTCCGCTTCATTCTCTTTTGATGCGTTCAATGCCTTTCGTTTGGTATGAAATTCGACTAAGCGGTGTTTTCTTCGAGAAAACCGCCAGAAGTCTTTTTTTTCAATATCCATTGAGAGATTTCTTAAACTACTTAAGCGTCTAACCCCTCTCTCTTGCGAACTTGACAATTGGCTCCTCAATGCGCAGGCCTTGGTCCACCTTTAAAAACCGCGGCAGGGCACTTCTGAGACGCCATTTATTAGAAATTTTAATGACTCTTTTTTACCTTCTTCGCCAAAACTACACTTCAACGTTTGGGTAAGCTTAGGGGAGGGTCTACATTGTAACACAGGCAAGCCGAAAGTGTTTCGTGTGCACTGAAATCTCCACAGACGTTGCCTGTTTTCTCCTGCGTTATGAGCACTTCCGCCGTGACAAGGATTGAATCCTCCGACACAGGCTTAGCCGCATGACATCGTACCCACGTGTCTTCCGGAACAGTTCACAAGTGTAAACACTCCTCGTTATGAAACACAGTTTGCTATTATACGGAACGTATAGAGTGCACCGAGCTAGTTGGAAAGTGGCAGATAAAATTACGAGATGGGTCTGAAAGTTCTAACAAGAAGCATATATTCAGCCAATTCACTAATTATACCTGCAGCGTACGATCGCATGTATCGCTTGATAAAGGAAATGTTTGTGATGGTACCATGCACAAGTTTATTTTTACAAGGCGAGAGGTTTGCTTAGCTGTCCTTGTGGCAAGCGAATACGGACACACGGGGGAGTAAAAAAAAACAGTTAACCGGGTGAACAGAAACTGAGCTAGGCTACTGAATCCCGTGAACCGTCTGGGGCAAACAGCATTGTTGAGTTGCGTCAGTGACTAGACCGGAAGGCCAGCTACTAGCTCGTCCTCCCGTTACGAGACAGCGCTCGTTTCTAGTGTGCACGGTAGTGTTGTGTTTGAGAGCAACTTCATCATTCGCCGCTTTCGTAAACTGCGCATGTCAGCTTCTTCTATCATTTACCTAAGCATTTTCACCGCTATTGTACGACATCAACGGTTCTTTCAATGTAATTTTTTCGCTGTGTCAGACCCTTTATCTGCTAGCGCAGCCAAGAGGTGCGGTATATGTTATATTTACTCGTTGGGTCGATATGCACGTGCGCACGTGCGTCGAGGTTGTTTGAGCAAGAAAATTGCAGGTGAAGTCGGGTTCTCTTAAGAAAAGAACTAACTTGCTGGGTGGGCATGAAATACGAGCAAGGCATGCAACAAATCCGCAACGCTTCAAACTAGCATGGGCGCTGGCATGTGCGGCCACCCAGCCTGAGGCATAGAAAATTTTGGAAAACGCTTGCGTGTGAACCCACTGTCGCAATGTACTGTTGCACATAAAGCGCCGAACGCACTTATTGTTGCATCTAAAGACAGGCCTGGTTCTGGCATTAATTCGGGAATTTGCGTGGACCTGCAGTAAATTTCGCAAAAAGTGTGACCAGGAGGACAACCAAAGCTATAATACAAAACGGGATGAGAAGTTCAGTGAGGATAAATTAAAGAATTACAAGAAGTGTGGGTAGGTAGAGTAAATTAACATTCCTAGAAGCAAGCCCAAGAACAGTGCAATTAGGATTGCGGTCAGCTTGTAAGTTGGACAAAGGCTACAAAATAAACGTTGACCATTAATGCGCAGAAAATAATGCCAGTGAGTGTAATGATGAGTTCCACAAAAAAATTTACACCATCTTCCCGCGAGGGGAACCATGGGGTCGATGCGACGCATCGGGGGTTGCCGTTGCGTTTCCATTATGTTAGCGATGTCAGCCTGTGGATTGCTGTTGTTGTGTATCCTATTTACGCAGCATGTTCGCCCCCGATGCGTCGCATCTACCTCATGGTTCCCCTCGCGAGAAGGTGGTGTAAATTTTTAACCGAGCGCAAGCTGCGCGCTAACGCACAGCTGGCACGGCGACGGGAGCGAGCGCAGCCGAGCGCAAGCTGCGCGCTGACCACGCTGACGCACAGATGGCGCTGCGGTGAGAGCGGCGGGGCGGGCAGCTGCCGCGGCGAGGAGAATGGGGGAGGGATGCGGACTACGCCGCCACAACGACGCGGGACAAGGCGAGTTAAAGAGATGCGTTGCCTCTAAAAGATGTTTGAGTGTTTCAGCTGGATATAGCTAAAAGCGTTTTAGAAAGAACTAATAGCAGAGCTTTAATAAAGTCTGTCGTCGAGGTGTGTTCTGGGAACCGACGGAATCGGCTTGCACCCGAGGAATGATTACGTTCAGCTAGTGCTTGTGCAATTCTCAGCATGAAGACTAACGTTTTTCTCGCTTGTAAAACTCGTGCAGTAAAAGAAACGTCGCTAGGGGAAAGCCTCAGAGAGCATTTTGGTGTTTCGTGTTACCTACACCTAGATAATGAACCTTCTTGAAGAACATTCATATGCCATGCCGCCACTAGAAGACCTATTCATAGAGTTTTTTGCTACGCATCTTTGTAAAACGTTGTCCGTTCTCCTCTGACGGTATTCAAGCCACGAATGCGTGGACCGTATCCTCAGCAACGCATGGGAACTCACCATGCTTCTAGCGTCTCCTCAACAGAGAAAAAACAAACGAAGAACCGCGCCCTCATGCGCTGAGCAAACAGAAGAGTGCCTCTTGGGTAAAGCGGATTGTTCTCAGCACGCCGTGCGCTGAGCTTTGAGCGGCGCTAAGCCTCCTGCGGTGTTTCCTTCGAACCCTTCGAAGCTCAATTAATTGAATTCATCTCGAATTCACAACTGATAAGATCGTACTGCTCTTCGCAGTTTCTTTTTTTTTTGTTCTGCAAGGCAAAATCTCCCATTCTTGTTGGTATGTAATTGAATACGCGACACGTAACCAAACTGAACCTGACCTAAGAGTGAACTAGATGTCATGTCCAGCTTGTCGAGCTTCCAACACCACTGTATGAACTTTGCTTAACCAGGAGCCATTACTTATAGTGTGCAGAAAAAATGTTATAAATAAGAAGTATGTGCTTTTTTTAAGCGTACCTGTACTGAATAGCACAAGCTCTGCTTTCGTATAGGTCGAAGGGTCTACGGTGGCGAAAAAAGTCAAAGCTGCTTGTTTAAAGGAACAGTGCCACGAAATTTCAACTATTTACACCACCACTAGAGTACATCCAATACTCGGTGCGTAAAATTGTTTGCCGGTATACTCGGTGACAACTTAAGAACAGCACCGGAAGTTTCCGCTGTGCCTTATCACCGTAGCCGGATGTTTCTCCGCGCGGCGCAAGTCGGGCCTTACTGGGAATATTTTGAACATGGCGTGAGCCGTTCCCGTGATTTTTTGGACTTAATATGCTTATAAACGATTCCAGTGACGACCAAAAAAACTGCGTGAGTCAAGGCAGACGATATCACGCATTCATAGCAAACCCCTTTCAAAACGCGCGCGCACTTACGTTATGGGTCCGGCGCTTTAGCGGAGTGATGCACTACATGAGGTGGTGCCGTTCTTGAGTTGTAACCGAGTATAGTCGATAGGGTTTCATCACGAAGAAAAATATTGTGAATTTGTGGACACAAGGGGCTGAGTTAAAACAAAATTTTTGGGTTTCACGTGTGAAGAGGCACTTGGGCTATAAAAGGCGCACTAGCGAAGAGATGCAGAGTAATGCAGACTACTAATTCAGACTACCTACAGACTTGTGACGTGTGTTGTAATCTCGGCACATGGGTTCTGTAATTTCAGAGCAACAGAACCGGGAATGATACGAGTGGCTTCGCACATGAAGCTGAATTGCAGCATTGATATGGAGGGCTGGTGTGGACTTTGCTTCTTCCTGCTTAGCTTCTTTGCCAGCAACTTACAACTCCGCTTTCTAGCGGACATGGGAGCTCTTATGCAGTGAAGGAATACAATGGCTCTGTTGAAGCAAATTCCGATCACGAGTAAGTAAGTAAGTAAGTTTTGTTGAATAAGGCGGACTTAGCCTTGCATTGCTGCCGGCAATTGCTCCGCCTAATCGTCCCCAATACCATATCAAAACTCTCAAAGTCATCACATCTCACTTAGTCCTAAAATAACAGACACACAATGTCACCACACCTCCCTTAGTTCTGTGGACTGCAGGAATCCGAGTAGGAGACGAGACACCTCTCTTCGCACAATCCAGTGGTCCCTAGGAAAAATAATGTCCTCCGAGGTAGCATGGGGCACTCCTAACTTCTGGAGATTACGAAAAAAGTTAGTCTGCTCAGGGTCGGTTTTGGAGCAGTTCATAATGAAGTGATCAATGTCACCAGTCACACTGCACGAGGGGCACAAAGGGGATGAAAAAATGTTGATTTTATGCAGCCAAGCTGGTGTACGGGCTGAGCCTGTTCTTACTCGGTGGAGCAGACAGGCTTCGGCTCTTTTCAGGCCTTTCGTCACGACTGGTTGATGTACTGGCCGCCACGGCTGCCTGAAGTGCTCGCGAACGGTTTGTCTCTGTATGCGTTGGAAATCGTACCGCGTTTGCACCGTCCTTGTTGAAGATACGGCGTCCTTGGCTAAGCTGTCAGCATGTTCGTTTCCCGCTCACGAGTTTTAGTGTTACCCGCTTAATCTCGCCACAAGGCTGATCTTTGTAGTGTCGGGCCTCATTATTCGGTATTTATCATGTCCCGTTCTTGCAGGTTTGTCGTTCCATGCAGCCGCTGACATTTTAGCGCGAATGCCTTGCTTATCTCATCCAATGCAAAGGTGAACGCGATAAGTGACCGTCGTTGTCTTCGGCGTCGACACGATTGGTGCCAAAAGTAGCGTGACTTCAGCCGTAGGAACTGCGCAGTGGAGAAGCGCGGCAGTCCTCTGAAGCCGTTTCTCTGCTATCGCATGCCTTGATTGTTGCTCGCGAAAGTCACGGAACAATTACTAATTGATTGATAGCATCGATCATTCAGGAGGAATATGACAAGATAAGAGGAAAAAAGTATTCATTATTATTTGGAAGTCATACATAACAAAGTGCGGTTAATGTGCATTACAATGATTTAGTAAGAATTAAGGTCGACTAAGCTAAATTAATGACGGCAGAAGAGCGTGTCTGTCTATGGCTGGAGGTATATGAAAAAAGCACGCCAGGCTTTCGCCTTCAATACCCATGTGCAGACAGAAATGCCCCAGCAAATTGTTCACTAAACTGCATTTTTAGCCACGTATCGGGTATGCAAATGCGTCAAATGCGTGGTTTTGGGCCATTTGGTTTCGCATTAAGCTGTTGAGAGCCTCACTTTTTTTTCAGATTCTTCTAAGCATGATCTTGTGAGTCTTTATACAAATTTTGTTTTCAGTTGCAGATGCTAAGTGCTTGTTTAACAGTTCACTGCGCAGTAACTTTTTTGCCCAAGTTGTAAATATCGTAGTGTGCCCAAGTGCATAGCCATTTTGAGAAGAATGTTAGTGTCCCTTGTGCACGAGACTGATATAAAAGTCAAAGCTTTGTTTCATTGTAGGGTGGTTTTTTCTTGTTTCACTGCGTTGAGAAATTTTAATTGCCGTTGCTTTGCTGCATTCTACTTGGTTTCGGGCGTCTTCTGTTCGGCAACGGTCTAATCAGTGTAGCATAATGGCTGCGATGGGAGTAGTCTGTCCTGATTTTTTTACCCAATTGGCCAAACCGCTTCCGCTCACTGACTAGCCAGAGTCATTATTAATAATTACCAGGCCAAGCCCAGTTCAGCGTCTCAGTAGTGAGATGAAGTGGACAGCTGCGGTTTTAAGTGTGTCAAGTATATAGGCTGACGTGAGGTATCCTGTGAACTGATCTCGTGGGGAAAGAGAATGTGGCAGTTCCTCAATTTTGTGCCACATTTCATTTATATATCTGCGCAACTTTATGTATATATGTGCGCCTTACCTTTAATATACTCAATAAACTCAGTGGTTATTCAGCATTGTGCCCGTATTGCCTCGCTATAATGTGGCTCTTTTTTGTTCAAGCTGAGATTCTAAGCCAATGTGAACTAAATCGGCCTATCCTATTCAGTGAATAGTTGAACAGCAGAGAAATCAGCGAAGCGCGGCTTTCGAGGTTGGTGGTTTTATCTTTATAATACGAGTACTGGCGTTAATACCATGTTCATTGACCTGGCGTGCTGAAAGTCAATTCTTGCTTTTTGAGCACAGGTTCCTTTACATGACTGAGAGTGACATCGTGTGTTTGTGTTCTAGCAATGCATTGAGGCGGTGATCGCGTACTCGGCGCCAGTGTTGAATGGCAAGACATCAAATCAGTTGCGGATCAGCGTGGAACATACTTCTATTTTTGCAGTCATTCCGCATTGACAGGGTTCTGGTGCTGAGGCTATAAGAACAACGCGTCAGGATAGGCGCTAAATCTTGTAGATGCTCCCGCAACTAGCGAGTGAGAGGACTAGCAGAAGCCCAAGCGTTCGGTTAATGAATATTCAATTGCTGCACAGTCAACTGTGCAAGTTACAGTCTGGAAAGAAAATATTTTTCGAAAACTGTACCATCCTGGCAAACTTTATTTCAGCTCAGTCTGTGTAAGCCCACCTGAAGTAGTGAAGAACGCTGCCGAGGCCTGCGGTGGGCCTGAGTTGTCTTGGTTACGAAATCGATGTTACCGGCTATGCCACGCTTGCTGGTTGTTCTCTGTGAGCAAAGACTAGAAAGCGATATCTGCGCAGTGTGAGTTGCTGCCATCGTGGTTGCTGCAGACACTTTGGCTTATGTTTGTGTCAAGGGCATTCATCTCCATTCTAATGAAACAAACTTTGGAAAGTTGTCACCTAACAGGTCTAAACAAACAATTTGCCGCGCCACAACTGTGACCACACACGCGAAACATATATATTATATACATGGAAGATTTCCCTAAACAGGCCAAAGACCTGTGAGCGTAGAACCATACTCACAGATGTACATATATGACACACACCCATTATGACAGGCATCGCCACTGCAAAACATTTAATTCGAATCCGGACAAACACCGGCTTAGCAACGTCTTACGTTGGGCAGGAAGATGGCTAATTTCCTCGAAGAAAAAAAATCTTTCGCACGGTATTCTGTAATTCGCGCAGCGAACGTCTTTTAATTTTTGTCGTTTTTTTTTAAATAGGCATGCCTTCAAGAATAGCGAGCGCAATGGAGTCGCTGTGTGTTTCGGTAGAAGTGAGCAGTTTCTTTAAGCCTTCGTTCGAGTGGGTTTGCGAGCGAAAGAAGATTACATATTGTTTTTTTTTAACACAGTGCTGGCGAACTGGATTCATCTCTTCGAAAGAGGCAAGGATACGTGGTGCGAATTTCTATGGCGGTACATCATCAACGGGTGCATGATCTCGGCAATATGTACCTACAATTCGCCTACCTACTACGAACAGACAGCGGTCGCTAAAGACTAAAAATCAAAGGTGCGTAGGATGTCTGTAGCTTAAGGAGCGAAGAAGTACACGATGTGGTTTTCCGTCAAGGCTTTAGAGCCCAGTGGATAGTGGAAGCAAAATAATTGGTTTTTATTTTGCCCAATCATAGGAGGACAACGTGAACGATTTGGGTGGAGGTAATTTGACTGACAATGCAATACGAATATATACGCGCTTAGAGTTCATGAAATCGACACCATCTTTCTCCACTCCACAATGCAAGCCAGTGACCAGCCGAATGTATGAGACACCAAACTAGCCCACTTCTTTCTAGAAGTTGGCTGCGGAACTCCAGTGCAGTTCATGTATGGCCCATTTATTGTCGCAAGCTTCGCATATGTAGCCGTTGTATTTCCATTGTCGGAATGAGCCCATAACTGTTTCTTCGGCTGCGCCAAAATGAGCCACGTAAGAGCCAAACACTACTTTACAAAAAATTGTACAGTGACGTACTATGTTTATTGGGTCATCCAATATGCATCCCAAAGTTTGCTCAGTGCCACCGATTATTTTGTGTGGTTTCTTTTACTAGTTGTCACAACTACAAAATCCCTGGATTGGTTCTCGCCGAGCATACTTCAGGATTTTTAACATGCATTCTGCTTTAAAAACAATTTTCTCTACGACATACCTTACAGTTGCAGACAGGAATTGAATTCTTATGAACGCAAAATAGACACAGCAAAAGAAGCCTTAAAAAGAAAGGCGATCGAGCCAGTTATCAACATTCATGTACGGATAAAACATTCAGCTTGAAAAACCCAATTCCGAAGGTGGTCAAACGCGGCGACATTGGCATAGATAGAGAGAGAACGATCTTTAATGAAACTAGTGATGTCATCCGAGCTAAGCTGCCGGGCTTGCTACGCCAAATGAATGCGATGACGATGATGATTATGATGATGAAGAGGAGTACATATGATTTTAACTGTTTACAAAGTATGATCAAGGCTTGTGTCTTTTAGGTACGCCAATAAGGCTTTCGTTGCACGAACGGTACTTTTGGAAGAATTCCAAGGGCCAAATACGTCCCTCAGTTGTAGTCCTAGGAGAGCGGCCGGACCAGGGACACTGCGAGAGACACTTTTTGTGTACTCTTGTGCGCACAATCACAGATGAGGTGTTGCATATCTTCACGCCCACAACACTCTGGTCACAGAGGCGAGATGGGCTGGTTGATTTTGTAGCAGTAGTATCGCGTGTAGGCGACGTTCAACCGCATACGGTGCAGTACTGCTTCATCATGCTGGGATAGTCCCGGTGGCATCTTAAAATTACAATGCGGGTCGAGAGAGTAGAGGGGCGTGTAATTACGGGATGCGTCTGCCCAAAGCGATCGCTGCATGCTGCATGCCAATGTTTACCGATAGTGTTGGAAAATAAAGGCCAGTTGATAGTTGCGGTTTCATAAGTCTGCATCTTGTGTTGATTGATTGATTCTGGGGTTTAACGCGCCGACGCAACGCAGGCGATGAGGCGCGCCGTAGTGGAGGGCTCCGGATTAATTTTGACCACCTGGGGATCTTTATCGTGCGCCGAAATCTCGTACACACGGGCGTTTTTGCTTTTCGCCTCCATCAGAAAAGCGGCCGCCGCGGCCGGGAATCGAACCCGCGACCTCGTGCTCAGCAGCGCAACGCCTTAGCCACCTGCATCTTGTGTTCCGCCGTCCTTCGTCTTCGTTAATTTAAATTTAGCGCAGTGTTTTTACAAGAAATAATGTACCAACTAGCCCAGAAGCAAGCTCTCATTTTCTCCATGCCACACTGGATGCAAGGGCTGAAGCATCTTTGCTAGAAAATGGCACCGGTATTGTTGATCCACGTTGGTCATGCGCTGTGCTTGTTGCAACGTCCGCGTTCGCATTTCCAGTTATCCCGCCATGGGCAGCGAGCCACTGGAGTGCTATTCGATGGTGTGCTTGCAGAGCTTGAAGATGCAAAGCTTTTACATCAAGCACGAGCTGATTTTTGGGTAAAGACGCCAGACATTGCAGTGCAGCCCGAAAGTCCGCGAAGATGGCCCACACGCGTGCCGGCTGCTCGATGATGTGAGCTAAGGCCATCCGCAGAGCTGCAAGTTCGGCAGCCGTGCGAGATGAAGGTACCCACACTGCGGTAGTAAATTATGGGGATAATATTGATCCGTCAGTGTACAGATGTGTATGACCGCCGCGTGTGTTGTAGATAAATTCAAGAGCAAAAAACCGTAGAGCGGCAGGTGGAATATGCTCCACAGATTGAAGGTGGACCAGTTGGTACATAACTGAGTTATAAAACAGCGCTAGAGACAGGACTACAATCAGGGCACACAGACAGGGCGCTGACTAACGACTGAGTTTATTGTCACTGAACGGGCTATAAATACGAAAAGAAAGGGACGCGTGAAGAAAGAAATTAATACTAAAGAATACAAAAAACAATCAGTTTCAAAAAGTACAGTAATCTTCATTACTAACACAATCGTAGCAGCTTGCACGTCTTATCTGCAGTATCACAAAGAAAGTGAATTTCTTTCCCCGTAAGAGCCACAGAAGGAGCGCTGATGCAATCATGTTTCCGGGTATGCATTTCCCAGGATTCTCTAATCTCTCGTCGCATCCGGTCCCGCTTTATATTCTTTAGTTGTTATTTCTTTCTTCACGTGTCACTTTCTTTTCGTATTTATTGCCCGTTCAGTGTCAATAAACTCAGTTGTTAGTCAGCGCCCTGTCTGTGTGCCCTTCCTGTAGTCCGGTCTCTAGCGCTGTTTTATAACTCAGGAATATGCTCCTTGCGTGAAATTCCGCGCATCGTGGTCACTATGTTAATTGGCGGGAACATCCAGGGCGGGTGGAGATGAAGTGCTGGAGGCTAGTAACACATGTCTTTCATTGAATGGGCTTTCGTAGCAAACATGGCGGTAACCATGAATAGGTCGGTGCCCTAAAATTACAACGGATACACATTTACATGTCAGCAGTATTAGCAGTTGCATACCTCAGCAAAACTGGGCGCCACTCACTCACACTCACGCAGAAAAATATATTTTTCTTTATGCACTCACTCACACTCATGCTCACTAGACGCCCTCACCACTCCCACTAACTCGCACTCGCATCAGTACGCGCCCTCTACCAATCGCACCCATTTACGCTCCAGCTCACCGCTCTCCGTCACCACTCGCCCTCACTCGCACTCACACTCACCGCTCGTCGTCTCCCCGCGCACGTGAGTGTGCGCAGCAATTCCTCCATGATTCATGAGGGCGAACAGTATTATTGTGCATTACGGCGTCAGAAGGCCACCAAATCATATTCCTAAATCAAGGCGCCACCAGAGAATTATTTATAGGGTACCCCATAGCAGCAACTCATTGACGACATATTTCCGAAGCTGAAATCAATCCCACCAGCAAACCATCACAGCGAGCGGCTCTTGCGACGACTACAGACAACAGCCAGCACAAGCGCAATAGAGACGCTCAACTCGGTAAGCCCTGCATATGGCGTGAGTTGCTCTCGCACTCACGAGTGGTGAGTGGGCTCGCCGCGAGTGCCGCTCACACTCGTGAGTGGTGAGCGGGGATTACTGCGCGTGGGACTCGTTCTCACTCGCACTCACACTCGCCAGTCCAAAATGATGGTGAGGCTCACTCACCACTCAATCATGAGTTGTGAGTGAGGGGTGTGTGAGAGCACTCGTGAGTGGGTCCACCATCGTATGGGCAGTGGTCCATAGTTTACAATTGGCCCCGCTTTTTACCTTGATTTTTACCTTACCTGGCTAATGATATCGCTCAAGAGATGTGAAGTACCACAAGCATAACAGATTCGGCTGTTTTTTTATTGAAAGTGCCGAACGGGAGGCTGGGAGCAAAAATTTTCGCAAAGCTTGTCGTCATAATGGTAGTAGCACATTAGTAATCATGACTTATTGTCATAGAGCGTGTGCGCGGATTTGTAATTTGCCACCAAAATGGTGATGATGATAGAGGCACCGAGAAGGAAGTGGCATGTTGGCAGGCACGAGGACTGCGAGAGGCACGCGAATGAGTTCGGAAAGCTGCGCTTGGACCACCGTGCGCGGCTTAGCACCGCCCGATCCTCGGCGGCAATAAACGCTGAAGAACGGCTTTCCCTTTTCGTAACAGAGCGCAAGATTAACATTACGCGGACGAAAGGAGTACTGTCAATCAACTTACAAACACACTTTACGACCATCGGAAATAAAGCAAAACACCTAAGTGTGTTTCATAAGAGTTTAACTTGCGCGCATTTTGTGGGGACGAAATCATAAAAGACACAACGCTGAGCGCAGAGTAACAACTAATTTTTACACTTAACACAACATACATACCGTCACTGACAGCCCTTGATCTACGCGCATGGCCAGGTGCGTACAACTTCTGGTATAACACCAATTAGCAAATCCGAATTCCAACCAATAAACTAGCAAGCTAGCCCGTGTTTCCATGTTAGTAGCAGAGACAGGATTATTAGGCATTAAAAAACGGGTTTCAGGCGTCAGAAACAGACAGGCAAAACCACGTTTTAGGCTTACAACATCGGAAATATTGGCAATAAATATTTTCAAATAAATTCAGATAATTTCAAACGAATACGTGCGGGACATGTATCTACGACAGGAAAATTATAAATGTTATTGGTTATGATGCAACACCGGCGGCAACAGTTGAACATAGCCGTTAAATTGTCTCATAAAACAGCGAAAATAATATCGATGCATTGGCTTAATTTAACCGTCGCAGTGCTCAAACTCATGTTCAATGACAACTGTCGCTCGATCGAGTGTCGCTTACAGTGAAAAAGCATGAAAAAGAATACTTGGGAGCTGGGAATACTGCTTTAAAAAAGCGCGAGCTTATGTATGGTGACGCAATTTAATTACGACACAACAGAAACAGGCACAAATAATAAGAACAAGAGAGGCTACAGTTTCTTCATACCATACATATACCACACCATACCCTACTCCATACCATACCATAGATATGGTACGCTATGGTATTGTATATGAGTCCTCGTGTAAGAGCGTATTTACCATACGCTCTTACATGAGGACTCATATACAATGATGTCCTAATTGAACAGTCGACACGTACAAACACTGCCAAATAGTACACTTCCATGCACTTGAAAAGCGTTTTTCAAAATGTGCTTAGCAGCCGAAGAGATTTTTTGGAGAAGCGCGTTTTAGAGCCCGTCGGCAGTGCGAATTGGAGGCGTAAGGAAATGCAGCTGCAGAGTGATGTTCAGCCTTTGCCTTTCTAATATGGGAGTGATTTGCCAAGAAAGGCGTGTTCGATGCTCTGCCGTAGCGTTGAAAATAGAGTTGGATTTGAGTATGATTCCGGAAACGGGGATGCGCCGGCTCATGTTTGAAAAAAATCAGTTTGTAGAGCACGCGGAACGTGGTCGAACAATCACTGTGAAAATTGTCAAAATAACAGCAGACTGCCAGCATCTCCAAATTTTTAATTGAAAACTGTGCCCCTTGTCACTGACAATGAGCGTCCCCTTCTACGGGTGCTAGAAGTTTTTCTCCGGGCGTTGGTTGAACTAGACGACTAGGTTGAACCCTCAAGAGTTG
Organism: Haemaphysalis longicornis; assembly: GCF_048455015.1. NCBI lineage: Eukaryota > Metazoa > Arthropoda > Arachnida > Ixodida > Ixodidae > Haemaphysalis > Haemaphysalis longicornis. Next base: position 131,571,990 of record NW_027526385.1, on the reverse strand, counting down.
TGAACAGTAAATGCTTGCGGGTAACGTGAATAACGATCTCAAAATTAAGCGCCCGAAAGCGACAATTAAGACCAAATAGAGGTCGTATATGCGCCGATATGTGGTCCTATATGGTTAAATAGGGGTTATATATGCGCCGTACTGCCTAAAATATGCATTACGGCGCATTTAGAAGCATTTAGGCACAAACGTCAAATAAGGCATTTATAGGATCTCTAAAAACACCATAAAATACCTTGTTAACCTCCAAACCATGCTCGTATTCCAAAATGGCGTGATAGGAACGCAAGAAACAGGATAGGCATTTGCCCATAATCTGGTCTCTAGTTTTACAACCTTTATCCCAACTATTTTGTCCTGTTGACGTGGGCAGACACAGCTGCGGAAGAAAAACTAACTTCGTCCTGCAGCTCCCCTTGTCGGAGTCACGTTTTTCGTGCATGAACGATGCAGAAACTATCGGTGTTAAACGGCGGCTTGGTGATATCCGAGGGGACAGTGGCCCGTTACACACGGATACAATCAGCACTCTAAACATTCCACACGCTCCGATGAAATGTCCACTCCCTTTCTCTCCGCGCTTGTAACTCTATACCCTCCCGCTGTCCCGGTCCGCAAGACAGCGTGATGTCTCATCATTGCAGGGATGTAACGAGCAAGGAAAAGGGGGGAAGCAATATTTCTTCCGTTAGAGTGCATGCCTTGACTCGGTAGTGCGTATAGGCTGAAACAGTCATTTAATCATTTGTCAGTTTCATGCTTTCCGATGCGTGATTTGTTAGGGCCAAAGATGTCTCCGACACACAGTTGACTGGTTGATTGATTATGAAGTTTAATGCACCGGCGCTACACAAGCGATGAGGTGCGCTGTAATGGAGGGCCCCGGATAAATTTTGACCTCCGTGAGATCTTTAACGTGCGCTGAAATGCTGAACACGCGGGAATGTTTTTTTTTTTTTCGCTTTCGCTAGGAAAGCCGCCGGGGCATCCGAGATTGAACCAGTGTTGTGCACGTTCCTCAAAAACAGGAACGAAAGCTCGTTCCTCGTTCCTTCCCAATTTAGAAACGAGTTCCTGTTACAAGTTCCTTTATTGCAAAAGGAACGCGTTCCAGTTCCACTTAGAGCATTGGAACCTGTCTCTTACATTAACGTTACATTTCAATTTTTTTACAATTTAAAATATGGTGTCGGATTCCTGAGGCAAAATTAAGTGAGAAATTTAAAACACACATCGAACTACGTATATTATGGGAATATGAACACCGGCAGGAGCAGTTTATCTGGGCATAAAAAGAACCCAAAGAAACGCTCCCAGACGATTTTTTTCAGGAAGCACCGGACAAACTCCAGACCTGTCTAACTGCGATTTTGGTGCTCGTCTATTATACGTGCAACACATGTGACACTTCCCACTGCGGTCTTAATGCGCAATAAGGCTACTGTGCTTCACATTTGCAAATAGAAAGTTACTCACATGTAGGAACGTAATAAATGTCTTGCATAAGAAACCGCGTCGAAAGGAACAATACATAGTCTTTTAATGAATGCTGTTATAATATTAAAGTTTCTTTAAAATACCTTACAGGCCCCTTCCCTCACAAATATCCTGTTGTCTTTTTTTATGTATTTCTTTAGTGTTGTCTTCCTCTTGTATAGAGATTTTGTAGAGTTTGTGAAGAATTTTTTTGACGAGCTCTTGACGTGTTGCAACAAGTATTTGGCCATGGAGTTTGTGTAGAGAGTTTGACGAGCGATTTTCTGTAGAACTTATGATGTATTTTTGCAGCCTTTTAAAGTAGAATTATGCGTACTTCTTGATGCACTTATCATGGAGTTTCTGTAGAGAGTTTGACGAGAGATTTTCTGTAGAACTTCTGATGGATTTTTGCAGCTTTTTTAAGTATATTTATGTGTACTTCTTGATGCACTTCTATGGCTTTCATGATGACATCTTATGTACTTCATGACATATTCTTACGGAGCTTCATTTATTTCTGCGTACTTCCTGACGTGTTCTTGCCATTTTTGTAATGTGTTTCGTGAACTATGTGAATATTTTAGGTCAGCAAATTGATACATAATTACACATTTTACGCTTTGCTGCAAGTAAGTGTTATTGGGCAAAATAGGGACATCTTGCAGTGTCACAACATGTAAATCGGCAAAAGTAGTAGCCACACATAAATTTAGTCAGACAGCGACAGCTAGCTGAAAGGCCAGCCAGTCAAAGCTGCTGAAATATATAAGCAGAGACAAAACTCAGCCGCTCACGACCGATTTAATTTTGAGACAGAACTATGCGGCTGACTGACTGAGCCTTGATTTCCCGTGACACTACGGACAAGAAGGTCGCCTTGATTAGCTGCTGTGGCACAGCAAATTTGGCACATGTGCAGGCTGGAAAGAAAGAAAAAGCAAACTGATATCAGAATACAACATATCAGACGTAACATTAAAAAAATATCCTTTATTGCTTATGTTCTGTTTTTCGTTTGACTCTCTTCGATGCTGATATTTAGCCCATTTTTAATTTCCTTAAATGGTAATCTGATGGTAAATTCTTAGCAAGCATACACTAATTCTCATTTGAATACTTGTGTCATTGCTTAATTTTTTAAGGTTTCATATGTGCTAAATCATTTTTACATCAATCGTACCAGCAGTGGTAGTAATTCAAAAGATTTTGCTCACATATACATGATCTTCTCTCGGTATAAAAAGCCACCTCATGTCACTAGACGTTCAGCACCAGCAAAAATGACTGACGGATAAAAAAGTTTCATCTAAATCCCCAGAATGCCAGGTTACCAGCCAAAAAAAAGCTATGCAATAAAAACACCAATGACTTAGGTTCACTTATGAATAATGTTTGGACACCTAAATAGCTTGTGTGCCTGTATACACAGGACACCTATGCGGTTGTCATTCTCATTCGCTGCCTATGTCCGTCGTCATGTCTTGTGGAGTTGTAAGTAGCTGGCACACATGAGAAGCCCAACAATATGTTTTAGGCAATATAGATGTCCACAGGACCACTGGTGCACGAGGGAGGCTCACTAACTGTAAAAAGTACTGATTATTATTTTGTTGTAAGCAGCTATTATGCAGCTTCGATGTCTGCTCTCTATCAATTACCATCAGCTATTTTGCAATGCCTTTTCAATGCCTCGAAGTTTTCTTAGCTTTCGAATGCATTAATTGCTCAGACGTGCGAAGGAAAGTTTCATGTGGATCCCCCGCTTATTCCTTTGATAGGCGAAAAAAATCCGAAATATCATCCACATTAAAAACCTGTCTTCTGAATGATGTGCGGGAAACAAGTCGCCGTAATTGATGGACAATTCATGCTCAGATGTCAGCTATTTTGAACGCATAGTATATTCTATGGCTAGCAACACGTAGTGTTGTACGGCTTCGAGCAAATTTTCGTTCATGCTTTTTTACCACACCAGCTTTTTCCAGTGCAAAAAACCACTACTGCCATGATGGACATTCCATAATAGTTAGCCCGCAGATTAAGTGCATATAAGCAAAACTCTTCCAACCTACTACCATTGGTTGCGTGGTTCATGTCAACACTGCTTAGTATGCTGGCAAGGCAGCCTTGGGCAGACATATGGAAAAACACAAATGCACAAATAAAATTTACAGAGCTTCCTTAAATATGTTCGGGTCGTTTCAACAAAAAAAAATGCAGATTAAAAAACTGTTGAAAGGAGGAGAGACTAAGCGGCACAGAAAAAAACCCTGCCTCTTGCGGCCGTAAAGGTTGCAGATACAAACCCAATAAAACATAAAGGATGCATGTGGGGAGACGTAAGCCAAAACAGAGCAAAAATAAGCAATGGGGTCAACTATTTTGTCATGAGCAGCGCCAACAAACGAAAATGTACCTCTGTAGTAATGCCGGAAAATAATCAGCTCCACGGTGCAAGACATTCAGCACAAAGGGACAATAAAACACAAGACAGGCTCTGAAGTTGCACACAAATATGCATCGAATAGATGCTCAAAAACAAAATTTAACCCGATGAAAGTCTCGGGCATTATTGGGTTAAGTTTCTCTCGTTTTTTGTATGCATGCTGGGTATACATTTTTGTTCAACTCCAATAAGTTTATTTTAGTTGATATTCAGAGCTTGTCCCGTGTTTTCTTTTCCCTCTGTCCTGACGGTTTTGTGCTGAGGATATAGACATGCACAGCTGCAAAAAACGCAATGAAGACTAATAAACTACGATTGCTACACACTACATGAAAGTCCCTAACAAGGAGTTCTGTCCAAAAATTTTTTAATAAGCAATGTACTAAATATTTCAAAGCTCGAGCTATAGTAACAGCTTACTGTGTATGAAGTGATCTGTCAAGGAAGTTTGAACAGCAACAGGTACAGATTATGCATGTTGTCATATTTATGCTTGATGTAGATTTACAATCTAAACAACACAAGGTATGAGCTGACTCTTTGTGGAAACGCAGATGTGCTATTGAACCTCGAATGATGCTAACCATTTCGGGAGGTTCTTTCAGCCACGGCAGCCAATTTTGGAACGAAAGAAAAAAAACCAAAGTACCGGTACTTCACTACTGCACCCCACAAGACCAGCTATAGCTTGAACGCGTAGAACCCCCAAGTTGAATTTATAAAGGCAGATCATCCCTCTCGTCAACCGAAGCAGTGCGCATAATGATAAAAAAACTTAAAGGGGCACTGACACAAAAATTTTGCATCTTGTTTTTTTTGTTGCGATAAGTAGCTAGTGACCTACTTATAACCTGTAGAAACCTCATTTGCTTCAGCGTGCGACGGTTGTTTAATTAGAGGCATTTTCAATGCGGCCAGTCGCAGTTTCGGTTTCAGCGAGTGCCGCGAAACGATGGATTTTGTGGATTTTGTGTGAACAAAGCTGACCACGTGACCGTCGGAGGGATATCACAGAGCAGAGCCGTCGTAGCTCTGTCGAATCCGCATCGACGGCAGTTTCTGCGAATGCCCCCACGTACTGATCTCGTGAGGCGCTTAATTAAAAAGCGACCGTGGATGTGACGCAGGCGCTGCGAGTGCAAATGCTACCGCGGCTAAAGAACGACGCGCGACGCTCGAGACGGTGGGTGGCAAGACGCGCGCTGGGAGCAGCCGGCCGGTCTGCCTACAGGTCCGCCTACAGATGTGTTCGGCTTAGCACTGCAGCGGATATTCGAGTGCCGCTCTCGTAAGCGGTGCAGATGACAATTTTTAATGCAACCCGCAATCGCATCATTAACTCCTTTCTCATGTAAGCCGCAATGGTCGGTACTTGGGGACAATTTCGTGCAGCGGTAACAAACTATCACTCGAGCTACCTGCGCCGGCCTGGGCCACTTCGCGGCCGTGGCCGCCGCCTGCACAGCGACCGTGCGGCTCGCTCAGTGGGCTTTTCGTGCCTCCGGCGCGTTTTCGCATCCAATGGTAATAAACAGTAATACAAACAGAGTGCCTGGAATCGCTGTAGAACTTTGGTCGCGGCCAGCTGCCCGATGAGCTGACAAAATCACGGCGCCTCAGCCGCTTCGTTCTCGAGAGCAGAAGCTCCGCCCTCCGGCCCTCCGATTGGAGCGGCGAGCCGGGCGAGCCGGCGGAAAACGCCGGCAGTGCGGAAGCGGCTAACACAAACTCGTGACGTGTTTGGATGTTTATTTACACACTATCCACGGGATGTCGATTGCGCGTGGTCCTTTGCTGGCTGCTCGGTTGCGTTTCGCACACTTTAAAATTGATTTTAAATACGTTCTAGGCTGTATTCGCCGCTGATATTTTGCAGGTGATCTGTATGTGTTCACATCAATCTGTCTCCGAAGTTATCTCGCCTTCAAAATTTTGTGTCAGTACCCCTTTAAGTATCCTCAGTGGTCAAAATTAACCGGGAGCCATCCACTACGGCGCGCCTCATCGCCTGCGTAGCGTCGGCGCGTTAAACCCTACACTCTCTTTCTAGTAACAAAACACAGCAGAACAAGTAATTACTACAAGGTTCGCAATCCAAGTTGAGGTCGGAAGGCGATAACAAGAAAAAAAAGAAAGCCAACAGCGTAGTTACACACGAATTCTATGCACAAGAATTACAAAGTATGCCGAACACAATCAGGGCAGTAGATAAAGGAAACAACCAAAGATAGCGAAATACGGGGACGCGACGCACAAATCAGTTGCGGTGGTTATAAATACGCGTAAGGGCCCTTATGAAAATGCCATATATGGCCCATATATAAATTATATGTGGCCATATATAGCTATATATGTGTTCATATCAGGCTATAACTTGCCATATATGGGGGAAAATAGGACCATATATGGCGTGGCCAGCCCATATATGGCGCCAAATATGGCCATATATGGCCCCACGTGGAGCCATATATGGCGTGTCCAACCCATATATGGCGCCAAGTACAACCGCATATGGCCTGGTCAACCCATATCTAGCGCCTTCTACATCCATATATGGCGCTACGTTCTTTGTTATACAGGGTGTCCCAGCTATCGTGCACCAAGATTTAAAAAAGAGCAATGGCGTTACTCAAAGAATACCTAGTGCACAATGTTTGCAGTACCGTGGAGAAGCAGACAGTAATTTTTTAATGATACTTAACTAATTAATTGTAATTAATTACCTAACTCGAGAATTACTGTCCTAATCACTGAAGTGTCAATGAGGAACTTGTAGGTACCCACGAGGGGCATCTAACTGTGGTATTTTCACCGATGAACTAATTGCCTACTTATTTATTAAGACTGACAAAGAAAACCCGCCAAATATGAAAAATACCACGTGAAGGAGCTTCCGCGCGCATTGTAAAGCAGCATCCCCATATAAGCTGATTGAAAGCAACTGCTTCCCTTGTCACCTGCCCGAAGAGACAGCGCATCACCTTGATAATGGAATGCGTGGAAGGAGCAGCCACAGTGAGATTTGCGGGGCGCGTGTGCAGATAAGGCACAAACTCGGTCGCGATTTCTTCTTTCTTTCTTTTGTTTATTTAATTCTGGCTAACTCAGAGGCCGCCTGTTTGAGGGCGTTGCTTTACGATGCACGCGGAGGCGCCGTCACGTGGTATGTTTCGTATTTCGCGGGTTTTCTTTATCAGTCAGAATAAATGAGTACGCAATTGGTTCGCCGCAGAAAATACCGCAGTTAGGTGCCCCTCGTGGGTACCTACTAGTGCCTCATTGACACTTTATTGATTAGGACAGTACTTCTCGAGTTAGAAAATTAATTACAGTTAATTAGTTAAGTCTCATTACCAAAAAATGCTGCCCACTTCTTCACAGTACTGCGAACATTATGCACTAGGTTTTCTTCGAGTTACGCCTTTACTCTTTTTTTAAATCTTGGTGCATGATATCTGGGACACCCTGCATGGCTTGAACAACAGCTATATGACACAATCAGATTCATGTATTACACTAAATGCAGCCAGATATGCGGCCAGTTACTTATATATACAATTGATTACCGCAGTTCTAAAGTAATATATATGCAAATTCTCTAACTATTTAATTAACAATCACAGGAATATGAATTGCCTGTCAGTATAAATTCTGCGAAAACACTTTCTCTTTAATTACCCAGTTACGTTGCTGATAGTTTTTCTACTATACAGAGATCTTTCCTTGCATACTTCAAAACTGCAACTATATTTAATGCAGCTGCCTTAGTTCTTTATTTGTCATATATGCAAGAGCACCACAAACAGTTTTTATTCCTTCTTTTTCAACACAGCATTTATGTACAGCATCGTCCAATAGCTGGTTATGCTTGCTGTGAAAAACATTTCGCAGTTCCCGCCTTAATTAGTTACGAGAAAAAGATATTTTCAGTATGAAAAATAAGTAGTGGTGGCATTTGAAAGCTTGAAACCTGTTTATTAATCGGAGCGCTCTCGCGAGTAGGTTTAAAATTGCGTTCAGTAGACAAAGAGAATGTTCACAAATCACACTCTGGCCTAGAACTCTTCCCGTGTGTACGAGATTTCGGCGCACGTTAAAGATCCCCAGGTGGTCAAAATTAACCCGGACCCCTCCACTACGGCGCGCATTATCGCCTGCATTGCGTCGGCGCGTTAAACACTACAATCAATCAATCTAGAATTCTTCTGCTATCGTGATTTTTTTTCCAATTTGAGAAAGATATGGTGTTTTTCCACATAAAATCATTGCCTCTCAATAAATATCTCTTTTAAGTAGTGATGTGTCATATTGCACTACTTTATTGCCATTGTGAAAGCATTTGTGAATTGCTTTCACAGCTAATGAGATGGCATTTGGGTAGAACCGCTCAATTTGTCCTCTATTAATGCTCCGTGCCGGTGCGCACCGCCGCGGGGCACTGTACAACGCGCCGGATTTGGGGGCAAGCCTGGTGCATGTTTATCGAGGACGCTACACAGTGACGCAACTCGATCGGTTAGCGATAGCTAGAGCACGGTGCCGAAGCGGCGCCGCCTGCTGCGCCTACCCAATATCGCGGTCGCTACCTACGGCATGACGTGCGTGGCGCGTGATTCAGATCATTCAAACAGCCCTACAGCGCATGGCACCTTGAAAGAAAATGAACCTTTTCCAGCATGGATGTGAGCATGTGGGCTGCCGGTCCGCCATTCTTGGAAGGCATCTCCCGCAAAGTAATCAAAGGGGCACTCCTCAGCTTTCCGCTTGGGGAGCGGCTATGCTGTCCAGCCTTGCACGTTTTTCTTTTTTCTCTTTCGGCAGCTCGCGGTGGGGTCGTCGGGGTCGTAGGAACCCCGATTGGAAAGGGAGAAAGGCTTTGTGCAGGTGCACCCTTTCCACTCGCCCTAAGCAGCCCCGCGGAGGCGATCACCCCTCTTGTCTTGTCACTCCGACTTCTTGGAATCACACGTTGGGCTGCAGGATGCCCTCTCTGCACCGCACATTCCGCATTCCCCAGCGTGTCTTTTTCTACGTGCGCGTCTTCGCCGTGCAGTCGCTCGTTTTCTGTGTGTTTCTGTGAGTGTTTCCGCGTCTGCAAATTTTGGCAATGTCAAAGTAAGTACGCTTAGATGCCGTGCAAGTGCTGTGTACAACGATGCCGCGGCGACTACACCGCGGACACGAAGGTACACGTGTTCACGTTCCCGAGGGAAGAAAGACTGAGAAATGCATGGATACACGTGTGCCGCGAGAAAGCCTCACCGAGAATTCCAGGGTAAGCTTTTTTTTTTCATTTTGGTATAGAATTGCGCTTTCATTTCAAGAGGATACACGTGCACGTGTAACTGGCTCCCAAGCCGCACTTTTGTATGACAAGCACCGAAGGCTTTGCTTATTGGAGGTAATATTTTTTCTAGGTATGCGAGCTACCCTTTGCGGATGCGGATATTATCCGTGTAGCCACGCATACAGATCAAGCCACTGGCCTACGCTCTCGCGGGTACAACAAGTGTACTCCAACAACTGCTGTCCGAGCCTCGACCGATATAAACACGCTAGAACCAGTGGAACCGGCGTGTGGTTCGAGAATCGCTTAACCTGGGTGGTGCGTCTGATGCGTTCTTACACGCGATGCTTTACGCTTCCGAATTCTCTCGAAAAGTTTCCGCGGCAACCCTACTTTTTTTAATAGAAGCGCTGTTTTACAGCTCACCCTCTCCGTCCCCTCCTCCGCTGAAGAAAATCGTATTAACGTAAGGGCTTCTTCTCGGAAATTTGTCGTGCGCGTACGTACGTGTTAAGGTTGCAGCTAATGCGTTTCCAAAAGTTGTAAGGGTGGTAGCGCTCAGTTTTCTTCAGAGCTGTTAACCTGGACACTGTATTTCCCTGTTTTACCGCCTTTTCCTGCATCTATTTTTCAAAAACTTAGTGCGGGCCACTAGTTCGGTGGAGGTACAGTCGAATGCTTTATGTCAGTAAACACGGGAGCGCGTGCCACTCAATACATGCACAGGACTTTGTTGGGAGGCTGACGCGCCCTCGCAGTTTGTGCACTCAGTGGGCGCACTCCCTGAAACCGCTTTATCGCGCGGCTGCCTGCTGCATTAGTTACGTCGCGGAAGAGAACGCATTTTTTATCACTCAGTAGGGCAGTGAAAGTAAACATTTTAATGCATTCACTCGGTAATTGACCGGAACATGAGCACGTGAAAGAACAACAGCATCGCTTGTTTGGCAAAACAGATTTGCGGTCTCATTTATTTGAAGGATGCGGTCTTTATCCCGTGGCTTTTCACAGCTCGGATTAGGATGAAGTTTTTCACGGTGTCCACGCACAAAAGGGCGTTTTCTACTTGTGCTGTTTCGGACGTCGGTAGTTTTTTCCAAGTTTCTTCAAAATAATGTCTTATCTTAAATTTTTTTGATCCGTGCTAGCCAAATATTGCTTTATTACAGCCGATATAGCACACGGCTTAATGTTTTAGTTTTGTAATAAAAAGAATGTGCCACTGAATTGGAGCGTGACCAAACAGAGTTCGTATTAAGTTCGCTGCAGCTGATAATTCGCTATATTAGCGTTCGTTATAGCGTCGTTCATCTGTACTCCGCTGGGCATTTAAATATAGCTTACGCATCTTAACAAAATAATATTCATGGGGCTTTCACTTACACTTAAAAGAAAAATCGGTGAATATAAATGCATGTTAATGAAATCTTAGTAGCACTATCGCCATGTCAAATCTTCCCGAGAAATATGCCCCTTGCATGAGCATGCTCTCCTGCTGAATGTGGTTAATGATTTTTCGCTCATTTCTGTTTGTTGTTTTCGGTATTAGCACTAGAGTGGGGTTGAATAATGAGGTGCCTTTTTGCCTCGTCGCATTCTCCAGAAAGGGTTTAAAAGCCAAATGTTTGCACATTCCAGCTATCCAGCAGACACCTCTCCATGCAGGAATTGATGCCATTTTGGGCCGCTTTTTTTCGTATCAACATAAGTAGAAAAAATGTTCTGTGGGCTGCAATGTGCATTTACATTTGACGAAGTGAATAGCTGAAGTGCATTTGTTTAAACCTCAAGCAGAATTGTCTAAATAACGAGTTCTCGATGTAAACAAATAAAATTTATTTTCTAAAAGTTGCAAAAGGTTTTAACATGGACTATGGTGACAAAATTGCAAGCATTTACCTTTCAGCATCACTAATAACAATTGCGTTCTGTATCCTGTTGTGAAGAATGTAAGGCAGAATAAAAGTATTAGCAAGGGGGAGAATTGGTTCAGGCCCTCTAATTATTTCAGGACGTGACAGTATATTTAAGAAATTTATTTTCAGGATTAATAAAAAAGAACTTGTACATTGACTAATGATAACTCTATTTGTTTCATTTCATTTGCAAGATTAGTAAAGCCACAGCTAGATACAAGAGGTAAAAATAAATGCAGTGAGAAACTTGTGCTTCCATCAAAGGGGTCAAGATGGCCAAGAAGAATGCAGCCACTGACCCATCACCACAACAAAGCAACCTGCAACCACCTTAATTCGCATGCATGCGCATCATTTTTGTAATAAAATGTGGAAGGTATGTCATGAAGGGTTTGTCAGCATTTAGGGTGCAGCATTAATTGCTGCTGTTAACTGAAGTTCATTATATATGCTATCCACGTGGTCATAAACTCAATTCACATATAGCCATATATGATGTTAGGTCGCCATATATGACTTACCCATGTATGGCCTCGCCCATATATGGCCACGTCAGGAATTGGGCATATAAGGCCATATATGGCCTAGATCCATATATGGCCCCACCCATATATGGCCATGTCAGGAATTGGCATATGGCCATATATGGCACACCCATATATGGCCACTAATGCCCAATTCCTGACGTGGCCATATATGGCAATTTTTATATATGGCCATATATAGCATTTTCGTAAGGGGGAAAAGCACAGGAAATAACACGGAGCCTAATCACGTGCGTAAACACACTTTCACACCATAAAGAAATATAGTCGGACACAAAGTGTGCCACTATAAAGTAAAAGAAAGGACAACAAATAAATAAAAGACAATAAGAAAACGATAAAACACCTGCCATGGTACAGAAACTAGAGATTATTTGTCTATTTAAGCAGAAAAAAAGTTAAGTACATAATAAAGTTATAGGATATATGGCAGAAGAGAAAAAAAATGTAGAATGAAGGAAAAATTGGGAAAACAATTATTGGGGGAAAATGCCGGAACGCATAGTCCCAACTAAGTAGAGTCCCTTGTTTGAACTCAGCAAGAGTTGCATCTCGATGTTGGAGTCACAGACGAACCCGTTTTTTCGTCACCACTTGTTTGGCAATGTTGAAGAACTGTTCCACGGAAGCGCTTGAGGGTGCTGACGTGTTGTACTTGAACAAAATTTCGTTCAGTCCCTCGAAGTTCTACATCTCTGACAGCGGGTAGTCAACTGGTACTAGCAGGTACCGCGGCAGCTCATCCTGTGCTTCGGCTGGAAAAGTTTGCTGCCCGAACGAAAAGAATTCCTCGGGCGTAGACGAGGTGGTAAAATCTGCGCTTGATGGCTCGGTCAGCGCAGCCAGCTCTGCCTTTATGTCGTTGGTCGCCTTGTCTTGCATATAACTATCTGGGATCCATCATAGCTTAAACCTTGGGATTAAGCAACTGGCGACAACGAGCTCGCGCATTCCTTTGACGGTTGCAAACAATGCAATCCCGATCAATTCCCGGTGACCATGCAATCCGCGTAATCCTTCTAATGACCTCACAGCGAGAGCAACACCCTCAACAACGCACCCGCGCCTCGCGCGCAGTAGTCCCGTAATTACCCCGGACAATATACGGGGGTTTCACAAGGTACCTGCAGCGCCGCTCGGACTTATAAACATTTCCCCGGCAGTTAGGGAACATTCTATCGGCCAGACGCGCATCTTGGCCTCCCCAGACAAACGATGAAAAGTGAAAAGAATTTTCGCGGCTGCGCTATTCACCCGTCGAACGCCCCATAAGCTCGACAGGCATGAAAGCAAGCACAAGCTGCGAAACGCCGCGTGCTTATTCTTCTGCCTTTGACCTCCGAGGATGCACGTTCCGCTTAAGTACGGGAAAATTAAGCTTAGAGGAAGAGAAACAGCGACTTGTGGATTTTTGTACTCGAGCCTTGGCATCAAAAACAGCCCATTGCTAGTGATGTAATGTTTGCAGAAGGAACGCCGTTTCTGCCGTTCCTTCAAAAACCTAACGAGTTACCATTAAAGTTCCACCGACCCTAAATGGAACATTGGCGTTCCTCCGTTCCTCCAAAGAGTAACTAGTTCCAGGAACGCCGTTCCTTGGAACGCCGTTTCGTACAACACTGGATTGAACCCGCCGTGTCCTTGGACTCAGCAGCACAACACCTTAGCCACAAAGCCATCGAGGCGGGTGACCCACAGCCCTTCTGTGAATTAAATTACGTCTAAAGACCCCTGCTTTTAAATAAGAATTGCGTTGGTATAGACAGTCGCGGTGTTGCTTGTATTTTTTGTGTTTTCTTGCAAGAGCTTATTCGTTGGAGTAATCGTTGCGACGCTGAGATGCTGCACAAAATGCGCTGGAATAATTGTCTCGAAAGCGTTCATGTAACTAAAGTTTTCGCCTCACCATCTGTTGAAAGCCCAAAGAAGCAACAGTGACGCTGAAATTGAAAAACTTGTGACCCACCCTGCTCCCGTTACTTTCTTTCCGGTCTAATGTATACAGTTAGACTGCGCTTTCCAAACCCGACGAGCACCAGCACTCTATTGCGCGCGGTAGGTTGCATTTGCAGTGTTAATTTATTACCAGCTTGTATATATAGAATTGCTGCAACAGCTTGAACGTATGATTAATTTCTACCTGTATTGCACGTGGCACAAAACATTTGTGAAGTGCATGACGACACTTTGAAGAAACTAATTTTACAGCGGAGCTGTATATGGTTAGGAGTTCACCGCTTTTCTGTCCGTGTCAGCAATGTGCGCCAATAAAACTCCGAAGACTCGGAGTGTCCTTGAGGTACGAATACTTTTATAGGTGAGGTGTTCCATGGCACGCGCGTTAACTTGGATGTAGCAAGAGGTGGCCTACAGACGCTACTACGCCGCTGTAGTTTTAACCGTTCAAAAGAATGCAGGCAGGCGATCGAACAGACAGTTAGTGAAATTTACTATTGTCGCCAACTCTCCCAATGCTAGAAGGCAGGAACGGGAAGTAGTTCAACGTGGAGATAGGTCGAAGCCATTCGACAGCTTAAGGTGGAAGGGGATGGCAAAGCCAACCATGAAAAGCTGAAACGAGCCCTTCAACAACATGGGGTCGCAGCAAAGTGTCTTAATTTCTTGAATTAAATTTCTTGAATTAAATTTCTCAAAATTTAATTCAACAATAATGCTTTCGCATTATTAGGAAATGTCTGATTGTCTTTGCACCGTAGGTTTGCTAGCTGCAAAGACACAACCCGGTGGTCGTATAGTCGGTGATTTTGGTGTGGATGAGTAGGGACCGGGAGAGAAGTTACGTGTGCTGTGTAGGGGGCGTTTCGCTTGCAATGCCATACCGATATTGCCCAACCAAGTACCCAGAGGCGTGCGTGCATCCACTCAGTTTGTGGTTATTCTATAACGTGGCGGCAGTTGCGATTATGCCAATAAGCTCCCCTGGTCATTCAACTTTACAGGTGGAATAACCATGAACATTTTCTTTCTCGTTTCAGATGCTGCTTGGGGTGTGCCACATTCCCCTGAAATTCGTGACAAACACCGTGGAATCCATGAAGACGGCTGGGACCTATCGCATTCGCAGAAACAACTGCCAGACATGGCTTATGAAGCTGTACAAAGAGCTTGGGATTCCAGCCTGGCCGGAGAAATTCCTAAGACGAGAGGAAGTCATAAAAACCGGATCTCTGGGAGACGACGTCGATCCATTGGTTGTCATGTTCGAAGCTATTTTCTTACGCCGCTCCTAGAGTTCCTCGATATATCTCCCTGCGGGAGCTTTAAGAGGAACTCTAAGCGCTCCAGAAACCGCGCAATTACTCCGTGAGGTAAACAGGCTGTTTTCTGGACGCATTAAGTACGTTCGAAAGCCTCCTCAGCAATTTCCTAAAATATCATAAATTGTCATTTTCACCTGCGTCGCCTGTAGTCCGTTTATGCGACCTTCTCTTGGCTGCAATTTTACGCTTTACATTTGCAATAAAATTGTGAGTTAACCTTTTTATGTTTTCTGGGTTATTATCGGCCACAGACGTTGCAAGATAAGCGTTACGTCAACGTGGCTGCACAGCGCGAACACCGGAAGCGCGAAAATGTTTATCCAGTAAAGTCGCACACCCAAAAGAAAAAAAAATGGCTGCAGCTTAGCTGCGCTAACCTTGGATATGCAAAGCAAAAGCTTGGCTTAGTCTGGTTAACTCTTGGTTTCGCTTGGTTAACCTTTGATTTAGCTGTAATGCCGGCCACGTCTCAAAGCCGTTTGAAACCTTGAGACGAGAGGCAGTGATCACTTCCCAATTTTAATATCCTACCGAGATGTGTCTGCGTCACGGCGCGAAACCAAATTCAAGTGCACAGACTGGGCAGCCTTCAAAAACCGTGTCGACGTGGAGATAACCGCCGCCACTTCCGATGACGACCTAATGCCAATCATGGCTCGTTGTATAAAGGAGTCCTCGAGAGTAGTACGGGAGCGCCTCGCTATGAAAACTGACGCAGAATACGAAAGGCTGCGTGCTATCCGTAGGCGCGCTGAGCGGAAGGCTCGCCGTACTAAAGATTTAGAGGATTTGAGGAAGGCCCGTAAAGCTCAAAGGCATGTGAGACGCTACTTGGAAAAGTTGCGTCGACAACGGTGGCATAACTTCTGTAGTAAATTGGATGTCCGTCAGCCTCTCTCTCGTATATGGCGAGTCATAAAGGGCATGCGCAACAACAACCAACAGCTCAATCCATTCGGGGCACTGTCATTACACGAGGGAATTCCCCAAAAAGAAGTGGCTGAAGAGTATTGTAGGCTCCCGTCTACGATTTCTCTGCCTCCAGTGTCCTCTCTACGTGTTTCTGACACTGTGCCACCTGCCTCCGTACCTGCCATGGACCTTCCATTTTCGATAGGCGAGCTGAATGCGGCAATATCAAACGTCAAGAAACGCTCTTCTCCAGGTTGCGACGGCATAACATATGAGGCGATTTCCCACCTCTCTCATCACTCCCGCTTACGCCTTCTGGAGTATTATAACTCGACGTGGCTGCGGAGTACTGTGCCTGCGGAATGGAAAAGAGCCAAAATTACAGCCATTCTAAAACCTGGAAAGCAACCAACACGGTACGACTCTTTCCGTCCCATAGCTCTACTTAGCTGCATTGGCAAAATCATGGAAAAAATGATCTTTAAGAGAATGACTTGGTACCTGGAGAACAGGAATCTTTATCCACCGGAGATGAATGGGTTTCGAGAAAACCGGTCTGCTATCGACAACATCCTTGCTCTCGTGGCGTCCCTAGAAGAAGGATTACACCACGGCGATATACCAACAGTGGTTTATCTAGACATCAAGTCTGCATTTGATTCGGTCTTCCATACAGCCATTCTAGAGTCCCTTGCTGCTCTTGGACTTGGTGGGAGGCTGTATGCATGGATTTCCAGCTACTTGGAAGGACGAGAGCTTTTTATGAGCACACCGGATGGTCCTACGTCATATTACAGTATAAAGAAAGGAGTACCTCAAGGAGCCGTTTTGAGTCCTCTGTTGTTTAACATTACCCTAATCGACCTAAAGCGTGTGCTTCCTCCTCGCGTAAAGGTCACAATTTACGCCGATGACATCTGTATTTGGAGTGCAGCAAGGTCACGTCTAAATACACAACAGAGGCTCCAGAAAGCTCTAAAAAACATCTCTGAATACCTTGCTCCGAAGGGCCTCCGCCTCTCACCTGAGAAGAGCGTTGCCATGGCATTTACCCGCAAGCGGATGACTCAGTACCCATTAATCCTTGCGGGCCGTTGCCTGCCCTATGTGCGCACTCAAAGATACCTCGGGATAACCATGGATCGAAACCTCTCCTGGGCCCCTGAGGTTCGGAGGCTGCGTACTCGCATTTCCGCGGTGGCGCAAGTCATTGGATACCTTGCCGGAAGTCAATGGGGCAGTGACTGTCGATCCATGGTGCTTCTCTCCAAGGCTTATGTTGATGGCTTGCTGCGTTATAGCCTGCCTGTTTTGCAGCGGCTGTCGACCACAAGCAAAAAGCAGCTTGATGGGGCAAGACATAATTGTATGCGCACCTGCCTTGGCCTTCCTAGGGGCTCTTCCTGCGCTGGTACCGTTGCGGAGGCTGGCTGCCTGCCCTTAGATGTTCTTCGGCTACAAGAGACATTCCGAATATACTTGCGGCATCGATTGCACACATCAACCAATCTTTTGACCCGTGTTGTACAACGCAACGAAAGCTCCAGCTTTGCACAGATGATAAACTCCATTAACATATCTGTGCCATCCCAAGCGCGACCAACCATGCCGTCCAATTTCCCCCCCTGGACTCTGTCACCGGTGTGCATAAAACTCAACATACCTGGTGTCACCTCAAAGCAAACACTCCCTCAATTCTGCCTCCTTCAACTCGTGCTCACCCACATCAGTGGCTGTTATCCGCATACGGCCCACATTTTTACGGACGGTTCATCTACACCTCACAGTAGTGCATCAGGCGTCTACGTTTCGTCTACGGGTCAAGCGCTGTCCTACCGCCTTGAACGTGCAACGTCATCCACGTCGGCCGAGCTTCATGCAATTAAGCAAGCCCTCCGCTACATTCTTCGTCAGCCATCAGCAGAATGGGCTATATTCACGGATTCTAAGACAGCGCTGCAAACCCTACGGCATGCCAGTTGCTTCAGCCTCCACGACCACGTATCCCGCGACATCATCTACCTGCACCATCTAGCCTACGTCGCTGGGCATCGTGTGACCTTGCAATGGATACCCGCACATTGTGGCGTTCTCGGCAACGAGAAAGCTGATGAGGCGGCTCGCAGAGGGCTACAACTGCGCAATGTAAGGAAAATTTTCTTTACAAAGCACGAGGCTGCAGCGCTAGCGAAGCAGCTTGCCTTAGAGGAACGAAACCGTCTCTGGTCTTTTCCCGAAACTCACCACTCTTTTCTGTATGACATAGACTCTGACCTGAGAATGAGGCTCCCAGAGCGAATCCCACGTCGACTTGAGACGCTCTACCATCGGCTGCGCCTCAACGCAGCACTTACGAACTCCTACCGACATCGCCTCGGTCAAACCACAAACCCTTACTGTGATAACTGTGGTTTGCCAGAAACTACTGAACACGTTTTATTAGAGTGTCCGGCGTACAAACAGGAAAGGAACGACCTCGCCAAGAAGATCGAGTGCCTCAACAATGGACTTTTATCATTGAAAGCTCTTCTTGGACCATGGTCATCTCCATCATCCCAGCGAAAAGTGTTAGATGCACTGTTTGATTATTTACACGACATCGGCGTCGCAGAGACACTGTAGAACTCCACATCGTCATCCTGTGAGAACACCTGGACTTTTACGTGACCCACGGAACACTCCATGTAGCCTTCTTTTTTACCTCTTCTTTTGTTCCCTCTCTTTCGCCCTACTTTCTTTAGGGCCTTTACCTCCTCCACCCCATCCCCGCAGAGTAGCATGTAGGCGAATACATGCCTGCAGACCTCTCTTCTTTCTTCTAATAAAGAGCTTTCTCTCTCTCTCTCTCAAAGCCGTTCGGTACCGTGCAACGCTCACAGAAGTAGGCCGGGCGAAAGCGGCGTTCGCCGGGGCGAACGCACCGTTTCTCTTCGACGGGCACGAGACGAGTAACGTTGCCCGAAACGACCCAGCGCCGCATGCATGTGAGGCTGCGGGGGTGGTGACCACTGTCGGCGCCCACAGGTGCCTACAGCGGGCCTGGCGAATCACGCAATCTCCGGTCAAAAGGTCATTTGCGAATCTTCCAAGAAATCGCTGAACAGAAGTAGTAAAGCTTTGCTTTAAAAACAGGTTAGGCTGGTTAGGCCTACACCAGCCTGACCGCTGTAGCAACTGAAAACCTGGGGAGTAAAGGAGAAGGAGTCAACACATTTATTGAGGGAGGGAAATGGTGAGTGGCCTCCTCAGTCCAGGAGGAAGCGCGCCGCCGCTGCTTTGTGGCCCGCTGGATCAGGCTGAGCTGCTCCTGGAGGTCCGAGCTGGCCAACGCGCATTATCACGACTCGGGGGTTCAGAAGGAAGAGGAACAGGGTGTTGAGGGCGCTGGAAGACGTGGTGGGCAGCGGTGGCAGGAACTTTACAGTCCGGGCAGTTATACTGCAAGCGCTAGGGGGAGATATATTTATTTCTTTATTTTACTTCGACAAACTGCAGCCGAAGTGGGCTATCGCAGGGGTGGGTCGGTACGTAAAATGCAAAAGCACTTTTCTGCGCAGGGTAACCGTAACACAAAGGTAATTCACGACACATTTAAACTCGCGTATGTTTTGGGAAGTTTAGGCATAGCAGGTAACAATAAATATAGAAGAGACAATTTCATTACGGAAAAATCCAAACAACACAGTTCATGCCAATTATATAAATTTATTTTCCAAAGGCAATAGCCTAATTTCACTAGGTAGCATATTCCATTTCTCAGTTTTTCGGGCGAAGAAGCTGCAGTTAACTAGTACAGATAGGAAAAGATGCAAGTTTAATTTTGTGGCTATTTCTAGCCAATTTCGGTTTATCAGGTGTCAATTAAGTGTTCTCTAATGAGTGGCGGGGAGCATTGGTGAAAAAATGCAAGTTTGAGGGATACGCGATCACGGTGGTCGGACAAGCGTTGTAATTCTAATAGCCAGGTTGGATGGCGGTGAGAAGCTCCAGTCGGAACGGAGGATACTGACACGGATTGATTTCTTCTGAACCAATTGAGGCATTTAATTTCAGATATTTATAATGGTTCCAGGTGGTACAGGCGTATTCTAGAATGGGTCGGATAAGCGATTTATATGTTAGCAATTTTGCTTCGAGAGGAGCTTCTCGCAATGTACGATTTAGGTAGCCTAATTTTTAGTGCTTTGTGGCAGGCATATTTAATGTGCTTTGACCACGACAATGGAGGTGAGAAGATAGCGCCCAATTAGTTATATTCAGAAACCCGCTGTAGTGAAGAGCCATTAAACGAATAAGTAAACAAAAAAACGGCACTGCATGTACTGAAAGATGAGGTGACTGCCCTTGTAAAGTGAATATTTATTTGCCATTGGTCGCACCACCTCCACAATTGTACAAAAGAATAATTTAATTACATATGGTAATCAGGCGTGTAAATATTTAGTGTAATACAGAATCGTCCGCACAGAGACGGATTTGTTTGGATACATGATTAGGCAGATAATTTAATACAATGAGAAAAGAAGTGGCCGCATGATCGGGCCCCTAAAAAATTCTACCCTGCTACCGTGGTGTTAGCGATTTTCTAAAACGACTCCTAGATACTAGATATTACCTACCCGAGCACCAGTTCCTACTGCATTGCCTCCACGGGTAGTTCGGGGCGTCCGTGTCGTCGGGTGTCCTGGCTTCATATGCGAAGTGAGGGGTAACAGAAATACGGAGGTGCCCTAAGTTCCTGATCCATTATTATAAGGGATTAGAAAATTTAGGGGACCGAAATGCTGTAGGTCCCCCAAAAGTCTTGCTTGTTTTTTCTTAACTTTCTGGGCTATGACGATAGCTTAGCTAAGTATGGAGATTTGGCACGTCACTAACAAGAAATCACCCAAGCTGGAAAGCATGAAGCGTACTCCAAACGGCCCGTGCAGTTGCAATAGCTGTTTTTACGCTTCTCGCTTACTACGGAAAGCTTTTTCACAAACTACTTATCCTACAGCAGCAATTATTTGTGCCAGAAAAGATGCCTTTATCACCATCGAAACACCCGCCTTCGGATTTGAAAATGGTGCCTGTCCATGGTGGTTTTGGTTGGGACTGGGGGAGTTGGTTCACATTGACTGGAGATTTCAATTTGAGCGAAAAAAACACGAATGCTAATAAAGAAAACCGCATTTTGTCCGTGTTTTGAGTCCATGATTGGTAAGATTGGTTAGGATGCGGGATTAGATTGGCTAGGGAATTATCCTCCAGAATGCACGTACACTCGGTGGATGAGTTCACAAGAGGGCGAGAGAGTCTGTGCCTGGCGGATTAAGTGCCTTCGCGGCGTGTAAGATGAGAAGTTGGAGGAGGAAGGTTGCGGCGGGAACTGCGAAGGTCCTTCAGCTGTTGCCTACGAGCCGTGCGACGAGTGGCGCGTTCTTCTTTAGGGCTTTAGTCTTATGGCCAGGGTTGAGGGTCGCTCGGGTTTCGATTTGGACGAGGGAGCGTATGATCCCTTTCATTTCCTACAGTTCTTTGGTGTCCGGCGAACCATTCCGGAACGACGTGTAGGTGACTGTCGGCTTCTATGTCGTATGTCAGCTCGGGATGAATGTTCGCAGGCAAAGAGTTGGTGGCAAATTCTCGGAGGGCTGCTTCACTGTCCGGGTGGACGGTAATATGGTCGGCTGAGAGCGGTATCGAATCGGCCATGGGTTGTATTTCAGGATCTGTAGAAGAAGCTACATTAGAATGTTGGCGGGTGATCTCTTCGCGTGGACCTCCTGCGACACTTGTGGATATGTTGTCTGTAAGGGTGACGTCTTTGTAATGTGTGTCAAGTGATGGTTTGGAAAGATGAGGGCCCTGCTTCGTCGCCTGCGGGAGTCTGAGGGCGGGTCCATGTGACGCGGGATGGGTTTGACCACTATTCCAGGAATTCTGTCACATGATAGAGGAGCTTTTGTAGGGGACAAAGGTGAGATGTCCCAAAGTTTGCCAGCCAGGGTGAGGTGGCCTTGGCTTGTTGTTGTGAGACAGTGCTGCGCTGTCGCGGCGAACAGGTCGCTCCGAGGTCGACAGAAAAGGCTTAGCATTAAGTTATTCAGTAATTGCTTTACGAAGCCGCGCCAGCGACGATCATCAGCGCAATCTTTCACTGCATTATAACCCCCTTCCACGCATTTATAAACTGATTATCAGCTCCGGCAGGCGGTGGCAAGTTTCAGCTGCTGCGGTGTGTGCCGCACCGTGCATGCACCGCAGAGTGGGCTTCTTGTGGACCGTGCAAGATGCTTGCCGCCGTCGCGCGTATAGAGGCGTTTCCGCCAGCAAAGACTCTCCGTGTTTTTCAGCGTTATTCATACCTCATAAACGACCCATCTATATCTACAAACTTAGCTAAACTCGTGTGACGAATGGCGACGATCGACATTCGTCCTTATACTAAAATACGCCGTGCCGCTGGCGACAGAGCTCCGCTCGCCGGAACCGCACCCGCGTTTCCGCCAGAGCTGGGAACTCTGACTGGATGCAGCATTTAAAGGGGCCCACTAATAGCGGCGCCGTACTGTTCAGTGCTTCGTGCGCCTTAGAGGCTGCGTCAGAGCCATCTTGCGCACGTCA